>NC_065448.1:66323902-66947652 GCF_917563875.1 Diabrotica virgifera virgifera | reverse complement strand
ATGATACCGTTTCATTAAACTCTCATGCAAAAATCAGACTACTACTTATCACCAATATATAATTCCTGTCAATTTACATGTTCTTCGTGTTGGACTTATTAAAGTGCCCAGTTGGTGATAAATACCAGTCTGATTTTTCCAAGAGAGTTTAATGAAATATTAACAAATCAATTGGAAGTTCTGTCCGACAAAATACATGGAATGTTTTCGTAGTCTGACGTTCCAAAGTTTTAACCTGATATACAATTAAAACTTCCCCTGTTCCAGAGTTCCCATACATCAAAGGTTGTCCAAATAGACACCGTTAAGCTATTAACAAATGTTCAGCTTGCTATTAATCAAGTTTTTTTGTACGCGAGATCCAGGCCTAATATTCTTAATACCTTTGTTTAACTTTTTAATATTTTTATAATTAATTAAATTATTTTTTAAGGCAAGTTGACGATCAAAATTTAAATTATAAAAATGTAAATCAAGTTTCTAAATTAAATATATTTTGAAATTTGAGTAGTATGTTTATATGGAATGGAGCCACAAAACTATTGGTGTAATGAACACTAAATAATGTTTTACGTTTCGAGTTTCAATCCGGAAATCGGTCTCAAATAAAATTATTCTTAAAATTTTAGAAATATTTATTAACCTGGATTTGTTATTACCTAAATTTTGATGTATTTCTTTTCAAATCTTGACATAGTTGGCATAGGTATATTTTATAGGACGCAGCAGGTCAGTGTGAGATTGAAAAAATTGTTTGAGGGTGATGTGATTACACGAGAGGTATCAAATGCGGAACTATTTTTTTGTATTATTTCATGTTAATTTGTTTGTCAAATCAGTATCGTAGATGTGGGGCTCTATGTATACATGCAATTTAACAAAACATTCTACATAAAGTCTGTTAGTGTACCTATTGTGCACGTGTTGCATATTATGTAGTTTGTATGAAATTGGTGATAGTTGTTTTTCGACATCCTTTACTCAGCTATTGTTGGTATGTTCTTGTGGTTTACTTCTTATTTTAGTAATATCAGCAACAAAAAATACTGATGGGCTTGCTACAACTTTTTCTTCGTTAATTATAATGAGGGCCGCTTCTTTGAGGTTTCTCATGTTAGGGCTTATTTCTTTCATGATTATTGATGTATCTTTCGATGGTACTAGGTGCTCGTTGTCCTAGGCATATTTGCATATCAATTTTTCGAAGTATCTGCTCTTGATTTATGTTGAATGGCCGTTTATTCTGACAGAGACCTTTCAGTTTCTCCCATGTAGAAATGATTGCTTTCATAGGGTATTTTATGGATGCAATTTTTAAATTTTTCTTGTGTTTTTGGGTTTGGCACTCACAATAACTCGTAACATAATAGAAATTTCTACGTGGGAGAAGCTGAAATATCACTAAATGTCAGGGTAAACGAACACGAAACATACATCAAGAAGAGAATTCACAGAATTCTACAGATAAAAGATATGAAAGTAGATTTGCCTGGGACAACAAGCACACAGTGCAATAGCCCAGATTGTGGCCTAACAGCCCAATAAAATAAAATCAAAATGTAATTCCGTACAGGTTGGAATAAATTTTTTTCCACCTACCTCTACCGAAAGTATACTTTTCTGGACCTGATTGTAGGGAGCAAAGTTGTACTTTTCCTCCCTAGGTAGGAAAAGTAAAAGTGACGTCATAGTATTTCATTCATGAAATATAACTTATTGACGCCCTGTACAATACCTATTTTCTATTACGTAAGTATCTATACATTTTAACGTTTATTTAAAAACACTCTGTGTTTTGCAGAATGGTAAAAAACAGTAAATTGTTATTCTGATTTAACAATGTTTACATTAATAATTTGACTTATATTTGACAGTTGACAGTTATATTGTACCTACTTGATAGTTTTAGTTCTAATAAATTTTGTTGGTTAGTTATAAATAAATTAAGTAAAAATGAAAAAATGACCTGTTATTTGAGGAAGGTGGAAAAACCATATGTATAACATGGGAGTAAAGTGCCTTTTCCTCCCTTGAATGATTACTGCCCTCCGCTACGCGTCGGGCAGTAAACTTTATTCTCGGGAGTAAAAGAAGCACTTTACTCCCTTGTTATACAAATAGCTATTATCAAAATTTAAGTCCAAACAAAAGTATATGATTCATATTAGGGGATCATTAATAATTAAAAATGGGTAATTTTTGCTCAAAATTTACTTTTTTAACTGCTGCGGTAATTCATGTTTTATTACGGTTTTACAATTTTTTTTCTACAAAGCTGGAGGAACAATCTTTTTAGGGGAGTGCAATTAGAACGAAAAGATACAATGTTTCGGAAAAAATCAAACAAGGTTATATTTTTCTAAAACTTTTTTGTTAGTTTATAAATATGTTAAAGTAAAAAGTTCTACTCACAAATTTCGCCGCTAATTGTTTATTAATTGTTTAAACAATAACAATTATTTTGTATAAAATAACGTTAAGAATATGGGTAAATTCAACATTTTATTTTGATAAAAAATGATTTTATTTTAGTTTTGATTATGCTGAACTCGAATATGACATTACAATTTGCAAATTTAAAATGGCGGATTCAAAATGGCGGATTTTTTCCTAAAAATCCTTAAAAAGTAGTTGTAAAATCCGAATTTTTTTTATAAAACGTGTTTGTTTACATATATGTGGATATTTTTGTGAGGTTGCTGAACCTGAATCAAATTTTGATAATTTAAGTTATAAAATGGCAGATCCAAAATGGCGGATAACTTAAAAAATAGTTGTAAAATCATAATTTCTTTACAAAATGTATTTATTTCTACATATATTTATTTTTGAGAGCTTTGATAAACCTGACTTAAATATTAACATTAAAAACTATAAAATGGCCGATCAAACATGCGGATTTTATAAAAAGAACATAAAAAAGAACATTTTTTCTAAAACATTTATTGTCTTTATTTTTAACAGGTTGTTGAATCTGAATTAAAGATTAAAAATTTAAATTTCAAAATGGCGGATCCAAAATGGCGGATATTTAAATGAAAAACAAGTAGAATCCAATCAAAGAAATAGGAATTGCATTCTTTAAAAAAAGAAAAACAAATAATTTTCACAATAATATTAAAAATTAAAATGTATTAGACAGAATATTTAAAAAAAAACAAATTTTCGATTAGAAGGATATAATTACATATTTTGGAACATAGTTTTTAATTCCAAACAACTTTTCTTTATAAAAATTTTCGATATTGTGAAATATAAAGATACTTTATTCTTGAGTGAAATTCATATTTTTTGTCATACCTCGTACAAAATTAACAAAATTTGATATTTGATGGTTGCATCTTATGTCATATACGATGCAGAGTATTTTAAAAAGAATAACTTTTTTCGTAAAACTGATATTAAAAAAGTTATCAATAGGTTCCAAGTGACGCAGACATACTGTATAAGAGCTAAAAAAAAATTTTTTTGTTAAACATGTATTATTGTTGAAGCTTATTATTGAATGTATTTTAGGTAAGTTTTACAAAAAAAATATTTGATCACTTTGTATATACATTTTTTGAGCTGGTAATTTTCGGTTTTTGTATTACATTTTTATTATCTTTCTTAGATTTCTCAAAAATAAATTGTTTATTTCATTTTTAAACTAAAATAATTCAGTGTTTTCTAAAGACTACATCCTAAGCTTTAAAAAAATAGCAAAAAAATTGTATTAGATTTATCCAATCTTGAGTAATACAGTCTTAAATTGGTGGGAATTTTGTAAAACTACGAAGTTTTCAAAAATTACATTTTTTGAGACATCGTATTATTTGAATTAAATTTTTGAGATTTTTTTTGAATGAAACATCGTTTAGTAAGATGATTGAGAGGTAGGTTGTGCAAATTTGAGAGATTTATAAGTAAAATTGTATTAGTTACACATTTTTAAATCATTTTTAAACAAAATTCATGTAAGGCTCATTTTCCGCCCACACCGTACTTATGTCCATACATTTTATTTTTTTTTGATTACAACCATAAGATAGCTTATTTCATCTTCTTTCATGTCCAATTTATAAAATTTCTTTTGATCCATTATTTAAAGAATTACATTTAAAAAACTCAACCGTGCACTTCTTTCAACGCTAGTTTACAGTGCGCCAATGTGTGTGAGAAGGGTGACTTTAGCGTTATAAATAAAAAATTTCAGAAGCTAGAGATTTAATTTTTGAAAAATCTTTATATAATTTTTTTTTTGTAAAATTTTTTGAATTTTTCAATGGTCAAGTCAGTTTTTTTCTAAAAATTATATTTTCGGAGTTATTTAAAAAATACATCTAACTTCGCTGTTCATTTGTTTAATAAAAAATGTAGCACCCACTTCTCGAGTAGAACTTTTTGATATGTTGTTTATTAAACATTTCTTAATGAAATTATAAAAAGTTTTATCTTGTTTGATTTTTCCGAAGTGAAAAACTAAATGCACTCCCCAATTTATATGTTAGTAAATTAAATTTAACCCTTAATTTATTTAAATAATTGTAAATCAAAAGTAAACAACCAATTTCCAAAAAAAATATTATTTACATTATAAATAAGCACTATAAAACCTTTTGTCTTGTAGAAAAATTACGCTATAATACCAGTATAAACTGAAAAAAAAATGGTTTGTAAATATTGAGTATTTCATGGGATATTTAATTTGTTTATAAAAAATTACCATTTGTGCAATTGCAAAAACGCGGTTGTTGCCGGCATATTTGCAAGTTTTTAAGGTTTCTTTTTTTTGCTGTAATTTTTGTTTTCGATAAATGTAATGAAAAATTAAAATTTCAATTAAACACTACTCCAAAATGGCGTTTGAAAATTGTGTAATTAGTTTAAAACTTGTTTTATCAATAACATCGCCGGGATTAAAAATTTTGAAATTGTTTTTCGATATTCATGTTTCTAGTAGTTTTTACACACTTACAAAAGAAAAAATATCCAGATCCATTTTTTGCCGAGATACCTTTTCCAAGTTTAAAAATTCATAATTTGTTTATTTATCAATATTAACATTTTAAAGTGCGTGCGTACATATATGAACCCTACTACTCAATGAGTCAAAATGTCATTTATACATAGAATTGAAATTTTAGAATATTTAAAAAAATAATGATTTTCGTAGCGATTTTTTCTCTAAATGTTATAAATAAGAATTAACACAAAAAATTTTTTATAAAAAAAAATAACAAAACAATACTGAATTATCATTAAAACTTTATTAAAGCCTTTTTTCTTTGTACAGTGTTAAAATATACATGTATTTTACATTTACTTTTATAATCTTTATAACAGGTAGTGCACTAAAAATTTTGTATGTTAATTTTTATTCACTTATATACATAATAATATATTTATATAAAGGTTGTCCTCTATTTTTTTTATATATTTTCTTTTGTATTCACCCTAACTTTGCGAGATTTCGACAATGATTTGTGCAAAGAAGTAAGTTTGTATGTTTCTTTAAGAAAATTTTATTATTTTGTTAAATTTTTAAAATAAAAATTTGTTTTAATAGTGTTTTGTGGTTATCTTTGGTGCCAACTTTTATTTATCACAATATTAGAGAAAAAATAGTTATAACAAATTAATGAATATTTATTTAAAAAGGGTCATGCAGCTGTTTTTATTTTTATATTCTACCCCAAATTAAAAAAAAAACATTGAAATTGGCCCGCTATTAACGGAGATATTGCAAACTACTCATCCGCCAATTTTCATGCAAAAAGTTTTTATTTAAGGTGCTATGAAAATCATTATTTTTCAAAATATTCCAAAATTTTTCATCCCGGCGATGTTATAAAAAAAGTTTTAAACAAATTACACCAATTTTTAAATGCCA
This sequence comes from Diabrotica virgifera virgifera, assembly GCF_917563875.1. Taxonomy (NCBI): domain Eukaryota; kingdom Metazoa; phylum Arthropoda; class Insecta; order Coleoptera; family Chrysomelidae; genus Diabrotica; species Diabrotica virgifera. The sequence goes on along the minus strand of NC_065448.1, from coordinate 66,941,780 downwards.
TTTTGGAGGAGTATATAAAAGAAATTTTGATTTATCGATACATTTGTCGAAAGTATACATAAAAACAAAAAAATGAGACCTTAAAAACTTACATACTCTATCGGCAGCAACCGCGTTTTTGCAATTGAAAAAATGGTAATTGTTTATAATCAAATTTAATATCTCTTAAACTTCTCAATATTAAAAAAAAAACTAAAAAACTAGTTGGGTCAGAGAGAGCAGCATATGTGCCTCCTGATGAGAGACTAATAAGTTTCGAAACCGGTAGAGGTGCTTGCTGCACTCTCTGATTGAACTGGAATAATAATTCAGCTGTAGTTTCGTCTTGCAATGAAATTGAAAATTGTTATTCATTTTCTCAATATTTATTAACCAATTTTTTATAGCTTATACTGATACCATACCTCAACTTTTTCTGTAAAACAAAATGTTTTATATTGCTTATTTATATTGCAAATAATATTTTTTTGGAAATTTGTTTTTTAATTTTGATTTACAATTATTTAAAGAAATTAAGGGTAAAATTTAATTTAGTAAGTCGTATATAAAATATTGTTTCTTCAGCTTTGCAGAAAAAAATTGAAAAACCCTATAAAAACATGAATTATTGCAGCAGTTAAAAAAGTAAATTTTGAGCAAAAATTACCCAATTATTTAAACAATGAGCCCCTCATATGAATATACTTTCTTGAAAATATCTTTTGTTTTGACCTAAACTTTGATAAAAAAAAATTATTCCAACCAGTACCGAATTACATTTTCATTTACATGTATTGTAATGTAAATATAGTGCTGAATAATTTCAGTAAATGAAAGGTCTTATATTATTGAAATATGACTTAATGAAAATGCAGTCAGCAACGTCGCAGTAATTTCCTAATTTCCTAATTGCAGACCCTTTTTTAATTATGTTTTAAGAGACTAACGTGCTCTCACGTTAGAATATAATTTATTTGAGTGGACTAACTATAAGCAAACGCTAATTTAGGATTCTGGTTAGACGTCAGGTACGTCGTTAGTTAAGGAAACGTCGCAGATTACCACAAAGTTTACCGAAGGCTGAAAGTTAGCCCAAAAGTCAAGGAGCTAACTAATTGCGGCCGGTATCTGTGTCTCACTTGGTATACCGACGATAAATCTTGACATTTTGTGCAAAACATGTTTATACAAACATACCCTCTTAGCAGTAGCGTATCTTAGCTGTTACTAATTTATGATAAGTTTCTTAGTAATACACTGAACACCCAACTAATATATATTTTCCTATTTAATATTAATTATTTTTGTTAAATTCGGCGTTTCACAGTTTTATTATTTTTGTTGTTCGTATTTCCTCTGACTCTTATACAAATTTAACATAAATTATTCAATACATATTTTGAGAGTTCACAAGGTTGAAAAAAGAACAAGATTGTTCAAAAACACAATAAATCAAACACATTTTTTAATTCATTTTAAGGATGTTATAAATAGAGATCAGATTTCTCAGCATTACATAAAATATAAAATGATTAAAGAAAATGTTCAACTCGAAGAAAAAAAAAAACAAATTAATATGAATAAAAACATTATAGTTTACTAGAATACAGAAAGGCAATTCACAAATTAAATTAAAAACTGAACATTAGGATGTAAGAAATAATATATTTAGGTGTCAGTTTTAAATATACTGATACTCTGGGCTAATTAGCAAAATACAAGGAAAAGTTATTTACCAGCAATTTTATTGCTGAAATCGAATCTTATGATTGTATATATTAATAATATAGGTATGCAAAGTCCGCAGATAGTGTGCTTTTTTTTATAAACAAAATGGTGATTTTTTTTCAATTTTTGCTCTATAACTCCAAAAATTTTAACTTTACACCAGAAACACCCAAATAAAAATTCACTGCAATTAAATTCTGCATAGAGACTTGTTTTTCCCGATTTACTTAGACGAAAATTTTGCCCGGAAAATGCAGGTTTTTCCAACAAAATTCTTAACTTTCAACTAAAATTTTAGATAAGTAATTGTTTATCAACATTTAAATAACTTGGGTAATATAAAAGACCCTTTCGTATAGATTTTAATTTCAGAAGTCAATCGAAATTGAATTAACAGTTTAGCAGCAATTGAATTGCTAATTAAAAATTTACGGTCGCTATAATAAACACAATAATTATGACACATAATAATAACTATGATTTTTGTATAAAAAGACACTGTGCCTATCTAATGCATTTTACTTAATTGAAATTGGACTATTTAAGCAGCCTCAGGAGTATTTTAAAATTATAAACAATTTTTTGGCTTATAAACAAATAGAATATCTCGAGAAATATTAAATAAAATTAAATCATGATAACGGTTTTGGAACAAAAGCGACAGGGCGCTTCTTTCAAAAGAAAAAAAGGTTAATTGTGATGAGTGGTTCCTGAGATACAACTGGTCAAAGTTTACCGGCATTTACGGTAAAGATATAAACAATAGGATTATAATTTTTAAACTATAACCTTTTTATTTTTGTCCTCTTTCTCCACGCCAATTTTCATATCTTTAAATTACTCATAACATATATTATTATAATAAAAACTATCGATATTACGAGTGAGAATTGCCAAAAATAGAAAAATTCCAATCAAAAATTAAGTTGGAGAAAATGTAATCTCAAAGTTCAAAACCGGTATACGTTAAAAAAATGCATTTTCTCGGCTTCCATGGAGCAATTTTCTTCATTCTTTTTTGTTCCCAAGTAACTCGAGTAGAGCCATCTAACTAACGCTTTATTAAATGTAAAAGTTGCTTTTGTTTTCGCTGCTTTACGCTGCTTTAATGAGCAGGCTTCCTTAAAGTACGAGGCTTCCTCGGTCGTAAACCTGCGAAACCCTTGTAATAAGAAAAAGACAACCATAAAAATTGCTACGTGGAATGTGAGGAGCTTATTCTCTTCGGGAAAATTAGATAACGCCGTATTGGAAATGGATCGTTTGGGTATAGACCTATTAGACATAAGCGATACACAATGGCCAGGAAATGTCAAATGCCCCATAACTAATCATGGTATGTTTTATTATACCGGAAGTGACACCACAACCCATCGATACGGAGTTGGAGTCATCATCTCAAAAAAATGGGAAGGTGCTGTAGCTTTTACTCCATTCTTAGAGCGCGTGATGTTAATACAACTGAAAGATAAGAAGAACATAATAAACATCATACAAGTGTACGCTCCTACAGCAGACAAAGACGAAGAGGAAATAGAACAATTCTATAATAACTTAGAAGAGGTGATGAGAACAACAAAGAGACAACACATTAACATAGTAATGGGCGATCGGAACGCCAAGGTAGGTCAGGGTAAAGTTGGAGAAAATGTCGGTGAATATGGCTTAGGTAATAGAAATGAAAGGGGTGATCATTTAGTTCAGTTTTGTCAAAGCGAAGATTTAATAATAACTAATAAATTCTTGAAATTACCCCCAAGGAGACTGTATACGTGGACGTCACCTCAACACACACAAGAAAAAGTAATCAGAAACCAAGTAGATTACATAATGGTGACAAAAAGATACCGTAATGCCGTGAAATCTACTAAAACTTACCCTGGAACTGATATCGGTTCGGATCATAATCCAGTAGTATCTGTGTTAGAAGCTAGACCAAAGAAAATGAGAAAAACCATCATCCCAGCGTTAGACTTATGTCAGCTTAAAAGTGAACACCGACGACAAACAGTGCTCGAAGAAATCGACACCGACCTCAGTGTAGCAGAAAACCAAATCCGCAGAACGGACAACATAGATGAAAAACTGAAGTATATAAACACTATAATAAGAACTACGGGAAAGAAACACCTAACCAAATCTCCAATGAAACATAAGGTGTGGATGACACCTGACATACTAGAACTAATGGATGAAAGACGCAAATTAAAGAATATCTCAGAAAAACACAGAGAGGTTGATAAGAACATAAAGCAAATAATAAAGAATGCCAAAGAATCATGGATTAAAGAACAATGTGTAGAAATGGAATACTATGAAAGAAAGTATGACACATTCAATATACATAAAAAAGTAAAAGAACTTAGAGGAACCCAAAGAAGACATCAAATAAGTGCTTAAAGACAAAGACGGAAATATTATTGTAGACTTAACAGAAAAAATTAATAGATGGAGTGAATACATAAGAGAATTGTTTGAGGACAACAGAAATAACATTGACAAGGTAAATGGTGAAACGGGACCTGAAATCCTAAAATGTGAAGTAGAAATGGCACTTAGAAATTTCAAAACTGGAAAGGCAAATGGACCCGATGAGGTTCCTGTTGAATTACTAAAGCTCTTGAATGATGAATCAATAGGTATAATATTGCACTTATTTAACACAGTATACAATACTGGTAATATACCTCAAGAGTGGCTGCTGTCTACATTCGTTACACTGCCAAAGAAATCCAATGGAAAAGAATGTTCAGAACATCGAACAATATCTTTAATGAGCCATCTACTAAAGATATTTCTAAAAATCATCCACAACCGAGTTTATCAAAAGTTGGAGTCAGATATTAGTAATACACAGATGGGGTTCAGAAAAGGACTAGGTACTCGAGAAGCTCTCTTCGGTTTGAATGTTTTTACACAAAGATGCCTAGACGTTAATCAAGAAGTACATGCATGTTTCATCGATTTTGAAAAAGCGTTTGACAGAGTGCGCCACGATAGGCTAAGAGATATTCTTGAAAGAAAAGACATAGATAATAAAGATCTGCGAATAATTCTCAACCTATATTGGAATCAGAAAGCTAACATCAAAATAGAAAACGAGATATCAAAAGCAATAGAAATACCTAGAGGAGTAAAACAGGGATGCATTTTGTCACCACTGCTATTTAATGTATATAGTGAAAGTATCTGTCAGGAAGCCCTTTTGCAAGCAAATGAAGGAATCGTAATCAATGGAGAGGTTGTAAATAATATTCGATACGCGGACGACACTGTACTAGTTGCAAGAACAGTAGAAGAATTACAACGATTACTTACAAACATAAATAATGCTTGCAACAATTATGGCATAAACATTAATATCAAAAAAAAAACAAGTATATGGTCTTCAGTAAAATCATGACGCAACCAGCACATATTAGTATAAACGGCATTCAAATTGAAAAAGTATCAAGTTATAAATAATTGGGAACTTTAATAAACGAAACTGGAGACCAAAACAATGAAATAAAAAGACGTATCGAAATTGCCAGGGCCACCTTCATAAAGATAAGAAAATTCTTCTGCAACAGAGAAATAAGCATCCCTCTACGATTAAGAATGCTAAGAGGCTACGTATTTAACACGCTATTATACGGTGTAGAGGCCTGGACTCTCAAACAGAATAACATAAAAAATATTGAAAGTTTCGAGATGTGGTGCTACCGTCAAATGCTGAAGATAAGTTGGGTTGAAAGAATCACAAATCTTGAAGTAATACGAAGGATAGGAAGAGACCCAGAAATTTTATTAACGATAAAACGAAGAAAACTCAAGTATTTGGGTCACCTGATGAGAGGTCATAAATACGCATTACTTCAAAATATAATGCAAGGAAAAATAAAAGGAAAATGGAATCCAGGCCGTAGAAGAATGTCGTGGATGCGGAATTTGAGAGAGTGGTTTGGCTGCACCACTATAGAATAGAATAGAATAGAAATATGCTTTATTGTCATGAAAAATTGTACAATTTTATCGACAAAGCTTATAAAAAGTCAAGACAACAAAACAATAACAACCCAATTTACTAAAATTACATAAATCGTCAATATATTTACAATAATAACAATAATAATGAAGTTAAACAGAAGTAATCAATTGCAAAATTTAAGTAAATTGCAAATGCATAGTCTACCTAGTAATTAATAAGTTTAAAAGTTAAGCTGCTGCATATGACACCCAAATATAGACAAAAAAAAATGATAATAAAAATACTACTTGTGCAAAGGGTACTCTAATTTCTTAGTTATTGATTAAGAAAATCTTCTACTGAATAATATGGTCTTTCAGATAGGTAGGCTTTTGTCAGTTTACGGAATTTGGGGAAAGATGCTGCAGATTTAAGTTGTAGAGGGAGATGGTTGTAAAGTTTTTTTGCGGAATATAATATAGATTTCTTTACTAACTCAGAGGACGGGGTCGGCATATAGACCTCAAACGTAGAATTTCTCGTGAAGTAGTCATGATTAGGTCTTGGTGGAAAGACATGTAGATGTTTACGAATTAAGCAAACAGTTTCTAAAATATACAAAGATGGAAGGGTTAAAATTCTGTGATCTTTGAAGTAACTTCTGCGATGTGTTGTTCTTCTGAGGCCAAACAGATATCTAATTGCTCTTTTTTGTAATTTGAAAATAACATCGAATTGGGCAGCTGTACCAGAACCCCAAAAAGGAAGACCATAACGAAGATGTGATTCGAACAAAGAAAAATATGTTATTTTGGAAGATGCTAAATTGAGTTCATTCGAAACAGATCTTATAGCATAGCAAGCTGAGGATAGTTTCTTCCTTAACAAATCGATATGGTGGGACCATTTAAGGTTGCTGTCTAAAAAAATACCAAGAAATTTCACAGAATCAACGGTACTGATCTGGCTATTATTAAGAGGTAAAGGTTGAAGGACACCGTTATAAGACAATGCTACTGTTTTATCTACGTTAAACGAGAGTAAATTAGAGTCACACCAGGTTTTTATTGTAAGTAGATCAGAAGTTATAGTAGCATGAAGAGTTGGAATATTTGAGTTGCTCCAAGTGATACTGGTATCATCAGCAAAAAGAAATATTTTTCCATCGATTTTTAAACTAGTGATGTCATTAATAAAGATAAGGAAAAGTAGAGGACCCAATACTGAACCTTGAGGTACCCCACATACAATGTTTTTGAGACTAGAGTCTGTATCATTTGCTCTAACCAGTTGTTTCCTATCATCCAAGTAAGATTGGAACCAATCTAAAGAAATACCTCGAATTCTGTAGAAATTTAGTTTTCTTATCAAAATGTTATGATTTACACAATCAAAAGCTTTCGCGTAGTCACAAAAAACGGTGGCAGTGTGAAGATTATTGTTCAGTGCTTGATAAACCTCATGTAGTACAGAAAAGATGCCATCAGTGGTGCATTTATTATTTAAAAAGCCGAACTGATTTTGTGATAAAATGTTGTTTTCAACTAGAAAGGACATAAGTCGGGCTTTTATGAGTCTCTCAATAATTTTGGAGAGTACCGGTAGTAGTGCAATAGGTCTATAATTGCAGGTATTAGATATTTCACCACCCTTATGAAGAGGAATAATGATGGCTGTCTTCAGGCACTCTGGAAATTTACCTTTCTCAAAGGAATCATTAATTAGTGAGATGAGGACTTCTAACACATTTTCTGGGAGATTAGAAAAAATTTTTATCGATAAACCATCAGTACTACAGGAGGATTTGCTTTTGATACTATTGGTTGTTTGGATCAGTTCAGATTTATCGACTGGTTTTATAAAGAATGAATTCGAGACCTTTCTTGAATTAGGGAGATAAGCAATGGGATCTTGTTGTGGCAAAATAGTTGATGTAATATTTTTACTCACATTAACAAAGTATTCATTTAGATTTTCAGGGTCTGGAAGGGAAATTGTTTTAGCAGTGTGGGTTTTATTTCGAAGATCGTTTATTATGGACCAAGTTTCTTTTGCAACACTTTTTGAGCTTCCCAAACGGTTATGGTAGTAGTTTTAGCTGATTTTATAAGTTTAAAATAGGTTGCCCTGTACTTGGTGATATATTCAGTGATAGAACTATTCACTAAGTCAGTCCATATTTCCTCCCAAAACAACTAACGGATGAATCTTACCTTCATCTCGTATAAAAAAGCTAATATTCCTTTTAAAGAAATCCCTATACAGCTTAGAAAATGCTTTTGGTTTATACCTGATGATGCACTAGTCTATTTTAGTATCAGTGTACGAAATCACTTAACTCAGTATAGCAAAATCGTTGAATAGGTAGTAGGAGAGGTAAGGAACATTGGCCTGATCATTAGCCGGATTTAAGTCCTCTAAATTTTTGCATTTGGAATTTTCTTGATTACTTAGTTTATTTCACTCCCGTAAAAAATTTTGATGATTTGAATCGAACAATAATCGGCTGTGAGGCAATTAGACTTACGTCACATTTTAAGGAGTTCGTTTTGAACATTTGTTGTAGCTTTACGCCTATTTAAAATTTTTATTAGTTGTACTTTTTGTTATTGTCCTGGTTTAGTACACATATGTCCAAAAGTTTGGAATATTGCAATATTTCATAATTTTATTGATTTTTACATATGAACTCTTCTGTTAGTTAAACATCATTTTGCTTCAATTCTCATCAATACTAAATAAGTCTTAAAACCAGATAACTGATATGCAAAAAAGTGATTTAACCCTCCGTTACTCGCACACGATGTGGGAGACCGGGTCTGTAAATAAATTCCTGTAACTCTGATTGTAGTGGGGATTTTGAATGGCTACTTCGTATATCTCTTCAGTGGTCAATCAACTGTGGGTAAAGTCAGTTCGCAGTGTAAAAAATAGTACTGTCCTTTTGTTATTACGCAACACGGTCCCGTACACCGTGTGCGAGTATTTGTGCACCAATTTTTGTGTTTGGATCACACATCGATATTTTTAATTAGTAAGGTAATTTAAGATCTTTTCCTTATTTTCAATGTTTATAGATTAGTTTATTTATATTTATATATATAAATATAAATATATGACTTACCCATAACCATCAGAATGAGGTTTAGGGAGATATGTGGTTTACCAACAGAACAAGTACCAGTCGTAACACCAGGAACTTCAGATCGCTGTGCTGTTTGTGATTGGAAGAAAAATAGAAAAAAAAAAGTTTTACTGCCAAATATGCTCAAAATATCTGTGTTTGGAACACCATTGTTCCAATGAATGTGACACCATTGTGTATTTCATGTTTTAAAAACGTTAATTAATTTTTATAACTTTTTTTGTTACTACAATTACTCTTTATTTTTAATTTTTTTGTGTATTGAATTAAGATCTAAAGTTCTTAGTAAACAAATTTAACCATATTCAATTTTTTTTTCACTTCCAAAGTTTTTGTGTATACATATAAATGGATAACAATGAAAATTATTAAATTTTTGATTAAAGTAATATAATGTGAACAGAAACGCATATCTACAAAATTATATGATCATATATTTATTAAATAATTTAATCGTACACAATTTTGCAAAAAAAAATAATTTTAAAACACTGCTGACCCATATTTTTGGACCCGGTCTCCTGGACCGTGCGCGAGTATCCGATCACAAAAAGTTGGCGCGAGTAACGAAAGGTTAATCTCTTGGAGTGAAAAACTTACAATGTACAACTTACATTTAAAAATAAATTAGTATAGATAAAAGTAATTTTTAATAAAACTAATAGTCAGTATTTTCTCCATTGGCCTGTTTGCATGCCTGTAGACGATTGGCATGCTGCCGTTTAACTGGTCGAGCTGGGCTTGCGAAATTCTGTCCCATTCTTCACGAGCAGCATTTTTTAGTTCTTGAAGTGTAACAGAGGGATTGTTTCGCTTCTTGATGCGTGTTTTGAGAATGTCCCAAGCATGTTCAATGACGTTTATGTCGGGGGAATTCGAGGGCTACTGTAATATAGATATTCCTTCTTCCAGAAAATTGTTTGTACTGCTGCTGTTCGATGATGAGGTGCGTTGTCATGCATAAACTCAAATCTATCAACTACTGCCCCTCGGAATAGACGCACGACAGGATTTAAAACTTCCTCGATGTACACAGCACCACTGAGTCTTCTCTCCAGAACCAGCAGTGGCGTCCGTATACCACTCATAATACCACCCCAAACCATAATACTGCCACCCTCAAACATGACACGCGGTTGGGCTGTTTCTAGTCGGGCTTGTCGTCCTGGTGTTCTTCGCGAATCAGAAACGTTATTCCAGTTAGGACCATGATGCACCATTTCTCTAGCCCATTGCAATCTTACTATTTTGTGTTGGTAGGTTAGTCTAGGAACATGTAAGGGTCTTCTACGATACAAATTTACCGTATTTATTCTGAGTGTTTTTGTTTACCGTGAAATATACAGTCCTTGAAGACTAGCAATTTCTCTGGATATACCACTTTTAGATTCCAGACGATTTCTTCGAGCTATCAATGTTATCTGCCGGTCTTGTGCTGCTGTTGTACATCGACTTCTGCCACTTCTGGAGCGATCCTTTTCGTCGTAAAGGATCGCCCTTACGTCATTTGTATCTTGGAATTATTTTTAATTTTCGATACAGCACTCTGAGTAACATGAACAATATTCGCGATATTACGTCGAATAAAGCCCTGTTGTAACAAAACAATTACACTAGATCTATCAACATGAGATATCACGTTTGTATGCATTTTTAAACGGCTCAATTAAAATTTAAACAAAGACTGAAATAATGTGTAAATACGCTAATCAGTTGAATGTGACCAAAATGAAACAAAAACGTTTCAAATTTTTTATTATTTTCATTTAAAAACGCTCTAGAATGAATATCAACAACAGTTTTGAAACCACCACAGGTGTAGATATATTATTTGTAGGTATTCCAAACTTTTGGACATGTGTGTATTATTGTATTAGATAGATCATGATACTGTTTTACAGAAATGAAAAATATGCATTAAGATATTTTACTCTCCTTTGCATAAAAATGGCGCCTCACACGAATAATTAATTCAAAATTAGCTTCCTTTAAATGTGTCAGTGGGGTACCATTTTTTTTATCGTATCAAAATATATACCGAACAATGACAAAAAACACATTTTCGCATTTTAAATCGCATATAACTTTAAAAATAGCAACTTTTGTGAAAAATGTCAAGAAACTTATTTTATTTAGAATGTCCCAAAAAATCTAGAAAATATATTTTTCGGGGAAAATAGGAGATTTTTGAAATAGATTACAATTAAAAAACTACAGTCTAAATTGAAGTTAAACACGATCGGTCTTCAAAATCTTGAAAAGGAATATTTAGACTTTAATCCAAGTTATTGGCACCCTTAAAAATACTAATTTAAATATGAGCTTTTAAGCCTCGAAAATGCGTATTTTCGCATTTTTTAGATTTTAAGTCGCCTATAACTCGAAAACTGTCAATTTTTGAGAAAAATCACAAGATACCTTTCTTGTTTAGAATGACCCAAAAAACTTAAAAATATATTTTTTGAGGCAATAAAAGGTGATATTATGTATTTGTTAAACAAAAATTGTTTAAACAATTTCTGTCCAAAAATTCCGTCTGACACCCTTCAGATTTGTTTAAATGGGGATAATTTTAATATGAATCCGCAGAGAAACCGAATTAGAAATGTTTTTCAGACGGGAGCGGTCTCATCACATGGACTATAACAATTTACATTTTTAGGTATATTTTGAAAAAGAAGCCACATCTCGATAAAAGGTGACTTACCAAGAAAAGACCAGGAGGCAAAAAAGTTTTAAAAACACTGTGTTTAACCAATGGTAACACAATAATAGTTTAATTGGAACGTACACAAACAGTTGGGGGGTTTAAAGGAACAAAACCCCCATAAAATTTTTATGTAAATATATTAAAAAAGAATCCGCATCTCGATAGAAACTGGCTTATCGAAAAAATACTGAGAGACAAAAATGTTTTCAAAATGTTGTGTTTAACTAATGGTACCACAATAATGAATTAATTAGAACGTACACAAAAGTTTATGGCGGTCTAAGGGAACAAAACTCTCATAAAATTTTTATGGGTTGGACAAATTTCACTATAATTTGGTTTTAAGATGTTCCTGCCATAAGAATGATACATGTCCATTTTCAATAAAAAATCTCTAATAATTTTTGATATATTGAAAAAAATCGATTTTCATTTTGTAACTTCAAAGGGCTGTAATTTTTTTATAAGCATATTTGTACTAAGGTATGTTAGGTTCAATCGAACTATTTTTGACCCCAGAATGTGTGGTATAATTTATGACCAATCTTTTCGGGACACCCTGTATATAAATAGCAAGCGTTATGCGGACATACGCGTAATATGACTCGTATGCGCCCCAATGCTAAATATAAAATTCTTAATTGTATGTCAAAAAATTCGCAAAAACTACTTCTTAAAACCCACCAAATTTCATTTGTATATATTAATCAGTTTTAGAGCAATATATAAATCGTCAGTTTGTAAGGTAAATTTCAACACCCCCTATCTCCGAAACGAAGCATTTGCGGACATGCGTTTATAAAGTAAAATGTCATTATTTTTTCATGCATAATTACGACTCAAAGTTTGCCATACTTATTTAAAAAATACCCTGTATTGATGAAAAACATAGCTAGTTGTTAAAGTACCTATCTTTTTTATGGTCCAACATAAGCAAATGATAAAAAAAACGGAATGTTGAGACAAGATGAGGCTATAGTTGGGTTTTAATTTCTGTATTTTATAAATGCTAAAATATTCCACAGGGCAATGCGAACTATGAGAAAACAGCACAATTTGATTGGTATACATGGGTATACAATGAAAATTTACCTGTCTAGCAACAATATTGTTACAGCGATATTGTTAAAGAATTATATATTAGCATATTACCATATGGATAGGATATATACAGAGACGTATATTAGTCTGGGTTGATTATCGGAGAATAGGCCATTTTTGGGAAAAGTTATTTACCAGCAATTTCATTGCTGGAATCCAATTATAAGATCCTATATATTAATAATATAGGTATGCAAAATCCTCAGATAGTGTGCTACTTTTTTTATAAACAAAATGGCGCCCGAAAATCGTGTTTTTTCAATTATTGCTTTATAACTCCGAAGATTTTAACTTTACAACAAAAACACTCAAATAAAAATTCACCGTGATTAAATTTTGCATAGAGACGTGTTTTTCTCGATCTGCTCCGACGAAAATTTTCCTCGGAAAACGGGGGTTTTCCCAACAAAATCTTTAATTTTCAAATAAAGTTTTAGATAAGTAATTATCTACCAATAATTAAATAATTTGGTGACTTAAAACCCTTCTTGGTTTAGATTATAGTTCCAGAAGCTGGTGAAAATTAAACGAATATTTTAGCAACAATTCAATTGTTAATTAATAATTTACGGTCGCAATAATAACCAAAATAATTATGATACACTGATTAAACTTTGAAATCTTATAAAGATGAGATGCCTATTTAATATTTTGTCGACAAAATATTATTTTATTATTTTTTTGCATAATCTTTAAATGTTTAAAAAAATAGTTATAAACAAATTAACGTTTCTCAAAAAGTCTCTATTTTATTATAATTTTAAAAAATGGCTAAAATGCGCATTTCAAATATCTTGAAAATGAATGCATTAAAACTTTTTTACAGCCATTTGCAAAAAAGTTATGAAACAGCAAAGTAAACATACGATTACTACGGTATTTATAATTTTTTTTAATTCTTTCAAAGCGTAGAAGTGAGTTTAAAGTACAAGCTGATTATTTACAAAAATATAACGATTATCAGTTTAATGGTTATATTTTAATTAAAGATTAAAAATATATTTTTTTGTAATTTACACGCGCGAAAGTAGAGTAATACAGTACTGTAGCTATAATTTTCACTCGGAGCGACGATCGAACGCGCAAGGTACACTTTTAATATGGGCCATTCCACGAACATACGCCTGTTTTGGATTACTTCGACAACGAATATTTTACTGTGCAACATAAGAAGTACGAAAGTAAATGGCGCTAATAATTATTCCAATAAACAACAATGTAATTTGCAATTTACTTTCGTTCTTCTTATTTTGCACAGTAAAATATTCGTTGTCGAAGTAATCCAAAACAGGCGTATGTTCGTGGAATGGCCATACACTACCTATGCTGCGTGTCAGTCGCTTCGAGTGAACATTTTAGCTCCGACTCTGTATCAGGCCTACTTTTGCGCTAAAAATTACAAAAAAAGTATTTTTAATCTTTGATTAAAATATAACCATTGCACTAATTTTTGACATTCTTTGTGCGTAATTAGATTGTACCACTTTTAAGCTTTGAAACAATTAAAACAAATTATAAACAACGGAGAAAACGTATATTTATTTTGCTGTTTCATAACTTTTTTGCAAATGGTTGGAAAATTTTCTTAAAGCATTCATTTTCAAGACCTATGAAATACGCATTTTAAGTGTTTTTTTAAAATTAAAATATAATATACAATTTCTGAGAAATGTTAATTTGTTTATAACAATTTTTTTACAGATTTAAAGATTATGCAAAAAAATGAAAAAATTATATTTTGTCGACAAAATATTAAATAGACATCACACCTTTATAATCCTTCTAAGTTTGATCAATGTCTAATGATTATTTTGATTGTTATTGCGACTGTAAATTGTTAATTAACAATTGAATTCTTGCTAAAATATTCGTTTCATTTTCACCGGCTTCTGAATTTATAATCTATACCAAGAAAGCTTTTATTTCACCAAGCTATATAATTATTGATAAATAATTACTGGCCCAAAAAAATTATTTGAAAATTCGAGATTTTGTTGGGAAAACCCACATATTCCGAGGAAAATTTTCGTCGGAGCAAATCCGGAAAAACATGCCTCTATGTAGAATTAAATTGGGGTGAATTTTTATTTGAGTGTTTTTGGTGTAAAATTAAAATCTTTGGAGTTATAGAGCAATAATTGAAAAAAGTACGATTTGTCGGCGCCATTTTGTTTATAAAAAAAGTAGCACACTATCTGCGGACTTTGCATACCTATACTAATCATAAATAGGATCTTAAAATTTGATTCCAGCAATAAAATTGCTGGTAAGCAATAAAATTGCTGGTAAATAACTTTTCTTTGTACTTTACTAATTAGACTAGCGTATTATAACTATTTTTTTTTTCAAAATTTAAAGATTATGCAAAAAAAGAAAAATTTATATTTTGTCGATAAAATATTAAATAAGCATCTCAACTTTATAATCTTTAAAAGTTTGATCAATGTATCATGATTATTTTGGTTATTATTGCGATCGTAAATTGTTAATTAACAATTGAATTGTTGCTAAAATATTCGTTTAATTTTCACCGGCTTCTGGAATTACAATCTACACCAAGAAATATTTGATGTCACTAAGTTATTTAATTATTGATTAATAATTACTTACCTAAAACTTTATTTGAAAATTAGAGTTTTTGTTAGGAAAACCCGCATTTTCCGAGGAAAATTTTCGTCGGAGCAAATCTTGAAAAGCATAGAGCAATAATTGAAAAAAATACGATTTGTCGACGCCATTTTGTTTATAAAAAAAGTAGCACACTATCTGCGGACTTTGCATACCTATATTATTAATATATAGGATCTTATAATTCGATTCCAGCAATAAAATTGCTGGTAAATAACTTTTCCATGAATTTTGCTAATTAGCCCAGAGTATATAGGATATATACAGAAACACACAATGAGATATATTATGTTGAGAATGATATATAACTGGACACCACTATGGCCCAGGTATAGAGGAAGACCCAGAAGAAGATGGCTGGATGATGTAGAAGAAGACATAAGAGCAATGAATGTGAAAGATCGTAAAGTTCATTTCAAGGACAGGAAGAAATGGAAAAGAGTCACGAGTACAGCAAAGACACACAGCAAGCTGTAAATGACAGATGAGTAATCCACCTCACTCATTCTAAAAGCCATGGCGTTAGCTCTGATCCCTAGGGATAGTAATGCTTAATGAATGAATGAATTAACATATTATTAAAAAAGTCACTTAAATCGGACAACAGGTCAAGGAAATTCGAGACATCAAAAATGTCCCATTTTTAAGATGGGCGGTTAATTTTACCGATGACTGTATTTAACAGTACAGTGGAACCCCGATAAGTCGGCCTCCGATAACCCGGAAGTCCGGATAACCCGGACTGGTTTTCATTAGGCAAAACAATCATTTTCTCACTTTGACTGAGTTTTTTACCAAGAAATAAACAATACTATATATACAATTGTACGGAATTTAGATGTACTGTGCATATGTATTTCATGTTATTGCAATTATATTGTGTATTTGTTTATTTATACCTATTTTATTAATGTTTACCATATTCTCCGGCTAACCCAGATTTTCGATAACCCGGATCGGCCCCGGTCCCGATTAATCCGACTTATCGGGGTTCCACTGTATTTCTATATACATTAACTACCACTTTATCTATCCTATTTTCCCCTCTGAACGAATGCATCTGCATACGTCTCCTAATTGATCACTATTACGATAATTTTCTGTCACTTTCACCTAGTAGATATCGCATGACTAGCGTGCATTAGTTATTAATTTTACTCGTGTAATAGAAACTTACAAGCAACAAATAAGAAAACTGGAAGCGGTTCCATGTTAACCGTCAGACTTGATATTATTGCCACTGTATGCGACTTATCTTTTGTTAGTTTATTGGTAGCTTCTACCGATGTTATACACCGATCACACACGTGTTTATTGTTTATCTATTTGTCTTAAGAATTTCACCAAATGCCGAATTAAAGAATGGCAGTCATTTTTAGATAATATTGTGTTCTTTGATTTTATCTATGACCATCCGGTTTATTTTTAGCATATTCTAATCACTAAAGATTTTATCAATATGATGCACTTTAATCGTTTTACTCCCTTACAAAATATAAATAAACTTTTTTATTACTAATTTTTCCAAAAAAATTTATTCTTCATAACATGCTCTGCATAGTCTAGAATCTAAAACTCTACCATCAGACAGCAAATTTTATCAATTTTATACAAAGTATGTCAAAAATATGAATTTCGTTAAAGAATAAAGTACTTTTATATTTCATAATATCAAAAATTGTTATTATGAAAAGTTGTTTGGAAGAAAAAACTATGTTTTAATAAAATATGCAAATACATCCCTCTAATTGAAAATAAAAATGTATTTTTTTTTCAAATTACGGATACCCAACATCATTTTATTACAATTGTGATTACTATTTTATTTTCAATTTTACGAGAAAAAGTTATCCCTCATAAAATATTCTACCTGGTCTAAAATCTAAGATGCAACCATCAGATATCAGACTTTTTAAATTTTATACGTGTTATGTAAAAAAATATAAATTTCGCTTAATAAGTACCTTTAGTTCAAAATATTTCCATTAGAATGATGTAATTGAAAAGTAGAACATAGTTTTTAATTCCAAACAACTTTTCTTAATAACGAAACAATTTTTAATATTGTTAAATATAAAGGTACTTTACTCTTGAGCGAAATTCATACATTTTTACATACCTCGTATAAAAATAATAAAATTTGATATCTTATGGTTGCATCTTAGATTCTATACGATGCATAGCATTTTATAAAGAATAAAGTTTTTTCGTAAAATTGATAGTAAAAAAGTTATCAATAGGACCCAAGTTAAGCAGACATACTGTATAAGAGCTCGAAAAAAAATTCTTTGTAACATTTATTATTTTTTAAGCTTTTTAATAAATGTATTTTAGATAAGTTTTAGAGAAAAAAAGTTTGGATGACTTCTTACAATAATTTTTATTATTTTTACTGATATTTTTTTATTTTTGTATTACATTTTTATCTTTCTAAATTTTCTCAAAAAGAGGTTGTTTATTTGAGATCTAAAGTAAAATAATGCAGTGAATTTCAAGTATTACATCTTAAGATTTAAAAAACACCTACAAAATTGTAATATATCTCTTCAAACATGAGTAATAACTTCTTAAAATGGTAGTAATTCTGTAAAACTACGAAGTTTTCAAAAATTACATTTTCTGGGACGTCGTATCATTTGAATTAAATTTTTGAGATTTTTTTTTAATAAACATCATTTAGTAAGATGTTTGAAAAGTAAGTTGTGCAAATTTGAGAATTATATAAGTAAAATTGCATAAGGTACACATTTTTAAATCATTTTTAAACAAAATTCATGTAAATCTCAATTTCCGCCCACATCTTACTTATACCCATACATTTTATTTCTTTTTATTATAACTATAAGCTAGCTTAATTGCTCTTCTTTCATCCAAGAAAATCCAATTGTAAAGTCCAATTTGTAAAAATTCATTTGATCCATTAATAAAATAATTATAATAAAATAACTCAACCGTGCGCTTCGCCGAACGCTAGTATACAGTGCGCCAATGATTGTGAGAAGGGTGAGTTTAGCGATATAAATGAGAAATTATAGAAGCTATAGATTTAATTATAGAAAAATCTTTTTATTATATTTTTTGTGTAACTTTTTCTGAAATAACGGTCGTCAGTTTTTTTTTCTAAGGTTTATATTTTCGTAGTTATTTAAAAAACAATTAATTTCGCATTTGTTTAATAAAAAATAAAACACCCACTTCTGGACTAGAATGTTTTGATATGTTGTTTATGAAACATTTCTTAATCAAATTACAAACAGTTGTATCTTGTTTGATTTTTTCAGAAGTCAAAATCTCTATTGACTCCCCTAAAATAATTCCACTTCTCCTAACCTCGCATCCTCCTTGGTCTTGGTCTATAGCCATGCCTCATGTTAACACATCACCAACAAGATACGATAAATTTACAACTCCGAGGAAACTCATTGGAAATATGTTTAAAGAAATTACCTTTTAAGCATTCTTAGAGCTATCAAATGAATTTCGGGATCAAATAAGCAAGTTGCCATATAGACAGACTCTCTAGCTTCAATCCAGTCACAGACTCCTACATTATTTACAAGTCATGAAGTAAAAAAGGCAACGTCGCAACACGTGATTTAGGTAGTCTTACGAAGGAGAATAATTGGTGGTCCATTTCATAAGGGAATATTTTAAATAAAATGCATGAAACTCTTTTTTAAATTGCACAAATAAGAGAAATTTTAATTAAATTGAAATTTAAAAAGGAAAGTATGAAATAAATAAGTTAAACTTGTTAGTAGTAATATTTATTTTTCATACAAACGTTAGAAATGTATAGGAATAGTCAACATTTTTAATTTTTAAAATCTAGTGTTTTAATAATTAATAATGTGTAGTACCGAGCAGATTAAGAGAAAATAGGGGTATGTTCTCAGTATAAAAGCCATAAAAACGCACACAGGGAGTCGTAATTCAAGCATTATGGATTACAATATTCTAAAGTATAAAAAAACACTTTCCATTAGATACTTTTCTAGCTCAGTGCACAACTTGTATGTGTTATTAATTTTATTATTATTACAGTAACAAACGAAGGGCTTATATTCTAACTTAAATAAACACTGTAATCACTATTGTCACTGAAAATTGTACAATTTTATGGACAAAGCTAACAAAAAGTGAAATAATATAGAAATATAAAATAAACATAAAAAAGCAATCTTAAATTAGTAAAATTAAAAAGATTAGCCATGATCAGGTCTTTCAGGAAAAATGGTTAGATGCTCGTGAATCCAACAAACGGTTCCTAAAATATATATAGAGGAAAGCCTCAAAATTCCGCGATTTTTAAGTAGGTCTTGCAATGCGTTGTTTTTTGATATCAAATAGATAACGAATTCCTCTTTTTTGTAATTTAAAAGTAGGTACATAGTATCAAATTGTGCAGCTGTACTAGAAACCCAAAACTGATGCCCATATCGAAGACGATACTTAAACAATGATAAATACCTATGTCATTTTTGCAAATGATAATTTTTTTTTCCTTTGAAACAGATCTTATTGCAAAGCAAGTTTCTTACTTAAGGAAGGCTAGTTACTGAGGTTAGTTTCTTTCTAGGGAATCAATATGCAAGGACCATTTACGATTACTGTCGATAAGAATACCTAATAATAGTAAATTTTACAACGTTAACGATACTGATTTGAAATGGTAGGGGAGCCCAAGCGGGGACTTTTGCAGTTACTCGAGCGCGTCAGATTATCATATGGGGAGAAACCTGGTACCCTGCAGATGTACCTCTACCATATATTGCCTCTTAACACAGGGGAGTTCGTTAAGGGGGGCCCGAAGAACAAAATCTATCCTTAAAAAAACTCGAAATTGTCAGATTAAGATAAGGTAAGTTAAGTACATGCAAAAGAGTATATATTTCAAAAATCTGACGATTTGAGCGGGGCGTGAGGAAATGGGTGAGTCCCAAAATTTCACAAGAAAAAAGCGAATATTTCGCGAAATGAATGACAGATCGAAAAACTAAAAAATACGTGCTTAATATTTTTTAAAAATCTATCGAATGATACCAAACACGACTTCCCACGGAGAGGGGTGGGGGGTAAATTTAATATTTTAAATACGAATTCCGCGATATTTCGCGAAATGAATATCAGATCGAAAAACTGTAAAATACACTTATTTAATATTTTAAAAAAATCTATCGAATGGCACCAAACACGACCCCCCCACGGAGGTGGGGTGGGGGTTACTTTAAAATCTTAAATAGGAGCCCCATTTTTATTACAGATTTGGATTCCTTACGAAAAAATAAGTAACTTTTATTCGAAATATTTTTTCGAATTACGAATAGATGGCGTTATAAGCGGAAAAAACGATTGTTGGAAATGGAAAATTAAATTAAAAAATGGCAAGCGCCCACTAAAATGGAAAAGGTTACTTAACTTTTTTTGGTTTTAGGACCTACTCTTCACAACCCAATAGGTGTCCAAAGCGCTCGAGTGACTGCACATTTAGCTTACTTTGCTCTCCTACCAAAACATTACATTGAGAGATGACAATCAGTCTAAACGCCACTTAAGTTGGACTTGACTAAAAATGACTAGATATTATTTTGTTAATGTTGATAATTTTCTTTTTTGTTGATACAGTTTCAACAGTTCCTTTTATTTTTTATTTTTACGTGTATCTGCTTTTTTTTTGCATGTTCACTATTATTTTTATTTTCAGTAAAATTATTGTTGAAAATATATTTTCAATATATTTTGCGCTTTGTTCACAAATACATCTTTTTGTAAAGTTTACATAATACTGATCACTTTCAAGACTTGCCATAGCTAGTAATGCCAGCAATATTTTATCATCTATCTGTCTAATAAAGCTTATATTGATTTCTTTATTATCAATTATGTATTCAAAAAGTGCACATATGTGAAACTATAAAAATTTGATTTCATCCGTAGCTACACATAAGCCCCCCTTTGTAAATAATCAAAGTAATGGTCTCTTACAGTAGTACCCACACTCTGTACTAACATTTATAAAAATATGCATATAATAATATGTGCTGCATGTAAAAACTTCGTTGTACCGTTGATTGAAGTATTAATTAATAGTACATATTAATATACATTACCTTAATATTATTATTAACTATATTACCTTAATATATATTAATTAATATTTCAATCAACGGTACAACGAAGTTTTTACATGCAGCACATATTATATGATTATTTTTATAAATGTAACATATAACATATAACATTTATAAAAATAAGCATATAATATGTGCTGCATGTAAAAACTTCGTTGTACCGTTGATTCATAATATTTGAATCAACGGTACAACGAAGTTTTTACATGCAGCACATATTATATGCTTATTTTTATAAATGTTATGCGCTACATAACCACATACATATGTTTCGGTTGATCCAATTTATAATTTTGTAAATAATTTGAAAAAAAATATGAAGGAATTGTGATATGTCAACATTGGTATCATTTAATATCTCCTCATTAGATGGATTTTTGTTACAAGATTTTAAGTGTGCCATATTCTTATCTAAAATGTTATGAATTCTAATTTTTTTTCAGATTCTAGAATTTGGGTATATGATACTATAATTACACCCCGATAAATATCTATATTGACCAAACCTTTTTTCAATGACGTCTGTTTGAAAATTCCCTAATAATTTATATTTACTTAATATTAAGTAATATAAATACTTAATATTAAGTACAAAAATATAATTTACAATTAGCTGTCACACATGGCACACATTTACAAAGCACTGCAATCAGGTTTCCACATTCGAATAGGACTACCATTTGACGTTGCCAAATTTCTACTTCATGGCTTGTAAATGTAGGAGGCTGTGATCCAGTCTATCCAAAATATATCATAAATCATCTTAAAACAGAGTTTTAGAACTGCGTTCGGAAATCACTCCGAACTTACGTTTCGGCGCGTGACACATACAGTAAAGCCTCGATAACTCAGAATAATCGGGACCGCGGCCGATCGGGGTTATCGAAAATCCGGGTTAGCCAGAGAATATTGTAAAAATTAATAAAGTACGGTATACTTACAGATAAACTCTGTTAGTATTGAAATAACATGTAATATATATAAATATGCACAGTACCTACACATCCAAATAATAACTAAAGACACTCAAACACAAACGTAAGCAAACGGAAGCGAAAAATACAACACTGTACTACACACAATACAGTCACAATCGGAACGATGGTATGTTATAATTTTAAAGAATACGTAAAAAAATAATGTAAACGAAATGTGTAATTATTTCAACCAGTTTGTCCAGAGCACTTTAGCAAGAGATTTAGGTTTTCGATTTCAAAAGACAAATATGTAAATAGATAAATTCTGTGAAAATAAACAAAAAGTTATGTGTGAATTGCCGATATTTTATCAAATCCGTAGCAAGCTTTAAGAAAATACATGAATAATAAAATCTCCGATAATTCCATGTTGTATTTTTAGATGAAACGTATATATTCGCCATTTCTGTTTTTATTCCTTGATACAAGAAAAAAGACAAAATCATTGTAAGATTAAGATGGCATGTTGAAATGCTATTCCTCTAGCAATTCTGGTAATGATGAAAGATACATTATACTCCATTCCGAAAATGATGAGGGCTTTATCTTTGGCGCCTGTTTAATTTTTCGTCCACAAACTGTACAGACGATTATCACGGAAATATTGATTTATTTTATTTATTTAGTAATATAAATACACAAATATACAAACAGTATATAGTGTGTAACAAAAGGCAGGTTATAAATTAAATCACATATTCTGGGACCAAAAATATTTCGATTGAATTTACCTTAATATAAAGGTACACATAATAGTTATCTATGTATCAAGGACATTAAAAAGATGTCTGTACCTTAAGGGCGACAAGCTTATAAACTTGAGGGCTTCTCGCCCGAGAGTTTATATGTCGCCCGAGGTTATAAAGATCTAGTAAGGCACGTGGTACATACAAAACTTTATGCTATGTCATACCGGTTCGTTGCATCAATTAAAATTGTTAATTTAATTTTTTTATATTAATTAGAACAAATATTGTATCGCAGCAGGTATTTAGTACCGTTCCTAGGAAGGTGATGTTGAGTATATAGCAATTTGTTGTTAACGTAAAAAAGTGTTTCTATGTGACATTGTCAAAAAACAATCAGAATAGAAGAGAAATTTGATATTTCTGAAGAAATGTTTAAAAAAGTCAAAAAAGCCAAAAAGGCCAAAAAAAAGCGACTGAAAATCTGTTACCGAAAAAATCCAAAGAAATGTACGACAACGAATACGCTAAATTTCAACAATGGATGGCAAAAAATGAATACGTAAATGAGACCATACTACTGGCAGAAAATAATACTGAACACGTAAATGAGACCATACTACTGGCATACTTTGGAGACATACTTTATAGTACGGGATACGAATAGGAGGTCGAAATGTACAATGTACACATCTGCTTGCCGGGTGAAACATTTTTTTTATAAACTTCATACATAGACAAATACGAAAAGCATGGGTTGCCTATCAAAATCGTGTCATAGCTATCCTTAAGGGGGGGCGTAGGGGTTAAAATCAACATTTTTGTCACATTTTTGTGAACTTTTTTATTGAAAGTATAAGAGAATAATTTTATTTTGAAATTAAATAAGCATATTAAGTATAATTCAAATAATATTCAAAAAAATTAAAAAAAAAAATATTGAAAACTAAGCCAACAATGGCAGATTTATAAAGACACCTCAAAAAAACAATGAATTTTGCCGTGGACATCATAATTTATTATTGGATCATAGCAGACAAAAAATTCAAAAAGATTTTATTAGATTATGAGTTTCTCGAGGTAACGCTGTCAAGTTTCTTTCAGTTTTTATGATCTTTGACTTTTTAGTATCACTCAGAAATCAAAACAACGAATTTTTTTTACAGAAAAAGAGTAAAACTCAAAATATTTATTATTGTTAAACAAAATACAACCATAAAACAAAAAATATCTCGACAGTGTTACCTCAAGGAATGTCTAAGGAAAATATGTTCAAAATTTCAGGAGAGTTGGTCAAGTAGTTTTTGAGCTACAATGTCTACAGGCTTTGAAAAAAGCAGTTTTGAGAAAAACGCTTTCAAAGTATTGTCAACTTTTATTTTCAGTTTTTTTTGTCTATCAAATCATAAAGTAATGCACACCTGAATAGGTTTTTCTGCTGGCGTGCTGGCGCGAAGATACTGCAAAGCTAGTCAAGGTAGGGAGATAGTGTTGAATATCCCTATCTTCGACTCGCTTTGCAGCAGGTTTGCGTCAGCACGCTTGAACGTAATGAACAACGGTCAACAGCAAGCTGTTCTCATTTTCTTTTGTAAATTACACAGCGATTCAAGATGATATTCCGGTGTGCATCATTTTACTATTTGACAGACAAACTAAATCTAAAACAGAAATTAAAAATAAAAGTTGAAAATACTTTAATCGCTTTTTCCTCAAAACTGCTTTTTTCAAAGGCTGACATTGTAACTCAAAAACTACTTGACCGACCCACCTGTAATTTTGTATATTTTTTCTTTAGATATTCCTTGAGGTAACGCTGTCGATATATTTTTTGTTTGATGCTAATTTTTTTTAACAATAACAATTAGGTTGATTTTCGCCCATTTCTGTGCAAAAATCAAAATTATTTTTAAACCAGTGATACTAAAAAGTCAAAAGTTATAACTAAAAAATCTCGAGAGAGTTATCTCGATAAACATATAGGCCAATAAAATCTTTTTGAACTTTATGTTTACCATTATCCAATGATAATTTCGGATGTCAACCGCAAAATCCATTTTTTTTTGAGGTGTCTTTAAAAATTTGCCACGGTTGGCTTATTTTTCAATATTTTTCCTTGAATTTTTTTTGAGTATTCTCTGGATTGTACTGAATACGCTTGTTTAAGGGGGGGTATGGTTTGAAATCAACATATCAAGCACATTTTTGTGAATTTTCTTCGAAGCTATGGTAGCTTTATTTGATTTTTAAATTAAATAAGCATATTAAGAACAATTCGAAGAATATTTAAGAAAAAATTCAATTCAAAATATTAAAAAATAAGCCATTGGTGACAAATTTTGGCAGGCAGCTCAAAAAAAATAGATTTTGCGGTGGACATCAGAACTCATCACTAGATCATACGAAATAAAATTTAATTAGCTTATGAGTTTCGCGAGGTAACAACATCGAGTTTTTTTTATTTTTAATGATTTTTGAATTTTTAGTATCATTCAGAAGTCAAAAATACGGAATTTTTGATAAAAATTTTGTGAAAACCAACAGATTTAATATTGTTGAACAAAAAATAAGTACAAAACGAAAAATATCTCGACCTTGTTACCTTACGAAATGTCTAAAGAAAATATGTGCAAAATTTCAGGTAGATCGGATGAGTAGTTTTTCAGTTACAATGTCCACCGCATTTGAAAAAGCAGTTTTGTGAAAAATGCGTTTAAAATTTTGACAACTGCATTTTCACCTTTTTATTTGTCTGCCAAATCGTAAAGTGATGAACATTGGAATATGTTTTTTGAATTGCGGAGTAATCTACAAAAAAGAAGGCGAACAGTTGTTTAACGTTTCTCACTACGCTCAAGTATGCTGGCGCGAAGCCGCGGCAAAGCGGGTCGAAGGTAGGGATATTCAACACCCTGTATCTCTGATAATTTTACTCCGATCGATCTGAAATTTTCAGAGAGTATTCTTGAAAGTATGCACTTTTATTTGAGATAATAAAAAAAATTAAATATTTCAAACCATACCCCCCGCCCTAACTTAAAAATAAAATAATTTTATCAAACTTTCAAACAAAATTCACAAAAAGTGCTTAAAATGTTGATTTCATCCATTACGGCCCTCCCTTTAGGATATCTATGACACGATTTTGATAGACAACCTATGCTGGTCGTGTTTGTCAATGTATGAAATTTAATAAAAAAAATGTCTCATCCGGCAAGCAGATGGGTATATTTCGTCTTCCTATTCGGATCTTAGACTATTATTATGCCCGCGCGGGCATAAAGTATAACATAATATGGTTCGTAATTAAGTAATCAATACACAATATTAAACCGGTATGACATAAAAAAGTTAGACCCCTTTGAAATGACAAAATGAAAATTGTGTCCAGTTTTCCAAGAGTTTTTCCAATACATCGAAAACTATTAGATTTGCTTATTGAAAATGGACTTATGCTACGTTCCAATTAAATTATAATTTCTGGTACTATTAGTTAACCACAATTCTGTTAAAACTTTTTTGCCCCTTAGTAAGATTTCGATATAGTTTTTCTTGAGATGTGCCTTATTTTCTAATATGTTTTAAAATACATATATCTAAAAAAATGTATATTATAGATCAATTTTCTCTATAATTTTACTTAGCCATTTAAAAATATGTTGTAATACATTCTTTGACTGTTTTTGCTGTAAATTCTAAAGAACCGCTTAGATTGACATGAAGTTTGGCATACACATATATAACATGTCAAAGAAAAAAAGTGATATTCTGCCGATGTCTGCTTTATCTCAGGGGTGACTTTCACCCCATCTTGGGGGTGAAAAAATATACGTCCAAAATAAGTCCGGAAATCGATAAACTGACTAATTCTAAGTAACTTTAATTTTATAGTGTTTTTTCACCAAATCAATACGTTTTGAGTTATCTCCGAGTGAATATGTTCATTTTTCAACAAAAAAAAAACACGTTTTCAGATATTTTTTCGCAAATAATTCAAAAAAGAAGTATTTTACCAAAAAAAACGCTCGTGCCAAAAATATAGCTTGTAAAAATGTGAAAAAAATGGTGTATGCATGAAGTCTCTAGACCTAGCAGAAGCAGAGTTATAGCTAAAGAAAAACAGGTTCGTATTCGCCAAATTTCAAATAGAATATTTCCACGTGAAATAACCAAAACATGAAGTAATATTGGAGAAAACTCATTACAACTTTTTTAAAGAGTTTAAAAAGCTTTATTTATAATTGTAAGCAAGGTACGCTCAAAATACAGTTGGCCCCTTTTGTTTTGGCAAAAAAGAAATCGGGAAGATTATCCCCTAATTAGCAGCTTAAACGAAATTAATCATTACTGCTTCACAAGTTGCTTTATTTATGTTGTGTTTATACGATCTTTCAGATTCATCGATTCAACGTGCTTATTAAAAGAATGGTTTTAAAGTAACATTTTAAAAAAATTTTATTTTAAAAAAATGCTCTTTTTTCAAAATAACTTAAAAATTATTAGAGCTACCAAAAATCTCAAACAATAAAAAAGTCGGCTTTGCTTTTCTGAATATCTCATATTTTTTTTCTGTAAGACAAATATTGGTTAACCTATTAGCGCCCAGCGTTGCCATATGGTAACGTAAAACACATGATTTTTAAAAATTCTGCGGTATGCCCATGGAATTAGTGAGCCACATATTTTGAAAACTATCGTTTCTAGGAATACTTCAGGCACCCATAAAACGTAACGAATTCGTATTTTAGCCTTTTCTCAACCGTCGAGAGATAATCATATGACAGTGTGGTTTAAATTTATAGAAAAAGATGGACATCCGTTTTGCGTAATCAATTTTTGATAGTCTTCTAGCAACTATATGTGCATATTAAAAAAAAACTAAGTTTATTATACCCCAACTTATTATAAATTGTTGTATTTTATCAACATTTAAATTTAGCGAAATCGGTAGGAATAGTCAAAGTAGACCGTTACCATATGGTTACGGTGGGCGCTTACGGAGTCATAATCTTATTTTTTTTTTAGTCGTGGATTTTAGTTAGCAGAAGTGATAGTGATATTGGTGCGATAAAAAGATAACTCTGTTGTTACAATAGCATCTACGAGTTGTGATGGTTCAGCATTGGACACGGTAAAAAGATTTTCTCATGAAGAAAGAGGCCACATTCAAGTAAGTCGGCCTCACTATATTGCTGAATACAACAAAATATGGTGGGTACCGACTGGATGGATCAAGGCGTTTCAACCTACCTAGTAGCAATTTGCAGTAAAAATGGTACTGGCAAATTGTAATATGGTTGTTGGATGTTGCGGTCCATAATTCATGGCATTTTTATAAAAAAATAAAAAATATATATCCTTGCTATTGTTTAGGAGAGAATTGCCCCAAGTTCTTCTCGCAAGATATGAAAGTCGCCCCTTATATACAGGAAGACCTAGTCTACATAGACAGAACTTGCCAGATCTTCGTTTTGATCGCTTCGACCATTTGTTACATCAAGCAGTAGAAGGCGATGTGCTGGAGACAGATGTACAACATCTGGACGAACAATGTGTAAAAAATGCAACGTTGGTTTGTGTGTTAATTGTTTTATAGGATACCACACCAGACAATGAAAATATTCTCAAATAAATATTTAAAACAAAATTAAAAATTTTGGTTTCAGCGATACTAAAAATTTCTTAAGCGCCAAGCGTTACCATATGGTAACACCATATAATTTAAAAAAAAAGACTGGAAACCGAAAAACTTGTTTTTTTGTATTAAATTATTAATATTTTCATCAAATTAACCCTAAACGTAAAGATTTTTAAATAAAAAAAATCTTGGGCGTTAATGGGTTAAGATTAGGCGTTTCTAAATTTGCATAAACTCGTGATTAGTGACTCGTTGAAGCCCTTTCAACTACACCCCTTCCAGAAATAAGAACTTTGAACCGATGAAACCTACAGATCATATAAAAAATTCTACACCAGTAAAGCAACTTGTGAAATAGTAACGAATATGTTCATTTGAGATGTTAATTAGGGGGTGATTTTCCCCGATTATTTTACCAACAAAAACGTCACTAATTTTATTTTGAGCTTAACTTGTTTTGTTTACTTTTGACGCTAGATATGTTTTATAAAACAAAAATAAAGCTTTAGATACTTTAAAAAAGTTATAATGAGTTTTCCCCAAAAAGTGCTTCTTTTTTTTGTTATTTCACATTAAAATATTGGATTTGTAATTTGACGAAAATGAACCTATTCTTCATTAGCTATAGGTCTGCTTCGACTGAGTCTTAATATCCAATGCATACACCATTTTTTCACTTTTTTACAGGCTATATTTGTGCTAGGAATATTTTTTCGACAAAATACTTACTTTTTAAGTTATTTGCGAAAAACCATCTACAAACGTGTTTTTTTTTGAAAAATGAACATATTCACTCGCAAATAACTCGAAAAGTATTGACTTGGTAAAATACTCTATAGGACCGAAGTTGCTTAGAATTACTCAGTTTATTGAATTCCGGACTTATTTTCTGATGTATATTTTTTCACTCCCGAGAAGGGGCGAAACTCATTCCCAGGACCAAAGCACACATCGGCACTATATCAGTTTTTTCTTTGACTTGTTAGCTATGTATATGCCAAATTTCATGTCAATCCAAGCGGTTCTTTAAACTTTAGAGGTTTTGAAATATTTTACCGTTAAAGAACGTAGGTACTATTGGTAATTATTACAAATCAATATTCAAAATATCTCGATTTTTATCGAGATATCCTGAAGATCAGTTTTTACTGGCTAATCAAATAATTACTAATATGGGAGTCAATGTAGATCAAAAAGTTGCATTGTTTCGGAAAAAATCAAACAAACTTATATTTTTCTGAAACTTTTTTTGTTAGTTTATAAATATGTTAAGTAAAAAGTTCTACTTACAGATTTCGCCGCTAAATGTTTATTAATTGGTTAAACAATAAAAAATCATTTGTATAAATACTTTTAAAAATATCGGCGAATTCGTCATTTTACTTTGATAAAATGTGTTTCTATTTTATTTTTGATTTGGCTGAATCCGAAGCTGACATTACAATTGAAAAATTAAAAAAAAAATTGATCTATTTTATTTTCGATTATGCTAAATGCAAACCTGACGTAACAATTGGAAAATAAAAAAAATATTTTGAGCTGTGCTCAAAATATGTCTGCCTAACTTGGAACTGGAAAACTTTTGAATGAATTTTACCAAAAAAATTTATTATTTTATTATTTATTTATTATTTATAAAATGCACTGCATGGTCTAAAATATGGAACGGAGTTATCAGATATCACATTTTATCCATTTTATACGAGGTATGTCAAAAATAGGAATTTCGCTAAAGAGTAAAATACCTTTATATTTTTTCACAATATGTATATAAAATTGTTATTACGAAAAGTTGTTTAGAATTCAAAACTATGTTTTAATATACAACTACATCCTTCTAGTTGCATTTATTTTTATTCACGGATAACCCACCATTTTGTTACAATTATGATAACTATTTTATTATAAATTTTACGAAAAAAAGTTATTAAAAAAAAACCAATAAAGAACAAAACTAAAGCAGAGGTTCAAAGTGAATCCACAAAACAACTTGGGTACGAGTAAGTTTTGTTATTTTATTGTTTCTTGTTCTACTAGGCGGGCGGCAGGCACCCCAAAAATGACCAGGTACTGACCACGGAATGCTAAATGGCCAATTTTAGACACACTGTTTTTTTTTGACGGTGCTGAAAACAAAATTAAGATTTATTTTGAATTTCATGTGGGGAAACATTGTCAAAATCGCAATTTTACCCTAAAAATAAAAAAAAATAATATCACGTTTGTTTACCTCGCTACAACTCTGTTCCATTATGTTTTTTTTGAAATTTTTACAGTATATAGCCATAACATTTCTGAACACAACGGTACCTGTTTCAAGCTTTAATTCTTATTCCGATAAAGTATAGTAACAGTGGAAATTCTTTTGGATAGTAAGAGTGATAGTTGTTGGTAGACCTGGTGTTGCTAGGGGTAGTTCCAGATTTCGGGAGAGAAGGTATGGGGCCCATAATTCTTCACGCAGCCGAAGAATAAACTTACGAAGACTGAGTCTACTTCCAGTTATTTCTTTATAAATAATCCATGCATTTATTGATTCCAGGTCAAGAGTATTATAAAACACGTACATAAGCCATCGTCTTGAAGTTACTTTTGTAGTATAAAGACGCATCATTTGGTCCACTACACCAACAATTGCATCTTTGTGTTCACTTGTGTTCACCAACAATTGTATCTTTGTTACGTAGATTATCAGTACCATTATAAGGGTAACCATTTACAATAAACATACATAAATATAATTTTACCCATTCGACAGGAATTTGAAAGAAAGGATCGTCGAATTTCCGAGAAAACGATAATAACTTACACAGGTCCAATTTGGCCCCTTTAGACTTCTATGGTAGATTTGTTAAAAAAACCCATTTAACAAATTTAGTAAACAATATTTTTTGTGTTACATAATCCTGTGTATCAAAATATTAAAAGTCAAAAATATGAAATTATTATTGCCTCAAATAAAAAACTACAATAAATTTAAATCCGCAACAGGGGCCAAATTGGCCCCTCCGACTTTCTAGTGTTAAAATAGAAAAATTTTTATAAGGATTGCTGTAAATTTTTTTTTTTTTTTGTATTTAAGTTTATGTGTCTCGGCTGCAATGGCCATTGACACAAACAATATTGGTTATACAATAATTAATTACAATAAGGACTTAAAACTAATTATTATAACAGTTAATTTCTTAATCTTAAATAACATTAGGTAAAAAGTATGAAGAAAAAAAAATTGGACACACAATCATGGGACATAGAGGCGTACAACTAATTATTACAACAACTATTAATTATTAATTATAATGATTAATTATTAATTACTGAATTTTGAATAACAGATAGAGATTATAAAGACAAAAGATCATATTGTGTTAAATAATTGAATGTCTTTCAAGAAACTAATTAGGTTACGAAGTTGATCGGACGAGTTTAAAATATCTTTAATATTTGACTTAAGTTTATGTTGATTTCTCTGCGTCACATACTAGGCTATTGATTATATTCAAAATAAGATAGCTAAAAGGAACTACAACGTTAACGGGGTTTTATTATTTGATATGGTCAATGGACATCTATATATGAAAAAAGCGCGGAGTGCTACCATTTAAAGGGGTGCGTTTTTGAGAAACAGGTGAATTAGTCCCTGGGCACAGGTTACATTAGGGTGAGCTCTATGCACTTTTGGTACAAATACGTCTACATAAAAATTTTTCCTGGTTAAATTTTCTATCTAAATATAACTTTTTAAAGTCAGAGATACTTTTTTTTACAAAAATATATTCAAAAGAAAAAGCACAAAGAAACCCAAAAGAAAGAAATTTTGTTTTTTGTCCCATAACTTTTGTCCACGGGGATATAGGTATAGACATTGCTTCACAGAAAAAGAACTTACATATTTTTTCTTTAAAATGATGTTTGGTAGAGGTCATTAGGATTTACAGTTTTCGAAATATGATTTTTTAAATTTCGCCACTCACAGCAATTTTGGGCAACTTTCCTAGTTATTTCGCAAATATTGTTCTGTAACTTTTTTCTACGTAACTTTAGGTATATGCAATGGTACACGTAATAGGAATAGAAATCAATTACCTTTAAAATGGTCTACTGCATAACGTTGTATGACTTGTTTTAAAGAGATTATGGGTTTTCAAGGTTTTATACTTTTAACGATTTTCTTATAATATAACATAAAATAAAATAAAATTATTATATGATATATTATATATTATATAATACCTAATATAAAAAATATATTATTTTTTACATTTTTTTACGATTATTTTTGAAATTTCTCATTATAATTTTTTTTTTCTTGTACATGAATGTACTATCTATATATTGCGCAACAAAGAGGGCTTACTTTCTGTTCTTTAAAATGGTGTATCATATATATTTAAATACATAATAGAAACCGAGTGATTCTTTGATATTTTTTTACCTGTATTATTTAAAATTATTTCTTTTCCAAAAATTTCATAAACATTAGTCTTAAAAAACATCACTTTAGTTAAAATTATTTAAACGTTGACATTTAAAAAATTTTCAAAATCAAAGTCCATCTCTTCGTTAGCATTAGCTTCAATATCTTCCTCTGACACCTCAGTTATCTCAGAGTTCCCACAATTAGTACCCATGCACATGCACCCTTTGCAGAATATTGAACAACGTATTCCTATCTTCCTACAACCGCAGTTTTTTGTACATCCTTTGGTACATTTACATGCTATTTTTTTAAGCAAAGCTTGTGGTGCAGGAGCTTTGACAGTAAATATTGGAATTAATCCATATTTTGAAGTTTGCCCCGCCGAGTCAAATGAATCCAAAGTATTACCTATAAAAAATAAGATTCAATCATAACACACAATCACATAAAAAAAGTTATAATGAGGAATTTAAAAAATAATCCTAAAATCAAAAATCGTTGCAAGTACTTATTACAATTTGAAAAAGCATATCTTATTCAAAAATAACCCTAGAATTTTTTATAATACACCATTTTAAAGTAAAAAGACTAAGCTTCCTTTTTTATTATATAATATATACCATATAGAAAAAAAGTTATATTGGGAAATTTAAAAATAATCGTAAAAAATATAAAAACTCGTTAAAAGTATAAAGTCTTGAAAAAGATAACCTCTTTAAAAGAAGTCGTACAACATTATACAGTACACCATTTTAAAGGTAATTGATTTCTATTCCTCTTACATGCACCATTGCATATACCTAAAGTTACGTAGAAAAAAGTTACAGAACAATATTTGCGAAATAACAAGGAAAATTGCCCAAAATTGCTGTGAGTGGCGAACTTTGAAAAATCATATTAAATCCTAATCACCTCTACCAAACATCATTTTAAAGAGAAAATATGTAAGTATTTTTTCTGTGAAGCAATGTCTATACCTCTATCCCCGTGGACAAAAGTTATGGGACAAAAAACAAAATTTCTTTCTTTTGGGTTTCTTTGTGCTTTTTCTATTGAATATATTTTTGTAAAAAAAAGTATCTTTGACTTTAAAAAGTTATATTTAGATAGGAAATTTAACCAGGAACAATTTTTATGTAGACGTATTTGTATCAAAAGTGCATAGAACTCACCCTAATGTAACCTGTGCCCAGGGACTAATTCACCCGTTTCTCAAAAACGCACCCCTTTAAATGGTAGCGCTCCGCAGTTTTTTCATATATAGAGATTCAATGACCATATGAAATAATAAAACCCCGTTAACGTTGTAGTTCCTTTCTATAGTACATAATCAATAGCCTATACTGAGGACACTCAGTAAGGATGTGTTTCACGCTCAAAACACTAACGCAAGTTTGACAATTAGGCTTCGGTTCAGACTTCATTAAGTATTCGTGTGTGTATCGGGTATGTCCAATTCTCAACCTTCTAATGACTGCTTTTTCTTTTCTAGTCATAGTTGGGAGTTCAAATATATTGACAGTCTGCCGGATCTCATGTAATGTGTTTTTGATTGTGTTCCAGTGGATTTTCTAAGAGATATGTTGTTGCTGCTTAAACATCTGCTTCAAATCACTACGGATTTGAACACGTTCTTTTGAATGCTGACCATTTAGGGTAGAGGCTAGTTTCGCGACGTGATCTGCTTTTTCATTACCGGGGATACCGATAAGTGTACTATAAATAGATGTTATGGATTTCGTGAACTAAAGGATGTTGAACATATAAACTTTTTATGGATAAGAAGGAATCTGTGCATATTTCTTGGTTTTACTATCGATTTCTAAGGATTTAAAAGCTTCTAATATCGCGTATAATTCTCCAGTATATACGCTGCATACATCTGGTAATAAAAATGATTTTATAGTCTTATCAACTGTGGTAACAGCACATCCAGTTCCTATTTCACTTTTGGAAGCATCTGTGTATAAAATTTTTTGGAATTGGTTGTTCTCTATGATTTCTTCAAAGTATTGTCTTATCACGATGCTCGGAGTTTCGTGTTTGTTGTAGGTCCACAAAGAAGTATTTAAATGTAGGATTGATCTGCTCCAAGGAGGGGTAGCTAGAATTGGATATGGAAGTGTTTTGGTACGATCGATGGGATTTCTTAAGGTTGATTTCTGGATTTCAATAATTGATTGGATCGTTTTCGGTAAATCTGAGAGAGGTTTTGAATTTATTAGACGATAGACGGGATCAGATAGATTTGCGGATACTGTAGCAAAGTAAGATTGTAGGAGATACTCTCGTCGAATCCAGAGGGGTGGTTCATTAGCCTCGCAATAAAGGCTCTCTACAGGACTGGATTTGAAGGCGCCTAAACAGAGACGAATGGAAGTATTATGCGCAGAGTTGAGTAACTTTAAGTCAGACTTTGACGCAGACATGTAAATGAAACTACCGTAGTCCAGTTTGGAGCGAATTAAGGCTCTGTAGACATTGAGTAAAATACTTTCGTCTGCACCCCAAGTATACTGTGACAGTGCCTTGATTATATTAAGCCTCTTCATGGTATCTCCATTTAGTTTGTTAATATGCTCTTTCCAAGTTAGTCTACTATCAAAAATTAAACCTAGTATTTTGTAGTGTGTTACAGTTTGCAATGGAATCTCGTTGAGATATACAATAGGATTTTGACTACAAGGTCTTCTGCTAAATCGAATTAATTTTGATTTGGAAGGTGATAGTATTAGTCCTGTCTTTTTAGCCCATTCGTTAAGTTGATTTACGGCGGTTTGTAGTACTTTACATGTGGCGGTTGTATTTTTTCCTTGACAATATAGAATAAGATCATCCGCATACATTACATATTTGACTGGTTGACAAACACTCGAACAGATGTCATTTATTGCGAGTATAAACAAGGTTGTACTGAGTACGGAACCTTGTGGGACTCCATTATTTTGCGGGTATGTTGCAGATATTTCACCGTTTACTTTTACCTTGAAAGTTCTTTTTTTTAAGTTTTGTATGAAGAAATAAATATTTCCTGTAATATTGCATTGAAGAAGCTTTTGAAGAATGGCTGGTCCTGAAATGTTATCGAAGGCTCCTTCTATATCAAAAGCGGTAGCGATAACATCTTGTTTATTCGAAAAGGCGGTAGCTATTTGTGTTTGCAGTAACACTAAATTATCAAGTGTAGAACGGTGGCGTCTGAAGCCAGATTAGGCTTCGTTAATTATAGCATATTTTTCTAGAAGCCAGGGTACTCTTGAGTTAATCATTTTCTCGAGAAGTTTGCATGACGAGCAGGTCAGTGAAATTGGCCTATATGATTTTGGCAGATTGGAAGGTTGATCGGGTTTTTTTATTGGTATGATGATTGATTCGGACCATATACGAGGAAATTTCTCAGTAAGCCATATTTTGTTGTACAGATTTAGAAGTTTTGCAAGGCTGGATTCAGATAAATTTTTTAAAAATATGTATGGAATATTATCTGGCCCGGAAGTGGAGTTTTTACAAGACGCTAGACCTACTGTTAATTCTTCTAATGTATAAGGGAGGTTGATAGCGGCTCTATCATATCTACTAATTTGAGGAGTGTGAGAAGTTAACGAATTTTGCTCATTTAGATTTTGGTTATGCTCGAGTTCATATCTAAATTTCAGTGCGAAACTTTCAGCCATAATATGGGAAATTGATTGGTTATCTGTAATTACTTTTCCTTCCTGCGTAATTGCTGGGATTTTTGGTGAAGATTTCTGTCCTTTAATTTGTCTTATTTTTCTCCACACTTGTGTTGGAGAAGTATCACTGGTAAGAGTCAAAACAAAATTTTGCCAGGAATCTTTCTTACTCTTTTTAACAATATATTTAGCTTTAGCTTTTAGTCTCTTGAAGCAAATCAGGTTTTCTTGACTTCTCTTTCTTCGATATCTCTTAAGAGCAGTTTTTCATTCTTGTACCGTGGTACAGCCTTTTTAGAGGGGCATATTGATATTTTCTGGACATGAGTTTCTGCGGCCATGATAATGGAATTGTTAAAAAAAATTATTTTCTCGTCAATATCTTCAGACTCTTGTACTAATGAGAGTAGGTTTTCGGCACTTATTCTGAAATGATTCCAGTCTGCTTTAGCAATATTCCATTTAGTGACGGTGCAATGTTTTTTATGACTATTTGTTATGACTATCGGGAAATTATTACTATCGTATAGGCTATCTAACGTATACCATGAGAGTGAATCAGCTAACTTGGGATCACATATTCTTAAGTCAATAGACGAGTAACTTCCTGATGCGATATTAAAATATGTGTTAGCTCCACTGTTCATCAAACAAGCATTATTGCAATTCAATACGGTTTCTATGATTTTTCCTCTTCCGAATGTTTTCTTGGAGCCCCACATAGTATTATGGGCGTTGAAGTCTCCGACTAGTATAAATGGGCTAGGTAGTTGGCGGACTAAATCATCTAACTCGATTTCAGTGAGGTTATAGTTAGGTGGAATATAAATACTGCATACAGTTATTTTATCAGGACACCAGATAGTTACTGCTATAGCCTCCAAATTAGTGGTTAGAATATGATGTAAAGCAAATAAATCGTTAGACACGAAAATAAAGGTTCCGAAACTTGCTCTAGTAAATGTTGTTCGAAGAAAATGGTAACCTTCAAAGTTTTTAAGCTCTCGTTTATGAGAGTCTTTAAAATTAGTCTCTTGAAAGCAAATGATATCGGCTTCTGTATTGTTGATTAGTTGTTGTATGCGTTCTAAGCGAGGGTAAAACCCATCGCAATTCCACTGAACTAGCGTGAAGTAATGGCTTTAGGTAGTTAAGGAAGAGTCTGAGAGATAATCGTTATTATTATTGGTTGATTGAGATGCTGTACTTTCCGTTTCTGTGTTGTCTATATTTAACTGTTTTTTAATTTTCTTAGAGACTCTTGTGAATCTATTTTTTGCTGGTCTGTCTTCAAGTGAGGGGTATATTTTTGACATATCGTCAAGGAGTGCCTGGACATTTGGAGTGAACTTCTGTGCTTCGTGCAAGGGGTTATCACTGCCGAGTATATTTTCAAGGAAGGCTAGGAAATTTTCAACAGGAAGGGAAAATTAGTCTGGATTTTCTTGAAAAAGATTTTGGATAGTGTGAATTGTGGAATTAGTTAACTTAGACTTATCGGGGGAGTCTTTCTTCAGATCTTTTGGCTTTATGTTTAGTGGGAACAATTACATCTGATGTGGGCATTTCATTGATTTTAGTGGGTGTATTTTTAGAAGTTTGTGTTTCTAAAGAGCTTGTATCACTGATGTCAGAACGACTTCGTTTCTGACTGGTGAATGGGGGAAGAAAATCATTATTTGGGGTTATGTAAGTAATGGAAACATCGACTGTATTTATTTGTTGACTAAGATCTAGATTATTTGTTGGGTTTGAAACTATGTCATTATTTGATATTGGGGAAGTGGGATTGGGTTCAGTAGGGAACGATTGTTCATTTAAAAAAGTATTTCTAGGAGGATTTTGACAATTATTTGCCGTGTGACCTTGTAGTTTGCATAAAAAACAAACCATTTTATCCGTAGAGAGAAATAGCCTGTGAGAGTTGTTGTCAAAAGTGATTATTATTGAAGTTTGGAGCTCAAAGTTTTCTGTGGATGGAGTGACATATACTTGTCTTCTGAAACTCATAATATGAGTAAATACATCACCGAGGGTTCCAGCTTTCAGATATGAGACTGGTGACGCGAGTTGTAGACCTAGATCCTTGAGATGTTTTTCTATGATGTCGTGTGGGACTGATGGACAAAAGCTGGAAATTATAAGCCTTTTAGCTGGTGTTACTAGTCTGCGTACTGGTAGTTCAACTGTATTTTATTTTAATTGTAGGATGTTCAGTTATAATTTGATCGACGAGTTCAGAATTTGTAAGGTAGATATAGATTCTGTTATTGGAAATTCTTGAGGCGAAGCAGATATTTTTCGGATTAACAGTATTACCTATGGCCTTGACATAGTCGAGTAGTACTAAATTTGGTTCTGCATGAATTAAAATGGCTTTGGTCTTCTTCGGATACTTCGGACGCGGTTTAGTCATAGTAGCAGTTGCATATGAACTAGGAAGATTACTGGAAGAATTGGGTCCAGACATGGTGTTGCTAAGAGTGGGGGAACATTGAATTAAATTGTTACTCATGTAGTCAAAAGTAACTTGAATTTGTTTATATTAACGCTTTGGATGTCTGGAAATAAGTGATAACCTTCGATACATCACTGCAATACTGGTTGCCTAACTGTTGGCGTCCGTTGGGACGTGATAACAACAGTGAAATACTATTGACAGTTTGACACTGAATTTGTTTAAGTTGAAAGATTATTAAGTAAAAAATCTCTTACTGAACGAAGTTACGGCTTGTTCTTGATGATTTACACGTAACATAATTGTTATTAGTCACTGTTTGCGCGAAAACTAATTTTAATAACTAGTATTTACAGTAATAATTACAAATTTCGGCACCAATTTACAGATCGATACATATACGTTCTGACGTTAGTTTGACCCTGTAAATTTTAATTTTTGTTGAAATCACGTTTTATTTTCCACTTTTTCCTAAAAAATTCGAAAGGGTCCCTTATTTTCATCATAACTTGCTTAATTTTGATGAAATCGACTTCTACTATAGCTTTTTTGATAGTCATTTCTGAGTACTTCAAAACATGTTTGGTCGCCGAAACTCGCCGAAAAACAATATACATTCAATTACCTATAACTCACCTTGTGTTAGTAAAAAGAGGCTTTTCAAATAAGACGTTTATTTAATTTTTTATTAGCTTTATTTTGGTACAGACAATTTTTTGAAAAAACTTACTCTTTTTGACTTATTTATGAAAAACCACTTAAAAGCATGCATTTTTTTCATGAAAAATCAAAATTTTTGATCTTTGATAGCTCAAAAACTATTGATTTATTTGAATAAATTTATATAACAAATTTCACGTATAATTGGTCACTCGACTTTACTTATATCGATTTCTGGGGATATTTTTAATAAAATAATTTCCTCCCACGAGAGGGGGTGGCATCCACCCCCAGGGAAAAAGCGGAAGTTGGCACCATGTCACATTTGCTTCCTGAGGTATCTTCTAAATACTGACCAGTTTTCATAAAAATCGATGGTGGTTCAACGAAATAGGAGGTGAAAACCTTCAGTGACGGCACTAAATAGCAATTTTGTTTGCAACAACAAAGCGAGTTTTCAGCTCAAATTTTTATCAAATTTTGTAATTTATAATTTTATTTCCTTTTATTACTATAATACAAATTTCATTATAATGTTTAAAATGTGGAGAAACGTTATGAAAATATCCTCTCCAAATTATTTTAGCACGTCTTTGTTTAGGGTTGTATAGTATACAATCACGGACCTACTTCTTGGAATAATAATAAGCTTTCTTGGAGTTATTTGAGGCAAGTCTGCATGAAATGGTTAGTATGTTATGTTATGTTAAATTTTCCGTTATTACTCACAGTTTATATATTTCGAGGTGGTTTGCCGTGCCCTCTCACCATTTTCGTACTTGGTTAAATTTAGGTGTTTGTGGGGGCAATACCATAGAGATAAAATACCACTAATACGCCTACATTTAACTTTACTGCCACTTTATGACACGTTATGTTATTTTAGTGAAAAAGAGTTTGAGCTTTAAAATATGGATGACTTAAAGGTTTACAATGATTCGATGTTTAGACAGCTACCGATGAACAAGTGTTTTTGGTTATCGAGCTAGTTAAATAGTAATTACTGAAACATATTTAAAAGTAATTAAAATAAAAAGTACTATAATATAAAAGTACTAGTGAAAGTGATTTGTATACGGAATATTTTAATTGTAAGTAGATGAAATTTATTATTTGTGTCTATTTGGATTGAATATTTCAATAAATCACGACAATTATCTCTACATTATCCAATTCCATGAACGGGTGTCACAGCGAAAGCTGTGAGACAGCACCGGAGTTGGATTTTAAATAAATTTAAAAGATGTCATCTTCCAGTCAACCACAACAAATTGCATCATATTCAAAAGCAGTTAGCCAACCACGCAATATATTAACTCCAGACAGAGATCAAGCCATTTTATTTAACACTCTAGATAATTGTACAATCAATGACTATCTTGAAGGATTGAGTCAGCATATAGAACCAAGAAATATAATTTTCGCATCCCGTATATCAAACGGTAGAATATGCATATATCTATCATCTAAAAACTTAGTAGACAAATCCCTAACAGAAACAAAGAAGATAAAAGTAAATGGAAATATACTAGAAGCAAGAAGATTAATAACTCCATCAGTCCGCTTAATTCTGTCCGGTGTATGTCCAAGTATACCTTCGAACTTAATTAAAGACGAATTAATAAAACTAGGTCTAAATCCTCTATCAGACATATCATACCTAAGAATAGGAGCAACCAATCCTGCTTTCAGTCACATTCTAAGCTTCCGACGACAAATTTTCATTTCACCTCTGCCAGACAACTTTGTATTACCTGAATCTTTTTTTGTCGAGTTAGAACAAACATCATACCGCATATTTATAGCCCAAAACGATACATGTTTCAAATGCAAATTAACTGGACACCAGGCAGCTAATTGTCCAAATATTTCATCTCATAGCCATCCTTACAATGATAATGCAGTGCAAACAGAGATGAAACAAACTTTACCAATAAATCATACTCAACAAGATAATCCGCAAAATACTCCCACAATTTCAAATACCATTCCCTCCACACCTACCATGTCTTCTCAAACCACATCGCAAACAGAAGCCATCCCGCATTTATCAATAAACACAACCCAACAACCACCACTACAAAATACATCCATACATTTAACCACGTCTTCAGTCAACACTACAATCGCAACACCTACATCGTCTGAGTCATCCTATAATATCCAAAAACAAAAATCAACCTCACCCGAAGCAAGTCAAAACTTACCTCTAAACAAAAATACACAGATGAATACTCACGAACCCCAGATAACTTCGGATAAAACAACAGGAAAAAGAACCTTAGAAGATGCAACATCGCCACCCGCCGAAGACGAATTCGAAAAACCTAAACTTCAATTAATGAAAAAAACCAAAACTGACGACAAAAACTTAACAGATGAGATAACAAATCTTAAAACGTTTTTAGAACCAGTTCGAGAATATCTAGAAAAAAGCGAAACACAATTGTTAAACTTTGATCAAGTAGTGGATTTATTCGAAAATATACAAGGAGCAAAAGACATAATCAGCATAACAAAATTATACTCAGATGACTCTCAGGCACTTATAAAGTTTCTAACAGAATTACATCCATATTATACCGACAAAAGAATGAAAAACAAAAGCACCAGATTAAGGAAAAAACTTGGCAAATACATTGGTTTAAAAACTTCATTCTCGGGAGAAGACTCCGACTCGTCTATAAGCTCTTCTAAAGAATAATTAAATTCACTTCTCTACTTCAATGGAACTTAAATGGGTTCTATACCCATTTCGAAAAACTTAAACATATTATCTCTGAAACCCACCCATCTATTATCTGCCTACAGGAAACAAATTTCAAAAATTCAAGCCACGTATATAACTTTCGTAATTATTCATGTTTCTACAAAAACAGATTAAACCAAAATATTGCCAGTGGAGG
Source organism: Diabrotica virgifera virgifera (assembly GCF_917563875.1). Classification (NCBI taxonomy): domain Eukaryota; kingdom Metazoa; phylum Arthropoda; class Insecta; order Coleoptera; family Chrysomelidae; genus Diabrotica; species Diabrotica virgifera. The sequence continues at coordinate 66,898,990 of NC_065448.1, read as the reverse complement.
AGTAGCAATTTACGTAGATGAAAAATTCATGAGCACACAGTTAACAGTGACTTCAAATAATATTGAATTAATAGCTATCTCAATAAATATACCTCAAAAGATTTATATATGTAATATGTATATCCCACCAAATCAATCCATATCCCAAGAAGATTTAATAGCTATTATGGAACAAATTCCTTCACCTAGAATTATCGTCGGAGATCTTAACGGCCACAATCCGATGTGGGGCTCCATAAAACTCAACTCGAAAGGTCGTATTATAGAAGACATAATAACATCCCAAAATCTGAATCTACTTAACGACGGAAGACCAACCAGATTCAACATCCAAAATGGCACAACATCGGCAATTGATATTTCTCTGTGTGACCCAATTTTGTCCACCATATTAACATGGGACGTACTACCCTATTTATACGGTAGTGACCACTACCCCATTATAATTTCTTTAACACATCAGAGCACAATAAATATTGAGTCATCTATCATAAAGTGGAATATTAAAAACGCTGATTGGACTAACTTTACCAAACAAATTGAACAGGACATTAACCAAACCAACTTCACATCATCAAACGACATAGACAAATTTTTAAGTACATTTTTACAAATGATCACTAATGCCGCCATGATATATGTAGGAAAAACAAAAATATTAAAGAAACATAAGCCTCTTCCATGGTGGACACCTGAATGCAGCCAAGCTACGAGAGAGTATAAGAAAGCTTTCAATAAACTAAAGCGTCACAAAACAGACGAAAACACAACGGAATACAAAAAACGACGAGCTGAGGCAAGATACATTCTAAAAAAGAATAGAAAAGAATCCTGGAAAAAATTCATCTCATCTCTAAATACCTCTTCAACAATAAGTACAGTTTGGAGAAACTTAAGAAAAATCTCTGGTAAAAGCCAACCATATAAAATTCCTTTTCTAGCAAAAAATAACAAAATAATTAGAGATAGAAAAGAAATCGTAGATATGTTAGCAGACCAATACGAGTTAAATTCCAGTGATGAAAATTATACTGACGATTTCAAAATGCATAAAAACAACGTAGAAAAAAACATACTGGGATTTGACGAACATGAGATTCACAACCTTAACGTTCCTTTTTCCTTAATAGAACTTGCCGAAGCCTTAAACTCTTCGAAAGATGCAAGCCCGGGACCAGACGGTATTCCCCTAGCATTTCTACTACATCTTCCAGACAATGGGAACAATTTATTATTAGACCTTTATAATTCAATCTGGAGTAACCAGGTTTTCCCTTCAACCTGGTCCGAAGCAATAATACTACCTCTTCTCAAACCTGATAAATCCCGGACATCACCAGAATCATATCGACCAATATCTTTAACCAATATTATATGTAAAGTGCTAGAGAAAATGATAAATAAAAGACTGAGATGGTATTTAGAACAACAAAAACTTCTTATCCCACAGCAAAGCGGATTTAGGCAAAATCGATCCACTGTAGACAACTTAATAGACTTAGAGTCAGGCATACATGAAGCATTTGCAAATAAGCAAGATTGTATCGCAGTCTTCTTTGATATTAATAAAGCTTACGATACTGTGTGGCGATTCAATATCATAACGAAATTGCATAATTGGAATATCAGAGGAAATATGTTAAAATTTATATCAAATTTTCTTCAATCTCGCAGTTTCATAGTTCGATCAGACAACGTTAACTCAGATAAAAAAGTTCAAAAGAACGGAGTACCACAAGGATCAGTTATAAGCTCAACCCTTTTCCTAATAGCCATAAACGATATACTTCAACAATGCTCACCAATTGTCAAAGGAAGACTATACGCTGATGACTTAGTTTTATTTGCCAAAGGAAAAAACTCTACATCTATACAAAAACATTTACAACAAACAATCAATCAGTTAGAAACATGGTCTAGGTCTATCGGATTACAATTCTCACCGACAAAAACTAAATGTATTCTATTCACAAGAAAACATAACACTCGAACTCCGCATCTGAAGCTATATAACCAAACCCTTAGTTTCACAAATAATGTCCGATTTTTAGGTATGGTTTTCGATCAAAAGTTATCATGGAAAAAACATACAGAAGAACTTAAAAAATCATGCCAAGCAGGATTAAATGTTATGAAAACTATTTCCAGCAAAAACTGGGGAGCAGATCAAAATACACTATTACACGTATATAAATCTTTAGTCAGATCCAAACTCGACTATAGTACGATAGTTTATTCATCAAGCAAAATGTCAGTATTGAAAACCTTAGAAACTGTTCAAAACGCGGCTCTACGAATAGCTACAGGTGCGTTTCGAACGACACCAGTTGAAAGTTTACAATGCTTAACAGGAGAACCACCCCTAAGTTTACGATGCAAATATCTTTCTCTCTCATATGCTTCTAAAATAGCCAGTAATAAAGAACACCCTACTTATACCAATACATTCACAGATCGATTTCAAGGCACTTTCTCTGCAACAAGATTAGATCCACCATTTTACGAAAGAATTAGGAGAAACCTTCATGACCTACATCTTCAATTTCCTGAAATTATCCCAACAAATTTCCCAACTTCTCCACCCTGGTTAATACCAATTCCCAAAATTAATACTAACCTTAGTATATACAAAAAAAGTGAGACCATAACAGACCTACTCAAACAATCATTCTTAAAAGAAATGGAAACCTTTAAAAATCACTACAAGATATACACTGACGCATCCAAATCATCAGACGGTGTTGGTGCAGCCATCCTCACACCCAATACATCATTAAAATTTAAATTCAAGCCTATTACGTCGTCATTCACTGCAGAGTTGTATGCAATATTACAAGCACTGATCCACATAAAAGAGTCGAAACAATCCCCGTCTCTCATAATAACCGATTCACTCAGCTCACTTAACATTATCAAACGTCTTTACACCAATAATCCAATTGCCTTACATATCCAATCAGAAATAGCGATCCTAAATAAAAATAAGATCACTGTCGACTTTATGTTTGTCCCATCACACTCAGGTATACAAGGAAATGAGGAAGTAGATCTACTAGCCCGTTCAGCATCCCTCAGCCAGGACTCCATCCTTATTAACGAGGTTTCTTCCGATGACCTGAAGTCAGAAATAAAATATAAAGTGTTTAGTGCGTGGCAAAATAAATGGAGTGCGTCGCAAAATAAACTCAAGGAAATCAAACAATCAGTGAAACCGTGGCCGCAAATAATAGCGAACAGACCCGACCAAGTGAAAATAACACGTTTACGGCTGGGACACAGCAACCTAACACACAAACACCTCTTTACGCGAACTGTGCCGCCTATGTGTGAAAACTGTGAAACAACACTCTCCGTGAAACATATATTAACTGAGTGCAAAACATATGAAACAATAAGAAAGAAGTATACCATCCGAATGAATATAAAGGAAGCCTTAGGAGTAAACATGAATGTTAAAAACACAATAAATTATCTTAAAGACTCTGGACTGTATCACCTATTGTAATTTTTATTAACTTTACTTTTGTTATATTTTTTAGATCGCTAATAACCCCTGTGGTTACAGCGTAAATAAATAAAAAAAAAAAAAAAAAAAGGTTTACAATGCTACGAAATAGCAATATAACATATTAAAATTAAATATGTATATTGTTGTGATCTATTTTTTATTACTTTTATATCAATTAGTCTTTATTTGATTACTCCAATTAATTATTTAATTAATTATCCAATTGTCACAAATCATACAAAAAAATTAAAAAAAAATCTCAGGGCCTTTTTATAATACAAGAAAAATATCTAAATTATCTTATGTTATACTTATCTTCTCTCGTGGTTTCAGTATCTCTTAGTTGGTTCTAATCGGGAAAAAATATTAGGAAAAGGAATTAAATAGAAATATAAAATAAGCATACAGAATTGCCTTTTATTATCAAAATCAATACTCTCAAAATTTATCAAATTAAAACCTGTGGACACAGCTGTCCGAATGAAATTTTTACCACTTAAATTTATTCTAGTCCAAATAACAATTTATCCTTTTTTTTCCCGATGACTTTGATAAAACAAGCTAAACAAACAAATTTAGGTATTCGCAAAATTACTTATACTTCCTATTTAAGTTTTGAAATATTGGAATCTTAATTCATATGCTTTTACTCAAAATTTTAGTTTCCGAACATAAAAATATCTTTCACATAAATTGACTGACCTTTTGCTTCACTCACTCTGACGTCTTCTCTTGACCCAAAACAGCTCTCCCTTGTTGACTATGTTAGGCTACCCATCAAAGCCCTCTCCGTTCTCAAGTTTCAATCTAGCAGCACACCAGCACCAATTCTCCAACAAAAACAACGAGCCCGGCCTCTTTTAACCAGCACTCGATTCAAACAGCTCCAAAAATTCTCTCCTCTCCTTCTCAAAATAATACAGAATCAAAGAGGTATTTCGTCTCAATTTGATCTGTCTCTCGTTCCACTTTTCAGCTCTATCCTCCACTATCAAACAACCACTGGTACTTGCTTTCTAACTATCCACGAAAACGTTTACTGCTCTTCAGCGATGCCAAATACATAATAATCTTTTTTTTTCTCAAACTGTCTCAAATTTCAAGCTTCTCTTTCCCCATTCCAAAGAGCCTAGCCAATCAGAAACATTTATCTTCCCACCTTTCTCTCTTTTCATTCGAAAACAAACAGTCATTCTTTCAAAAATATTCCTACCATCTTAATAATTACTTTCGGGGAATTCTACAACATTTACTCGGGGTTAAACAAAAAGAGATTAAAATTCCAAACTTTCTTTTAAACTATTTTTCTAGAAACTAATAATTACCTCTACCTGTAGATTCTACCTTTCTCGTAATAAACAATCTTTTTACATTATAATCCTAAATAAATCTTCCTTTCACTTTAATTATTTACAAAAGTCTTGAAATCTTCATCGAAAAACTCATTAAAGGAGAAACCCACTTACATGCTCGCTAACTTCTAATAAATATTTACAAATCAATATACAGGGTAGATCAAATTTATGTGCCCGTGTTATATAAAAAATAAATTTTTTATTCTATCTTTGATTGATAATTTGAAACACAATAATGTATAATATTTTTTTAATTTTTTTTACATACAATCTGTTTGTGGAAGTAACATCAAGCATTTTTGTTAAACGAACATATTATTTAAGAAGAGTACGATAACGTCGTCTGAGGAAAGTTTTCATCTAAAATGGGTAATTATTTCACAATATTTAAATGAATGAAATAAGTCGCATTTTGATAAAATGTTAATAAAAAATTATATAGGCCTGGATCACGCGTACCAAAAAAAGTTTGTTAATAGCAAGCTGAAAATTTGTTAATACCTTAACGGTGTCTAGTCGGACAAATTTTGATATATGGGAACACTGGGACAGGGGAAGTTTTAATTGTGGAACGTGATTTTATTTGTGGAAGGTGTCTTCCTGACAAGTTGATGATTGATAAAACTAGCAGGTTATTTTTAAGCTTATTCAATAGCAAAGTTTATATAATAAATGAAAAAATGTTTGTCCGACAAATATGTTGGGCGTTTTAATAATCCAACACGTAGAACATGTCAAATGACAGGAATTATGTTGGTGGTAAATAGCAGTCTGATTTTTGCATGAGAGTTGAATGAAAGGGTAACAGATCAATTGGAAGTTCTTGGAATTGGAATTAGTCTGACGTTCGAAACTCATAACCTACTGCAGTGTTCCCGTATATGATATCAAAGTTTGCCCGACTAGACACTGTTAAGCTTGGAGCAAATTTTCAGCTTGCTATTAATAAACCTTTTTTGGTACGCGGAATCCAGGCCTAATAGTCTAAGGGCTAGTGAACCCTCTGAGACCTTGCCAGGCGAGGGGAAATATTAGGGTTTTTTTCTAACATTATTTTTTTTGCATTTAACAAAGTTTTTTTAGGTTTTTTGAATCATTCCAAACAGAAAAGGTCTCTAGTGACTTTTCTCTTAGGTTAATAGTTTTTGACATATAAGCGGTTAAAAATTTAAATATTGCGAAATCGGCCATTTTTAACCCTGAATCGGACGTTTCGCTGAAAATTTCAATGTTGTTAAGGTAGGTAGATATTCTTTAAACATCGATTAATGAAATCCCGAAGAGTTTTTTGCAATAAAATATCGAAAACCCCTTGGTTTTTTAATTGCTAATCAAGCGAGCGCGACAATGTAGTATAATAAGTGAGGACGTTTGAGTTTGCATAAATTCATTATCTCGAGAATGGGCAAATTTGAAGAGAAATTCTCAGACAGGTCGATTTTTGTTTTTAAATTAGGACTTTTTGGCATATATATAATATTAGTTACGTAATACATCTCTGCGTAAATCATCTAATCGATGATTTTTTTAATTGAGAGTAGGGTTTGTGTGATAGCTCATTATTTGAAAGGATACTAAATTCTCTATTCAGTATTATAAACATTAACATAATTATTTATACAGGGTGTACAAAATTTTTTTTTATTAAATTAATTTACACAAAAAGAAGAAAAATTTTTTGCACACCCTCTATAAATAATAACGAATAGATAATTAAATAACCTTTCAAATTAGCTATCACACGACCCCTACCCCCATTCAAAAAAATTATCGATTACGTCATCACGCCCAGATGGATGACGTCACTAGTTTTATATATATGCCAAAACGCACTAATTAAAGTTATACTTCTTTAGACGCGATTGAGAGTAAAATTTCATAATACTGCGCGCATGCGCACACAGACAGTTTGGCGTTTAGTTGCTGTCTTTCAAGTTATGTATAAATATATCAGTACAAGAAAAGATCTGAAAAGAATATATTAGTATTTTTAGTATATTATATTTATTATAACTTTTGCGTCTTTGGATTTGTCATTCTCAGGAGTAAGATGAATATTATTAAAACATTTTATTGTGTATTTATTATACTTCACCTTGCCTGTTTGTTACCGTGAATTGTCATTAGGTACGTCCGAACCAATACAGACACAGTCCGAACCAATACAGAAACAATACGTAGCGTATTTGGTATATTAGCATTCGGCCAGAGATCTAGAGGTCTTGAGTTCGAATCCCGAGCAATCCTATACTTTTTTTAATTTTTTTGAAAGCGGTAAGCACAAAATTAGTTTGGTGTTTAAAAAAAATTAAAACAAACTGTTTAAAGTATCTTTATTTTGAAGAAATTATATAATAGAAGTATAACTTCTTACGTGCGTTCAAAGTAAACACACATTTACTCCCATTCAAAAAAATTATCGATTACGTCATCACGCCCAGATGGATGACGTCACTAGTTTTATATATATGCCAAAACGCCCTAATTAAAAAAAAAGAATGTGTGTTTACTTTGAACGCACGTAAGAAGTTATACTTCTATTATATGATTTCTTAAAAATAAATATACTTTAAACAGTTTGTTTTAATTTTTTTTAAACACCAAACTTATTTTGTGCTTACCGCTTTCAAAAAAATTTAAAAAAAGTATAGGATTGCTCCGGATTCGAACTCAAGACCTCTAGATCTCTGGCCGAATGCTAATATACCAAATACGCTACGTATTGGTTCTGTATTGGTTCGGACTGTGTCTGTATTGGTTCGGACGTACCTAATGACAATTCACGGTAACAAACAGGCAAGGTGAAGTATAATAAATATACAATAAAATGTTTTAATAATATTCATCTTACTCCTGAGAATGACAAATCCAAAGACACAAAAGTTATAATAAATATAATATACTAAAAACACTAATATATTCTTTTCACACCTTTTCTTGTACTGATATATTTATACATAACTTGAAAGACAGCAACTAAACGCCAAACTGTCTGTGTGCGCATGCGCGCAGTATTATGAAATTTTACTCTAAAGAAGTATAACTTCAATAAAAATCGACCTGTCTAAGGATTTCTCTTCAAATTTGCCCATTCTCGAGATAATGAATTTATGCCAATTCAAACGTCATCACTTTTATACTACAACCCTAACAACACACAACATTCCAGGAATGTACTACCAAAGTTCTATCAATATTTGAATGTCCTGGACATTTAGGGAACATTCGGTGAACATCTGATTAAATTATTCCTGGAATGTTACCATAATACATTCTGTGAACATACTACCAATGTTCCTATATGTTCATTTTCAAATTCACGGCGCATGTATTTGTGCATGGTGTTTAGAGAGGGCATCACGTGACTAAAAACGACCAATGACCTCACTTCGGACTTCGGCCATCTTGGCATGCATCTTGGGCTTGGCCTTGGCCACCTTGCCGTGCGTGATCGTTATTTGTTTTTATTTGTGCTTTTTAAGAATATTTTTAATTCGGATACTTTTATAATAACTTTAATAGTACCTATTATTAACATAGTGCATAAAATCAGTTGGAGTAGCAGAAGCAATGCATAAAAAATCTGCAGGAATAACGTTTCAAAGGTTAGTATATGCAAATATGTAAACAAAGGCATGCCCCTATTTCAGAAAATATCCATTTATTATTTTAATAATTAAGCCACAAAATTCCTAACTAAAATAGTAAATAGAGATAATAACAAACGGATTATTTGTAAAATTAAATTTTTTTTTGCTTTTTTGCTAATGTATGCCTTTATAAACAGGATGGTAGACCACACACTATAATAGTACCAACTAATGAATACACAGTATGAATAATATAGTCGGTTCGCTAAACTTAGTCTCAGACACAACTGGCTAGTGATTTTAGTAAATAATTTTGACAATTTGGTAAAATTGGCAAAAAAAGAATAACTAAATAGTTGTAATTTTGGGAAAATTGGCCAAAAACAAAAAAATTACCTACTAAAATCACTAGCCAATTGTGTCTAGGGAAACGACTATACTAATAAACAATTTCTACGCTGCTTTTTATAATATTTTGTTAGTTCATTAATCATATTTTTTATTTAAAACTAGAATTTGTTTATAATGCTCAGTAATGCATATATTTTGTATTTTTAGCTTTCCAGAAGATCCTGCGAAGAAGGCATGAAGTATTGATCAGATTTGTTAATAGAGCAGTATGTTCAAAACATTTTTTAGAAAAAGATATTGACAGAACTTCACTTTCAACTGTTCGTTTGAGAGACTGTGCTATTCCAATAGCTTATATCACACAGGTAATATGCTTAACCCAATTAATAACACAATTACAATATACAGTTGGAAAAATTAAAGAATAGGGCTTTTCATTTACAGTCATTTGTTTCGAGCTTCTGTCATATGTCGTATAATCCGTGTTGTATTAATATTATACACAGATTATATAACATATGACAGAAGCTCGAAACAAATGACAATCGATGAAAAGCCCTATAAGGCTTTGTTCATTGTCATTTGTTTCGAGCTTCTGTCGTGTGTCACATATATTAATATATCTACGTCATACGTCTTTGGTTTGTATCATTGGTTATATCAATAACGTATGACGTAGATATATTAATATTGACGTAATATATGACAGAAGCTCGAAACAAATGACTGTGAAAGAAAAGCCCTATAACCATGAACGATCACATCAATCACTTATTTTGTATTTGCTGTCTTTTTCTATAAATCACAAACGTTTGTTATAAAAAAAGATCATCATCATCATCATAATTGGCTCGACGGCCCTTTCTGGGTCTTGGCCTGTTCCAGGATTCTTCTCCACTCTGATCTGTTTCGTGCTTTTTTTCTCCAGTTTTTTATTTTTAAGGTTTTTATATCATTTTCTATTGGTTCTAAAATAGAAAAAGATAGCAAATACAAAATAAGTGATTGATGTGATCGGTTATGGGTATAGGACTTTTCATTCACAGTCATTTGTTTCGAGCTTTTGTCATGTGTCACATAATATTAATATATCTACCACATACGTTATTGGTATATACAATAATACAAACCAAAGACATATGACGTAGATATATTAATATTATGTGACACATGACAGAAGCTCGAAACAAATGACAATCGATGAAAAGCCCTATTCTTTCATTTTCCAACTGTAGATACCGTTGCTCTTCATTATCTACATCAGAGATCTAAGTTGACATTGTTGCCCAATTACAAAAAATTTTTGAATTCATTTTAAGTCCAATATATCACATAATTATTGCGAAGTAGATTTATACAAGAAAACAGATTAATATTGAATGTAAATAAATAAAAACATCAGAAATAGAAAACAAGAATTAAGTTATAATCTTAAGTTAAAGTAAATAATAAAAACAATAAATATAATAAAACAAAATACTTATTTGTTTGTGAAAAAGCTATTTCTTTGTGGCATTTTTGTAATTATTGTAACTATTTTAATGGGAAAATAAGCCACAATTTACTTGAAAAAATAACTTTATTATGATTTCTACTTCCACATCGGACGTCGTGGTCAAAATACAAAATGTTTTATTATTTTCTTTATTAAATATTATTTATTATTTATTTAAATATTATCTAATTTATTATTTATTTTATTATTATTATTATTTATGCATATTATTACCTGTAAATATTTCTTCTGATTGTTAATAATTGTAAAGGATAGAAAAATTACCATTTATTTTCTTTTCTTTTAGAATCAGCTGAGAGGAGTGGTCTACAAAAAACCAGGAAGGAAATGGAATATGTGGCTATGAAAGGCAAAAGAAAGGTTTACAAAGCAAATGTGACACATTTTTTTATTATCAGTAAATTACATTAAAAAAATGTATGAAAAGATTTTTTGCAATAAAAATGTTTATATTTATCAAGGATGTATTATTTGGTATGGCCACATATCGTCAGTGATTTGACAATACCTCCTATCTGTTTTTTCATGAGATTTGTAAGATAGACTAAAAACTTGGCCACCTCCTGTTTTCATATATTTTTTGACTTGTTTTGCAGTAAATTTAACTATCTATTTACTACAAAACAAGTCAGAACTTACGTATGAAAACAGGAGGTGACCTTAAAAAATGTTTTTCGTCTCCTGCAAACCTCACGAAAAAAGATATAGGAGGTATTGTCACATCACTGACGATATATTTCAGAGAATGTCTAAAAAATATACTGTGAATGTTCAAAGAACGTTCGTAGACATTCATGGAATATTCCAACAAGACATTTAGTCTAAAAAATATACTGTGAATGTCCAAAGAACATTCATGGAATGTTCCAACATTCATGGAATATCCCAACAAGACATTCAGTCTAAAAAATATACTGTGAATGTCCAAAGAACATTCGTATACATTCATGGAATGTTCCAACAAGACATTCAGTCTAAAACATATACTGTCAATGTCCAAAGAACATTCGTAGACATTCATGGAATGTTCCAACAGAACATTCTAAGAATATTTAAAATGCTGACACAGCACTTTCTTGGGACTTTCCAGGGACATTCGTGTGCATTTGGGGACATTCCAGGAATGTTTTCAATGTCCTGTGAGTACATTCTAGGAACATTCCTGGAATGTTTTGTGTTATTAGGGAATGTCGCGCTCGCTTAATTAGCAATTAAAAACAAAGGGGTTTTCGATATTGTATTGCAAAATCTCTTCGGAATTTTATCAATCGATGTTTAAATAATATCTGACAACCTTGGGAACATTGAAATTTTCAGTTAAATGTCCGATTCAGGATTAAAAATGGCCGATTTCGCAATTTTTAAATTTTTAATCGCTTATATTGTCAAAAACTATTAACCTAAGAGAAAAGTCACTAGAGACCTTTTCTGTTTGGAATGATACAGAAAACCTAAAAGAAACTTTGTTAGATGCAAAAAAAATAATTTTAGGTAAAAACCCTAATCTTTCCCCTCACCTGGCATGGTCCTAATGCTGTTCAGAGTCGCCAGTCATTGTACACATTTTTTCAAAATGACTTACTTAAAAACATACTTAAATGTAAACTTTACAGGAGAAAGTTTCTTTTACCCCATAAATTTGCACTTTTCTATTCACCTGGCAGATACACGTGCAGGGCTGATGCCTGCCAGGTCATGATTTTTAGCCTTGGTGTGCTATGAATTATCGCTATACAAATTTCTAGCCTTACAGGAAGACCGTTACTCATAGGGTTCACTAGCTGTTAGACTATAATAACGCAGTAAAAATTTCGGTACCCAAAATTCCCCGAGATATTTCAGTATACGGATTGATAGTTATGCCAGTGTTTATTCGATTTTTTATACTTAAATTATATTAATCAAAATACATAAGAAATAGTGGAAACACCACATGGGACAAAATAATATTATATTGTGTTTCGCAGTTTCCCATAGGATATCCAAACTTAAAACTTTGACTCCCATATGAATCACCTGTGATGCATCAGCTTCAGTCGCTATTATACCGGCATAAATTTACATAGATTTCTGTCTGATACCAAGCACACTGCTGCTATAAATTTATTCTCCGATTCATAGGTGTCGCACTGGACGACTTAAATATCATACCGGAATAACTTTTAGGTGGGTTTTGCTTGTGATCACCGGTGATTCATATGGTATGTGAATGAACCGGAAGAGTATATTTTTCATGTTTTTCGCCTGGTACAATTCTGATTTGTGTAAAGGAGACATTTTCGAACAGGAATTCGCAGAGAAACCGAATCAAAAAATTTTTCATACCGGGGCGGCCTCACATCATGGACTAAATACCTAGTTGCCCAAATGCTCCGGCGCTGCTTGAAATGTTTCCAAAAAAGACACTAAGATATAATTTTTTTATCTGTTAAAATATATCTTTTTTCTGTAATTTTTTATAATAAAATATTCAGCAAACAATGCATGATTGTTCTAATAATAGTCGTCAATGCTTGCTATTTTTGTATTACTTTTGCAACTTAAATAATGTAAATCACCACTGATGCCCACTTGTCCGCTATGTTAATAGGTTTGCTTACATTCCATCGGCATAATCTGTTTGTCCGATTTTATGTGTAAAGGCCAAAGGGCGTAACCCTCAAAAATTAAAAATTGAGATTTTAGGTTTTTCTGAAAGACCGACCAGAAATACACCTCCCGGACAAAGGTCGTATCTTACCTATTAATATAAACCTATAGAATATCAGAATAATGTCATTATGTACATTTGGCGGTTTCACAATTTCATCCGAACATTTGGCGTAACCTTCACGGCGTAACCCAGAACAGCTAATATCACGTACCGGATAATTGGCGTAAGCCTAACTTTTCCTTGGCATCCCCTGATCAAAATTCTTCCACGGTTCTAGCAAAAGCATCATTAAATCCGAAAAGTAAAGAAATAAGAATTTGTGTGAAAGGGCACAAGACAAGGCGATCAACCATTACTTAACCTTCACTGGCACCGCTATACAACGCAGAATTAAAATTGGCATCTAAAAAAACTGGGAACCGGAAGGCGAAAAACGCTATAAACAACAGGGATAATAATAATAATCTAAAAAATACGAGAATCTAAAGAATTTATTTAAAAATTATGTTATTCCACATCGGTACCAAGAAGAATATATCACAATGAGATCAGACACTTCGGAGCCAGATGAACTTGCTGAAACTGATGAGGAAGACTACAGGTCGATTTTTGATGTAAGAGGGACACATTTTTGCGGTACATACATTTGTCATTTGTCAACCCCTCTCTCCCACTTCCCCCACTTCCCCCACACATTATTTTTAAATAGGGAATAGGGGTCGTGTGCTAGCTCATTTAAAAGGCTATTCAATCCTCTATTCAGTAATATAAACACTGACATAATTATTTATACAGGGTGTCCAAGAAAAAATATTTTATTTAAATTAATTGACACAAAAAGAAGAATGTATGCAATTTATTTAATTGAAAATACATTCTACTGTTATCACAAAACAGAAAAAAATGTTTTTTGATAAATAAACATTGCTTTTCACTTAATTTCAATGGTTAAGGTGCCAACTATCTGCCTCTTGGTAGGTTGAATATTGAATTTAAGCGAAAAACAATATTTATTTGTCAAATAAAAATTTTTCTCTCTTTTCTGCCAGTAGTAGAATATATCTTGAGTTTTTTTGTGTCAATTAATTTAATTCAAAATAATTTTTCTTGGACACCCAAGTATAAATAATTATGTTAATGTTAATATTACTGAATAGAGAATTGAATAACCTTTCAAATGAGGTAGCACACGAATCCTATTCCCTATTTAAAAATAAGGGGTGGCGGAAAAGAAAGGGAGGGGGTTGACAAATGACAGATATATGTACCGTAAAAATGTGTCCCCCTTAGATCAAAAATCGACCTGTTTCTTCATTTCCTTAAAATCTAATAAATACTGCCAAATATCGAGATGGACTGTTTTCTTTGGATCACTCTGTATTTTGTTTAATATTAATTAATTAATTGGTTAATATTAATACATGTAATATAGCAATATTTAGAATTACTATTATTTATTATTGTATACCTATCAGATCATTTTACACAAGAAATATCACATTACAGTAATAAGTAATACCAACCAACATAAAGGGGATTCTGACATTTGCGGCGTAACCCTCATCAACAGTCGTATCAAAATATTTAAAAAAGTCAGCCAAAAGGCGTAACCAACAAAATGTAATATAAAATTATTTTTTCTTGTATTTGTAAGTAATGATATAAATTTTTGAGGTATTTATTTAATTCAGGAGATGAAGTGCTACATGTAAATAGTAAAAGAATATTGAAACTACCTACATAGTACAAGTAATTCAGATTTTTAAGCCTCCTGTAAAATTCATAAATTGAGGGTTACGTTCTTTGGCCTTTACACCATCGATATACCAATAGTCTATGGTAATAAGAATTTTCTCGGGACACTCAAAGATCCAGGTAGCTGACAACTTTTTTAATTATTGTAGACCTTTAGGAAGAAAACCTACCTGTTTAGCGTCCGTTTTTAATTATTAACAATTTAGTACAAAAATAGCCATTTTAAAACTAAATAGTTGACATACAATTATAAAATTCAGTTTTCTAGAACATTGAAAAATCTTGATTTTTGAAAGTTAAAAACTTAATTGGTTGCTACGCAAACTGCAAAATAAGTGAAAATGGTTATTTGTTAATAACTTTTACTACAACTACCTTAGAACTTTAGTGTTTCACCCAAAGTTTAATATTAGGTTGCTTAACAAACCCTTTTAGATTGATCCATTAATTAGTTTAAGAGTTATTCTTTTTTTTTTATCCCAAAGACCTTTATTTTTAAATAAGATAAGGCAGAAAATAATGAAGATAGAGCAATTCTGAGTAAGCCAAATGAAAGTAGAAGAGTGATAGCATTAAAATGTATTAAAAAAAAAGATAAAAAGTGATTAACATAGTCAAAAATCCAAATGCCAAATTTTTAAAATTTCGTAGTTTATAACCATTTAGAATATCTTTAAAAATGTTGTCCGTAGAAACAATATTTTTATGTATTCGAAAAGATAGTATTTTAACACGAATTTTCAAATAAAAAATTTAGCCTGGGCTTATTTGGGACAAAGTTGGCCATATGTTTATTTTTAATTCACAGCTAATTTGTTTATAATAATTAAGGAATCTCATTAATCCCAGTTTAAAGAAGGGTACTTGTATTTTTTCTGAAAAAATTTCCATAAACATTATACATTCATAGCACTCTCTACGATTTTTCAAAAATTTAGTGCAAACGATTACTAGCGGGAACCTACAAATCCAGCGAGTTAAAATACCGAAAAAGCAATTTCAAACGAATATAATTTGCTGTATATCCGGATCAACTGCAATTTGTTTTTAAATTTATTAATTAATAAACAGTTTAATTTGTTTAAACAATTCTTGAAAAAATATTTTTTTTACAAAAATCTATTTTTTTAATCATAGTATCATTAATGATCACAGAAAAAGTTAAAGTACACTTAAATAAATAAATGATTTTTATTAGATAATTGTTTATTGAAGGTAATTTATTTATTAAAGTATACCTTAACTTTTTCTATGATTAATAGGGACAGTATGATTAAAATCATGGATTTTTGGGAAGAAATTATTTTTTCAAAAATTGTTTAAACAAATTGGACTGTTTATTAATTAATAAATTTCTAGACAAATTACATATTTGTAATGTACAGAAAAATTACATCCAAATTAAAAAAGAACGATCAAAATATATTCAGTAGATCCCGAGATATAGAAAATGATAGTAGTTTTAAGTTGTTTTTTTTTTTTAGTTTTTGAACTCGTGAATTTGTCGGCTCCCACCTCCCCCTTCACTTACCACGACTAGTCAGCAATTAAACTACATTTTTAAAAATTCGTGTAAAATACCAGCTTTTCTAATATGTAAAATAACTTTTTCTACAGACAATATTTTAAAATTATTCTAAATGTTTTTAAACTACACAATTTCACAAATTTGGTATTAGGATTTTTGACTATATTAGATGATATTTTTATCGTTTTTTACGATGACAAACAACTAGAATAATTCTTAATAGTCTGGGCTGATTATCGGAGAATAGGCCATTTTTGGGAAAAGTTATTTACCAGCAATTTTATTGCTGGAATCTAATTATAAGATCCTATATATTAATAATATAGGTATGCAAAGTCCTCAGATAGTGTGCTACTTTTTTTATAAACAAAATGGCGCCCGAAAATCGTGTTTTTTTTAAATTATTGCTCTAGAGCTCCGAAGATTTCAGCTTTACAACAAAAACACTCAAATAAAAATTCACCGTGATTAAATTCTGCATAGAGATGTGTTTTTCCCGATCTGCTCCGACGAAAATTTTCCTCGGAAAATGCGGGATTTTCCAACAAAATCTTTAATTTTCAAATAAAGTTTTAGATAAGTAATTATTTACCAATAATTATATAGTTCCAGAAGCTGGTGAAAATTAAGTGAATATTTTAGCAACAAATTTAATTGTTAATTAATAATTTACGGTCGCAATAATAACCAAAATAATTATGATACACTGATCAAACTTTGAAATATTATAAAGATGAGATGCCTATTTAACATTTTGTCGACAAAATATAATTTTTTTATTTTTTTGCATAATCTTTAAATGTTTAAAAAAAATAGATATAAACAAATTAACGTTTCTCAGAAAGTTTTTATTATATTATAATTTTAAAAAATAGCTAAAATGCGCATTTCAAATATCTTGAAAATGAATGCTTTAAAACTTTTTTGCAACCATTTGCAAAAAAGTTATGAAACGGCAAAGTAAACATACGATAACTACGGTGTTAATAATTTTTTTTTTAATTCTTTCAAAGCGTAGAAGTGAGTTTAAAGTACAAGCTAATTATTTATAAAACAATATCGATTATCAGCTTAATGGTTATATTTTATTTAAAGATTATAAATATATTTGTTTGTAATTTACACGCGCGAAAGTAGAATAATACAGTACCGTAGCTACTCGCCCAAATACACAACTCGCGCGAGTTTAAGCGTGTCAGTCGCTTCGAGTGAACATTTTATCTCCGGCTCTGTATCAAGCCTACTTTCGCGTTAAAAATTACAAAAAAAGTATTTTTAATCTTTGATTAAAATATAATCATTGCACTATTTTTGACATTCTTCGTGAGTAATTAGATTGTACCATAGACTCACTTTTAAGCTTTGAAACAATTAAAACAAATGGAGATATCGTATATTTATTTTGCTGTTTCCTAACTTCTTTGCAAATGGTTGGAACATTTTCTTAAAGCATTCATTTTCAAGACCTATGAAATACGCATTTTAAGTATTTTTTAAAATTAGAATATAATAAACAATTTCTAAGAAATGTTAATTTGTTTAGAACAATTTTTTTTAAACATTTAAAGATTATGCAAAAAAATGAAAAATTTATATTTTGTCGACAAAATATTAAATAGGCATCACACCTTTATAATTTTTCTAAGTTTGATAAATGTCTCATGATTATTTTGGTTGTTATTGCGACTGTAAATTGTTAATTAACAATTGAATTGTTGCTAAAATATTCGTTTCATTTTAACCGGCTTCTGAATTTATAATCTATACCAAGAAAGCTTTTATTTCATCAAGCTATATAATTATTGATAAATAATTACTGGCCCAAAAAATTTATTTGAAAATTTCAGATTTTGTTGGGAAAACCCACATTTTCCGAGGAAAATTTTCGTCGGAGCAAATCGGAAAAAACATGCTTCTATGTAGAATTAAATTGGGGTGAATTTTTATTTGAGTATTTTTGGTGTAAAGTTAAAATCTTCGGAGTTATGGAGCAATAATTGAAAAAAATACGATTTGTCGGCGCCATTTTGTTTATAAAAAAGTAGCACACTATCTGTGGACTTTGCATACCTATATTAATAATATATAGGATCTTATAATTCGATTAAAGCAATAAAATTGCTGGTAAATAACCTTTCTTTGTACTTTACTAATTAGACCAACGTATTATAACTATTTTTTTTTCAAAATTTAAAGATTATGCAAAAAAAAGAAAAATTTATATTTTGTCGATTAAATATTGAACAAGCATCTCATCTTTATAATCCTTATAAGTTTGATCAATGTATCATGATTATTTTGGTTATTATTGCGATCGTAAATTGTTAATTAACAATTGAATTGTTGCTAAAATATTCGCTTAATTTTCACCGGCTTCTGGAATTACAATCTGTACCAAGAAATATTTGATGCCACTAAGTTATTTAATTATTAATTAATAATTACTTACCTAAAACTTTATTTGAAAATTATAGTTTTTGTTAGGAAAACCCGCATTTTCCGAGGAAAATTTTCGTCGGAGCAAATCGTGAAAAATATATCTCTATGCAGAATTGAATTGCGGTGAATTTTTATTTGGTTGTTTTTGTTGTAAAGTTAAAATCTTCGGAGTTATAGAGCAATAATTGAAAAAAATACGATTTGTCGGCGCCATTTTGTTTATAAAAAAAGTAGCACACTATCTGAGGACTTTGCATACCTATATTATTAATATATAGGATCTTATAACTCGATTCCAGCAATAAAATTGCTGGTAAATAACTTTTCCATGAATTTTGCTAATTAGCCCAGAGTATAAACTATTTAATGGATCGGTCTTAAATTTTGAGGGTTTGTTAAGTACCCCAATATCCAACTTTGGGTGGAACACTAAAGTTCTAAGGTAGTTTTAGTAAAAGTTAATAACACATAACGATTTTCACTTATTTTGCAATTTGTGTAGCAACAAATCAACTTTTTAACTTTCAAAAATCGGCATTTTAAAGGTTTTTTAATGTTCGGAAAAACTAAATTCTGTAATTTTATGTCAACTATTTAGCTTTTGAATAGAGTGCAAAAATCGAAAAAATCGCGATTTTTGCACTAAATTGTTATAATTAAAAAACGGACGCGAACTCTAGACAGGAGACAGGTAGGTTTTCATCCTATAGGTATATAATAACTAAAAAAGTAGTTAGCTACCTAGATCTTTGAGTGTCCCGAACATGGTATATTTCTAGCTTACCCTGGTCTACAACGATATTAATGGTCATTAAATTTATTAAACTTAAACTATACTCTGCATGGTATCACCGGTGATACACATGGTTCAGAAATAAACCAGGCAGAATCATCACAGTATCATTGGTAGCCAAAGTGTTAATAACTATTTACTAATGTCATGGTTTTATACTTGTATTTTGAGAACGATTTCCAAACTGGAAATTGAAACGTCAAAATAAACATATTTGAAAGTAAAATTTTGGCTTATTTTCAGTAAAAATGGTAAATTTTATTACCATCCACAAGAGAATAGCTTCCGAACAACGCCATGCGTATGTCTAATGAATTGCAAACATAACCAACGTTTGACATAATATAATTATTGTTTGTCCGTCTTAAAACAACATTCTCGTCTCTGTGTAACTAAACATACCCTCTATTAAGCAGCCTCGATCCATGTGCATCCTGTATGCAGCAGCAGAGACATTATATAAGTGGCCAGTTAAAGCGTATCAATTTCTCATGCCATTAACGAAGCATATCTCCGCAAACATTTCTACTTAGGCCCTTAGGTTGACCTTTTGTCCCTTTGGTTGGTCGAGCTTACAGTTCTTGTAAATAGCGTTGTTCGGTTGGTGGACCGAATGGGGATTATCTCAGATTATGAGCAGTTGGGAAATGCTAAAATGAATTGGATGAGAGAGTCTATGTTTAAATATTGGATATGTTCATTAGCGGCGTATAAATTATATAGATATTGGAAATAAACACCAATATTTTATTATTTTGACAAAAACGGTTACATATCCTTGACGTTTATATCTATGGAGGGCGGTACAATAGACACATGTCCAAAATGTAACTTTTACAGGAGAGACCTTTAAAGTTTATTTATTTTTTCCTAAATCGAGTTTTTTGTCTATGATCTTCAAACGTTGCATAATGTTATTAATTTATGTATGTTTGTGAAACTCTAGTATGTACCCTCGATAAATTTTAATATTTTAGGTATTTTTGTGACTTGTGACTTTTCTACCGGTCAAAGTTGTATTGTATAGCTTGGTAATAAAACACTAAGTCAACAAATACACATTTATTAAAAACCATTTAGAAGCAAAACATTAAAAAAATTTGAAATTTATTGGTACCTGCAGTGGCGCACCTATAATTTTCCTCTAGGGGGGTTTTACACCTAGAATTTTCCTCTGGGGGGAGGGGTTTACTTGGACACAGAAATTTTTTTGTATGGTTTGTTAAAGACCAGTTAAGTTTTCCTACTCTTCTTTATATGGCCTGGGAGGGGTTTTAACCCCCAAAGCCCTCCTGGGTGCGCCACTGGGTACCTGCATATAGTTGAGATAAGTAATTATAAAAATCACGCGATTGACTCGTATCCCTCAACACCATGTCTACCAACTTTTTACCTCTGCTTCCCATAACTGTACTTGTTCACTTACAGACTGTTAACAGAGAATTACGTAATGTAGTTTCCAAACTTTCTGTGGGATATTAAAAAATTTCATGCTCAATACATTGCGAGTGGCGATTAACTATTATTAGTTAGCAGTTTGACCTCCAACAATAAAACAAATCTCATTTCTTTATTAAAATTTATTTGATGATAAAATAATTATTAAAAGCTTTAATTAATCATTTTTTCGTATCTAACTGCACAATAGTTATATATAATTACACACCAAGCATGACAATGTCAAGCTAAGACTAAGAATGAAATAGACGAAACCCGAGTTTCCTGAATTGTATCGCATTATTCAAGCATCGGAATGTCTTAACAATACTTTAAATCTTCTTGTAATACCTAATATTTTTAAACCCAGTCGCTGACTCATGTCATTTGTACCGGTTAAACCCAATGGCAATGAACTAAACCGTTCATAAATCGAACGGTATAAAAGTCATTAGTCAGACTTAATACTTTTTTACCGCCATCTATTCAATTATTTCCCAGTTAGTACCTTTTAACCATTGCTATAAAATTATTATGCAAGTACATTGACTTATGTCTTTTATACCAATCGGTAGAAAAAAAAATTCGAAGTGTTCTGTATGCTATAAGCAATACAGTCATTTTGTGACTTGTGACCATTGTACCGCCCTCCATAGATATATATCCTGTTAGACCGGGCAGTATCGTCGCCCCCGCTAGCGGAATTATTCCGATTCGATTTTTTTGCACAAACTTACTCAAAAAGAGCTCCTTATAACATATCCACAGGGTGCCGGGCGGTGCCGTGGTCGAAAAATTGTTTAAATAATTTTTTTAAACAAATTCACAAAAATAATTTTTTCATTTCGAACAAAATTTTTTAGATAAATTGGCTTATTCTAAGCAAAAAATGTCTCTTGTCATTTTTTTCTAAAATTAATTATTGTCGAGTTATATGCGATTAAAAATTTGAAAAATGCGAAAACGGGCATTTTCAAGGCTTAATAACTCGATTAAACATTATTATTATGAAATTCAAAAAGCCACCAAATCAAGTTTCAAATCCCTTCTTTAAGGTCCTAAAGAGATTTTTGTGATTTTTTTATTAGAAAGCTGTTATTTTTAATTATTAACAATTAGCGCTATAGTCAGGTATTTATCGTCGCCCCCGTTAGTGAAATTATTCCGATTCCATTTTTCTGCAGAAACTTACTTCAAACGAGATTCTTATAACATATCCACAGGGTGCCGGGTGGTGACGTGGTCGAAAAATTGTTTAAACAATTTTTTTTAAACAAATTCACAAAAATAATTTTTTCACTTCGAACAAATTTTTTTTAGATAATTTGGGACATTCTGAGCAAAAAATGTCTCTTGCGATTTTTTTCTGAAATTGATTGTTGTCGAATTATACGCGATTTATAATTTGAAAAATGCGAAAATGGCCATATAACTCGACAACAATCAATTTTAGAGAAAAATCACAAGAGAATTTTTTTGCTCAGAATAACCCAAATTATCTAAAAAAAATCGTTCGCAATAAAAAAAATATTTTTGTGAATTTGTTTAAAAAAAATATTTAAACAATTTTTCGACCACGGCACCGCCCGGCACCCTGTGGATATGTTATAAGGACCTCGTTTTGAGTAAGTTTCTGCAAAAAAATGGAATCGGAATAATTTCACTAACGGAGGCGACGATGCATCCTGGACTATAGCGCTAATTGTTAATAATTAAAAATAACAGCTTTCTAATAAAATAATGACAAAAATCTCTTCAGGACCTTGAAGAAGGGATTTAAAACTTGATTTGGTGAATTTTTTAATTCCATAATAATAATGTTTAGTCGAGTTATTAAGCCTTGAAAATGGCTATTTTCGCATTTTTCAAATTTTTAATGGCATATAACGAGACAACAATCAATTTTAGAAAAAAATGACAGGAGACCTTTTTTGCTGAGAATAAGCCAATTTATCTAAAAAAAATTTGTTCGAAATGAAAAAATTATTTTTGTGAATTTGTTTAAAAAAAATTGTTTAAACAATTTTTCGACCACGGCATCGCCCGGCACCCTGTGGATATGTTATAAGGAGCTCTTTTTGAGTAAGTTTGTGCAAAAAAATCGAATCGGAATAATTCCGCTAGCGGGGGGCGACGATGCTGCCCGGTCTATGTAACATATTTTGCAGTAACGTTTTGTAAATATGAATTTTATTTTATAGCTTTGTTTTTGAGAATGACTCCGAATCGAAGATCGAAACGTTGAAAAAAAAAACAAATATTTTAAATTATAATCATTGTAGTTTCTTTCCAAATTATAGAGTGCACACTGTGCGTGCCAGAAGAAAACTGTTTCAGAAACATAATGATACAATAATTAGGAACAATGTGGAAATATTTATCATCATTCTCTTTGCCTACTCCCTATGCGGGGTCGGCTTCCCTAATTGCATTTCTCCACACACTTCTATCTTGGGTCATATCAATGTTAATCCCCTTTACCAACATGTCCTGCCTATCGTCTCCCTCCAGGTCTTCCTCTCCTACTTCTTCCAAGAATCTGCCTTTCAGCTATTCTTCATATTGGGTGATTAACGTTTCGACGTTGAACATGACCAAACCATCTTAACCTATGTTCTCTCATTTTGGCATCAATTGGTGCCACACCTATACTTCCCCTAATATACTCATTTCTAATTTTATCCTTCTTTGTCACTCCACTCATCCATCTAAGCATTCTCATTTCCGCCACATGCATTCGTTATTCCTCTTTCTTTTTCATTGCCCAACATTCAGTTCCGTACATCATAGCCGGTCTTATGGCTGTTTTAAATGAACATTCCAAATACTCTGTTTTTGTCCTACTAAGTTTTAAACCTTTTTCCTCCAGAGCTTGTCTCCACTGTTCCAGTTTTTGTTCTAAGTCTCTTTCACTATTTCCTATTAACACTACATCATCAGCATACATTAGGCACCATGGAATGCTACCCAGTAGTTTAATGTGAATAAATAAGGACTAATCACCGAGCCTTGGTGGAATCCTACTTTCACCTGAAATTTATCAGTCTCTCCCACACCTGTCGTAACACTAGTCGTTACTCCCTTATACATATCGTACACCTAGTTCAATTGTGCCACAACTGCAAAAAATTCGAATTTTGGGTTAAGGCTGTAAAATATTGCCTATATAATGGCACATCTAATGCAATACAGCCTGAACTAAAATATTGTTTTGGATAAGTGTAAAGTAAGTTACTTCGGTATTTCACTGTAGGGTTTTTGGAGGTTTTGAAAATGCAATATCGCCATAACTGGGAGATGTGGCGATAATATACACTGCCACAATACAACCGATGTAATTCAATACGTTCAATACGGCCACAACTGCAAAAATCAAGAGAGATGTGGCGATAATATACACTGCCACAATACAACCGATATAATTCAATACGGCCACAACTGCAAAAATCAATTGATTTTTTCATTATATTGCCGCCGTATCTCCTAGGTATCGTTTTATAAATGACTTTCTTCCCAATGCAATATCGCCATAGCTATCAAAATAATAATAACGTTTTATTTTTAATAAATTGTAATAAGATCCAGCCAATAAGTGTATAATTTGCTACCTAAATTGTAATTTTGAAGCAAGTCATTCTCAAAATAAATTATTTACAGGGCAAAACGCGTTTACTACAGAACGTTTTGCTCATTTCTCGAGAATATTGTGTTTTGCACTTGTGGCACTATTGAACTAGGTGTGCGATATCTCTCACAATATTTACATATTCGCCAGGGACTCCTTTCTTATTGAGTGCCCACCACAGAATCTCTCGAGTCTATTTATCTAGGTTAAATCTATTTACCTATAAGCGAGGTTCTTACATCCTCTGCCGCTTCCCGCGTTTCGAACGCCATCGTTTTATGTCAATCTATTCGTCTTCTTTGATGGCTCTATTTCTCATTATATGCCGTACATTTTCTTCTGAAGCAACTGAAGGCCTTCCCCGTCTTCTTCTTTGTTGTGGTAGGGAATTTAAAGTTTACGTTGGTCATCTATTTTCATTCATTCGTTTCACGTGACCATACGACTAGTTGTCTCATCTCAATTCTATATACACTCGAATATACAGTATTTGTCCTCTATCATATGCTTTCTCAAGATCAATGAATACCATATGAGCGTTGGTGTCTTTATTCCTCTATTTTTGAATCAGTTGCCTTACAATGGAAATTGCATCGGTTGTTGTTCTGCCCTGCATAAAACCAAATAGATTTTCGGATATTCAGGTTTCTTCACGTATCCATCTATCAATTACTCTCTCTCATATTTTCATGGTGTGGCTAAGTAGTTTTATAGTCCTGTAGTTTGTACACTGTTGTATGTCTCCCTTGTTTTTGTAGACAGGTACTAATATACGACAGGTACGAATATATGACAAGGAAATTAATAGAGGGGTACAAAAAAGGTGGTTTGGAAATAAACATAAAGAAGACCGAATATATGTGTATCGGTGGGACACAGCAGGACCTTACACTGGGGAATGGCGAAATTATTAAACATTGCGACGCATATAAATACCTTGGTATGACCATCACACAAGAAGGAAGCGTAGACCGGACGATAGAAGAAAGAAACAACCAGGGAAGAAAAGCAATTACCCTTCTTAATAGCATCCTCTGGGACCAGTCAATATCAAACAACAACAAACATAGAATATACAATACAATTGTTAAGAGTATAATCACTTACAGCAGTGAAGTATGGCAAATAAAAGAAAGATATAAGAGAAAACTTGAAGCAACAGAAATGGATTTCTGGAGGCGCTCAGCAGGAAAATCAAGATTAGAAAGGGTAACCAACAACAGAATTAGGGAAATAATGAATGTGAAACACACAATAGTAGATGACATTAGTACCAAACAGCTTAGATGGTATGGACACGTACAAAGAATGTCCGAAGAACGACTCCCGAAACAAATCCTAACGTGGACCCCTCATGGTAGACGAAAAAGAGGAAGACCCCGCCTGAGTTGGAGAGAAGGCATAAATCGAGAAATGAGAGAAAGAGAATTGGATGAAGACCTTTGGATGGACCGAAGTGAATGGCGACTAGGCATCGGAAGACGTAGGAGAACGTTTTAAAACCGATATATATATATATATATACTAATATACTGCTTCTCCATTCATTTGGCATTTGTCCAACTTCCATAATTCTATAAAATAGACCTGCTAGCTAACTTATTCCTGTCTCTTCCAATGCTCTCAATACTTCCCCAGGAATGACATCTGGTCCGACTGCATTTCCTTTCTTTATTTTTTGAAGAGTTTGAGCAACTTCCTCGTTTTTATTCTGGTAATCATTGCTTTTACTGTCTCCGTTAACTCCACAGGCTGTCTGTCAACTTCTTCATTTAATAAACTGTAAAAATACTTTCTCCATCTCTTTTCGACATCCTTTTATTTCATTAGAGTTTTATTATTTTCATCTCGGATACATCTAATCTTAGTAAAATCTCTTGCTTTCTTTGTTCTTTGTTTGACTATTTTCTATATCTTTGCTTCGCTTTCCCTGGTATTAAGTTGATCGTATAGGTTTGAATACGCTTCTGCTTTAGCCTTTGCTACTGTTACTTTCGATTTCTTTTTGGCGGCAATATAGTTTTGAAGATCTCTGTCCGATCTGGTTTCTTGCCACTTTTTATATACTTTTCCCTTCTCTTTTTCTATATTTATATGAAATATAAAGTTTTTACCATTAGTTACAGTAAACTGCAATTTATAAATTATGAATATAATGTGATGAAATAACTAGAGACAGTTTAAGATTAAATTTTTTGCATGGGCTACCTCCATGAGATGACACATTATATTTCTTCTTTTGAAGTCCTCAGAACTGTGTGTGGCATATCCTAAAATATATTTAAATCCAGCTGTCTAGTAAACAAAACAAAAAGAATCATTATTTTCTATCAGACATACTAGCGACATCTATTTAAACAAACAGAAATTTTTTTTAGAAAACAAATTTTTAGTTACTACCTTTAATCTGAACCTCCAACAATTTGTAAGACATACAGACTGATAAATATTTGCCATGAAAGAACCTATCCTATGCATTCTAATCCTGTCTATTTATCTAGGTTAAATCTATTTACCTATAAGCGAGGTTCTTACAGCCTCTGCGGCCTCTGCCGCTTCTTGCGTTTCGAACGCCATCGTTTTCTGTCAATCTGATCGTCTTCTTTGTTGGCTCTATTTCTCATTATATGCCGTACATTTTCTTCTTAAGCAACTGAAGGCCTTCTCCGTCTTCTTCTTTGTTGTAGTATGTAATTTAAAGTTTCCGTTGGTCATCTATTTTCATTCATTCGTTTCACGTGACCATACCACTAGTTGTCTCATCTCAATTCTATATACACTGGAATATAGGGTGAGGCAGATAACTGGCCTATTAGAAATATCTCGAGAACTAAAGGCAACAAAGTTATGAAAATTGGAATAAAGGGGTTTTGAAGGATGATCTATTAAATGAAAATATTTTCGTCTCTTTGCAACTTCCGGTTATACCGGAAGTTGCTTATAACTTCGTATTTTTAAATAGGACACCCTGTATATTTTTACATTTTTGGATTCTCTTCGATGTCCTCTTTCTTAAAATATGAGGTTTTGTAATATTATACAGGGTATTTTAAAAGATAATTACGTTTTTTTATTAATTTCGTAGCATTATTCACACCCTGTAGATTTGTAGTATTTTGACATCTGAAACTCTACTTACGTTCAAATGATTTTTAGTATACTCTACTATTGTTAAGAATCATTAGTATAGCTAAATTTTTAATTTTAGTATACAGGGTTGGTCGAAACTCGGAATGAGTATTTTCTGAGTTTTCTTAAATGGAACACTCTGTATTTTTGTATTGTAGTGAAATGATATTTTATAGTACTTTTTTATTTCTTAAGCATTCCCTATGAGCTATTTTAAGCTATTTTATTCCCTTTAAGCTATTCCCTGCTTTAATTTGTGATTTCTTGGTGATTCAAGCTAAACATTATTTGCAACAAAAAATACGTAAAATTTTATTAGGTTGGCCGTGAAAATACTCAATCCCAAATAATTTTTCAGAAATAAATACATGTTAATCCAGACTGGTCCTTAAAATTACCAATAATGGTTTAGCTATCAAAATACCTACGTAGTTAAGACTGTTGGTGCGATTAACAATTAAGCACAAATTAAAGCAGTTAGGTATAGGGAATGCTTAAGAAATAAGAAAGTACCATAAAATATCATTTCATTACAATACTAGAATACAGGGTGTTCCATTTAAGAAAACTCAGAAAATACTCATTCCGAGTTTCGACCAACCCTGAATACTAAAATTAAAATTTTAGCTATACTAATGATTCTTAACAATAGTAGAGTATATTAAAAATCATTTGAACGTAAGTAGAGTTTTAGATGTCAAACTACTACAGTTCTACAGGGTGTTAATTTTGCTTCGAAATTAATAAAAAAAACGTAATTATCTTTTAAAATACCCTGTATAATATTACAAAACCTCATATTTTAAGAAAGAAGACATCGAAGAGAATCCAAAAATGTAAAAATATACAGGGTGTCCCATTAAAAAAACGAAGTTATAAGCAACTTCCAGTATAAGTTGCAAAGAGATGAAAATATTTTCATTTAATAGATCATCCTTCAAAACCCCTTTATTCCAATTTTCATGATTCTGTTGTCTTTAGTTCTCGAGATATTTCTAATAGGCCCTTTATTTGCCTCACCATGTATACAGTATTTGTCCTCCTTCTAATATCATCTTTATTCTAGATGTGATATTTTTGGATATATCACACGCTCTCCTTAGATAATCCATTACTACTACTTCTATTTTTTCTTTATTTTTTCGTGATCGGCCAAAGTTCTGCTCTATAGGCCATAATAGGCTTTAAGGTTCGATTAGTTGTAGATTTCGTTATTTTTGTCTTATAGATTTAGACCACAATAGACAGCTTAGAATGTTTAACGCTTTTTTGACCTGCTGCGTTCTGTTTTCGATGTCTCTTTTGCTAGTGCCTTTTTTAGGTATTATAATATATATCCGAGATACTTATATAATTTACATCTTTTTGTGGTTCTAATTTTTAACTCTGGATCTTCTTCATCATCCACTATTTTAAGATAGTCTGTCTTTAATATATGTATTCATATTGAGGCCTCATTTTTCATATTCTTTCTTTAGTTGTCTAAACATGTAGTCCGTATCTTCCTCATAATTCGCTACGACTACCTGATCATCTGCGAAAAAAAAAATTGTTAGACATTTGCCACCGCCTATGTCTATTCCCATTCCGGATATTTCTTTCCTGCACTACTCTAGCGACGATTAAATATATATTTTCAATAAGGTGGGAGACAGACAACATGCTTGTTTATGCTCTTTTGTTATTGAAAATGATCCAGATCTGAAGTTTTCTTCTTTAACGACACTTCTGGCATTTTTGTATTTTCGTCAATATTTGAAATGGTTTTTTCAAAGGTACCATATCGTGTGCATCCTCTAAATCTACAAACAATAGGTGGGAAGATAAATTCCTTCCTTTCGTGTTTCTGTTACCTGCCGAAGAGCGAATATAATATATTTTAAATATTACACATTTAAATATATGCACTGATAATATTATTATTAGTGCACGATCTTCCTGAACGAAATCCATTTTGTTCTTCCACGTCTTCGTATTCTGATTCTATTTTTTCTTTTATTATTCGACCATACAATTTAGGTATAAATCCAATAAAATGTTTCTTCCTAGTACGCAAAGTCTGAGTAAAACTAAAAAAGCTAGAGACCATATCCTCTTCTCTCCGACTTATCCACGTATTATATTTTGGGCCTTTCTGAATTGCAAAGAACGAAATGTCACGGATGTACTAGAGCCACCTACCAAAAAACAAAGTAAGGTATCAATTGAAGTAGCACAGAAAACGACAATAAATATCGTTCCCATACCACCAGATTGACAACAGGTGGAATACTATCTTTGGTTACAACCTCCCTTGAT
This sequence comes from Diabrotica virgifera virgifera, assembly GCF_917563875.1. Classification (NCBI taxonomy): domain Eukaryota; kingdom Metazoa; phylum Arthropoda; class Insecta; order Coleoptera; family Chrysomelidae; genus Diabrotica; species Diabrotica virgifera. The sequence continues at coordinate 66,869,013 of NC_065448.1, read as the reverse complement.
TTTCAAAAATTATAAATCATATAGGATGCCAAGGAAATTAAGATGAGAGAATTTTAAATAATTCACAAAACATCTGCTCAGCGTGGTAAAAGTTCCAATAAAAAAGTTTCTTTAGTACTCAACAAAAGATTAAATGAATTAAAATGTACAAACATTTTCAATTTCTTTGCAACACGAAAATGCAGCTGCTGCGTAATACCCTGGTTAAATCGGAGAGTACAGGAATAGTCTATACTGGTTTCGGAGGTTTTTTCCTCCTCATCAGTAGTCCCATATCCTAAAAAAAAAGAGAAAGAAAGAAAAAGAAAGAAAAAAACCTCCGAAACCGGTATAGACTCTTCCTGCACTCTCCGATTTAACCAGAGTATTATGCAGCTGCTGTATTTTCGTGTTGCAAAGAAATTGAAAATGTTTATACATTTTAATTCACATATGCCCGGTTGCACCAACAGATCTTAAACTTAAGTCGAGAATATCATAAGAATTAATATAATATAATTATAATATATTACAAAAAAAATACCATAATATAATAATAGATATAATTATTAATAAGGTAAGAATCTAAAATTATATTGCAACGTAAATGATACTCAAGGAGGCCATGTCTATAAGTAGAGCTTAGCTAAGCTGGAGCTTAAGATCTGTTGGTGCAACCAGGCATTACTCTTTCTGTTGTTCTGAAGCTATTACCTTGTGGCATTTTTATGATTAACTCTTTAGATGGGAAATAAGCCACAACTAAATTGAAAAAATAATTTTATTAACGTTTCGAAGCCCAAATCGGGTTTCGTTGTCAAAATACAAAATACTACTAAAATAAACCAAAATATTGTTGCTAAGCTTCTAATAATTTATTTAATCTGACTCATTTATATTGGCAATTCAGACGTATGTTATACATTTTAAAGTAGAATACTTTAAAATGATATCGCCAATATTTATGAGTTGCGTTCCTGGGACGACTTTACTAAAAGATAGTTCATTCGATTACATGAAATCAATCCCAACTCAAGAATATCCTCACAAAATCCTCACAATAACTCACAAAAAATCATAGCATGTGATCTGTATATAAAAAGACAACCAAATGCAACGTTGACAGTAAAATTCTCGCGTTAGATATTCCATAGTAAATCACGAGGGAAAACCAGGAAAAAAGCTCGTGATACTATCCCGACATCGTAAGTATTTGGTCTTACATTTAATTTACTTTCAAAAAACTAATACCAAATTCTGACTTTAATATATTTAAATTATAAATAATATTAATAATACATAGATATACAATAAGTAATACTAAAATATAAAATTTGTGCTAACTCGATATGTTATTTATTATGGAATCTCTAACTCGAGAATTTTACAAAAATTGTTGCATTTGCTTTTGCATAACTTTTACCACGCTGAGAAGATGGGTTATGAATTATTTAAAATTCTCTCATCTTAATTTCCTCGGCATCCTATATGATTTATAATTTTTGAAAATCTCGGGAGGTTGTAACCAAAGAAAGTATTCCACCTGTTGTCAATCTGGTGGTACGGAAACGATATTTATTATCGTTTTCTGTTCTACTTCTATTGATAACATTTTGCCATTTCGTTCTTTGCAATTCGGAAGGGCCCAAGTATGATGCCTGGGGAAATCGGAAAGAAGAGGATATGGGACTACTGATGAGGAGAAAAAACCTCCTAAACCGGTATAGACTCTTACTGCACTCTCCGATTTAACCAGAGTATTATGCAGCTGCTGCATTTTCGTGCTGCAAAACAATTGAAAATGTTTATACATTTTAATAAAGAAATATTTGCTATTTGTCGAATTAGCAGCATCTATTTAAACCAAGAGAAACCTACAGAAGAGAAGAACCAAACAAATGAAATAGAGAATGTGGAAAAATCCCCTTACGAAAAACTCACACCCACTATTTCGGGCTGGGAATTTTTTTTTGTTTTTTAAACATATATTTTAGTTTAAGTAATAATGGAATGAAAACTTGAGACTGTCATTGTTAGATTATGCGTAGATTTACGCTCCTGTTATGTCTATGTCTCGAATGTTGTTTTTTGATGGAATGTGTCTGAAGATATTCAACCTCTCATCTTTACTGATGAGCCCAGAGAGGTTGAAGAGGGCGAAACACATTTCGAAGAACTGGTGTTTGGATTTTTGATTCTATTCAAAACATTTTCCCAGCCCGAAATAGTGGATGTGAGTTATTCGTAAGGGGATTTTTCCACATTCTCTATTTCATTTGTTTGATTTTGTTACGATTGGTCGGTAAACCAACTTTGTATCTTTTGATCACTGAGTGTGTTCAAAGATTGACATCTTTTTTTTTTGTTTTTTGAAGAGAACAACTATAGATTTCTTCGGTCAGATGGCAAAAGAGACTTATTCAATTAGTTGAATAATCTAAGACTTTTTCAATTTTCAAGGCATACAGACCGATAAATAGTGGACATAACAGAATCTATACTATGCATTCTATACCTGTCTACATATCTAGGTAAAATTCCTCCTAGTACTCAAAATGTGAGCAAAGCTGAAGTAACTAGAGAAAGCAACATTTAATCTGATTCAGGGGCTACCACTATCAGATGACATTTATGTTTCTTCCTTTTGGAATCCTCGGACCCTGTCGTATACCTAAAGCGAAATTAAATCAAGATGTCTAGTAAGCAAAACAATAAAGAATTATTTTCTATTCGATGCATTAGCGACATCTATTCAAACAAAGAGAAGTCGAATATCGGACGCACAATCCGAAAGTGTCAATCTTGATTTCCGAGTCTTCACTCTTTTTTTGGTGTTTTAGCGGTAAAATCTCCCAGTATAATTATTTTAGGTTCTTTATTTTCGGCTATAGCCCTTTTGAGATCATCTTAAAATATATTTGTTTTTGATAATTGATTTTTAGCATAATTCGACGTCCCCATCGAACAAGGTTGTAAATCAAGTTAGATCTATTTTCAGATTTCAACACAGACAAGTTCAACAAAAAATTGCACACACATTAATATAAACGACATAGTTTAATTCTCAATAGTTTGACTAATACTCCATTGAAAAAAGTTGTATTTTAACTAACGTGCACCATTTTAGCGTGAAAAAGGCAGCAACACTGGATACTCCATTTGTCAAATATTTACTTTTTTTATACTTTATGAATAACAAGGTCTTTAAATGAGTTACAACTTTGTTGCACGCATGTTGCGATCAATCAAAAAATTATAGAATACCCATGAACGATCACATCAATTACTTATTTTGTATTTGTTGTCTTTTTCTAAAAATAACAAACGTTTCTTATAGAAAAAGATAGCAAATACAAGATAAGTGATTGATGAGATCGTTTATGGGTAATCTTTTATTTTCCCGACTGTATGTGGTGCATCGCATAAGTAAATTTATCGAAATGAAAATAAAAAAGATTTACGGACTTTTTTTCCTTTTTGATAGTTGCGGTGGACAAAATAAATATTTGCAAAATAAGTGTTTTCTACGTACTTCTATGTATTAAAAAAGTTTAGTATTAACATTACACATGTGTATTTTTTGAAATAGCACATTCACAAAAAGGGTGTGATCCAATGCGTGCCCTTATAGAAAAACGGAGAAAACATTAAGTCGTATATTATGCTCCAGACCAATGGATAACCATGATACGATGTGCCAAAGCATCAGGCAATCCTTAATCCGTAACTGAAATAAATCAGAAGCAAATTCGAAATTATAACCTATTTACGGACACAGGTTATGTTAATTTTGAAGTAAATATATATTAATAGTAAAAAAGTAAATTATTGAAGTAAAATGGTCTAAAATTAAACATTTACAGATACGCAATAAAAATGCGAAAAATTTGAAATATTTAATGTCGTGTTTTCTTCATAGTGATAGGTTATATTGTTAGTGCAAAATTTTTAATTTCCAATTAAAATTTTGAAAACTGTGAGTTAACCTTTAACTACACGCGCTGGTGTATTTTGTACGCCAGATATAAGTTTTCTACTGCAAATATATTTAAAAATTTAATTTTTGACCTTGTTTATCTCTCTAACCTATCACTGGAATGTGCTTTACAATTTGGTTTTAGTTTCGTTATAATCGGCGTTCTGGGAAGATCGTAATTTACAGTTTATTATTTATTGTTTCCGGTGGTGGACAATATAAGCCACGATTATATTAATATAAGTCGTAATATAAGCACATATTTCAATTGTTTTTTAGTCATTATGGCACAAAATATATTTTTCTTTATAAACAATACTTTTTGTCCTGGAAAAAATCACATTTCAAAAAAAATTTTATTAGTAATTTTATTTATCATGGAATCCAGTTATTCCATGATTCCAATTATAAATCCCAATTGGCTTACTGAGAAAGAACTCCAAGTATTCACTGATGCCGAATAAGGTTTATAACAAACAACTAAATGTATTTTTTCAAAAAAAAAATAAACAAACCCGCTGTTTTTAAGTGTATTTTCTTATGGCGTATAAAGTACGCCACGCGTGTAGCTATGTTATAACTTGATGCGCGGGTAGTTAAAGGTTAATATTTTGTTTAAATATATCATAAAAACTAATTTTCTCATAGCTATATTACTAATAACTCAAAACATACAACCTTTAATAGTAAAACGGAAAAGGTAATTAACACGGAGAGTGTAAAATGGTTGTTAGGCGAGTTACAACCTTTTTCTACGAATATTTATGTTTAATCTCAATGTTTTTTTTTTTTTTATTTAAAACACTTATACCACATCAACCACGCAGGGTTATTAGTGGGATTACAAACACAATATTTTTCATATGAATTACATTAAATACTATAATAAAATTTTATGTCCTTTAAATAATTCAATACATTTAAATTTTTGTCCGTCAGGATGGATTTGAGGTTGTCTGGAATTCCATGTATTCTTCTTTCATTTTGGAAACAAGGGCAGTCAAGTAGGAAGTGTTTCACTGTTAATGAAGTGGAGCAGTTGTTGCAAATAGGCGGTGGATCTTTACTGATAAGAAATTTGTGTGTTACAGCTGTATGACCAATTCTTAAACGGTTGATGATCACTTGTTCTCGTCTACTGGTGGGGTTATTCATACAGCTGTTGTTCACCTGTGGGCATATTGGGATTAATTTGTTTTCAGAATTTTCCCAGTAATTTTGCCAAGTGTTGTTGCAGTGAATTTTAATTAGATATTTCATATCACTGTAAGGATACGTTGTAATTTTTGTAGTATCTTCTAAGTTGATTCGGCTTGTAGTTGCTAGTTGATCTGCTTTTTCATTTCCCGAGATTCCAGTGTGCGATGGCACCCAAATGAAGGCTATGTCTTTTCCCATCGAATGTAATATTTCTAATTCATTTTTTACTGCTTGTGTAATGGGATTTGTTGTATAAATTTGCTTCAATTTCAATAATGCATTAAGTGAATCTGTAATGATGACGCACTTCATCGTGTTACTCGATTTGAGAAAAGTTAAGGCATTCAATATAGCTGTGGTCTCGCCTGTGAGTATACTACACGTTGTAGGTAACTGAGTGCTGTTGGAGTTTTCATCAGAATAGTACGCAGCAGCATGTCCATCAGGGGTTTTAGAGGCGTCTGTAAATATGTGTAAGTGATTGGGGTAATAGGATATGATTTCTGCAAAAACATTTTTAATTATTGAGAAGTTTGTATTTGATTTGGGGTACTTTCTTAGTGTTAAGTCAATGGTCAAAGGGTGGGTTTTCCATGGAGGAGAGACTGCATTTGTATATAACAATAAATTAAGTTGATCCATGTTGAAATTTGTGGCTTTTATTCTTTCTATTAGAGGTATACAGTTTGTTGATTTTTTAAAAGAGAGGATGCCAGGTTGGAAAATTTGAGAGAAAAGAGGATGTTGTTTTTGGATTGAAATTTTGGCAATGTAGTTTAGTGATAATTGTTGTCGTCTTATGGTCAGAGGAGGCTCCTTAGCTAGAACTTGTAGGCTATTAGTGGGACTAGTTCTAAATGCACCTAGTGCCAGTCTCAAAGCTGTAGATTGAATGCTATTGAGTTTTTTTAGAGTAGTTTTGCTTGCGGCGTTATAACATATGCAGCCGTAATCTAGTTTACTTCTTATGAGTGATTTATATAAGTTTATTAATATTTTAGTATCTGCGCCCCAAACTTTATTAGACAGAATTTTGAGTATATTTAACCTAGATTGACAGGAATGTTGTAGTTTGTTTATATGTGAGTTCCAATTTAAGGTTCTGGTAAAAGTTAGACCTAGAAAATTAACTTCTTCTGATTGTTTTATTGATAACTTATTTAAAGTTAAGTCAGTAGAAAACCGAGATCTATTTTTATTAAAAATTATATATTGTGTTTTTTCTGTAGAGAAGTTAAACCCAGTTTTTAGCGTCCAATTTTCAAGACGAGTTATAAAATTTTGTAAGATTTTACTTGCAGATTCTATATTGTTGGATTTAGTATAAACGACGATGTCGTCTGCATAGATACTGGCTTTAATAGGTGCTCTAATTTCATGAATAACACTATTGATAGCCACTAAGAATAATGTTGGGCTTATTATGGAACCTTGAGGGATTCCATTTTCTAATGTTCTTGTTGAGCTTTTAAGGCCATTTATTCTAATTTCTATTGATCGATTACTTAAAAAATTGTTTACAAATGCTAGTATGTTCCCTTGAACTCCGTTTTCGCTTAGATTTTTCAAAATACAGTGTCTCCAAGTTCTTTCAAAAGCTTGGGTAATATCAAAAAATATTGCAATCAGTTTTTGGTTATTAGCAAAGGCTTCATTAATTGAGTTTTGTAAAGTAACATGGTTATCTGACGTCGACCTGCCTCTTCGAAAGCCGCTTTGATAGGGGGAAAGGAGATTATTGTTTTCCAAGTGCCATACTAAACGTGAGTTTAAAATTTTTTCCAAGATTTTACACATACTACAGGTAAGAGAAATGGGGCGGTAAGAAGAGGGATTATCTTTAGGTTTATTAGGCTTGATGATGGGAATTATTATTGCCTGGGACCAAAGCTCAGGAAATTTATGTTTTAGAAAACAAATATTAAATAAATCTAGTAAAACTAGTTTAGCTGTAAATGGTAAGTTTTTTATAAATATTGGTGGTATGTCATCTGGTCCGGCCGAGGTGTTTTTTAAATCAGAAATAGCAAATTCCAATTCTTGAAGAGTTATGGCGATATTTAACGGATTATCGATATCGTTTATGGTGATAATAGAGGATTCTAGAGATTTCTTGTGCGTTAACATTTCCTGAGGTATATTATTATTGCTAGAATTTTGCTGGTAAACATCAGCTAATGTTTCTGCAATAGTTTTGTTACACGTGATTAGTGTTTGACCAAGAGTTAAGGTGTTTATTTGTCTAAAAGAGTTGGAGCCTTTGAGTTTACGAATTTTAGACCAAATGACAGCTGAAGGGGTTGATGAATTTATAGATGAGACATAATTTTCCCATGTATTTCTTTTGCTTTTTTTTATGAGATATCTCGTTTTTGCTCTAAGTTTTTTAAAATTGAGTAAATTTTCTTCCGTGTTCTGCTTTTTAAGTTTATTAAACGCGCGTTTTGTTATAGATAGAGCCAGTGCGATTTCGCTGGTCCACCAAGGTACTGGTTGTCTATTACAAAGTTTAGTTTTACCAATATTAGTTAAGGCTGCTTCTGTTATGATATTATTTAGGGACCTAATGTCAGAGTTTATGTCACTGCTTAATTGGAAATTTTCAATTCTCTTTTGGATGTCGATTTGATAGGAATTCCAGTTTGCATTCTTTAATTTCCAAGAGTGATATATTGGGAATTTAGGAGATTGAGATTTATTAAATGTTACATGAATGGGGAAATGATCACTGTCATGTAGTGATTCTAAAGTATTCCATACGAGATAAGTTGATAATGATTGGCTACATAATGTTAAATCTATAGCGGAAAATAAGCCGTTATAAGAATTAAATCGGGTAGATTTACCAGTATTGAGTAGTATTAAATCTGAGGATTCAATGAAGTGATTCATTAGGTTGCCGAATTTGTCAGTTTTATGACTTCCCCATGCCGGATGATGGCAATTCATATCACCTAAAATTATTTTTGGATTTGGGATTTGATCTATAAGATTATTAAATTCTTGTAAATCGAGGTCGCTGGGATGAGGCAGATATATATTGCAAATATTAATGTGTTTTTGATAAGTTACTGCTACAGCTACAGCTTCAAGACTAGTATTTATTGAGATGGGTTTAGCTTGTACATCAGTTCTAGTAAAGATAGCTACTCCGCCACTGGCATGGTGAGCGTTTCTGTTTTTTAGAAAACATTGATAGTTTCGAAGGTTTATATTAGTATTTTTAAAATGGGTCTCTTGAAGACAAAGTATTTTAGGAGATAGTTCATTTATTAACAGTTTTAATTGTTCAATATGGGTGTAAAACCCATTAAGGTTCCATTGAAGAATAAAAGAATCTGACATTAGATTTCCGATTGGGATTGCGGTTCGTCGGACTCTTCAATTGAAGATGCTTGATTGGGGTTTAGTTTCTTCTTTAAACGGGTGATGTTATTTTTTAGTTTTGAGTTATGGATGTAACAGTGGATGAAGTTAAGAATATCGATTAGTTCAGAAGGTTCATTGGAATAATTTTTGGAGATTAATTCAGGGTGTTGAGAGTATAATGTATTATCTAGAAAATCGCAGATTTCATTATAATTTAGAATAAATGCAGGTGATCTATTCTCTATTTTATCTTTTATTGATTCCAGAGAAAGAGTAAGTTCTTCGCGTGAGGTTTTATCTGATTTTTTGTATTTTTTCTTTGGTTTGTTTAAAGGAGGTGGCATAAAAGGTTGTGTATTAGTTTGTGTATTATTGTCAATAATGTCTGGAGAGGAAGATATTTGTCTTTTAACTTGATTGGTTTTACTGGGAATATTTGTAGATGATGGAGACGTTTGTACTGTTAGAATTTTGGTAGAATTATCTGAGACTGATGATGTACTGGGAGGAGGGTTTTGGTTTGTGTTGTTTATAGGTGTTACTGGTGAGTCAGTTTCTATTGTTAAATTTGTTTGCTCATTTGATTCCTGAGCTTTTGTTCTAGGTTGAATAGTTTCTAGTGAAGGGTTTAATGGGGTCAGATCAGTTCTATGAGGACATTCAGTTTCTTTGTGGCCTATAGTTTTACAATTTAAGCAGTTATATCCATCTATGGAAAGGAACAGACGATATAGGGTGTTGTCATGTGTTATAAGAAAAGAATCAGGGATAGACACATTTTCTAGATGATTGATAAATATTTGCCGTCTAAAACTGAGGACATGGCTGTACTCTGTTTCCGGCATACCTACTCTTAAAATAGTCATCTTAGACACGGCAATGATACCCATCTTTTGTAGTTCTGCTTCTATAATGTTGCTAGGAATTGTAGGGTCTACATTAGATACTACGAGTCTATCGGCTGGAGTAATCAATCTTCTTATTTCTATCTCTGTTTCTTTTATATATACAAATTTGTAGGAGTGGAGAAGTGAATCGACCATGCTTTTTGACGAAAGATAAATACAAATTCGATTGTTAGAAATTCTTGATGCGAAAATTACGTTACGGGGTCCTACTAGCGATCCTACTGCTATGATGTAGTCGTGTATTTTAGTATCTTCCATACTAGATAGAACAACAGCTTGGTCTTTTGTTGGGTGATTAAAAGAATTTACTGCAGTGGAATATGACATTGGTGATGATTTTTTTGTTTGAGTCATGTTGAATGAAGTTGTGTTATTTAAAGTGATATCGGTTGAAGTCATTTTAATTTAAGGTGCCGTAAGTCCGGCCCTGTCGCCAGTTCGAAAACTGGTCTTCGTTCTGGACACAATCTTGTTTTATCAGTATTTTGTAGGTTATATTTCTGATACTATTATTTATAATAATGTAATTTCAAGTACTCACGTTTGTATATATTCGTGGGCACTTGTGTTGCACTAGAACTTTTATGCACAGGTGAAATAACAATATTTGAAAGGTAATTTACCATTCAAAATAATTTATTTTAGAACGGCTTGTAAACGTGGTATATTGTACCATAGTCAGGACCGTACTCCAGATCTCAATGTTGTATCTCAATCAAACTCAAGATTTTCAATAGTTAATAAAATTACAAAACATACATCTCAGAGTAATCACCGATTATGTTTTAAATATCATATCACATTAGTGTAAAAGAGTCTAACCATTTCGCTACATATTTTTAAAATCTCATGTTTAAAAACCGCTAAAAATGAGTTACAACCTTTAAAACTATAATTTTTTAATTATATTTTATTTCATTTTTTGTTGCAAGAGTTGTTTATCGATGTATATCTGTTTATTATTATTATGTCGTATTTCTCATGGTGGTAATTTTTATTCTTATTCTGATTTAACAGATGCTATAATTATATTTTCACTTATCTTTGACTTTATTTAAGGCTTTGTACTAATAATTTTCTTACAATATCTAATAACGAACCGCCTATGATGGTAATTTGTAAGCGTTAGTTATAAGTCGTTATCTATAAATAATCAAGCCGGACAATCATTTGTTTTAAGGGAATTAATTTTGAGAAAGAATTATCCGGATGTCGCTTAATAAATATGGGAAACCAAAATATGTCACATGGTAGAGATTTACAGTGTTGAGGATCACCATTTGTCTAACAAAGTTACGCAATAAAAGTCATTCATTATTGTACTCATTTGATACAATTTGCGGCAGTAAAGTAACACTTTATTGTACTGAAAGAAGAGTTTTACTTTACTTGCCGCGATTAATCAAAATAAACTGAGATTGAATGTAAGTGGTCGATGGCAGTAATCGATTATTTACTTGAGAGAACTTAATATTTATTTACTATAATTATTTAAAATATTGTACAAAATTTACGTTATTATTAATTAAATCTATGTCAGAAAGTAATCTTCTGTAGTATTTTGCAATTAAAGTCATAAAACATAAATCAAAATTTTACAGATTTAGTAATTAGGTACTTATTCAATATTGAAAACAACTATCGAATAAAAATATCGAAGTCGAAGTGTTTTTGATAATTCGATTATATGTACATGTACATATATAGGACGGTGACAGATATTAATGAATATTTCATTCATAGGAGATTCTGACCAATAGAAAGCTACAGAAATGCAAATCAAGGTGATAATTTTTGATAATATCCCGTCGTTAAGTATATTACGTCAGATGCCCTTCGTTGCTACGAAAAAATACATTCAGTGACATTAATGACAATTTATTAATGTTTTAAAAATTATAAAAGTGATGACTTTCAATCTTCAAATATTTATAAAAACTGTGTGTTTAATTGTACTAATTTGTATTTACATAAATAAATTACAGTAAAATTTTGGTTTTGAACAGTTTTATTCATGAAGTAATCGCAACAAATTGCACTCGATCTCTGAAATTAATATAGAATTTTTGCTCTCGTGACACTTTCATAATTTCCCTCGCATGCGGCTCGTGAAATTAAAACTGCCAAAGTGTCACTCGGGAAAAATTCAATAATCTCAGAGCTCTTGTGCAATTACCACTGATAATTTGTTAGCAAATATATTTATTATGGTAGGGGAGCAAAGTATGCTAAATGTGCAGTCACTCGAGCACTTTGGGGACCTATTGGTTTGTGAAGAGTAGGTCCTAGAACCAAAAAACGTTAAGTAAAGTTTTCCATTTTAGTGGGCGCTTGCCATTTTTTAATTTAATTTTCCATTTCCAACAATCGTTTTTCCGATTATAACGCCATCTATCCATAATTCCAAAAAATGTTTCGAATAAAAGTTACTTATTTTACGTAAGGAATCCAAATCTGCAATTAAAAAATGAGGGCTCCTATTTAAGATTTTAAAGTAGCCCCCCACCCCACCTCCGTAGGGGGTCGTGTTTGATGCCATTCGCTAGATTTTGCAAAAATATTGAATAAGTGTATTTTACAGTTTTTAGATCTGATGTTCATTTCGCGAAATATCGCGGGATTCGTAATAAAAATATTAAATTTACCCCCACCCCTCTCCGTGGAAAGTCGTGTTTGGTATCATTCGATAGATTTTAAAAAATATTGAGCACATATTTTTTAGTTTTTCGATCTGTCATTCATTTCACGAAATACTCCCTTTTTTCTTGTGAAACTTTGGGACCCACCCATTTCCTTACGCCCGGCTCAAATCATCAGATTTTTGAAACATACACTCTTTTGCATGTACCGGGTGTCCTAATAAGAATGGCTCTCGGCCATATCTCAGGAACCGTTTATACTACAGCTTCGGGAAAAATTTTTTTTTAACAAAAGTTACCTCGAGAAAAGCCTGGAAATTATTTTCATATTTGTAAGTCCACCGCTAGAGGGCGTAATTGAATGTCAAAAATTTAAAAATCAAAATTTTACAAAATTTACATAATGAAAGGGCACTAAAAATCCAATCATCATATTCTTCGCAAAATTCTGCGAATATTTGATTTTACAAGTGTAACTCTACCTTTGCAAATAAGAGGTGGGGGTGAGTGGGAACCTTGTTCTGAAAAATGGCTGTAAGTCCGGTTCTGCTTAATCGATTTTTGCAAACTTGGTCTCATTGAAAACAGATATTTATCGTTAATATAAGAGTTATAATTATGAAACAGCCTAATAAGTAATATGCCAGCTAGGCTGCGCTATTTTATATTTCTCAGATATCTAGTTTTATCTAGTTTAAAAGTATGCACTTTTAACCCTGTATTACAAAATTAGACCAAATTATCAACAGAATATCGTAAACCGCATGTCGATACATTTTTCCTATCTCGAGATATCTTAAGAAACGTGTTAATTTTTAAACATAACTGATGATGTCTCCTGTAAACGAAGTTACGGAAATCAAAGTGGAAACAAGCAGTGTTCTCTGGAAAAAAATTAAAGCGTGACACTTGCGGAATGCCGACAGAAGTAAATACTTATTATTAGAGAGCGGAATATATGCAACACAACATTACCAAAATATGCGCATATATATGCATTACTTTTACTACAAATATGCAGGTATTTTTTCTAAATTTGTCTAAATATGCAAATGCATATTAAAAATACTCAAAAATAAAACAATATATTAAATATAAACATTTATGTTTAAAAAATTCAACCTACATTTATCTTTAATACATATTTATTTTTCACATAAAAACAAATGAAATGACACACAAAAACTGATATTATAATTAAATTAATAATCTAAATTATAGTACGAATTTATAATCAAATATTTTTCAAAATTTTCAACTAACAACTTTTGCCTTCTATCACTAAAAACGTGTTTGGACACAGAAAAAGTTCGTTCTACATCTACTGATGTTATAGGACAATATTTTAATTTAGGCAGTAAACTAATTTGCCAAGTCGTAAGATCTTCAGAAAAGTTGCCTTCAAAAATACGTACAACTTTCCTCAAACAATCGAAGCCCTCATTTTTTTCTAAAACATTTTTTAATTTATTTCTAATTGTAATCCCTGTATTTCCGGGAATTTTTTGACAATGAGCAGAAAAAGTGTTAACAAGATTAACCGAATCACTTAATTGTAAATTCCTTTATTCTAATGAGTTTATTAGATCTGGTAAAAAACTAAAATTAACTTTTATGAACATAAGTTCTTTAGCAATTTGTACGTTACTTAAAAGTTCTTGACTTTCAGTTACACACTGCGAGTCATTTTGAATATCTAACACAACGTCTTTTATGGCATTAAAATCGGCTTTATAGAAGTAAAAGCGAATTTGTCGAATACCAAACACTCTTTCCATTCTCTTTCCAGAAAAATTTCTTTTGTGGGACATGATGCTTTTGTTTGTCAGTTCCTCATTTAAAAAATGAAATGTGAAAGTGAATGTAACTTACGATTTTGGAACAGGCCTTGCAAAATACTTTGTCTCCACTTAGCTTTAACTCGGGAAAACACTTTATCCAAGCACATCTTTGAATGGTAGACATATTTAAATTTAATATGTACCAATCACTTCAAAAACACTAAATACGATACAACGTTTACTTTAAACAAATGTTGGCCGGAAACTGACAAAATAAATATTAGACCCTTAATAGCAGGTAGGTACCTACGACTTGCTACGCTAATAAAATAATATTTTTCTGGGAACACCCATAATTTTGTTAAATTCAGGTAGTAATGGGAAAGTCCAGATAGATAATAATGAGCGATAGATAGATAAATAACGAGCTCGTTCATATCGAAGTTATAAAATTCCAACTAAGAGAGGAAAATTTTAAACTTTTATATAATTTATTTTTAAAATATGCATAATAAATCGTGTTTAGCTTAAATATGCAATGTTGTGTTTGTTGTCTGAAAATATGCAATATATGCATCTATATGCACTTTGCATATATTCCGCTCTCTACTTATTATAGATTCAATTATATTCGTTTGATTCAATTAGATTCCATTCGATTAGATTTAATTTTATTTAATAAACATTATATCTATAATTTAATATAAATATATAATATATACCTAATTTACTACATAATATTATATACTAGTGATTTTAACCGTTAAAATTAGGATTAATAATATATAAAGATACATAAAGCTTTAAATTATTATTTTTCTTAATAATGTAGCCGATATTTTTTAGTTTAAAAATTTAATTACTGATGAAGTATAGTAAATACTTCGTGTAAATTTTAATCGTAAATAATGCATGGAAGAGTTCATTTATTTTTAGATATTCTCATTAAAGGGGAGGCCGTTATACAAAAGTGACTTTTTTAAATTTCTTGATTACCTTATTCCTTTCAACCTGCTTATCCTCAAATTGTATTTTTAAATATCCTACTCATTTTATATAATAATAAGTAAATTCACTATTAAATTTGAAGTAAAACTTCTTTTGAAAGTTTGTTAATTCTAAAATTAATAGGTAAAATCACTAGTACAGTTTGTCAAACGTAGAAAAAGTTTAAAAATTTCGGCGATTGTAAGATTTTCAAACTCTTTCCTACGTTTGACACACCATATATACTATGTATTAAATTGGGTATATTTTAAATATATTAAATTATAAGCATAATTATAATAAATAAAATTAAATCCAATTAAATGGAATCGAATTGAATCGAACCGAATATAATTAAATCTATGAGAAATATTCATTCTGTCGGCACTCTGCAAGTGTCCCGCTATAATTTGTTTCCATAGCACACTACCTGTTTTCACTTTGATTTCCTTAACTTCGTTTACCGGTGACATTATCAGTTTGTTTACAATTTATACGTTTCTTAAGATATCTCAAAATACAAAAAAGGTATCGACATGCAGTTTTCGATATTCTGTTGATAATTTGGTCTAATTTTGTATTACAGGGTTAAAAGTGCATACTTGTATTTAATATTCTCCAAAGAAAACTAGATTTCTGAAAAACATAAAATAGCGCCCCCTAGCTGGCATATTACTTACTAGGCTGTTTCGTAATTACAACTCTTACATTAACGAAAAAGATCTGTTTTCAACGAGACCAAGTTTGCAAAAATCGATTAAGCAGAACCGGACTTACAGCCATTTTTCATAACAAGGTTCCCACTCACCCCCACCTCTTATTTGCAAAGATAGAGTTACACTTGTGAAATCAAATATTCGCAGAATTTTGCGAAGAATACGATGATCGGATTTTCAGTGCCCTTTCATTATGTAAATTTGGTAAAATTTTGATTTTTAAATTTTTGATATTCAATTACGCCCTCTAGCGGTGGACTTACAAATATGAAAATAATTTCCAGGCTTTTCTCGAGGCAATTTTTGTTATAAAATTTTTTTTCCAAAGCTGTACTATAAACGGTTCCTGAGATATGGCCGAGAGCCATTTTTATTGGGACACACGGTACTTAACTTACCTTATCTTAATCTGACAATTTCGAGTTTTTTTAAGGATAGATTTTTTTTTCGAGTCCCCCTTAACGAACTCCCCTGTGTTAAGAGCCAATATATTTATGGTAGAGGTACATCTGCAGGGTACCAGGTTTCTCCCCATATGATAATCTGACGCGCTCGAGTAACTGCAAAAATCCCCGCTTGGGCTCCCCTTCCATTAAGATTTTCTTCTATTTATCAACGGAAAAGCAACTAAGCTGCGTGAGCTACACTTCATAAACATAACGTAACTATTAACGGTATTTTTAATTTTTGGTATTTTATTTTGTGTTAAAATTGGTTTAATATTTAAATAAATATACGATTAACTGTTTAAACTATATTTATTTCGTTGAAATCATAATAATAGAAGTATAACTTCTTACGTGCGTAAAAAGTACACACACTCTTTTTTCATTAGGATGTTTTTAAGTAAGTGTTAATGTATTTTATAATTGGCGATAAAATTTTGTATGCACCACGTCAGTAAAGACTCTTTATCGAACTCGTCTGTTATTCGCCTCGCTCGCTATGCTCGCTCGGCTTATAATATCAGACTCGTTCGATAAAGAGTCACTTTACTGACTTGGTACATAAATAACTATTATTCTTCTTGGAATATCCTCATCCTAGCGGTTATTGGATAACTTGCCTTGTTTTGTGGATTCATTTTGAATATATGCCTTTGGTTTTTTCAGTGGCAGAAAAATGTGCCATAATCAGTGTGATACTAAAATCAACCACACTGAAGAGGCTCCATACTTTGAGTAATATTATTCCAAGAGATCTATGCCGTAGAGCAGCATTAGTGAGAGAGTACCAGAAGATTGTAGTCAACGTAAAATTACCAACTCATTACAATATTTATGTATTATATGGTATTTAATAGCCACAGTTATTAAGCTATTAAGAAATGCCACATATTATCACAATAGAGCACCAGCGACTGAGACCTAGATATCCTCCAATTATAACTGCCCGGAAAATTAGTCCAAGTAATGAAGCTTACAATAGAACAAAGCCTCGCAATTTTTACAGAATGGATTGATTTGCTTGAAAATTTGAGGATAAGTAGTGGAGACAACGTTCAATACATTTTTTTGATAAAATCGATACTTTTCCGTCTATTCGCTATCGAAAGTGTTAGTTTTATATCGAAAAAATCATTGTTTTTAATCAGTTTTCTGCTAATAACTCAAAAAGTTTTCGTTTTATCAAAACAACTTTGCTTAATAAAAATGTACCTTTTGAAAAGATAAACAAATCTGGTTTTTTTAATTTTTTTTAAACCAATAGTAATCAAGCTATACTTTTTTACATGTTAGCTCTTCTTCCTCAAATTCTAAATATTGAAAATTCAAAGTCAAACGACGGGAAAACTATGCATTTTTCGAGGATAATTCGTTGAAACTAATTGAAGGTATTTAAAAATATCTATCTCTAGATCTCTATCTCTATCTCTAAAAAAAGTCTCTAGCTCAAAAATTAAGTAACTCAATAATGAAAGAAATGTCAGTCCCTATTTTTTCAGCAAAAAATTTATCGGAAACAACCCCCTTATCACCAGCCTAATTAACATTATTCATTGACCCTATTTGTCCTTCTTTATTTATGTATTATTAATAGGTTCTAGAAGTTTGACCTGCTTAAAATTATTAGTGTTTAATAAAATGGAGTTAAAAGCGAATAATTAATTTTTGTTATTTGGTGTAGTTTGGAAAATGCCCTTTCCTTCAAAATAGAAAATTAGCATCAGAGATACGAAAAAATGTTTAAATATGAGTTTGAATATGAATTGTAGCTTATTTAATTCCCAAGAAAATGGTTTGCATAAACTTTTCCGACGCCAAAAACTAAGTGAGCTATTGACAATAATTAAAACTTAGATATAACATGCCCTTTCAAAGTCAACTCTTTGTGAGACTGAGGATTTTAAAAATATTTAATATTAATGGCCTTATAGACCTCATAAAAACCTATAAAATTCTTTATCACCAAATTTTTAAGATAAAAAATTAAAAAGTTACGGTTAAAAAATCAATATATTTTTTTTGAAAAAAAAAAAGAGAAATCCAATTCAAAGCATAATAATGTAAGTTAGCGGTATTTTTAGTAATTGGGCTTATTCGTTCTCATTTATTTATGTATTATTAATAGATTCTAGACGTTTGACAGGCTTATAATGATTAGTTTTAAAAAAACTGGAGTTAAAAGCGAATAACGATTTTTTGTAGTTTGGTAAAAAATGCCATTTTCTTCAGAATAGAAAGATTAGCATCAGAGATACGAAAAAATGATTCAATATGAAATTGTACAATATTTCATTTCCAAAAACTTGGTTTTATAAAATTTTTTCTGCGGCACAAATTGAGTGAATTGTAAATGAGTACCTATACCGAAAAGCATTGATTCCTTACATATAAAACTAACACTTTCGATAGCGAATAAATCGAAAACTATTAATTTTATCAAAAAAATGTATACATTTTTTGCTTAGAATGAATGTTTTTATCAACTTTTGCGGTCAAAATATAATAAAAAAATTTCCACCACCGAGATGGGGCGGCAACCTCCCCCATGGTAAAAGCGCCTTTCGGCATCATATATATTTGGATCTTTGGACTATCCACTTATTCTCAAATTTTCAAGCAAATCGACCAATTCTGTAAAAATTGCGAGGTGAAAAGCTTCAGTTCCTGGACTAAATTGGTGATATTCGTGATATACATTGGCAATGGTCGACTCCAGGATTTAAAAGTTCCCTTGAATAAACTGAATGGCTGTGTAAATTAGATACTAATTTAGTTTTATTTTATTTTAGTATTTTCCTGTTCTTTTACCATCTGCAAATATATAGGTATAGTTACTACTATATACCGGAAGTAGAGTAGTAAAAACAAATATGGCGTAATATGCGTTTTGATTCATCGTATTTGCATGCACTTTCATAAAAATTACATTTTTGCAAAAATTATATTGAAAAAGAATCCTTTGTAAAAGGTATAAAAACTTTTATTAAAATCCCTTTAAGGGCTACATCACAACAGAATGTTTTCAATTTTTTTAGAAAATCATCATTGGTGTTATAATTATTAGACAGGTTGAATACCAGCCGAGAAATACCAGGATGAAAACCCTTTAAATGATATATGTAGTTACGTTTAAAGCGCATATTTGTTTAAAACTCCATGGGGTGGATACAAATAATAAATAATAATAATAAGGTAAGGTGTGGACCTTAATGCCAACTGTCGCGTCGTAATAGAAATAACCTGCATAATAATTAGGGGCGGTGCCGGCGATGACAAAGTTCTTAAAGCTCTATAATAGTATGTCATAAAATAGGAAACTTTTGTTGCTAAAAAACAAAATAAAAATATAATAGCTGAGAAAGTGGAAAGTGTGGTTTAAATTCACAAAAGTTGGCCGAAAAATATGGTGTGGTAAAATAATCAAGCTGTATTATAAAAAAAAATAAAAGTGAGTTGAAAAATTCTTTAAAACGCCTAACATCCGATTTTTAACATCTGATAACAATCTGAACAGATTCTGTTTTTTCCGTAGTATTCAGTCTCTGGCCAAATTATTAGACGCACTATAAAAGATTTTATAAAAAATGTTAATTATGAAGTAATACCATTGTAAAACTAAATAGGTTTTTTGTATGTACCAGACACAAGGTATGTTGTTTGGTTATCGATTTAATTTTCTATATATTTTATGACAAACAGAACATTATTATTAATGAACCAATATGTATTTTTGTCCTGTTGTGCCTCAACAAAATAATAATATTTAATAATACTTGTTGTTATTTCTGTTTCTTTTACAATTTTTAAACGCTTTTATTTAGTTCAATAGTTTGCATCAAATCTTTAGACGTTAATTCGACTGCCTTTTCTTCAATGCAAATGAATGAAAATTTGCAGACATATGTATTCGCGGGAACAATACACGAATAGTCAATAAAAATTTTTTTATGTTTATTAATTGTTTAAATAAAAAAAAAAGATTTTAATGGAAAATGGTTAAATTCTCTTGTTTTTTACAATGTAGAAACTTGAAACTTTTACCTTTTGTAGCTAATGATATGAACTATACATAATTTCCAATTTTTACGGTATTTGTTTACGTTATGCTTCATAGATTATCATATGGGGAGAAACCTGGTACCCTGCAGATGTACCTCTGCCATATATTAACTCTTAACACAGGGAAATTATGGGGTCCCGAAAAAAAATTTATATTTAAAAATACTCGAAATTGTCAGTTTAGATAAGGTAAGTTGAGTATATGCAAAAGAGTGTATATTTCAAAAATCTGACGATTTGAGCGGGGCGTATGAAAATGCGTGAATCAAAAAGTTTCACAAAAAAAGCGAATATTTCGCGAAATGAACGTCAGATCGAAAAACTAAAAAACACGTATTGCTCAAACTCAATATTTTTCAAAAATCGATTGAATGGTACCAAACATGGGGGTAAGTTTTAAATTTTAAATTCAAACTCGCGATATTTCGCAAAAACATCAGATCGAAAAACTGCAAAATACAATTTTATTATGTTTTTGAAAAATCTATCGAATGGTATCAAACATGACCTCCCACGGAGGTGGGGTTGGAGGTTACTTTAAAATCTTAAATGGAAGCCCCAAATTTTTATTGCAGATTTGGATTATTTACGTAAAAAGAGGCAACTTTTATTCGAGACATTTTTTCAAGCTATGGATAGATGGCGCTATAATCGGAAAAAACCATTGTTGGAAATGGAAAATTAAATTAAAAAGTGGAAAGTTTCCACTAAGATGGAAAATTTTACTTAACTTTTTTTGGTTTTAGGACCTAATAATCACAAACCAATAATAGGTCCCCATAATGCTCGAGTGACTGCAAATTTAGCATACTTTGCTCCCTATTATTCGTGGCAATTTTCAATATTATACGAAACAAAACGATAGCTTTGTGTGAAAACTTCGTATCTCATTTTACAGAAAACTTTACAGGAGAGACTTCAAACTTAATTTCTGCATACTATAACTTAAAACAAAAAAACTATGTTTACATATTTTAGATTCTGATTATGTTTAGATCATTACACATACATTTTTCATATATATTTTGGGTTAGAGTATGCAGAAATTCAGTTTAAAGTCACTCATGTGAAATTTTCTGTACAATGAGATACGAGGTTTTCACACTAAGCCATCGTTCAACCAAACCTCGAATTAAAAGAATTCCTATTTTTATCGTAGTCTTAGAAAACCCACCGGTAGAGAGGTTTTGTGCTACAATTAACATTAACGCATTCATTTTGGTGTATTAATTAAACGCTTTTCTTTAGTTCAATCGTTTGGGTCAAATCTTTGGACGTTAATGTGACTACTTTTTTCTCAATGCAAATGACTAAAAATTTGCAGACATATGCATTCGCGGAAACAATACACGAATAATCAATAAAAAAATTGTTTATGTTAATTAATTGTCTAAATAAAAAAAGGATTTTAACGGAAAATGATTACAATCTCTTGTTTTTTACAATGAAGAAACTTGAAAGTTTTACAGATTGTAGCTAGTTATATGAACTGTACATAACTTCACTTTTTACGTTAATTGTTTACGTTATGCAATAAAGTTTCAAATTTTTTGCCGATTCCGACTACTTTTCATGTTTGTACCTACATCATATGTTTTATACATATTTTAATAAACATGACGATATATTTTAATGTTTGAAAAGTGTAAGACCAAAAAGTAAAAAATAAAAAAATACGAAAAAAAATTTTTTAAGAAACGCTTTTCTTTAGTTACGAGTGCCTAAAATTAAAAATATTATAAAAAATCAACTAAAAAGCAAAAAATAAAAAAAAAATTGAAAAAATCTAACACATTCGTCAAAGAAAAGCGTGGCGCGAAAACCGTTTATTTGATGAAGACGCGCCACGTTTTTCTTTAACGAATGTGTTAGATTTTTTCAATTCTTTTTATTTTTTGCTTTTTAGTTGATTTTTTAAAATATTTTCAATTTTAGGCACTCGTAACTAAAGAAAAGAGTTTCTTAAAATTTTTTTTTTCATATTTTTTTATTTTAAATTTAGCATAATTTTAAGTGATGCATAACTTTTGAAACTATTTGTATAAAATCACTCGAAATAGAAACACAAATTTTTAAGAGAAGGTACACAATACTTGTTGATTGTTTGTTACAATGTATTAACCATGATTTGTATAAAAACAACAAAAATAGGTTACTATAAAAAAATAGATATAAACAAACAGATTTATTTCTGTATAGAAGAACAGTGATCTTTGACCCGTTTGCCGCTGGATGCTCAGTGCACTAATTCAACATAGTGTTGTTTGCCATCAACCTACAGTTGCAGTAACTGTGAGGTAAAAACACACAAGTTTACATGGCGCTTTTTACCTCTTAAATTATTTGAACATAATGTTCTATTTTTTGGTAATTTCGTTTTAGTGGTCATTAGTACAAAGTGTACTATACCTCTAGAAAGCTATTGGAGAGCTGAGTGACTTAAAGAAAAAAAAAACAAAACGACACCAATAGCAACATTAGTATTGGCCAACTCTTAATAGATAAATTTTTATATTTATGTATAAATACCTATTATATTTTTAACAGATAAACTAGATTCGAAAAAATTGCATTTTTCGCTAAAATGTAAAACAACGCCGAAATAATTATCTGAAGAAATTTATAGGTTTGGTTACATAGATATAATTTACATTAATGGAAGTCGTGAAGAATACTTTTATTTTCCTGGACTATATGTATATATAGATCGTGTTTCTAATTATGTATTTTCGTAACCCAACTTTATGATAGTTGTTTCTGTGACATACTGGTAATTTTTGCGGTTTCTTAAATCGTTACTCAAAGGAGTGCGGTTTGTCTCAAGAGGGCGAGTCGGTAAGTAACGAGAGCTACCCTTTTCCCTTTGCTCTTACGGTTACGGTATAATTGCCATGTGAGTTCTGGCTTGATAGGAGCTGACATAGAATGTTAGGCACATTATGCATAGTAGGCACGCGGTTGTATATAACACATACTGCTCCTTCATTTAATGTAATAGGAATTCTGCCACTGTTGCTGCTTCAGATGGAACACTAATTAAAGCTTGTCGTAATTATGTTCACTGTAATTAGCGTGCATTAGGGCGGACTGACTTGTGCGTAAGCGACGAAACATTTACTAGTAGATGCTATTTGTTATTTTCGTGGAAACAAAGGATGAGCTTAATTAGTCGTGTTTTATTAAAATCGTGAGACGGTACAGAAGTAAGTTTACAAAGTATCTTTATTATTATGCTCAAATATAATTATATTGATTAATTGTCGTAGAAGAACCTGTATCTATACTAAAGTCACAATCAAGATGCAGTAGAAATAAACAAACCAAGACACTTTAATGTTACGAGGAGCACATTCGAATCATGTAGGTACTACAACAACCCTACAATGTAAAAACTTTGTAAATCATGATTTGAGATGTATACAATGCAGTGGCGGCCCGTGAGGTAGTGCCATAGAGCCATGGCACTACCTTGCTCACTATGCAGAAACATATTTTTTATCTTCAAAACTTTTTAATTCCTGTTAATTTTTTTGTGTGTATTTCTTCCGATCTTCATTAATTATATAAAATATGGCAACTATGGGCGTAATACAATCCCTGCCGACAGCGGAGAGTATTCGACAGGAGAATCTCCTTCGTGCCGAAGTCAGTACTGGCACGACTAAAGAGCTATATTGGACTATTAGTATACCTTAAAATTAGAATCTCTGTGCCAGGCACGAGGGTATGATGCCAGGTCTATTTATTTTGAGTTTCTTTACGTGCTGGTTTGTCGCTTTTATTATGTATATTTTCTGTTAAAAAGTTTTTGTATTTATAATTAAACTTTTAGTGCATCATGATCGTGGGTATTTTAATAATATTTTGATTATTTCTTAAGTTTAATTTATTAATTGACAATGAAGATTAGTATCTTAAAAAAATTTTTTGGTGGTTTTTCGCTAGAAAAAAAAACTACAAATGTTATAACGTGTTGTGGAGCTTTCGAGATAGCTTTAAGAGGTTACGATGAAAAATAAAATTCAGAAAATAGAGGCATATTTAAGGAGCTAGTCAATTTTAGCGCCGAATCAGACAACGACTTAAAGGTTCATATTATTCAAAGTACCAGACCTTTCAAAGGTCTACCTTCCCCGGACATTTAGTTGCTTCTAATTTATGTATGACGGAGAAGTTTTCTGCTTATAAGCATCAGTTCTCCGAATCAGTTCTTAATGAAACATGGAGAAAATTTTAATTTTTAAGCAAAACTCGGTTTAAAACTGAATTAGAAGTAGGTACTGTATTAGCGAGACGAATTAAGTACTACCTCTGGGGCTGTTTCGCTATAGGTTTTATTGTAGAGGGAAGGTTTAAAAAGCACATTTGAAAAAACTATTAAACTGTTAAGTATTTTAGTTACCATTCCTATATCAACATTTTGTAAATTGTATTGATAATTTTAATTATAAAGTCATTCAAAACTTTGCAACCAAAAAAGAAAGAATGAACTTCATATATCGTAAACTTTAAAAGTGACATTACAAAAATTTGTGCATGTCTGTGAATAATGAAATAGTATTATTTTTATAAATTGGTAAATAGAGACTAAATCGTAATATCAATTTTCAAGCACTATCAGCAATAAATTCTGGTGGTAGGTTAAGAGGTTTTTATTATTAATTAATTTACGGAACTGTTTTGATCAATGTTGAACAATTGCTTGGCACCTCAGATCAATAAACTTAAGATACATAAGATAAAAGTATCCGCGTATATTTTTTTTAGTTTTTGTTGTCAATATACCTTTTTTTGACAATATCGTGAATCCGTCACTAAAAATTTTGGCGGCTGCCGAGTTCTGGCACTACCTTCTTAAAGTGGTACGAGCCGCCACTGATACAATGTATATGTTACGGTATGTATGATTAATTGGAAATTATTAATAATTACCGGTTACTATGAATACAAACCAAATAGCTAGGTAAAAGTAATAAATATGGCATAATTAATCACATCGACCGGTAATTATTAATAAATCCCGGATTAGAATGGTAAAGGTGATAAATTGCAATACCGTTAAATGCGTAGCGTAGAACCTTACGGAGTGTAGGGAGGTTTATTAGTCACTGTGACATACCAGAACTAAATACGACGCATAGCGTATACCACAGTGTTGTCAGTCTGTAGTCGGAAGCGGCCACTGTGTAATACACCATTTTATTAAATACAGAAGGCTAAAGTAGAATTAAAATTAAGAACATCCTTACGTCCTGGTACTTTATCCGAAATCAGAAGAAGATTTAGAAGCGATAATAGCAGATCATTCTGATGACGCTGATGATGGAGCAAAGCAGAGTGGTGATGGTGATGAAACTCAACAGTATAACCGAGGATTCACAGTCAGCGAATATTGAAGATACAGGTAACACTAACAGTTAGAGTGCGAATTCCAGAAGTTGATAGAGCTAAGGCCGATAGCCGAAACATTATTGCCATTATTATTTTCTGTTATAGATGAAAAGATATACAAGCTAGGCAATAAGCATGGCATTTTGAACCAACTTCATACAAGAAACGAATTTACCACCTGCAAGGAAACACTTATTTCAGTCAATGAAGCGCCTGATACTGAGATAATTCTCTGTAAATGCGTTTGTAAAGATTCTAATTTAGGCAGTCAAGTATTCCGCCGCTGCAATTCTGGTGGCCAATGCAATTAAAAATGCTGAAAACTTTAAAAATTAAGCGTTCCTTGTAATTCTAAGTGCCACAAGAGCCTTTCTATAAAAACAAGTGATTATAGTCTAGTAACTTAAAGGCTAATGCATGTGTATGTGTTTGTTTTTACTTATAAGGTGTTTTGTTGATAAATTTTTTTTGATAAATTCTGTTTAAGTATTTAACTTTATTATAAAATTTCAAAAATAAACAATAGTGAAGCCCAAAATGCGTGTTTTAACCGGAATTGTTAGGAAAGTATTAATAATAGCCGGTAAATTTAATTATAAATGCAACATTAATCACATTGACCAGCTGCTACGGTTATTATTAATATTTACCGGTAATTATTAACACAAACCGGATTTATCACGTCAACCGTAACATATATACATTGAAAATCATAATTTGGAAGTGCTCCTCGTAATATTGTAAGTGTCGCGGTTTGTTTATTTCTACTGCATCCTGATTGTAAGTTTAGTATAGTTTTATTCATGTATTTGTTAACTACTAACTGGCAAGAACTTAATTCTAATTACAAGGAGGGAGGTGGTATTAAATTTGACGTGCTATATTTTGCCGGTAAAGATACGGACTAAAATTATATAAGAGATTACGTCGAACAAAACGGTGATCAAAAGCATACTTTACAATTTATTAAGTTTTCGATTCTATACTACATACAGGGTTGGGATACAGTGAGGATGCAACTAAATATCATAGAAATCAAATATATATTAAATTCACAAGGAAAAAATCCTTTGTAAAAGGTATAAAAACATTTATTAAAATCCCTTTGAGGGCTACATCACAACAGAACGTTTTCGATTTTCTTACAAAAACAGTGGCGTACCGATAGATCAGCGGGCCCTGGTTCCAGTTGGGATGCGGGTTCACTCGCCCAATAAAAACTCACTTTGTATAACACGAGTATCTAACATCTAGCCTATTGTATTGGGAATATTTTTATGACCCACCGTATAAAACTTGCATTGAATATCTCAGTTTCCGAATTTCTGCAACTTTGTAGTTTACCTACAACCTATTTATGGATCGTGCTAATTTAAAGAATACAAGTGTTTGAGTTAGCACGTGTAGGCAGGCACCGGCGGTTAGTCTTTCAAGAAGGACTTCGGCAAGCAGGTAAAACGATCAAGGAACCTTACAAAAGCGTTTCCTGTGTTTCCTAATTGATTTTCTATTTAAAATTTTTTGATGAATAGTTATTCTTTGTTTTTTTAATAAGTACCTACACAAAAATTAAAATTTATTAAGCAGTTACATTTCGTAGTGTGTACTTGTATAGTTTAAAATATCCCCATCAAATTAGAAACAAAAGAAGCAAAAAGCGCTTTAGAGCGGGCCCCTGAGGGGCCCGGGCTCTGGTTCCGCGAAACCTGCGGAATCATGCTCAGTACGCGACTGTACAAAAACATCATCAGTGTTATATTAGACAGGTTGAATGCCAACTGAGCCACCAAAGGAATACCCGGGTGAAAACCCTTTAAATGCTATGTAGTTACATTAAAAGTGCATATTTGTTAAACACTCCATACGATGGATATAAATAATAGAGAAGTATGCCCTTAGGTAAGGTACGGACCTTCCGATCACGTGGGATGTAAATTGAGTTGATTACATTATTATTTTACATAAATAAGATTAGTAATAAAATAGCATTGGGTATTTCCCAATATTTTGTATTATCAACAAGTACCTATACAAGAATATTTTGGCCGATGTTAACTGGTAAATTTCTATGAAATGGGTTTTAAAAATAATCAGATTATTCGGCTGCGTCCGTATTATAAAGGACGCGGTTAACACAGGTTTTACTTTAATAATATTTAACTAAAATAAAAATTTGTTTCATGAGAAGTAGCTAATTTTTTGGGCTTAAATACCTTCAAACTCATTAAATTTTTTATAAATATAGATCAAACCTATCACAGGTAAACTACACTATGTCACTGTAAATTACAATTAATTACAGTAATTAGGGCAAATTTTAACGTTTTATTAGTTGGATTGTATAAACTAGTTACATGTTATGATTAAAATACGATCACATTGTCTTTCAGACCAAAAGATACCTAATTATGGGATATAAGATTTTTAAAATATTCAAACTACTGACTGATCTACTGAATAGTTGCTTAAAATGACATAGTGTAATTTACGTACCTCCGAGGTCCCGAAATAAACAACATCGACACATCATCTGTTCATATAGTTTAAAAACACATATTATGATAATATAAACCGAGAATTCACTGCAACGTTGTATTTTTCATGAATTTAAAAGTTTGGTACTGTACTGAACATTATATCATTTCCTACACATGAGACTTATAGATAAAAAAAAACAAATGAATTAGAAGCAAAACCAAAGTAAAAGACGCAGGATAATATGCTGCCAAATTAAAATGGAGCTTGGTAGGGCACAATGTCCGACTGAAGGATAAAAGTTAAAATCACGAAATACAAAAATGGAGATTATGGTTAGGAAGAAGAAGAAGTAGAGAAAGGCCACAAATGAGATGGGTTGATGACATTAAGAAGGTTGGAGGACACAACTGAAAACAAGTGGCGCAAAATAGAAAACACTGGATTGAATTGGGGAAGACCTTTGTCCAACGTTGGATTAGTAACACTGAAGAAAAAGACTGTTTTAGTTACTAAGCTAGGCCTCATTTCATATAATTCTAATAAGAGTCTGAGTGTATTTATGTTAAAAGTTCATAAGATCTATTTCGCAAAATTAACTCAGATGCAATCTCTTACGAATGTTCATATTGCTCTTCGAATATTAATTAGTCCTCGATTCGTAATAAATAGATAAACCTCAGATTTGAGCTCATTCCTAGTTTACTGTCGCGATGTAAATTTATATTTGTGTGATCGAGAACTCGTATGTAAAGCTGTAAAATCTTTGCAATTCTCCACACAAAACGTAGCAAGAATTTCTTATATTCCTAGAACCTCAACGGGGCTGGCATAGAGCTGCTATACTATGCTATCTTCTTTTTCAGCCTGCATGTTTCCACTCCTGGACAAAGGCCTCCCAATGAGTTCTTTTTCTGCTATTTGGTGCCAGTTTCTCCCCATTTTTGCTTTGATGTCGTCTAGCCATCGTTTTGTGGTCTTCCTCTACTACGACTCTGCCCGCGTGGTCTCCAATGTACAATGTTTCTTGTGCACCTTGTAACAAAAATACTACTTTGCAGTAGTATTTGTAGAACGAAAATGATAAGAATGAAATGAGTGAAGGAAGGGTGATGAACTGATAATAGAAGTATGGAAAGACAGAGGTAAACTAAATAGAATTGGCTCGCAAGAGAACAACTTGACACTCAAGTATGGGTACGGCTCGTTTTCATGCCTGTCGAAGAACAGTAGCTCAAATTAAAGAGGGATGATGACTAGAAAAAAAATATGAATATGAAAAGAGATGCTTATAACATAGATCGAATAAATATAATAATATAATAAAAATAGAAGAATATAGGAGATAAATACAATAGACTGAATTATGGGCGCCAGAAGTTGGGATGGACCAAACTTCCCGGTATCTTACACTGCTGTTAAATATTAAATATATTAAATTCAAAAATGGGAAAAAATAATTGATATACAAAAACAAATAAATATTTATTAAATATAACTACTTAGATTTTTGACAACCTCTGAGTTAGAAAAATACAAACTATGTAACTCTAAAATGACAATGGGAAATAATTACCTATAGTAATATAAATATAATCTATAGTTACATTAGTAATGGAGTAGCTCTTATATGGAGCGTACCCCCAACTTATATATACTAGGTTAAATAACAACCTTCACCAAATAATTGTACGATTGCAATACGTACAGCAACGTTAAACCCTATAGAACTAATGAACCAGAATATAATTAAGGGAGGATTATTCACAATGAATAATTTCCGTAACTCTCAAAGAGTTAAATAGGCACTAGCCTCATTAAGGTGAACCTACGGTCTACTTGATATATAAAAATCAGTTGCTTCAACACGTAGTCACTAAAAAATATAACAAGTAAAATGGATAGCTATTCAAAGGGAATAGCGTCCAAAGATATAATTAAAAATTGATTAAATGAATTTAAGTAAGTTAAGCAAATAAGTTAAATAATTATGATTGACTAAAGAAAGATAAAAGTTATATGAATAAGTTAATAAATTAAGCAAATTAAGAGGAAAAAGTATATAAATTTAAATTGATAAGTGGAGACAAGCAAGGTTAGTACTAAAAAATATAAAGTTAATTAAGTAAATAAATGGTACAAGTAAATTTCAGGTAATATATAAAGGTAAAGAGAATCTCATATGGGGAAAAGATGATCTGAGCTCAAACCTCTTTGACCAGAGAGTTTACTGGTTTGGGGAACACTATCAACTATTATAGATATATAAAAACAATATGCAACTTAAATATTGAAACAAAATATGTGCGATAAACTATAAAACTTAATCATCAAAATAAATGTCCCGAGTCTTATACAAAAAATGAATGTGGTGTAATAGTGGAAGTGACAATCACTAGCAGATACCAAGTGTCCCAAAACAAACCCTATATGGTCCCCGAGAGTGTCCTTGCTACGGATTCCAAAATCCCTGGTAGGCAAATTAGCACAGGGATGGTGCTAGCTTGTACCAATTAATATACCGATGCCCTTCTGGGGTGCAGAGGGCAGGATACAAAGTAGGTATGTGGTGTGGGAGGTTCTCCAGGCTGGTCTCCAAATGACCTGGCTTGGCGTAGAACGGTTGCTCCCAGTTGTGAGGGGAGCTGACGGACTGGTTACAGTTTAAGATTTCCCCCAAGTGGCTAAAAACAAACATGTCCCGTTTTAGTTTCAATGTCAGAATCTAAGGAAAGGTCAAAGAGCCAAAGGAAAAGAAATGAGATATCTTTTTTTTCAGAATGAACAACAAAAAGAAGATCATTAGCAAAAACAATGATGGATTTGACCTTGATTCACATTACACACATTAATTCGGGATTTAACTTTAAATTCAATATTTAATACAGAATATGATTTTTATCTGAAAAATATGTCTATAAAGGGTATTTTTTTATTATTAAAAATGGTATGGGATAATGTAATGTGTTGTAAATTTTAAGAAAAATACTGGCTTTTGGAACGAATTTAAGGTGGCTAGAATACACACAATCTAATAGAATAGAGAATAATGAATGTAATCTGTATAATTTGAATTCAATATTATGAGGTTGACATAACCCCACAAATCAAATGATATAATTTACAGGATATGTGACAAGATAATCTTCATCTGAGTGTATATTTTCGAACTATGGATATAATTAAAGATACTAAATTCAAAGAACAACTTCGATTCATACATTTACAGAAATAAATTCAATAGGAATTTAATATGACATGATAGCGGCCATATTCGTTCCTTTTTCTAAAACTTTTTAAGAGTAAAAAAAATTTACCGGATGACATGACTTCCAATTCCTCCGGGATCTCCCAAAACTTAGTCTCCTAGCTTCTCCAAAACACCACCAATAATTTGCCACTAAATATCACTTAAAAAAGCTTGAAACTATTGTATTAAAATTTCCGACCTTTTCAATCAGTCATCCGCCACTTTTCCGTTCTAGCGTACCAAGCGAAGTGTCCAATATTTCCCGTCGTTAGACGAGAAGCCCCACAGAACGAAACTTACATGACAGCGAATGGTGTCTAATACCAACTGAAGTACTTGTGCCAACTAATAGTTAAGTATGACGTCAGTCAAAGATTTATTTTAATGAGATCTTATTATTTTTAAGTATAATTTAATGACAAACCGTTATTAAAATTTAATTAAAATAACTATAAAGATAATTAAAGTTAACGGACTGTTATAACCTTTCGCTGTTTTGTCGTGGCACGTGTCCTACCCGGTTCCATTTCATTTGCGCAATTCTTCCAATTACATATTCCACCATCGTTCTGCTTCGCGTCCTCATTTCGTATATGTTTCCTCAGAGATACTGCTAACATAGCTCGTTCGTTCACTCGTTCGATACTATGCTATATATCCGCCATTTTCAACTTCTCTACAAAAAGTATAACAACCAAAATTATTGAAAATGTGATTTTCTATTATTACAATTTTTTCGTGCCGTCGATATTTTCCGAGTTATGGCGGAAAAAGTGACAGCTAGAGCATATTTATTGAATTATCTCGTTTATTATTAGTTTTACGACAAAAATGTTCCTATACAAAAATAGAGAGAATTAAATTTTACACAATCTTAATCTGTTTCATTTTTTGCTAAAGTTAATATTTAAGGTAGTACGTATGCGATAATGGCGCGAGCGTAAGACCTGATTGATTTTGTAGCAATTGTTTTTGTCCAAAATCTACGCCATTATCAACTAAAATTGTTCCAAATATGATTTCCTACAATTTATTTTTAACCATTTTTTTCATGCAGTTGATATTTTCCGAGTTAAGTGAGAAAATAGTAAAAAGTGGTGGGGGAGCATAATTACTGAATTGAATCTTGTTTCCGAGCTGCACCAAATTTTATAATTCTATCCTTTAGAGGAGATCAATAGTAGTGTAAATTTAAAATCTCGACTGATTTCCGCGGTTACCTTAGCCGCCATATTGATTTTAAAGGAGAACCGTTGTTGCTTAATATCTTCGCCATTTTGAACTTTTCGACAAAAACGGTAGGGACTAAAATTGTTGGAAACGCAATTTCCTACAATTGTTTTCCAACAATTATGTGATTATTATTCTCCGAGTTAAGGGGGAAAATAGTGGAAGCGGAGGGGAAGCATAATTATTGGATTGTCTCATTTATTATTAACTTTACGACATAATTGTACATAAACAAAAATAAAGAGAATTATATTTTATACAATTTTTGAAACTTTCAATGAAAATACCAACCAAACTACGTACATAAAATACATAAAAAACAAATTATATGCATTAAGTTCCCTTAATTTTATTAACTAGAGGGTTTAATTGGTTGAATTTGTCTGTCGATAATTAAGTTTCATGTCAGCTAATATATTTTAATATTTCAACAATTTTTTTAAATTTTGGACCCTGTTGGGTGGAATTTTTCCATTTCCCCCCTCGTAGGCCCGCCACTGGTTCCTCGTAGGCCCGCCCGAAAAATTGTAGTAAATCGTAATTGCAACAATTTCAGTTCTGACACTTTTTGTCGAAAAGTTGAAAATGGCGGAGATATTGAAGAAAAACAATTGCTATAAAATCAATCAGGTCTTACGCTCGCACTAAGTACACTTAAGGTACTAGTACACTTTAGAAGACCAAAAATAAGCATTTTTTCAAGACTTTTTTCCTCAGAATCTTTATTAAAAATGAACATAAAACTTTTAAATATTAATATCTAACTCTTAGAGAATACAAAAAATATATCTTCTTTCATTTATGCACGTTCACTAATATTGTAGAGGGCGCCAAATTCGAGGCCTCGAAAAAAAAAATAGTTCCGATGGCGGACAGTTAATCTCAGGATTGGGATCTCTGAAACAAAAAAATCATACGGCATTTGAGAAAGGAAGGTTTCTTACGTGACAATTTATCACCGTTAGTGAAAAATTCTGGCAAAAAAAGATATTACGGAAATTTGAATAAATTTTGTGAGAAAGCGCTCGTTTTTCTTCAGTTTTTCATGGTTAAAAAATATTTATATTTTAATTTTAGGTCAAATTGTGATAAATTCTCACGTAAGGAACCTTCCTTTTTCAACCGCAGTACGATTTTTTTTGTTTCAGATATCCCAATCCTGAGATTAACTGTCCGCCATCATTTTTCGAGGCCTCGATTTGTGCGCCCTCTACAATATTAGTGTACGCGTATACGTGAAAAGAGATATATTTTTTGTACTCTCTAAAAGTTAGATATTACTATATAAAAAGTTTTATGTTCATTTTTAATAAAGGTTCTGAGAAAAAAATTCTTGAAAAAAATAATTATTTTTGGTCTTCTAAAGTTTATAATCTTATTAAATCTTAAATATTGATTTTATCAAAAAATGAAAGAAATTAAATTTGTACAAAATTTAATTCTCTTCATCTTTTTATAGGATCTAACTAATACTGTTCTAAAACTAATAATAAACGCGATAATTCAATAAATCAATAATTATCCTCTAACTGTTAGTATTTTTCCCCATAACTCGGAAAATAACGACCACGCGAAAAAAATTATACCAAACGAAATTATAGAAAATCGCATTTTCAACAATTTCAGTTTTTACAATTTTTGTGAAGAAGTTGAAAATGGCGGAGATATTGAGCAAAAACGGTTCTCGTTTAAAATCAAGATGGCGGCTAACGCAGCGGTCAAATTTAGTCGAGATTTTAAATTTATACTACTATTGACCCCCACAAAGATTAGAAATATAAAATTTGGGTCAGCTCGTAATGCAAGGTAAAATGCTATCTCGACTGGCCTATACCCATATAGCACACAACGTCCGATGGACGTCCATATAACGTACATTTAAAGTCCAAACGTCCATGGACCAAAACTGGACGTACTATGTACGTCCATTACGCGACGTCCATTGGACGTTTGATTTCAACGTACATTGGACATCCATTTGTGGTCCATGGATATTTTACACAAAATGCGACTATTATTATGAGTAATTATATATAGCTTCTTGTTTTAATCAAAGCAATATTATTAGTAGAATACAAGAAGCTTCTAATAAATGTAGTCACATATTTTTTTATCATCGAATTAAAACACTGAACCACTAAAATTATTTTAATTAAACCTATATAATATTAGATGATGACAAAACGATGGTAAACTTTTTCAGAATAACGGAGCTACATCGCGCATCGGTAATTATAGAACTTACAATAATAATTAGACACTACCAATTTAAATCTTAAATGTGCATTTTGTAACTCTTAAATCTCCCGCCAAACTAAATGAGAATCTTCTTGACAACGTTGTCGCTCTTCACGCTATCGGTCGTAAAAGGTAGTACTAGGCAGGTACTTTTAGGGGATTATCGCTGTTAATTGTTGTGGAATACTGAAGGAAGATTTATTTATGATAATTCACAGAATGGCAAACCTGCTTGCAATATACAACCGTACTGATTCTCAAGTTCTAAGAAATAATGTTTGGAAGGAACAGAACAGAAATAAACCTCTTTTAGTGTGCATGCATTATAGGACGCCATTATCTGAATTTTGTCTTTATTAAGTTATTACATACAATATAATACTGTTTATCTTTGTACTGTGTATACATACTGTGATATCTTTGTGTTTGCTGTTTATCGTGCAAGTGCAGTCGTGCATTAATGAAGTTCCTATAATAAAGTATACATAATAAAGTTATAATAAAGAGAAATAAAAAAGGTATTTTGTGTAATACTTTACAGTTAAAGTTTAGTATTATAGGAACTATTTCCTATACCTAAAGGCTTTTTGCTATGTATGTATTCAAAAATTTATGGACACTAGATTGCTTTCTGAAAAGTGCCCTACAAAAATGTCCATAAGACGTACATTGAATGTACATCAGATGTACATTGAATGTACATAAAATGTACACTGAAAGCTTCAACAACGTACACTGTACGTTTGTAGCGGACGTTCTATGGACGTCCAATTTTGTGAACTCTGGACGTTCGTTGGACGTCCATCGGATGTCCATTGTACCTTAGCCGGACGTCCATTGGACGTTCCAATGTACACAGATGTACGTCCATTGGATGTCCATAAAACGTACTTATGCTATCTGGGTAGTATTGCTATATTACCACCTATGTAGTTTTAATGCAGGGCAACTTATGAGCCGCCTTCCGTTAATACGTCACCAATTTTACTTTTTCATCGCCTTTTTGCCGATATGCACAAACCTGAGGGTAACCCAGCCTTGTTATTTGTGTCGACCTATCAAGCCGACCAATTTTCTTACTCTATGGTTCGTCAAAGTTCATAGACTTTTGAATTGTTAAGGTATTTTATAGTTATTTTTACAACTATTTATATTTTAATCATATAAGATTCTGCAAAAAATTGTAGTCAGATTAGAAAATAATATTAT
Organism: Diabrotica virgifera virgifera; assembly: GCF_917563875.1. Classification (NCBI taxonomy): domain Eukaryota; kingdom Metazoa; phylum Arthropoda; class Insecta; order Coleoptera; family Chrysomelidae; genus Diabrotica; species Diabrotica virgifera. The sequence continues at coordinate 66,833,160 of NC_065448.1, read as the reverse complement.
GAAAATAATAAAATGCTAATTCACGAAATGGATGTCAAAAAGAGATGGAGAAAGTACTTTAACAGTTTACTAGGTGAGGAGTTTGACAGAAAACCGCTTAAGTTAACAGAGACAGTGACAGAAATCTTCACCAAAATACCATTCAATATATATAAGGAAAGGAAATACAGTTGGACCAGATGATATTCATGGGAAAGTAAAGAGAGCATTAGGAGAGACAGAAACAAGTTGGCTAACAGGTTTATCCAATAGAATTATGGAAGTTGGACAAATTCCAGACAAAGTATATTAGTACCTGTTTACAAAAACAAGGGAGATATACAACAATGTACAAACTACAGAGCTATAAAACCCCTTGAACCATAAAAATATGGGAGAGAATAATTTATAAATAGATGGATAGGTACATGAAGAAACTGAAATATCGTATAATTAATTTGGCTTTATGCAGGGTAGATCAAAGTTAAAGGTCTAAAGAAACAAACGCACATGTGGTATTCGCTGATCTTAAGAAAGCATAGGTGTGATAGAGTTCGTCGAGAGATTCTGTGATGGGCACTTAATAAGAAAGGAGTCTCTGGTGAACATGTAAAAATTGTGAGAGATATGTATGAGGGAGTGACACCTAGTTTTAGGACAGGTGTGGGAGAGACCCATAAGTTTGATGTGAAACAATGGGACAAGCTTTGTATAAAAAGGTTTAAATCTTAGTAGGATAAAAACACAGTATTTGGAATGTTCAGTTAAAGATGGAGTTACTACACATAAAATGACATCTTTGGATGGTAAAATGATTGTATAAAGTAATAGTTTTATGTACCTAGGATCTGTATTACAGAATAATGAAGAAATAGATGGAAATGCATGCAGTAGAATTAGGACAGGATGGATGATACGGAAAGGAAGCGAGTGGTGACAAAAAAATTCCAATAAAGCCGAAGGGAAATTTTTTAAAACAGACATACTACACCGGCTATAATGTATGAAACTGAATGTTGGCAGTTAAAAAGAAAGAGAAACAACGAATGCATGTGGCGGAAATGACAATGCCTAGATAGATGAGTGGAGTGGTAAAAATGGACAAAATTAAAAATAAGTGTATTGGGGAAGTCCAGGTCTGGAACCAATTGTTGGAAAAATGAGAGAGCCTAGGAAGATGGTTTGGTCATTTTCAACGCCAAGCTGAAGTGCAGATTCCTGGAAATAGTATGAGAGGAAGACAAAAAAAAGACCTGGGGAGAGACGTTTAGGTAGAACATGTTTGTAAAGGGGATTATTGCTGATATGACCCCAGAGGAAATTTTAGGGAGAAGCGCAATTAGGGGAGCCGAGCCCACATAGGGATTGGCATCAAAAAAATTGAATAAAATTTAGACATCTATATTTGGATTATTTTTGAATTCTTCGATAATTTCTGATAAAAAAATCAGCTTACATTTTCTTCCTATGAGGTTAATTATAAGTCATATGAACATTAAACCAGAATAATATTAGAAAGCAATACCACTAATAAAATTTGAAATAGATGCAAAGTCACAAAAACGTTCAAAATGACCCCCTGAATCGTTACAAGATATTCAACTCTTAGCCTTATTGCCATTGGTTTCAGTCGATTTAACTGAAACCACTTTTACATAAGAAAACTGCCGGGGCCCTTTCTCCAAGAAACGTATGGTTTTGCTTCGTATAGATATTAGGCCTCGATCGCGCGTACCAAAAAATAGTTTATTAGTAGCAAGCTGAAAATTTGTTAATAGTTTAACAGTGTCTAGTCGGAAAAAGTTTTATGCAAGGGAACACTGGAACACAGGAAGTTTTAATTGTGGGACGTGATTTTAATTGTGGAACCCGTCATCCTGACAAGTTTATAATTATGACAACTAGTAGGTTGTTTTTAAGTTTATTTAATAGCAAACTTTATAATATACAGGGTGTCCCGAAAAGATTGGTCATAAATTATACCACAGATTCTGGGGTCAAAACTAGGTTGTTTGAACCTCACTTACCTATATACAATAGTGCACACAAAAAAAGTTACAGCCCTTTGAAGTTACAAAATGAAAATCGATTTTTTTTCATATATCGAAAACTCTTAGAGATTTTTTATTGAAAATGGACATGAGGCACTCTTATGATAGCAGCATCTTAAAAAAAAATTAAAGTGAAATTTGTGCACCCCATAAAAATTTTATGGGGGTTGTGTTCCCTTAAACCCCCCCAAACTTTTGTGTACGTTCCAATTAAATTATTATTGTGGCACCATTAGTTAAACACAATATTTTTAAAACTTTCTTGCCTCTTAGTACTTTTTCGATAAGCCAGTGTTTATCGAGATATTTTGAATATTTGTCGAATCCACCACATATTTGTATCTGGTTAAGTACGATTGTAGCGACTTGTTAATAATCTGAAAATTTATTTATAATTTACATTTTTAGGTATATTTTGAAAAAGATGCCACATCTCGATAAAAGGTGACTTATCAAAAAAAGACTAAGAGGCAAAAAAGTTTTAAAAATACTGTGTTTAACTAATGGTACCACAATAATAGTTTCATTAGAACGTACACAAACATTTGGAGGGTTTAAAGGAACAAAACCCCCTTAAAATTTTTACATAAATATATTAAAAAAGAAGCCGCATCTCGATAAAAACTGGTTTATCGACAAAATACTAAGAGGCAAAAAAGTTTTAAAAACGTTGTGTTTAACTAATGGTACCACAATAATGAATCAATTGGAACGTACACCAAAGTTTGGGGGGTTTAAGGGAACAAAACCCCCATAAAATTTTTATGGGGTGGAAAAATTTCACTATAATTTTGTTTTACGATGTTCCTATTATAACAATGAAACATGTCCATTTTCAACAAAAAATCTCTAATAGTTTTCGATATATTGAAAAAAATCGATTTTCATTTTGTAACTTCAAAGGGCTGTAACTTTTTTTATGAGCACATTTGTACTAAGGTAAGTTAGGTTCAATCGAACTATTTTTGACCCCAGAATGTGTGGTATAATTTATGACCAATCTTTTCGGGACACCCTGTTAGGGCAGTCAATGAGGGTATTTGGCTCCGAGTTCCATCCTACTACATCGATTTACTTCATATTTTCACAGTAAGTAGGGAGTAGCTCAAGAAACAAAGTCTACCCTATGTCGATGTGTGCTTTTATCTTGGCAGTGGTTCCCACCCCTTCTTGGGGATGTAAAATGTTTTTTTAATAGCCACGGAAAAGGCTAGAGAACCTAATTTTAAGCAAAAACTGCTCTATGATTATTTTTTGAAATCTCAATACTTTTTGAGTTATTCGTGGTTGAAAATTGGCCATTTTCATTGAGAAATGACACCGTCTCGGACGAATTTTTGCGAATACCTTAAAAACTTTGTATCAAACAAAAAACTATATCAAATATTTCTGTAGGTGATAAAAAAAACAAAGAGATTCGTTCCTTCATAAATCTTCTAGTTAAAGCACAAAGAGGGATATGGTAGATAAGAAGAGTTTGTTTTTTTGCTGCATGCTCAAATCGGTGTATTCAAATTGAAATAACAGAGAAACTGTCGAGTTTATGTGTATTTGTGTATAATGATACTAATAACGTTTGTAGTGTTTAAACAGACCTTTAAAATGAGCAATACTAGTTGTCGCTTACATTCAAACTAACCGAGATATTCTGCAAAAAAGTTAATGACTAATGTATTTTAAGAAGAAATGAAAAGTATATTTAACCCCTCATCCATCAGAATTTTGAATACGTAGTTTTCTTTCTACAATACTTTTTATTATAGTGTTATTTCTGTGTTCAAAAAGTTGGGCTGGATAAGATGAATGGTTTTTGAAAAAAATAATATCAAACGAAAAAAAGAGACCACACAAAAATGTAGGGCTTTTTCAGATAAAAATTTCCTTTTTATTTTTCATTACTGTATCTTTTATCATTTTAAAGTTACATGGAGAAAATGAAGGTTTTTAAGAAAATTTAAAAATGCGCTCTATAATTTGATCTTTTTTTTTTCAAAACCCATTCATTTTAAACCCGTCCAACTTTTTGAACATAGAAATAACACTATAATAAAAGGTATTTTAGAAGGAAAACCATGCATTTAATTTTGGTGGATGGGGGTTAAAATTACTTCTCAATTTGTTTTAAAATACATTAGTTATCAATTTTGTTTGCAGCATATCTCGCTCTCGCTTAGTTTTAATCTAATAGACCTTTAATGTCGCTCATTTTAAAGGTCGTCTTTTCCAGTAGTACAAAAAAGATTGGTAGCATTATACACCTAAAATCGAAAGTTTCTCTGTTATTTCAAGTTGAATACACCAATTTGAGAACCAAAAAACAAATTATTTTCACCTACCATATCTCGTTTTGTATTAAAACCAAAAGATTTATGAAGGCAAGTGTCTCTTTGTGTTTTTATAACCTACAAAAATGTTTAATATAGTTTTTTTAGTTAGATGCACAGTTTTTAAGTTATTCGCAAAAAACTGTTCGAAAAGGTATTATGTTTGAATGAAAATGGCCAATTTTCAACCACGAATATCTCAAAAAGTATTGAGTTTTCAAAAAAAATTATAGAACAGTTTTTGCGTAGAATTAGGTTCTCTAGCGAATTCCGTGGTAATTCTAATTAAAAAATTTAAATAAAAAATTTCCGCCCCTACGAAGTGGTGGGAACCACCCTCAAGATAAAAGCACACATCGGCATAGAGTAGACTTTGAATTAGGAGATAATTAGAGGCTAGGCCCAAAACTTCTTTAAAATCCATGCAGTAGGATAGAATGTATTATTCTTGCTCCCATTAACTGGCGTATATGAAAAAATGTTTGTCCCACAAGTAAGTTGGGAATTTTAATAAGTCCGACACGTAGAACCTCTCAAATAACAGCAATTATAGTCCATTCTTTCACGGTTTTTGCTCTAAATTTTAAAGAACTGCTTGGATTGACATGAAATTTGGCATAGGTATACCTTACATGTCAAAGAAAAAAAGTGATATTGTGCCGATGTGTGCTTTTGCCCTGGGGGTGACTGTCACCCCCTCTTGATGATGAAAAGATATATGACCAAAATAAGTCCGGAAATGGGCAAACTGACTAATTTTAAGTAACTTTTGTTCTATAGAGCTTTTTCGCCAAGTTAACACTTTTCGAGTTATTTGCGAGTGAATATGTTCATTTTTCAACAAAATAACCACATTTTTAGACGGTTTTTTGCAAATAACTCAAAAAGTAAGTATTCTGTCGAAAAAAAAACGTTCTTAGCAAAAATATAGCCTATTAAAAAGTAAAAAAAAAATGGTGTACGAGTTAGGTATCTGGATCTCGTAGAACCAGAGTTATAGCCAATGAGAAATAGATTCATATTCACCAGATTTCAAATAGAGTAATTCGACGTGAAATATGCAAAAAATTAAGCACTTTTTGGAAAAAACCCATTTTAACTTTTTTAAATTGTTTAAAAATGCTTTATTTCTGTTTTTACAAAAAGTTTCTAGCATTAAATTTACAAGTTACGCTCAAAATAAAATTGGTCCCATTTGTTTTTGCAAAAAAAAAAAAAATCGGGAAGGCCACCCCCTAATCAGCAACTTCAATGAAATTAATCGTTACCGCTCCACAAATTATTTTTCTTATGTTGTGTTTATATGATCTGTAAGTTTCACCGATTCAAAGTGCTTATTTTTGAAAAAATTTGGTTTCAAAGTAAAATTTTTAAAAATTTAAATTTTGAGAAATATGCTTTTTTCGAAATAACTTAAAAATTTTTAGAGATACCAAAAATCTCGAAAAACAAAAAAAGTCAGATTTGCTTTTCTGAAAATCATGTATTTTTTTGTTTTTCTGCTAGACAAAATTGATTAAGATTTGGTGTTTCTAAATTTGCATACATTCGTGATCAGTGACTCGTTCAACCCCTTTTAACTACAGCCCTTTCAATAATAAAGACTTTGAACCGATGAAACTTACAGATCATATAAACAATATATACACGAGTCAAGAAACTTGTGAAGGCGTAACGATTAAGTTCATTTAAGATACTAATTAGGGGGTGATTTTCTCGATTTTTTTACCAAAACCAAAAGGGATTAACTTTATTTTGAGCGTCACTTGTTTAATTTTGTTGCTAGAAAATTTTTTTTAAAACAAAAATGAAGCTTTTTTTTAACACTTTAAATAAGTTGTAATGAGTTTTCCCCGAAATGTGCTTCATTTTTGGTTATTTCACGTTAAAATATTCCATTTTTCCATTTGGAATTTGGCGAATATGAACCTATATTTCATTAGCTATAACTCTGCTTCTACTAGGTGTAGAGACGTCCCTCCCTGGGACTGTAATTCTACCTCGACGACGGTGGGAGGGCCGAGTAACCGGTCGTGGTCCCTAAAAAAATTGTGAGGGGAGCACGACCGATGAAACCAAGAACAGTTCCAGCGTCCAGCGACTGTGCACCGGGTGGTCGCCGGACACCGCCGCTGGACGCTAAAAGGCGGCGCAACTGAGGCGAGCAGTTGCGACGCCTTCGCCTTCAGCAGTCGTATTTCACCCTCCAACTTCCCTGCGACTACTCTAATTCCTAAAGTTAATCTCGCCCACTCCAGCGTTGTGGCCGGGGGTCGATGGTGGAGCCCCACGCACCATGCGGGGGCTCTGCCGTCGAACTCCGATCACAAATCTCTATTCGAAATCTTTTTCGACATACCCATAACGAGTAGCCGCCATGTCTTACCCCGCCAAAGTACCTTTCCCAACACACATCCACTCCCAATCCCGCGTAACAGTGGAGGCAGCAGTTACGCGGAAATTCCAGGTAGCCTGTGAACACAGGCTGCTACTGCGTCCGGAGGCAACCGTGATAAAAAGCCTAGAGGAGTAAACCTCAATAAAATAATCCCCACTATCACGGTGGAAGGCATCGTGCCAAAGATATGAGAGATGCGAGGGTTAGAGCATCACAAACGATCCCTTCGGGATACCTGGCGACCTCCCGAAGAACCTAGCCTTAACGTGGTAAGGGCGCACTGCCACGTCGGACGCGTAGCACGTCCCGACTCGTGGGAATTCATATGAATAAAACCAACTCAAAAAAACCTAAAGGAAAAAATAACGACGACCAAAGGCAAAAGGACAATGACGACGCATTAATTAGTAAAATTGAGAATAGGGAAGAACAGTCGCAAGACGGCACAATAGATGAAGATGAGCTGAGAAAGTTTGAAAGGGAATTGCTACAACGGCACGATCAACAGCCTAAACTAAACAGGTCGGGTGCCATAAAGCACTCGACACTTGTAGGGGAAGAAATTAATACAAGAGAAGAAGAAGAAAAAGAGGAGGAAGAGAAAGAAGAGGAAGATCCCTCGGTGAAAATCCTGGAAGCGAAAGCCTTCACAGAAAGTCACGATGAAAAAACGGAAGAAGAAAGGGGAGGAACTTGGGAAGATATAGAGGAGAGTGTTTTAACAGCCTTCTTGTTCGACGAAGAGGACAGAAGAGAAATGCAGCAAATGAAAAAAAGAAAAGGGGACAGCCTTGAGATAAATGAAAAATTCAAAAAAGAAAAACTTGAAGAAAGCAAAAAATATCCAGAAGAAACCGACAGGGAAAAGGTCCAACGGAAAATGAAACAAATACTCGATATACTTAATACAGAAGGCCCAATAGAGGACGAAAGAATAAGAATGAAAAAACTCATAGGGGAAATTAACTCTATGCAAAACAGAAAAATTAGCCCAAATCAAACAACACAAGGGGAGGAGAAAAATATAAGATGCGAACAATGTAAAATTAAGATCGAGCAAGAGAGACAAAGAAAAGAAACAGAAAAAATAATAGGAATTGTAAACAAGGGAGGAGACATAGACACCTTTAGTCAAATCCACGAGAAGAAATGGGAGGACAAGGTGTTTGAAAAAACGAAGTGGGAACATGGGGGACTGCAAGAGACAATTGAAAAAAAAGAATGCATAATAATAACTAAAAACGAAATAAAAGACGGAGGGGTAGAGGGCGTCATAAGAACGCTCAGGGAAGAAGTAGCAGAAATCATTGAGGAATGCAAAGTGGGCGACATAGAGTACATAGAAAATGTAAAGAAAAGCTCTATGGCCAACCAAAGGAGGCAGTGGTACACATATGTAACCAAAGTGGGTGAACAGGGAATGTATGAAATGGCTGTAAAGGCCATAAATATAATAAAAAAAAGGGAGAAGCCCCCGGAAACCGTTAGAGTCATCGTTAACAACGAGATAAATAAGGAAGATGTGCGAAAAGCTCTCGAATTTGTGGGGAGAAAAGAAAATATAGTATGGGAAATAGTTATCAGAGGGAAGGAGATGGATAAAGGGGAGAGGCATGAGCAGGAAGAAGCGCTCCTAATCAAAACGGGGGGGAAATCATACACTGATGTATTAAAAGAGATGAATCAGAAAATTGATATAGGGAAGATTGGCTTAAAAGTAAATAGGCTAAAAAAAACAGAAGGGGGAGACATCCTCGTAAAACTAAAGGGGAAGGGAGCAGCGGAGAAACTGAAGAAGGAGATGGACAGTAAAATAACGGGAATGAGCATGGCTGTTCGGAAGAAAGAAAATTATTTTTCCATCACGGCAATAGACCCTGGGTTTACAGAAGAACAGCTAATAAGCGCGATAACAACATATACCGGTATCCCCGAGGACGAAATAGATGTCAAAACGCTACGTATAAATAGGCATGGGGAACAGGTGGCGACCATAGCCGTACGCCCCTCAAAAGCAGAAGAGCTACGGAGGTATAGAACGATAGTAATAGGTTGGGTTATATGCCCCATAATGGAACGCCATACGCCAGTAAGGTGTTATAAGTGCCTCCATTATGGTCACAGCACCTATGAGTGCACAGGGGAGAGCAGGGTAGCATGCTGCTACAACTGCTTTAAAAACGGGCATACAGCGGTGCAGTGTAGCAGCACTGCGTACTGCTTAACTTGTAAGGAAGAGGGTCATAGAATGGACCGCATGACATGCCCAGCCTATAGGGCGTGGGTGTACGGCAGGGGAGGGGAAAGGGAACCCATAAAACATTAAAAGAAACAAAAGCGAAAGGGTGAGAAGTGGTTTCCTGATGAACGGAGGTGGGTCCGTATACAGCCCACCAGTGAAACAGGAAATCACCTTTTATAGGGTAAATTTATCGATTTTAATCATACATATTTTTATTTATTTATTTAATTTATTTGAAAATTTTATCTATACACATTTTATTTATATAAATTTTATTTATATAAAATTTAATTTCACATATAATTTTAAAAAACTTAGTGTGTTGTGTATTGTCCAGTATACCATTTTAATCTTTTATTTATTTATTTACCTATTTATTCATTTTATATTTACACCTTTATTTTATTTATATTTATTGTGTTCAATATATACAAACGGATACGGGTCAACTCTCTAGGGAACTGAACCAAAAATGAACCTCAAGGATCAACCTGGTATAAGGATAATGCAGGTGAACGTGGGCCGCGCAAAACGGGCACACGATCTCGTCCACGCGAAAGCCTGCACGCTAAAAATAGACTTACTCATCGTCCCGGAACCTAACAAAAAAATAACGTCGGACGGTGGTTGGGTGCAGGATACAAACAAAAACGTGGCGGTGCTCTTCAGAAATAAAGATCTTGGCGTGCGTGGCATAGTCAGGGGCGGAAATTATATTCTCATTAAGATGAAGGATTTTTGTCTCCTGGCATGCTACATATCTCCAAACATACCCATCAGAGACTACAAACAAAAAGTAGATGAAATAATGAGCATCGCTACAAGAGAGAAGCAAATAATGATTGTCGGGGACATCAACGCAAAATCTAGGTCATGGGGCTCTCCCATGAATGATGAGAAGGGAGAGTTCTGGAATGAATGGATAGCCCAGGCTAGCCTCCATGTACTCAACAACAACAAACCCACATTCGTAAGAGGGGCTAGCAAATCACATATTGATGTAACCATTGCAACCGAAAGGCTATCCAGACGCATAAAAAATTGGGATGTCCTCGACGAACAGTTATTCACCTACCACTGTTACATAACGTACGAGGTGATGGTTAAAGGGAGGGTTCTAAGAAAACCGATAGGTCGAAGAGAGAAAATATTAAACAAAAACAGGTACCTGTCGGAGATTAAAAAAATCGACGAAGATGCAATTACAGATCTCGGCCAACTTAGGAAGACACTCGCTAATGCCGTTGAGTTGGCCACAGAAAAGACAAAAAATAACGAAAGAACCCCCTATTGGTGGACGGATGAGATAAGAGAACTACGGAAAGTGTGCCTCCGAGCTCGGAGGAATTACACAAGAAGCCAGGGCAACCCCGAGCTCAATGAGATATATAAAACAGCGAAGAGGAATCTAAACAACAAAATAAAGAAAGAGAAAAAGGAAAGGTGGCAGAATCTGATAGACGCGCTAGAAAATGACATATGGGGAGACGCATACAAAATAACAATGAAGTCTCTCAAAATGATCGCCCCATACAGACTAGACGAAGACCAGCGGCGTGAATCTGCGGAACTTCTCTTTCCTGCCAAGGAGGAGCAAGCTTTCTTGAAGATTTTCCCCACGGTAGTGGAGGAGTTTACGGAGGAAGAAATAAAAGCCGCTGGTCAGGAAATCAAATCGGGTAAAGCTCCCGGCCCCGATGGTCTGCCACCCGAGGCACTGAAGATAATAGCAACAGAGAAACCAGGTTTGATCAGAAGAGTATTTAACAATCTACTGCGGAATCAAGAGTTTCCCAGGGAATTAAAGGAAGCAAATCTGGTATTGCTACTCAAGCCTGGGAAACCCCCCGACTCGGCATCCTCCTACAGGCCGATATGCCTTCTAGACTGTCTTGGCAAGTTTTATGAAATTCTTGTGAAGAAGAGGCTGGAAGGGGTATTGGCAAGTGAGAGAGCTCTATCCAGTCAACAATTCGGATTTCGAAAAGGTCGATCAGCAGTAGACGCAGCGATCTGGATTAGAGACGCGGCACAAATAAGTAGAAAGAGGTGGGTGGTACTTGTTCTATTGGACATTAAAAATGCCTTCAACTCGGCGAACTGGGGCCTCATCATCGACAGGATTGTCGAGCTGGGGGCCCCGGATTACATGTCCAATATAATAAAGGACTACCTATCGGAAAGAAGCGTATGCATAACGAAGAAAAATAAGATGAATATGACTGCTGGAGTACCCCAAGGGTCAGTCCTGGGACCCACATTATGGAACATATTATACAATGGGGTACTAGAGGTAAATAGAACACTAGGAGTAAGGGCAATAGCATACGCAGACGACCTAGCCCTACTAATCGAGGACGACACGAATCGGGGCATCATACATAAAGTAAACACAGCAATAGAAAAAACCGCGAAATGGATAGAGAACAACGATTTAAAATTGGCAGTAGAAAAGACTGAGATAATTATCTTGAGGGGACGGCGGGATCGAAAAGACATTAATTTTCGGTTCAGAGGCTCCGAACTAAAACCCCAGAAAACAGTTAAGTATTTGGGAATAATCTTCGACGACAGAAGGTCATTCGGCCCACATATACATGAAGCATGTCGGAAAGCGGAGGCAAGGACCTCAGTCCTACAAAAATTAATGCCGAATATAGGAGGCCCTGGATCACACAAACGGGCAGTAATGCTACAATCCATTATGTCAATAATATTATACGGGGCTCCAGTATGGCATGAAGTTGTAAATAAAGCCAAATACAGAGACATGCTTCTCAGAGCACAAAGAAAACCCCTGATCAGAGTGTGCAGCGCGTACAGAACCGTATCAACCGTTGCTCTACAGGTAGTGGCCGGAGCTGTGCCGGTGCACATTCTGACAGAGGAGAGGGTACGAATGCATCGAAGGGGTAACGGAGCTATAAGTTCAGGACCAGAAGAAAGAAGAAGAAGCCTGGAAAGTTGGCAGGATCAGTGGTCAAGAGAAACAGGCAAAGCCGCCTGGACGAGGACCCTTATCCCTGATGTAGTGAGGTGGTATGAATGCAGACACAGGCGCGTTAACTATTATTTCACACAATTTTTGACGGGCCATGGATCCTTTCGGGCATATACATATCGTATAAGAAAGACTGAGGACGATCTGTGTACCGAGTGTGGAGTGGTAGATGACGCGTACCACGTGATATTCGTATGCCCTGTATATCATGCAGGGCGAACCTCGCTGCAGCTGAGGATGGGGTCCCCTCTGGGTGAGCCCCAAGAATTAATGCATAAAGCCATTATGAATGAAAAAATGTTTGACTTGATCATTGGATTTGTCACTGAAACGATGAAGCATAAGGAAGAAAGAGAGAGGAGACTCCAACAAAGATAATCTGTTTGTATTTCTTTTGAACATGTGTCGTTTTGCACCGACCGGGGTGGGCAGTCAATATACAACTCCCACTTCTGCCGGGGCAGTGTCCTTTAAAATAAAAGGATTTTTAATCCTAGTGTTAGTAAATGTTAGATGTTTTGTTTTTCATGTGTTTATATCTTATGTTGTGAGTGTATAGATGAATGGGCCACTCCTACAGGGGGTGGGGAATGAAAGTTTAGTTGTTCTCACTGGCTGTTTAGTAATTCTTTGCCAGTTTACGGTGGATGGGATGATAGCGTGGTCGCGCCTCCTCACCCATTATCATGCAGATAGGTCGGTTGCCTTACGGACCCTGGCTGGCTGCATGCGTGGATGGGGTGGCGAAACCGGGTTGTCATGACAGTCACAGAGCGCACGCAGAGAGTGCTAGATGGGGTGACGAGCAAAGCTGGTGGGTCAGAGCTATGCCCGCTAAGGTCGGTTCCTGGCCCGCCGGTTGGAGAAAGAGGAGGTGAGTTTAGTTGGTAGGCGGCTTGCTACGGTTAGGCGTAGAGAGTTGAATCCAACACACCTGGGACACCTTCCCAGAAGTCTTTAGAAGATTCTCACCTCCCAAAAAAAAAAAAAAAAAAAAAAAAAAAGGTGTAGAGACGTGATATACACCATTTTTTTTTTAAATTTTTTACAGGCTATATTTTTTCTAAGAATGTTTTTTCGACAAAATTCTTACTATTTGAGTTATTTGCGAAAAATCTTCTAGAAGCGTGGTTATTTTGTTGAAAAAATGAACATATTCACTGCCAAATAACTCGAAAAGTATCGAGTTTGTGAAAAAACTCTATAGAACAAAAATTACTTAAAATCAGCCAGTTTATCCATTTCCTGACTTTCTTTGGACGAATATTTTTTCACCCCCAAAAGGGGGTGAAAAGCACCCCAAGGCAAAAGCACATTTCGGCACAATATCACTTTTTTTCTTTGACTTGTTAGCTATGTGTGTGCCAAATTTCATGTCAATCCTAGCGGTTCTTTAAAATTTAGAGGTTTTGCAATATTTTACCGTTAAAGAACGGACTATTATGTTAGTGGTAGATAGCAATCTGATTTTTGCATGAGAGTTTAATGAAAGGGTAACCAATCAATTGGAAGTTCTCTCCGACAAAATACATGGAACGTCTTCGTAGTCTGACATTCGAAACCTGTAACCTGTTCCACACATAAAACTTTCCCTGTTCCAGTGTTCCCGTACATCAAAGTTAGACCGACTAGACACCGTTAAGCTATTAAAAAATTTTCAGCTTGTTATTAATAATTTTTTTGGTATGCGGGATCCAGGCCTATATGTACACATTAATGAAAAAGCTCGTGAAATACTTGGCTATTTCGAGGTCATCAACACAATTAAATTTTGCCTATTTTACTGGCATAATATGGTTTTAAATTAAAATTAGCGTTAAAGAACTTAAAAAGAAGTAACAACTTTGTTTGTATAATAGTATAATGTTTATTAAAATTTTAAAAGAGTCATCCAAATGGATTTAAGATGCATCAGAATGTTTTCGGTATAATCAGATCCTCTAGAGTCCTTACATATTAAAATCAGACTAAACAACGACGTCGAAACGTTAATGAAATAATTTTTTAGTAAAATTGTGTTATTTTCCTGGTAACACCTCCATGGATTCTAAAAATTACAAGCCAGATGGATGCTGCAATGAAGACAAGAGGGAATTCTAAAAGTTTTAATTCACAACCCCGTCTGCACAGTTTGGTAAATTACAACGTAAAATGGACCTAGTTACTCGATAGGATTAATAATGGTAATACTAGTAGAAAATCAAAATGTATACCATTTTATTCAGTTGCAATGCTAAGGCAAAACTGTCTTAATTGTCACTTAGTTCAGAGAGCGCAAACCAGCACCCTAAATCGACGATTTTCGCCTCTTAAACTTTGACTTTTATTTAACAGATGTCGCTAAGCACGTACTCCATAACGTCAGTTGCAGTGCGAGGAATAGCTTTTGAAAGATTTCTACTTAGGACAGAGATAGCAAACCTATGCCTCTCTGATGATGACTATAATAAGAGGCGAAAATCGTCGATATAGAGTGCTGGTTTGCGCCTCTGAACTAAGTGAAAATTAAGACAGTCTTTCCTTCGCATTGCAACTGAATAAAAATGGTATATATTTTTATTTTTTATTAGTATTACTCCTATCGAATAACTAGGTCCATCTTCCGTTGGAATTTACCAAGCCGTACACACGGGCTTGCGAATTGCAACTTTTTGAATTCCCTCTTGTTCTCATTGCAGCATCCATCTGGCTTGCAATTTTTAGAAGCCATGGAGGTGTTACCAGGAAAATGGTCCAAAAAGTTATTTAAATATAATCAATGGAAAAATCCCAATAGTTGGCTGTATACCATAGTTTAAAAACCTATACAGAAGTAAAAACTTCAAATTGTATTTTGGTATAAAATAGTTTATTTAAAACTTCTAAAAGTCATCCATATGTATTGCAAAACGTTTTAGTTCTGAACAGAACATCTTCAGTGCCTGGAATGAAGTATTTCCACGTTAGATTAAGGCAAAAAGGTTAAAATTGTGACTGTTAATGAGAAAATTATGTGGAAAATACTTACATTCCGCAAAGTAGTTGTAACTAGCACACCAATGAAGGTGGTAACTTCAAAATATATGGCTTACATTATACCTTATGATAAAATATTATGACTACAAGTCGATGTTACTAGATTAAAATATGTATGTGCCTAAAGAGCAACATGCTTCCCTGCTCGAAAAACTCATCAACCTTACTCCTGACATAACTATGCTATCTTTTGATGTTAGCAACTTATTCACTTCAGTACCCAAACTTGAAACTCTAAGTCTGGTAAAATCACTCTTAGTCAACAAATCTATTCATCCCAATGTCATTTCACCGATACTAAATATCCTTGAATTATGTCTATCACAAGATTTCTTCCAATTTAATAACAAATTCTACAAACAACCCGATGGTTTAGCAATGGGCAGTTGCTTGTCCCCATTCCTAGCTGATGTCTTTATGGATCATTTAGAGTCCAATCACATCATGAAAATCCAGAAATTCTACATTGGTTTCGCTATGTAGATGATTGTTTGGTCTTCATTGCTAGTAACCCTGACTCAGCTCAACAACTTCTTCTCAAAATTAACCAAATCCACCCTAATATCAAATTTACCATGGAACTAGAATCTTCTCAGTTCATTAACTTTCTTGATTTATCTATTTCCAGACTTAACGACCAATTTAACTTTGGTATCTTTCGTAAATCCACCCAAACAGACCACGTTATTTATTTCTCTTCTAATCATCCTCTATCACACAAATTAGCAGCTTTTAGAAGTTTCATACACAGACTTTTTTCTATACCTATGCCAACAGACTCATTCAATAATGAACTCAACATCATAAAACAAATAGCTGCCAACAATGGTTACGATCCCTCTTTAATAGTCAAACTCATCCGTAAAAGAGAATCTAGAATGTTACAAAATTCGGCTTTCCGTAATTCCTCTTCCTCTTCACCCATTTACAGGTCATTACCATATCACAACCCCACTCTATCTGAAAAGATTAAACGTATTGTATCTAATTCTTCAGAAAACATACATATTTCTTTCAAAGTTGGTAACACCCTTGGCCACTGTTTGACAAATACAAAAGATACAATACACTATATGAACCGTAGTGGAGTCTACAGATTGACTTGTTCTGATTGTGATGCCTCTTACATCGGCAGGACTTGCAGATCACTATCAACCAGATCTGCTGAACATTCTAAGAGAGATACTACTTCAGCTTTTTCTCATCACCTAAAAGTTAACAATCACAATCTTAGCATCCCTGATGGTGTTAAATTAATCCACAACATCCAAGACAGGAACACTCTACGGTTGGATCTGTAGGAGGACCTTGAAATTTCTAGAGACATGAGGACTAGCCCTAATTGTTTTAATCGTCAAACCACTCTTAATCGTCCTTTTACTCCTATCCATCGACAATTATTCCCCTAACCCAACTTTAATCCTTCTTATACTCTCCCATATTCATTTTCCGTTATTTCTATTCATTACCTTGTTCCCTCTTTCCCAACGCCCCACTAGTTTCTAACATTCTTCTATTTCCTTACTAATCACCCATTAACACACATCTAGACTTGCACCTTCTCTTTACCTTCACTCCTTTCTCCTACTTTATCCGATTCCTACCACAGTTTAGATTCTTCTTTTCTGTTTTTCTTTTCCTCTTTCTTCTCTTCTTTTCCTTCTTTTCCTTTTTTTTCCTCCTTTCCATTTCTTCTTCTTTGCATTTTCTTACTTTCCTCTTTCTTTTATTTCCCATCTTCTTTTACATTTATTTTCTATTCCTATAGTTGTGTGTTTTTTCTTGTCTTACCTCATGTTTCTGTCATTTCGGGTCCTACAGCTCTTATATCACAAATTTTTATCTTAATTTATTTAGACTCTCATTTTCTTACTGATAATAGCCCTTAAATCTTGATCTGGTTTACTTGTCTCTCTTTGGAATGTTCTCTCTCTTACCGCATAATCACTTTGTTTTGTTGCCTGTTATGTCACCTTCGCTTCATTCATCTCATTCAATAACTACTACAGTCAACTCCTTTGGTCTGCTACACAATTTAACAAACTTTTTTATTTTGATGTTACCTATTTTTTCTTTCAAAATAATTTTATTAGACTATACTAAACAATAGGGTACTGCAAACATAAATCCATTAGCTTAAATTCAGTCTGTTCATTTTTTCATTTTTCCATCTACATATCAGGCCACCCACATTACTCAGCTATTTTAATTTAATTTCATATTAGTTCTTTTACATCATTCTTAATTCTGGTTAACATCTCTGTCATTTAAGATTATAAACTTGCACTAAGATTACATCAAACTTGGTTCAGTTTGTTCACTCCCCTACCATATACCACATCAAACTCATAGTTCGCTATCTCAGATACTCAGCATTCTAGATTCTCCATTACATATTGACACTAACACATAATTATCCTATATTATTAGATATCATTACATTATTCACCCACACTTTAACCACTGCTGCTGGGAGCCGTCATGGTATTTCTTCTTGAACGATTTTATTCCATCCTAAACAACATAAAGTGTAATTAGATTTTGTTGTCACATATTTTATTTTCCTTTTCGTTACTAATCCATTATTATTTTATTAATTCCATCGTTTACAATTATTTCTTTAATATTGTAATCTACTCTTGATCTGTATTCTTTTAGTTATTTTAACTTTAATTTTTTCCATAATTTCCTTTACAATTTTAACAGACAGAATCATCATTACAACAGTATACAGCCAAATTTAAACATTCCTCACCATGTTAGGCAACCAACATTACATATATCTATAATTCTCCACTTCAATCTCCACTAATCCAATCTCTCCACTTCAGGTAATTTATTGTTTACATATAGTATAAATCTCATTCTATTACACCAAATTAAACTTTCACCATTAAATTTAACAATCGATGACGTCAAGCTTCTAACCATGACATACCTATCTTATTTCCAACAAACCTAAAGTTTTTTCTGGATTAGAGAGTTGCTATTTAGACTTTACAATAGATTCTCAACTTATTTTTTAAACATTTTTAATTATATTTTCAATCAGCTATTACCTACCTTTACATTTTATTAAAATCCAAAAAATTAAAACTACACTTTTTGAAGTTCGTAACCAAAAATTGACTTTACCTTGTCTTGTCATGTCACTCTTTGTCATTCCTTTTCATTTTACATCAGTTGGTCTGTGCTAATTCAAATGGCAAGTACCTAGTTTTTTCGAGCAGGGAAGCATGTTGCTCTTTAGGCACATACATATTTTAATCTAGTAACATCGACTTGTAGTCATAATATTTTATCATAAGGTATAATGTAAGCCATATATTTTGAAGTTACCACCTTCATTGGTGTGCTAGTTACAACTACTTTGCGGAATGTAAATATTCTCCACATAATTTTCTCATTAACAGTCACAATTTTAACCTTTTTGCCTTAATCTAACGTGGAAATACTTCATTCCAGGCACTGAAGATGTTCTGTTCAGAACGAAAACGTTTTGCAATCCATGTGGATGACTTTTAGAAGTTTTAAATAAACTATTTTATACCAAAATACAATTTGAAGTTTTTACTTCTGTATATGTTTTTATTTAAATATCTTTTAAAAATATTTTTAAATATTTTTATTAGGTTGAACAACTTTGACTTTTAAATAATTTTAAATTTGTCCAGATTTAGCCATACGGCTCACACTCCTTCTGAGGGGAAAATGGACTCATCCCAGATACCTACGGTATCAAAAGGATTGAGCTCTGTTGGGACTCTTTCCGTGTTATCGAGCCCTAGGTGACTTGGTATGCAGGTGTATCTCCCAAAAATTTTCGTACACATCTGGCAGTTGCGAGTAGTACAGCTTTCTGCATGGTCTTGTAAAGATGTTCATTTAGACCCAGCTTTTTTATGCTTTCGAGGAGGTTTTTCGGAATGACTCCAGTAGTAAACATCATAATAGGTATCGTCTGGGTACATTGCATTCTCTATTGTCTTCGTATTTGAATTTCCAGATCTCTGTACTTGGCGATCTTTTCAGTAAATTTACTACGTAGATTACTGTTGTTAGGTATCACCACATCAATTAGTGTTGTTTGTCTTGTTAACTTATTAACTAGTACGAGATCTGGTCTATTATGTGCCACTGTTTGGTCTGTGAGCACAGTGCGGTTCCAGTATAGCTTGTAGATGCCATCCTCAAGCATGCTTTAAGGACGTATCGATAATATGGGAGGTGGTCCGTTTGAAAAAGTCCCAGCTTGATAGCTATCTCCTGATGAATTATTTTTCCCACTGCGTCATGCCGTTCCTTGTATTCAGTTGCAGCAAATGCCTGGCAGCCCCCTGTAAGACGGATGGTTTCTTGGGTTTGGCATCCATATCGGCATTTGTCGTTTTCGACCTGAGGGTCTTTGACGATATATTTCAGGTAGTTTCTGGTTGGTATAACCTGCTAGTCGGAGAGATAGAAGCGGATTTTGTGCGTGATAAGTAATATGGAAAAACTATATGGGGATATGTTGAATTATTTGTGTACATGACTTTCATCAACGGCCGGAAACCAGAGTGGGGGCGGAGGGTAGTTATAAGGGTTCAAAGTCGCGGAATTTAGTTTTTTTTTTGTGACGCTCATGATCGAGATAGTGCATCAAAATTTGGGAATAAGTAGGTCACGACGTACCTAAGTAAAATCTCTAGGAACGCAACGCTGCGTGGCCGACAAAGGGGTGGGGGTATGGGTGAATATAAAAAATATAAAGGGTTTTTTGCGACGTTCCTGATTGAGATAGTGGACCAAAATTTGGGAATAAGTAGGTCATGACGTAACTAAGTAAAATCTCCAGGGGTGGCACGCTGCGTGGCCGACAAAGGGGTGGGGCAGGAGTGAATACAGAAAATATAAGGGGTTTTTGCGACGTTCGTGATTTAGAGAGTGCACCAAAATTTGGGGATAAGTAGACCATGACATAGCTAAGTAAAATTCTCAGAGCCGGAAACCCGAGGTGGGGGACGAGGGCAGTTATTAGGGGTCAAATTCGTCGTTTTTATTATTTTTTTTGTGACGCTCATGATCGAGATAATGTACCAAAATTTGGACATAAGTAAGTCATGACGTAACTAAGTAAAACCTCCAGGGGTGGCACGCTGCGTGGCCGACAAAGGGGTGGGGCAGGGGTGAATACAAAAAACATAAGGGGTTTTTTGCGACGTTCGTGATTGAGAGAGTGCACCAAAATTTGGGACTAAGTAGACCATGACATAACTAAGTAAAATCCTCAGAGCCGGAAACCAGAGTTGGGCATGAGGGTAGTTATAAGGGGTCAAAATCGCCGTTTTTATTATTTTTTTGTGACGCTCATGATCGAGATAGTGCACCAAAATTTGGGAAAAAGTAGGTCATGAGGTAACTAAGTACAATCTCCAGGGGTGGAACGCTGCGTGGCCGATAAAGGGTTGGGGGTAGGTGTGAATATAAAAAATATAAGGGGTTTTCTGCGACGTGCTAGATTGAGATAGTGCACCAAAATTTGGGAGTAAGTAGACCATGACTTAGCTAAGTAAAACCCCAGAGCCGGAAACCAGAGTTGGGGATGAGGGTAGTTTTAAGGGGTCAAAGTCGCAGTGTGTTTTATTTTTTTTGTGACATGGCACAACATTTGTCCCCCACGCAGCGTTCCGCCCCTGGAGATTTTACTTATTAATGTCATGATCTACTTATTCCCAAATTTTGGTGCACTATCTCGATTACGAATGGCAAAAAAACCCCATATATTTTTATACTCACCGCTGCCTACCACCCCTTTGTACCCCAAGCAGCGTTCCGCCCCTGGAAATTTTACTTAGTTACGTCATGACCTACTTATTCCCAAACTTTGGTGCACTATCTCGATCATAAGCGTCACAAAAAAATAATAAAGAACGGGATTTTGACCCCTTATAACTACCTTCCTCCCCCACTCTGGTTTCTGGCTCTGGGGATTTTACTTATATATGTCATGGTCTACTTATACCCAAATTTTGGTGCATTATCTCCATCACGAACGTCGCAAAAAACCCCTTATATTTTTTATATTCACCCCTACTCCCACCCCTTTGTCGGCCACGCAGCGATGCGCTCCTAGAGATTTTAATTAGGTACGTCATGACCTACTTATTCCCAAATTTTGGTGCACTATCTTCATCATGAGCGTCATAAAAAAAATAATAAAAACCGCGAACTTGACCCCTTATAACTACCCTCGGCCCCCACTCTGGTTTCCGGCCGTTGGTGAATGTTATGTACACAACTAATTCAACATATCCCCATATAGTTTTTCCATATTACTTATCACGCACAAAATCCGCTCCCAGCTCTTAGACTATGATCCTGAATGGCCAGTAATGAACCTTCCGTTTCACTGAACATCTTTCCTGATGTCAACCAATAGTTCGACGCTGTATTGTCGACATAGTCTTGGCTGACCTCATTGGGATTACGCCCGTGCAGAGGTTTACTAATCCAGGTGCGAATTTTTTCGTCTTTAGTGTGGTGGTTTATGCACATTTCTGGTTCCCTCAGTTTGATCCGTTTTGTGTCATCTACTGCGCAAATAGCGCGATGTAGAGTAGATGTCTCAACTTGCATCTGAAAATAAGTTCTTAAATTAGCAATTTGTTTATCTAATTGCTCACCTATATGCATAAGTCCTCTTCCTCCTAGATTCCGTGGTAATGTTGTTCTTTCTAGTGCACTTTTAGGATGGTGTTTTTGTGCCTTTGTGTGTGTGTGTGAGATCCTGGCATCAGACAAAATCTATTTGCCACAAAACAGTTTTTGTGCCTTTGTGAGGTGTATTCTAACTTCTCGCTGAAGATTCTCTATGTCCGTTTTTGTCCACTTAACAATACCAAATGAATAGCTAAGCGCGGAACAAGCGTAGGTGTTTAGTGCCTTAAACAAATTTTTACTGTTAAGCTGTGAACGAAGCAGCTGTTTTACCCTTCGTATAAATTCAGTAGTTATCTCATTTTTCATTTGCTTATGATCAATTCTCCGCGCTTGATTTACTCCAAGTTATTTATACATATCGTTTTCACCTATGGCCTCGCTGTTCTGGCCATTTTGTATATCGAATCCTCCGGGCTGTACTTTTTCTCTGACTATATTTAAAACACGGCACTTGTCTAGACCGAAGTGCATACTAATATCATTCGAAAAGAATTCTACAGTTCTTAGCATCTCATCTAGTTGGTTTCGAGTGGAAGCCATTAATTTTAAATCATCCATATACAACAGATGATTAAGCTTCGCCACCACATTGTTGTTATTTTTGATGCTAAAAAATGCGTCAGTGGAATTCAATAGCTGAAATAGTGGGTTCATAGCTAGACAGAACCAGAGGGGACTTAACGAATCTCCTTGGAACAGGCCCCGGCTGATAACGATATTTTCAGTTTCGATGTTATTTTCACCAGGTATTTGAGGGTGAATTCTAGTCTTCCACTTTGTCATTATATGCTGTAAAAACGTCACTATATTATCATCGACTTTATATATATTCTCAATATATTTATAAGCCATTCATGCGGCACTAAATCAAAGGCCTTCTTGTAATCACTGAAGGCAGTAAATAGGTTCTTCTTTTTGGAATATGCCAGATTAGAAATGACTGAGTCGATGATAAGTTGTTCATTGCAACCCATGGAAGCCTTAGCGCATCCTTTCTGTTGAGGCTCTATGATATTGTTCAGAGCACAGTGTTGGTAGATACGCCGGGCTACACAGTATGTGACCAATTTATACAAAGTTGAAAGACAAGTAATTGGGCGGTATTTGGCTGGATCTTGGGTGTTATTTTGATCCTTTGGTATTAAATAAGTGGTTTTCTGAGTTAGAAATAATGGTGCTTCCTGCGGATTAGAAATAATATTAATAATTAGTGTTGATAAGCAATCAGGAACACTCCAAAACTTCTTAAGCTAGAAGTTTTGAACTCCGTCTGGTCCAGGAGATTTCCAGTTATGAAGCTCTTCGATGATATTTGAGACTTCTTCAGTGGTGAAGGGTCCGTAGAGTGTAGTAGTGTAGTGTTAGCAGTTCTGTGTCGTATCTTGTATCCATCCAGCATTGTTGTTAAGAGCAGCTGGTGTGGAAAGTTGATTTCCCCAAAACTCATGAATTTCTTCTTGGCTTGGGTAAGACTTATCGAGATTTTCTACGGTGGAATTGAGTTTTCGATAAAAGGCCTTCTCAGCAGTCTCAAAAAAGGCATTGTCGGATTTTCGGTTGTTATTCACTTTGTACCTTCTTAGTCGTCCTGAATAAACGGAGAGTTTTTGTTTTAATGTATCCAGGCACTGTTGGGTTGTGTTGTTTTCTGGATCATATTTTGAGTGTCTTGCAGTACCTACTCAGTATTATTTCTTCAGCTCTCCTGATGACTTTTCTACTTCTTACACCTCGTATATATTCTGTGACCTGACCAATATGCCTACGCAGTAATTCAATCTTTCCGAGCAGTCTTTGTTCCCAGGGTGCAATTCTGTTACCGGTCCTTCCATTGTTAGTACCCCGTCGTGTTCTGATCTTACTGCCCATTACATTAGCAATTGCTGTTGCTGCGCAGTAGATAACCATGTGCAAATATTCTAATGTGTGGGCTTCTACCGCATGATTGGGTAGGACTTCAGTGTTCACAATTGGTAACAGCGCCCCTAGTTTCTTACAAGAGTTTATTCGTGGTAGCGGTTGTCTGCTAAGTGGGTTTGTTCCATTAAACTCCTGTACCTTACGTGCCATTTCGCTTACTAGGTTATCACGTTACTCGTTGTTTTCCTGCTCTGTATTGTCAGGTTGCGTTTCTTGTATGGCAAGCTCAAGAATCTGCTCATGAACTTCAAAAGGGAATTGATCTTCAATTACTACATCGTTATTTATCTCCCGTTCAACTTCGCTTCTGATGGTATTGCGTCTAGTCTCTGGGATAAGGCTGTTTCTTATAATTACCCGGTATTGCTCTGATACTCGTTGCTCCGATACTTGAATATACAGGGTAGCGAGAAAGCATGGAAACACGGCAATTTCTCGGAAACCGCTTAAGCGATTATTATAAATTTTGGTGGGTAAGGGTATTCTAATACGGCCAATATTATAGTGGTAATTACATTGTTGTCAAATATTCCGTTTTTCTAAAAATCTAATGAATTTTAGTATTTTAAATAGAACATCCTCTATATTTTTTGCGTTTTGAAGTCCTTAAGAAATACTGATTATTTTTCATGTTATGTTCCCTATACCTAAATATCATAATTTCGGAGTTATTGCTACATTTATTAAAACATTTTTTTTAACAAATTATAAAAATTCATTGTTTTGAACCGGGTAGACATTATTTTATGTTGTTGGGTCACTGGGAACAAAAAAGGTCTTTTGTAATTTTCCTGAAAAGCTAATCGTTTCCGAGTTATAAACAATTTAAAACTGAAAAAAAAACCGAAAAATGATGATTTTCTAGGTTCAAAAACACAAGTAAAAAATATTATTTTTGAAACTATTAAGTGTATAAATTCATGTTCAAACCTTATTTTATCAGATGTCGATAAGTGATTTGGTCTTATTTCATTCTAAAACATTATTTTTTAGTTGTTAATTCAGCCCGATAGCCCGTCCTCTCATATGAGCTTTATTAACAATTAAAAAAAAACAATGTTTTATAATAAAATATGCCAAAAATTCTTACAGGGATCTGATAGAAAAAGGTTTGAGCTTGAATTTAGGTACGTAATTTTAAAAATGGTTTTTTTACTTTTGTCTTTGAGAACCTTGAAAACCGTCATTTTTCGATTTTTTTTCAGTTTTAAATTGTTTATAACTCGGAAACGATTAACTTTTGTGGAAAATTACAAAAGACCTTTTTTGTTCCCAATGATCCAAAGAACCTAAAATAATGTCTACCTGGCCCTAAAAAATTGATTTTTCAAATTGTTAATTTTTTTTTAATAAATGTAGCAATAACTCCGAAAATATGGCATTTCGGTATAGGGAACATAACATGAAAAATAATCAGTATTTCTTAAGGACTTCAAAATGCGAGAAATATACAGGGTGTTCCATTTAAAATAAGAAAATTCATTAGATTTACAGAAAAACGGAAGATTTGACAACAATGTAATTACCAATATAATATAGGCCGCATTAGAACACCCCTACCCATTAAGATTTATAAAAATCGTTCAAGCGGTTTCCGAGAAATCACCGTGTTTCCATACTTTCTCGCTACCCTGTATGGGTACGTCCTGCAAAATTCGGCATACAGCTGTTGTCGGTGGCCGATTGTTTCTTGACGGAGGTTTGTCATCTTGTAGTAGAAGCGCAAAATGTTTTCATTACAGCAGCGGGACTCCGTGCACTTTCGTTTCAAGCGATGCGATCGTATTTATGCAAATTAGCAGAGTATAGACGTAGTAGAAGAGGTGTTCCCAAATTCCCAACAGACTACAAATTCCACACGGACGTAAGCAGTGATTGGTCGTTATCATCTGATTTTGACATAGATAGACATATGGATTTGGATGAATTTTTGTGGTTATGTAAGTATATTTTTTGTCTGTCTGATTGACACTTTCTTGTTTTTGAAAAATTTGTTCAAGAATGGAAATATGAAGACGTGAAAAGATATGCAGAAAGTTGAGACAAGTTATGTAAGGTCTAGAACAGTTCACACAAAGAAACAAGATGATTTATACTATGAGTATAGTTTTTAATCAATTTCATGCTATGAGTGTAACAGAAATAACATAATAATATGCAAGGAGTATAGATGCTAGGAGAGTATATTATATTCATTGATGTGGTAAGTCCTTTATTAGTTGCAATAATTAAAACTTATAGGTACTTGTCTATCTTTAGGATATAAGCCCAACTATAAAATAATTAGGACAGAGAAACCTGTTCCATTCATTGTCCCTCCAGACTGATTTGCAAACTGTGAGATCAAGGACAGCTTTCTATCAGTTATGTATTGGAAAACACATGCTGAACCATGCATCTGTAAAAACTACAAGAAAAAATGGTTGTAGAGAAATTAATGAGGTGCCACCCAATAAAATTTCATGAGATTCAAGAATGTGAAGATACATGAGCAATTTCAGGTAGGGATCCTATTAAATTACATAATGTAACTTTAACACAGGTATATGAAAGTGAGTGTAAGGCAGTGGTCTCCAATAAACACTGTACACGGCCTAAGGCATCTATTGGATACCACCAGTTAAGTCGGTGGCTACTACAAATTACTCTGTAATTTGAATTTGTTTTAGAATTACTCTTTTCTGTAACTCTTTTCGGTTGTAAGATAGTTTTCTGTCCTTCAAAGTTTATTAAAAGAACGAAAATGAACAATTTTCCTACAGCGTGACATACGCAGCCTACAACATCTATTTATTTATTTATTTATTTATTTACGGGATTACCCCCATTACAACACATACAGTATAAAATCAATCTCTGTAATATCTACTAAACTAGAGTAAAATAAATCTTAATTACATACTTATTAAACAAAAACGAAATATTAATAGTTATCCATTACACATATTACATCTATTACACAAATCAGTTCAAATAAACAAAAAGTACCTGTCAAGCTCTTTTAATCCGATTCTTAAAACCAGCCAAGGAGACACCAAACATTTCCAAGTTATTCTCGTTTATAATTTTTAGTGTTCGCTCAATGGGCGAATGCATACCATAGTTTGTCCGATGAAAAGGTATATAAAACAAATCAACATGGCTGAGACTTCTGGAGGGAACATATAAATTAATAGATTGGAGAAGTTCAGAACAACAAATTAAACCATTTATTAATTTAAACACAAATACCAAATCAGAGTTATCTCGTCGAGTTTTTAATAAATTCATGTTGAGTGTTTTTAAAATATAGGTATAATCATGATTAGTAATGCGTATGTTTAATTTGTATGCACAATATCTCAAAAATTTTTTCTGCAATCTCTCCAACGTAGTAGAATGAGCTTGGTATTGTGGAGACCATACAATAGATGCATATTCCACTTTAGATACAACCAAAGCATAATATACAGTTCTTAAAGCCCCTACAGATAGTCTCAGACAGTTGCGAATGATAAAGCCCAAAGATTTTGATGCATTTACTGTTACACTATTTATATGTTGCACAAAACGCAACTGCTCATCAAATGTGACTCCTAAGTCTTTTATTGTTTTAACATAAGACAATTCATTTTCATTAATTGTGTAAGAAGTATCATATTTTTTATTACCTCTATAAAAGCTTATATAACAGCATTTAGCAACATTTAAATGCAAAATATTATTCTCACACCAAATACTCAACCGGTCTAAATCTTCTTGAATTAATGTTACATCAACATTTGAATCAACGGATTTAAATAATTTCAAATCGTCTGCAAACATCAGGAAATCGCAATTTCTAAAACACTCTGATATATCGTTCACAAATATATTAAATAACAAAGGTGAACAGTGAGCTCCTTGGGGTACTCCTGATGTCACATGAATTATATTTGAATTAAAACAACCTACTCTCACCTGCTGTGTGCGATCTCTTAAAAAGCTATTGAACCATTGTAAGGATTGATGACTGAAGCCAAAAGCATTTAATTTTCCCAATAACATGTTATGATCTACTCTGTCAAATGCCTTGGAGAAGTCAGTATAAATAGTATCCATCTGACTTTTATTCTCCAACGCGTTTAATATTTTTTGTTCAAAGAGTACTAAATTTGTTACCGTTGATTTATTCTGAGAAAATCCAAGTTGATTGTGTATTAGACGCTCTTTACAATAAAATTTTAATTGATCGTGCAATAGTCTATCAAAAAGTTTTGGTATAGAGGATTGTTTACAAACGCTTCGATAATTTGTTATGTCTTGTTTATTACCTGATTTAAAAATTGGACAGATATAAGAGTGCTTCCATAAAGTTGGGAAACTGATGTCTTTAATGATGACTCAAAAAGAAGATATAAAGGATTAGTTAGTGAATATATACAGTTCTTTAGAAAGTAATCGGGAATACCATCTGGACCACTGCTTAACTTATTGGGTAGGGATAAAATGTTGTTGAAAATATCTTTCACTGATATTGAAAAATTAGGTATAAAAAGATTGTTGTTTCCCTTTACTTCCAAGTTATTAATATTTGATTGTGGCGAATAAACTGTTGAAAAAAATTGACGGAAACAGTTTGCAATCTGTTGTCCGTTTGTTGCTATAGCATTACCATAGTACATACTGTTTGGTAAATCATTTGATGCTCTCTTACTGTTTACAAACTGCCAAAAGTACTTAGGATTACTGCATAAATTATGATTTACTTGATTCAGATAAGTGTTATAACATTGATTTGATAGATCCTTACACAATCTCCTAAGTTCTGAAAAAATCACATAATCCTCTTGATTACAGGAAGCTAAATAATTTTTATGAGCAATTTTTTTCTGTACAACTAAATAACGCAAGTTGGCATCAAACCATTTTGGATAACTAGAAGTTTTAAATCTTTTCACCGGTACAAACAATGATAGTGACATATTAAGTATGTTGTAAAATTCTGTTAAAGCATCATCAACATTTGACAAATTCAAATGGTCTTCCCAAGGTATCATTGAAAGATAGTTATTGAGACCTTCATAGTCTGCATTTACAAAATCATGATAAAATTCAGTATAGTCTAATGACTTACCTCGATGTTCACACAAACTAATATTGTAAGTGTAACTTATGTGATGATAACTATTTTTAAAAATCGGATCTGAGGCTTTTGCTACTTGTAAATCACAAACATTTGTAAATATTAAGGCTAAAAACACATTTCTTTCATTTGGAATATTAATCATCTGGAAAAAATTCAAGTACCCATAAAACTCAGCTAAGTACAATGCATGTGAACCTTGAGGACAATTCACCAAGACACCTGATTCATTGTTATCCCATGAAGCTTCCGGAAGGTTGAAGTCTCCGAATATATATGTCTTATGATGATTATACCTTAAGGATATATCTTCGACTGATAAACAGTGTTGTTCATATATTTGTTCTACGGATTTTGGTGGAATATATACCCCTCCAATTATAAAATTTTCTTTACCAAATTAGCATAAAAGAAAAAGTTGTTCAATAGATTTGTACAAGGGTTTCAGCACAGTTACCTTAATGTAGTCTTTAACAACAATCAAAATACCTCCTCCTCTTGACTTATAACTATTATCACGATCACATCTAAAAGTTCTATATGAAGGCATTTTAATTTCACTATCTAAAATATCCTCGTGTAACCAACTTTCAACAAATAAAAAATGTCATAATCAGAACATAAAATAGAACTAATCAGATCTTGAATTTTTGTACGAAGTCCTCCGACGTTCTGACAATAAACTTGTAATGGGGATGAGATTAGTTTTTTCCTTCTTTCTTGAATGATTCAATTTTTGGTACACCATTTCTGTATTTTATGGCAATGTCTTTTTCGCCTTTATTTTGTGTGTCTTTTAATTCTTTCCAAGCTTTACTGAACATATCCCTTTGCATATTTGTTTGATCACTATTTATTTTGATTGTTGAGTTCTGTAGTCTTTTCTTACTCCTTAAAATGTCCTTAACAACACCATTATTGGAAAAAATAGCTCTAAGTGGACGAGACTTACCACCCGTGTTCTTTCCTACTCGAACAACCTTCACTAAATCCTCCAACGCTTCATCTTTTCCCATTTGTTTCATAATTTCCTCGACTTTGGCTTTGTCTTGTTTTATCCTATCTTCAATATTCTCAGAATTCAATTCGGGAACATTGAATAACATAATATTGTTAGATTTTACAATTCTATCATTTATTTCTATGAACATTTCCTCAAATGGCAAACCTGGCGCATTGGAGTTGCATTTCAGTTCATCAATAGTCTTCCTTAGATCACAAATCTGATTATCCTTTTCGTGTAAGGATTTTTCATTGGCACACTTAAGTTTCTCTACCTCAATCTTTAGATCTTCAACCATAGACTTCAAAATTGGTACTAACAGTAAACCTTGCTCACAATCCTCACAAAAATATTTTAATTTCCTAGTATCTGCTGCCAATTGAAGACATCTTACTTCTGTAGCTGTTATACTGGCACAATTAATATGTATAGCCCTCTTACATCCATCACACTTGAAAGAAGTCTTATCCTCTGCAGCATCTTTCTTGCATAACAAGCATTTGCCCATATTTGAATATTCAACAAAATGTCAAAAATAAACCCTTTAATAAAGATAGTAAGTCACTTCACTGGTATATGGTAATTACTTATCTATCACTATCAATTTGTCCTAATTGCTTCAAGTTTTTGTTTAAAAAAGAAAAACTAAAGGTACAAACTTTGCATTGCAATTATTGCAATTTACAGACAAACAAATTGTTTTTCCAAAAAAAGAAAGATGATCTTCAAATTCCTTGTACTAATTCAGCTTATTTGATATAACTTTAATAATTAATTGTTGATATTTACTTGTAAAACAACAGTTTTTTAGGAGCAATTGCTAATTACATCCATCGAGGTTGATTTCTAATTTTAAACTGGAGACAACAGCCTTACACATTGTTTTGTAGAGTTTGTAACATTTTTTGTATTCCCTGTTACCAGTGCAACTGTAAAGTATATGAGCTGAAAAATACCTTATGAATAATACTAACTCTGTTTTAGATGATGCTGCAAGGTGTTTGGGAGAAAATAAAAAGAGAAACTGAGTAAACATTGAATTTGATATTAAGATAGTTTTTTAGCTCACAAATGTTTTTTGTTTTGTATCTGTATTAAATTTTTATTATACAGTAGGTACTTAGCACCCCAATTATCCGTGCTCCTCGTGACCGGAAGTGGCACGGATAATAATTGAAAAGCACAGATGATCCAATCATTAATTTCTTATACAGTGAGCACGTAAAGGTTGGAATAAATTCATTTTCTCGAGAAAGGACGACTTTTGAAAAAAATCCCAAAACAGGTCAATTTTTAATTTTAAATTACGACTTTTTGGCATATATATATAATACTAGTGACGTCACCCATCTGGGCGTGATGACGTCATCGATGATTTTTTTAAATGAGACTAGTAGTCGTGTGATAGCTCATTTGAAAGGTAATTCAATTCTCTATTCAGTAATATAAACATTAACATAATTATTTATACAGGGTGTCCAAAAAATTTTTTTTTGTATTAAATTTATTGACATAAAAAGAAGAATGTATGTAATTTATTTATTTCAAAATACATTTTACTGCTCGCAGAAAACAGAAAAAAATGTATATTTGAAAAATAATCATTGCTTTTTGCTTAAATTAAATGTTCAAATTGTCACGAGGCTGGTGGGTATCTGCTTTAATATTGAATTTAAGCCAAAAACAATATTTATTTGCCAAAAACACATTTTTTCCTGTTTTATGATAGCAGTAAAATGTATTTTGAATTAAATAAATTACACTCATTCTTCTTTTTATGTCAATAAATTTAATTCAAAAAATTTTTTTTGGGCACCCTGTATAAATAATTATGTTAATGTTTATATTACTGAATAAAGAAATTACCTTTCAAATGAGCTATCACACGACCCCTATTCTCATTTAAAAAAAACATCGATGACGTCATCACGCCCAGATGGGTGACGTAACTAGTATGACATATATGCCAAAAAGTCTTAATTTAAAAATAAAAATTGACCTGTTTCGGGATTTTTTCCCAAAATCGTCCGTTCTTGAGAAAATGAATTTATTCCAACCTTTACGTGCTCACTGTACATGATTCATATAAGAATATTTCATAAGAATTTCTTATGCATGATATGTACTTACCTATCATAAAAAAATAACAGAAAAAATAAATCTTTCATTATGAGTCTCCTTTTCTGCATATAGAGTTTCTGTCGAGTGATTAAAGTGATGCTATTTTGATAAAACCTTAAAAATTCAATTTGAGTAATAGAAAATCATAGCACGGATAATCCGCAGCCCGGATAATCTGCACACGGATCGGGGTTCTACTGTAGTTGTATAGGCTAATTTACAAGAATGTTAGTTTGTTTTTATAGATTTTACTTGATTCATAAATATTGTGAAATTTCTTATAAGATTATATTTACATATATACGCATACTTAATTTAGGTCTGAATTTTAAAGAATTGTTAAGTAATGATGTTATTTTATAGACAACATTATAATATACTAGAGTTGTACTTAAAAATCAAAATATTACTGGGTCCCAGGCGGGGTTTAGAGGGGTTTTACCTTCGCCATTGCACGAATAAGAGCCTCCCCTCCTTTGATTTCCGAGATTTTTAATAAAGAATAAAAAATTTTAAACATTAGGTATTTAGTGTTTTATTTAGTTTGCAATAGTTATTTTCAGTAAACATTTTTTATTATCGTATATTTATGGTGAAAACAATATTTAGTGTAAGGTTCTAGAAATTAAAGTCATTTTGAATTTATGCAAGGCAGGTCTACAACAGCAATTTTTATTTTAAGACAGCTAATGGAAAAACTTGAGAAAGAGAAAAAGAAAGACTCGCACATAGT
Organism: Diabrotica virgifera virgifera; assembly: GCF_917563875.1. NCBI lineage: Eukaryota > Metazoa > Arthropoda > Insecta > Coleoptera > Chrysomelidae > Diabrotica > Diabrotica virgifera. Next base: position 66,800,567 of record NC_065448.1, on the reverse strand, counting down.
ATTTATTAATCGTGAGAAACATATGACAAAGTTACTGGAAACCTACTGGTACTAAGTAGGAAAGGAATACCGGCTGAATATGTGAGTGCTGCTAGACATGTATGAGATGGTGACGATCAGAGTTCAAGCAACAAAAACAGAATATTCTTTTAAATATGGTATTACAAATCCACATAGAGTAGTTAGCTGGGATAAACAAGAGCTCCACAAGATGATAGTTTTATGTATGTAGGATCGATATTACTGAGCAATGAGAAAGTACATGGAGATACTAGATACAAGTAATAGACCTGGATCCCGCGTATGAAAAAAAAGTTGATTATTAGCAAGCTGACAATTTGTTAATGGCTTAACGGTGTCGAGTCAGACAGCATGATTTGAGTTTCCACTAGACTTGTGTTATGGACGGATTTTACGGGCTGTGATTGGTCGCATTCAAATCAAGGACATTTAGGATTAGGAATCTCTCTCACTCGTTTGTTGCAGTTTTAGTTTTAAGGTTATAATACTTATACATATTTACATTTTAAATTTGTAAAGTTATAGTTCTTCTACAATAAATATTATAATACAAATGAATATCTTAATTTATAAATGTAAAGTTAATATTTTTCAGAGTATTTACGTACTATGTATGCTGTTTTTTATTAAGTACTTATAGTTTTCTCGGATCTACATTCAGCAAAAATTATATAACTAGGGGGTAGTAATGTTATAAGAAAATTAAATAGTATAATTTATACTTATAAAAGAGATAATATTATATTTATTTGTGTCTTAAAAATGTATGATTAACTTTCAGGCTTATTTGATCTGATGTACTAAATTGGCTCAGAGACTAACAAAGTATTAACATATAAAAGTTTAAGGGTTGTAAGAACTTCAGAAGGAAATTTTAATACGAGAGTGGCCATTCCCCTGCCTAAACTGCAATACATATTTAATTGAATTAAATGAATTGCCATAAAATAGTCATACTAACTTTATGATGGAATTAATGGTAGGTATAGAGAAAAAAACAAATAGAACGTTTTTTAAATTGTTTATTAGTGAGCTGTTCTTTAGATCAGCGGTTCTCAATCTGTGGTACATGTACCACTGGTGGTACATTTCATTTTTTGAGGTGGTACACAAAACCTCATTAGTTTTGGACCAGATAACAGCGAAACTACAGGGTAACATTCCATGGTGCTTAATGTATGCTGATGATGTCGTGTTAGTAGGAAATAGTGAAAGAGACTTAGAAAAAAAACTGGAATAGTGGAGACAAGATCTGGAGGAAAAAGGTTTAAAACTTAGTAGGACAAAAACAGAGTATTTGGAATGTTCATTTAAAGATGGAGCTACTACAAATAAAATGGTATCTTTGGATGGTGAAATAATTGTGAAAAGCAATAGTTTTAAGTACCTAGGATCGGTATTACAGAGTAATGGAGAAATATATGGAGATGCATGTAGTAGAATTAGGGCTGGATGGATGAAGTGGAAAGAAGCGAGTGGTGTGTTGTGTGTCAGAAAAATTCCAATTAAGCTGAAGGGAAAATTCTATAAAACAGCCATAAGACCGGCTATGATGTACGGAACTGAATGTTGGGCAGTGAAAAAGAAAGAGGAACAACAAATGCATGTGGCGGAAATCAGAATGCTTAGATGGATGAGTGGAGTGACAAAGAAGGATAAAATTAGAAATGAGTATATTAGGGGAAGTCTAGGTGTGGCACCAATTGATGCCAAAATGAGAGAGCATAGGTTAAGATGGTTTGGTCATGTTCAACGGCGAGACGTTAATTACCCAATACGAAGAATAGCTGAAGTGCAGATTCCTGGAAGGAGTAGGAGAGGAAGACCAAAGAAGACCTGGGAGGAGACGATAAGGCAGGACATGTTGGTAAAGGGGATTAACATTGATATGACCCAAGATAGAATTGTGTGGAGAAATGCCATTAGGGAAGTCGACCCCGCATAGGGATAAGGCAAAGAGAATGATGATGATGATGACACAAAACGCAAAAACAGCCAAAATCAGCACCACTATTTTAGTTAATTAGATCATCAGCATCATCATTCAACCCGGATCTATCCACTGCTGGATATAGGTCTCCCTCAGTCTTCTCCATGCATTTCTTTCCTGTGCTGTCTGCATCCAGTTTCTGTCGATCCGTTTGATGTCATCAGACCATCTGGTTGGCGGACGACCTCTACTTCGATATGCTTCTTGTCTTGGTCTCCAGTGTATTATTCACTGTGTCCATCTGTTATCCGACATTCTAGCTATGTGTCCAGCCCAGTTCCACTTTAGGGTCATAATTCTTTCTATGGCATCCGTCACTCCTGTTCTCCGTCTTATCTCCCTGTTCGTAATTCGATCCCGACGAGAAATGCCTAACATTGAGCGTTCCATGGCTCTTTGGGTAACACAAATTTTATTTCTTACTTTCTTGGTCACTGTTAAAGTTTCTGCACCATAGGTAAGTACTGGCAACACACATTGATCAAAGACTTTTCTTTTGAGACACATATGTAGTTCTGACTTAAGGACATAGCTCAGCTTTCCGAATGCCACCCAAGTGAGTCCTATGCGGCGGCTTAGTTCGCACGTTTGATTATCTCTTCCTATGCGTATCTCATGTCCTAAGTACTTATAAGAGGTGGTATCTTCAATAGGCATGCCATTTACTGAAATCTTTTCGCTTTAATTAGATCACCTATTTAGATATATGTATTTCAGTTAGGTGGTACCAAAAATAATAAAAAGTATTTGGTGGTACATGACACAAAAAGATTGAGAATCGCTGCTTTAGATCATACATAAGGTCGATCATAGACTATGCCACCATCTTATATGCATCTGCTAGCACCAATTTATTAAAGAAAATAAATGTAACGATCAATTGCTGAATTCAATTGATTGTTTGTCTAGGTGCCATGAGATCCACTCCTGTTGAAGCGTTATTTGGAGAAGCCATTGAATTACCACCACAGTTTAGAAGAACCTATCTGAGTGACAAATTCTTAATAAAAATTCTTCTTTCTCGAAACTCCTTATGCCCCTCAGGGGTGTCAGATCTTTTCATCCTCTATCCATCTCTTCCATTTCTTGCGGTCCTTTGCTAACTCTTTCATTTGTGTATGTGTTTTTCCTGCCCAATTTCTATAATCTGATCGATCCACCTTTTTCTTGTCCTCCATTTCCTTCTTTTACCATACCTTTTTGATTCCATCACCTGCTTTGGTAGTCTTCCCTGGTTCATTCGGTTAATGTGTCCATGCCAATTTAATTTCTTTTTTGGATCTTCGTTATTATCGATTGCTATTTAGCCTTTGTCTAATATCCTCATTTCTTATTCTGTCCAATTTTGTTTTTCCTGCTATTTTTCTCAACTGCTTCATCTCCGCTGCGCTTATTGTACTGTCTATTTTTGCATTGTTTACCCATGTTTCACTTGCATAATTTTAAAGTTGATACATATATTGCATTGTATACCTTTAGTTTTATTTCTTCCTTTCCAAATATTGTTTTATTTAGTGCATAGTAGATCTTATTTGCTTTTTTCGCCCTGTATGAGATTTCTTTGTCTACCTTTCCATCCTCTGATATTATTACTCCCAGGTATTCAAACGTCGAGATTGTTTCCATTATTTCATTTTTGCGACTAAATAACGTTTGGTTTATTTCTTCCCTTTTCTTTTGGGTTACTATCATGGTCTTCGTTTTCTTTACATTTACCTCCATTTTCAAATTTTCTATTTCTTCCACCCATATATTCATTAATTTTTGCATTTTTTCTTTATCGTCTGATATTATTTCTAGGTCATCTGCATATAGTAATCCTTCCATTTTCACTGGTACTAAATTCCTATACCCTATTGTTGACTGTTTGCCTTGACCTTCTTTTAGCACTCTTCATTACTCGATACATTACTAATATGAATGAAACTGTCCCCTTGTTTTATTCCTCTTAGATTTATTATTGGCAATCAGTTTCCGTTTATTTGTACTTTAGCCAGTACATTTCTATATACTTTTATATGTACTTTTTGCCAGGCTTATTATCTTTTGTGGGCTTTCCAGGTCTTCCATTACTGACCATATTATTTCTCTATTTATACAATCAAAAGCAGCTTTAATATCTATAATCGTAATATATAAGTGTTGTCTTTACAACACAAAAATTCCTACCCAACAATAGATATTAACTGCTCAAATCAACTTGATCTTTCACTAAAAAAAAATAATTGTTGGAAATAATGGGAGTGTATACTAAACTCATAAAATTTTGTGGAATTTATTTCTATAAAATATTTTTATTTTGTACAATAAATACTTTTCTCATCTGTTATCAATACATTATAAAGGTTTAAATAAATAATTATTGATTGGTGTATGGTGTATGTTATGTTATTTATGCCTGTTTACTGTTAATAATAATATTGGCTATGAGTAGTTATGTTTGGTTGTGTAGTCTTTTCCAGTTACGTCTAGCAACCTAACTTCTCAAAAAAAATTACCAATGTCACTAGACAGTAGTTGTGTCTCAGATTAGCAAATAGACTTTACCTTTTCATACTTGATGGTTTCACTGTAATTATTAAGAATGCCTGACAGTTAACATGTTTAGATGACGGATTTTTTGTCTTTGATGAAGGCAAATTAGCCTGAGTATTGCGATGGCATCGATAGTCTTTCTGTAATAAAAAAAATCTATTTAATATCTTACAATATATGAATATATGTTTTGAACTTTAAATCAAAATGAACACAAAATTTGTTGCTTAGCAAAATACTTAAAAATTCTCTCCTATTCATCCCTACAAAATATAAAACCCATAAAGTTAGAAAGTGAATATATTAACATCAATATTTACCTTGAAAACAAGCTTCATAGAATCATTTGGATAAGTTCTTAGAACTCTAAAATTTACTTTATTAATATTTTCATATTCTTTTTGACAATTTTGAGCATCTTCTTGTGTTGTTATATTAGCTCAAATCACTGCATTAAATGCGCCATCCTTTCCATTTATTTCGGAAAAATGAACCACCTTATACTCAAATGAGTCTGGGAGGAAGCTTTAAAAATTTACAAAATATAGGAAGCAAGCAGAAAGTAATTTGTTTTTTTTTATAAATATTACAATGTATCTGTAAACGTTCCATAACTTTTGCTGGAAATAATATGGCTGTTTAAAAATGAATACAATAAACAAGTATAAACGTATAAAATAGTCTCAAAATCCAAGATTAATAACTAAAATATCAATATTTTTCTTTTGTATAACATAAACACACTGCATAAACAAAAACAAACGAGAAAACAGGGTTACGTATTTCTTTTAAATGTCATCAAATATGTCATTGATTTGAATACGACCAATCACAGCCCGTAAAATCCGTCCATAACACAAGTCTAGTGGAAACTCAAATCATGCAATCCGATGACGATGACTGCCAATCACAGCAAACGTCCATAGAGGTAAATTGACATAGAGAGAGTGTCATTCAAAACGAAGTGACGACGCCATCTTTTTTCTTTGGATTAGTGCTGTTTCACTCTTACGCATATTAAGCTACGACAGTTGTCCTCCTCTTCCGTGCCTATATTCACACCTTAATGTCATCTTAGTTTCTCGGTACAATGTGCTAGAAAGAGATAGCGCAAACCAGTCGAAGAGATATTGGCTGCATTCAGCAGAAAACTGCGATGACTAATCGATTACTTAGCGATGTGTAATCGCTAACGATTCTTCTGAATGGTATACTTTCATGTACATACGAAAAAGGTTATGACAACTGTCACATTTTTCAAAATAATTTGCAAATACGTGAAAGACACCCCAAGAACAGAAATGAGAATTATTATGAAATGGTAATTTATAAATAACCCCATTTAATTCATACATAGTTTCAAATTCTTGAATTTCTTGCGACATAGGTAAACCTAATAGGTACATACGAATAATCCAACAAAGCAGTTCAGATATGTATCAGTGTGATTTATATGCCTTTCAGCCTTCCTTGCCTTCAATTCATGTTTTTTTAAGATACATAACTTAAAATATACGTGTTAGACACACGTCATACGTCAATCTTATTTTGATTTGCTAAGTAATCATATTTCAAAACCGATGTTTAAAATGGCGACCGATAAGTCATCGAATGATAACTAATCGACAATTTATGTGGCATTCAGCAGAAAATCACTAAGCGATTAGTCATCGATTGAGTCTGCTGAATGCACCCATTGTCGTCAGGACGCGCGGAGTGAAGGCTCACTCTATGTTAATATATACCTATGCAAACGTCCGTGTTGAGTTTAGTCACGTTTAGTGTGGTCTCTTCTAGAACCGTCTATATTCCTTAGAATACGATCGACTCAGGCGTTCGACTCAGGCGATAATGCACGTAGTCCCAATGCTGGACACAGTCCATTTCATGCGCTACCTCGTTCGACCCGATTGAGTCAGCGCCTGCTGGTGTTCCAGTGGAGCACCTTCGGCGGGTGAAGCTCTTGTTGTTTGGCTCGCTTGTGGTTGTGGTTGTGGTTGGGCTGTAACTGATTGTATGCACTTCTATGATTGTATGACAGGGGCCGGCCTCCTCAACACCCTGCCACCGACGTCCCGCATGCTGTCACGTCCAGCTCCGGCTCCAGGCGTGCCCTGGCGATCCCCAAGCAGCGATCCTAAACATAAATAATTAATCTGCTTTCTTATGGGTGTGCATTATATACCTATTGCCAGGTGTCAGTTTTTGTTCCACGGCAAGTATCCCTGCTACTCTCTGGGTATTGGCGCTACGAATACCCAGAAAGCATCCCCCATTCGCAGGGGGCCGCGCCTGATAGAAGAACTGACAAAAAACTCCCACAGGTTAAATTTTTTATTATTATTGTAATTAAAAATAACGACTACCAAGAGTCTGTATATCTAATTTTGCTAATTTTTCTCCCTTTCTTCCAATAACTCTTCATTTTTGCATCAGATAGAATCAGATGATACGAAAACATTTTTTTCGTAATTTTTACTGTCTGCATGAGTTATGGTTTTGAGAGGACCTAATAATACCTAAAATTGTCCAAACAAGTTTAAACGATGCAGCCCTTTACCGAGTAAACTAAAAATGTAAGCGGGATGATTAATGCTTGGTAGCACCAACAGTATGACGTAATTTATATACAAACGACCACCCCGAGTTTGTTTTGGAACATTGATTTGTTTAATTTGCTCTAGGTCAGTGACTCTCCCTCTTTTTGTGTCAAGTATGTACTACAAAATGCTTTTTATTATTTTTGGTACCACCTAATTGAAATACCTACCTATCTAGTTAATAGGTATCTAATCTAATTAACTATAAAGGTACTGATTTTGGCTGTTTTGCATCTTGTGTACCACCGCAGATAATGATATCTACCACCAGTGGTACATGTACCACAGATTGAGAATCGCTGAGGTGATCCACAACGCTTTTATGTGTTGAAGGTTCTGCAAAATCGGCTGTTTTATATAGCTTCGAAAGTGGCGTTGGTTTCATCCACCCCGTTAATATCCTGCATGTCTCATTTAGGGGGCCCGGACAAATAATCTCCGGGCAAAAAATCCCCACAAACAATCCCGGACAAATAATCCCCACAAATTTTTTAGGAGAAAATATCCCCACAAAATATCCCGGACAAAACATCCCCAAGAAATATTTGCTACCGAATAGTTCTCTAAAAGTTTTCCCTAAATTTTATCAAATTTCGAATTCCAATTCCATGCTGAAGACTTCAAAATTTACATGACAAAAAAGTGTGAGTTTTTTTCAAAAATTGTGGAGAATGAGCTAAGGCCCCGTTCTCTTGACAGACGCTTGATGCCGCGCGTTTTTATAACGCTCGATTACAACTACATACATTTTACTTAAGATCTTTCACATGCTAACGTGCGTTTTAGGTCATTAAAACGCGCGTTGGCATGTGAACAGTCTCAAGTAAAATGTATGTGGTTGTAATCGCGCGTTATCAAGCGTCTGTCATGAGAACGGGGCCTTAGCTCATTCCCCATATCTTCCACGATTTTTGAAAAACCTCGCACTCCTGTGTCATGTAAAATTTGAAGTTTTCAGCATGGAATTGGAATTCGAAATTTGGAAAAATTTCGGGAAAATTTTAGAAAACGATTCGGCAGCAAATATTTCTTGGGATTTTTTTATTTTGGATTTTTTGTGGGGATATTTTTTTCAAAAAAATTTGTGTGATTTATTTGTCCGGGATTTTTTATGGGGATTTTTTGTCCGGGAATTTTTTGTCCGGGGATTATTTGTCCTGGCTTCCTCATTTAGCGCAGTATCAAATTATTTGGTGTAGGCAGATCTGCCCCAAACGGGTCACGCATATTCAGCAGTTGAAAAACAGCGCCGATGCGTTGTTTTTAAGACGCCATGACATGCACCCCATTTATTTTCCATTAACTTTATGAGCATGCTGTTCCTAGCTGTTACTCTCCCTCGCGTTTTTATAGAAGATATGTAGGTTACTCCGAGATAGATAGGTTGGTCTGTGTGTTTTAATGTATTACCACTCCACGCAACTTAAAGTTTTCGCTTGGATTCCTTTGCGCGAAGGTGGAAGGACCAGACTTGGGTTTTGGATGGATCTGGCCTCAGGGAATTCAGTTTGTAGTACGCTGTTATTGTTTTTAAGGCAGTCGTCTCGAGTTTCTCCTCCACGTCTTCGAAACTATTTCCTTAAGCACATATTGCGAGATCGTCAGCATAGAGGAATTACTTGGTTTCAGTTGGCGGGGGTTGGTCGTTTGTATATATATTGAAAAACATTGGTGCTTAAACACTTCCCTGTATGAGCCTGTTTTTTTAAACTCTTCACCTACTTACTTGGCCCTCCAAGATGACGAAAAAACGTCTATTTTGCACTAAGGAATATACAGGGTGTTTCATTAATACTTGTCCATATAGTAACTGGAGAAACCTTAGCACAACATACGAAGATTTAACCTAAAACACTTAAATAAAATGTGGTTCCTTACTGAGTTACAGGGTGTTTTATCTAATAATTTAAAAAATATTTTTGCTCAGAATTTTAAAACTATTCGACATATCCTTTTCATACTTGGCGGGAAGTATAGGTTCTGTACAAACTACTAAATTACGTTAAACAAACGTTTCTAGCTATTACCAGAGGCGTACGACGGAGGAAGTGAATGGCTGACCGTTTCCAAATTCTACACCACTGGCGGAATTGCTATTTTAGTTCAATTTTTGGATTCTCCAATACTTTCTATGAAAATAATATACTCTTCATTCGTAACGATAAAGTCATTAGTTTTCGAGATATTTGAATTTAAAAATGAAACGACACGGTTATTTTGATTAATGTACTGTGTCGCTTCATTTTTAATTTCAAATATCTCGAAAACTAATCATTTTATCGTTACGAATGAAGAGTATATTATTTACATAAAAAGTATTGGAAAATCGAAAAATTACACTAAAATAGCAATTTCGTCAGTTGCGTAGAATTTGGGAAGGGTCAACCAGCCACTATCCCCTGTCGTACGCCTCTGGTAGTAGCTAGAAACGTTTATTTATCTTAATTCAGTAGGGTGTATAGCGCCTACACTTTCTGTCAAGTATGATAAGGATACGCCAAACAGTTTTAAAGTACTGGGTACAAATAATTTTTAAATTTTAATCATATGAATCATATCATAAATTAATCAAAATAACTGTGCCGTTTCATATTTAACTTCAAATATCTCGAAAACTAATAACTTTATCGTTACCAATGAAGAGTATATTATTTACGTAGAAAGTATTGGAGAATCCAAAAATGGCACTAAAATAGTAATTCCTCCAGTGGCGTAGAATTTGAGAAGGGTCAACAATTTACTATCCCCTGTCGTACGCCTCTGGTAGTAGCTAGAAATGTTTGTTTGTCATAATTTAGTAGGGTGTGTAGTAGTCGCACTTTCTGCCAAATATGAAAAGGATACGTAGAACAGTTTTAAAATGCTGAGCAAAAATAGTTTTTAAATTTTTAGATAAAACACCCTGTAACTCAGTAACGAACCACATTTTATTTAAGTGTTTTAGGTTAAATCTTCGTATTTTGTGCAAAGGTTTCTCCAGTTACTATATGGACAATTATTAATGAAACACCCTGTACAACCAAACCTAGATAGTAGTCAATCAGAGTGTCGTAGAATTTGTGAAGCAATGTTTTGTGATTTACTGTTTCTTAGACTACTGCCAAATCTACGAAAGCAGTCCGTGTTATAATTTTTTCTTCGAAGCCCTCTTCAATGTGTACTGTTAATGCGAGGTCTTCACCGGTGCAGAATTTGACAGGCAAATCATTCTTGTTTTGGAATGAGGCACTTGTCGACATTTTTTCTATTCTGGCGAGGATGAGTCTCTCCTATAATATGTAGTTTGAAAAAGTAGCACAACAACGGAATAGGTCTATAGGTACTGGGATTTTCTGGGCCCTTTTCTGGTTTTAACAAGGCTATTACTTTAGATTTGCTTCATAATTTTGGAATTTCGTTGGCTGTGCAGCACATATTATAGAGTTGCAAAACCCGTTTTTTTCTCCTTGGCGCAGATGCTTTATTTAATCACTGTGTATATCATCCACACCTGCAGCCTTCCAGTTTTTTAACCTGTTCATACCGTCGCGTCGTGGAGTTCTTTTAGTGCAAAAGTAGTTTTTAAGTGGTTTGTCTCATGATTTAATCTTTTTTTAGTATTTGGGCCCTTATATAGGATTTAAATAATTAACCCGGGAGTAGTCGCGCTCACTTTTGTAACGTCGATATTCGCGTGTGAGATTCTATCTCAAAATACGAATTTAAAACAAATTTTTATTTTGTACTATTTTTATCTACTTTTTATATTGAAAATATATATTTCTAACAATTTTATTAAAAAAACCTGTGTTAACGGCCACCTGCCAACATCGGCCACCTGTCCTAACGGCCAGTTTAAAAATTTCCCAAACCAATTATATGTTTTCTTCTTCTTAAGGTGCCTATCCGTTCCGGATGTTGGCGATCAGCATGGCTATCCTAACTTTGCTTGCTGCTATTCTGAATAGTCCGGTTGTCGATGTATTAAACCACTTTCTCAGGTTTTGTAGTCTACAATTATATGTAGACTACAAAAATTGGCAATACCGTCCACCTTTCTATATCGGCCAATAGTTCTTTCATTTTTAGAGGCCGTTACTGACAAATTTTACTGTACAATAAAACCTGTGTTAACGGCCACCTGCCAACATCGGCCACCTGTCATAACGGCCAGTTTAAAAATTTCCCAAACCAATGATAATATGTAGACTACAGTAGGAAAAATGAAAGAATACCCATGAACGAACATAAATTATAAAACACGCTGTATTTTCCTGTCACCGTGTCACACAAAAAATTGGCCAGCGCAAGTACATGTAATAATTATTGTTACACGTACTTGCACTGGAAAATTTACTTTCATTTTTCCGGCTTTCCCGCTCATTTTTTTGGGCTTTCATTTTTCCGACTGTACAAAACCTGGCAATAGCGGCCACCTTTCTATATCGGCCAATAGTTTTTTCATTTTTAGTGGCCGTTACTGACAGGTTTTACTGTATTACGAAAAAGGATGAAATGTGAGATTCTATCTAACGGCGCGACCACTCGCGGGTTAAAGCTAATTGGCTCTCCCAAAGCCATAAATTCCACAGAAAGAAGAAGAAGAAAATAAAAAAAAATCCTACGAATTACTACACCCTTCCTCGAGGCACTTAAGAAATTTTTTCAAAATTGCAAAAATTTTCATCAAGTTATCGCGAAAAAGGATAAAAATTGAGATTCTATCTCACCACGCGACTATTCGCGGGTTAAAAGACAATTCTCACATTTTTACCAGCAACATGTTAGAATAAACTGATAGATATAGAGACTGACTACTAGAAATATAATGACTGGCGGTTTTTATTAATTGAGAAATCATGTAAAGAAGAAGCATTTGTCTCAAATATTTATGCATATTTAATATTGCTAACCTATTAGAAATAAATATTTTTAAGAATAATTTTTTACTATTATAATTAAAAATAACGGCTACCAAGGGTCTGTATATCTGATTTTGGTAATTTTACTCCCTTCCTTCCAATAACTCTTCATTTTTGCATCAGATAAAATCAGATGATACGAAAACATTTTTTTCGTAATTTTTACTGTCTGCATGAGTTATGGTTTTGAGAGGATCTAATAATTTCAAAAATTGTCCAAACAAGTTTAAAGCGATGCAGCCCTTTAGCGAGTAAATTAAAAAATGTAAGCGTGATGATTAATGCTTGGTAGCACCAACAGTATGACGTAATTTATATACAAACAACCGCCCCGAGTTTGTTATGAAATTGAAAAGTTTTTTCAAGACTAATATCCTGAAACTTTCGCAGAGGTAATTTTGAATTATACACGTTACAAGTTGATATAATGCCAGCCTGATTTACAGACCCTTTTTACTTTTAGGTAATTCTAGTTTGTCGCCATAACTTTTAATTATACCAAGAGGGTCCTTTTATGGATAGATATCGGTCCTTTAGCTAAAAGAAAAACATCGTATCTTAAAAAATATTATCAAGAGTAGATTACATAAAACTACATAAAATACTAATTAAGCAAAATAAATTTTTATCAATATTATAATGATAAAGTATAGATGGTATGATATTATACAGGGTGTCCCAGACTAATTTACCCACGCTATATCTCTTAAACGAATAGAGATTTTCGAATGGGACAAAAGGTGATATATTCTACTTGTAATACACTTTAATATGGCGTACAAAAAATCATCCCCTAAATAATCATCCCTTAGTTACAACCCCTAACTTTAATTTTTTGAATAGCACCCTGTATATTTTTTTATTGTTTTGGATGTGGTCTGTTATCGTCTATTCAACACATTTTTATAAAATAAAATCGATTCATAAATAACCTAGAAACTATCAGTTAATTTTTGTTAAATTGTGTGTCCCAGACTAATTTATCCAGGCTATATTTCTTAAACGAATAGAGATTTTCGAATGGCACAAAAACTGATCTATTCCATTTGTAATACACTTTCATATGGCGTAGAAAAAATCCATCCCCTAAATATTCATCCCTAACTTACAGGGTGCTATTTAAAAAAAAAATAAAGTTAGGGGTTGTAACTAAGGGTTGAATATTTAGGGGATATTTTTTTCTACGCCATATTAAAGTGTATTACAAAAATATCAGTTTTGTTCCCATTCGAAAATCTCTATTCGCTTATGAAATATAGCCTTGATAAATTAGTCTGGGACACATAATTAACAAAACTAAACTGATATTTTCTTGGTTATTTACGAACCGATTTTATTTTCAAAAAATGTGTTGAATAGAAGATAGAAGACCACATCCAAAACTATAAAAAAATATACAGGGTGCTATTCAAAAAATTAAAGTTAGGGGTTGTAACTAAAGGATGATTATTTAGGGGATGATTTTTTGTACGCCATATTAAAGTGTATTACAAGTAGAATATATCACCTTTTGTCCCATTCGAAAATCTCTATTCGTTTAAGAGATATAGCGTGGGTAAATTAGTCTGGGACACCCTGTATATTAACTATAGAAAAAAAATTAATAATATGTGTACAAAAACAAAAATGTTGCTGACTGGAAGACAAAAATGTTGCTGACCAAACATACATCAACATTAGTTAATATTAACCATATTCTGTTAATGAAACCATACAAAATCTTGTACTGATATGTAAGTATTTTCTTTTGTTACATTCTCTTTCTCGGAAACATTTTTCAATTCCTTGTTCAGTTTTTTCAAACATTTTGAAATTGCCAAATACATCATTTTATAAAAACAATTCAGATAGTCAACATCAGAGTTAACTTTGAAATCTAATTTAACTTAAATTACACTGTGTGTATCGTTATACAGGGTGGTAGTAAATATGTATGACAAGCTTTAAGGGGTGCAGTTTGCTCTATAAACATATGTTCGTAAATGCTTCGTTTCCGAGGTACGGGTTGTTAAAATTTTTTTTACAAAGTGACGATTTATTTATTTCTCTAAAACCGGTTGATGCATGCAAATGAAATTTGGTGGGTTTTAATAAATAGTTGTTGCGCATTTTTTGACATACAATTTAGCATTTTATATTCAGCATTGGCGCCGGTACGGGTAATAGTCTGAAATTTTTTAAAGGAAAAGAATAGTACACCACTGAGATATTTTAAACTAACAATTATTTTTAAATTCCTCGCCCAGTTTCTGACATAAGATCTATCTTCCTCTTTTTTCATAAGACGTTTAGTGTTTATGCAAAAAATAAAATATCTTAACGCTTACAATATATTTTATTTAAAATAATTTTCTACACATTCATATTAGAAACTTCGTCGAAATTCTTTGTAAGCGTTAAGTTGTTTTATTTTTTTTTTCATGAAAACGAAGCGTCGTATGAAAAAACGTAAAATTGTTTTTTTTTTGTCACAAATTGAACGAGGAATTCAAAAACGATTTTGAATTTGAAACATCTTAGTGGCGTACTATTGTTTTCTGTAACATATTTTCAGACCAATACCCGTACGCGCGCCAATGGTGAATATAAAACTCTTTATTGAATGTCCAAAATGTGCAATAACTACGTTTTAAAATCTACCAAATTTCATTTGCATACCTTAGCCGGTTATAGAGCAATAAATAAATCGTCAGTTGCCAAGAAAAATTATAACACCCCGTATCTCGAAAACGAAGCATTTGTGGACATATGTTTATAAAGAAAAACTGTTATTATTTTTTCCTGTATAATTACCCCTTAAAGTTTTTCATACTTATTTACTAACACGCTGTATACACTTTATTTTAGCATCACTTCACAATTAATATGTTTTTAGCCTAAATTTCTTGTGGGACAGACGATGTTGTTTTCTTCCTTCCTTTCTTTCTTTCTTTCTTTCTTTCTTTTTTCTTTGTCCCCTTCCTTGTACCCTATCAGGGTGTCGATTTGGGATCGGTATTTTAATTTATATTCACCCATATCTTCCTTTCTTTTCTGTTTTCTGCCATTATTTTTAATTCCTCGAGTGATTTTTCTTTAACTTTTCCCGCCTTTACTATTTGCTGTATCCATTTTTTTCTTGGTCTCCCTCTTTTTCTTTTAACAATGTTCCTTGCTTCGTGGACTCTTCTCGTAATTCTGTTGGTTTGCATCCTCATCAAATGCCCATACCAATTCATTTGCCTCTTTTTTAATTTATTCATTATTGGTTCTTGGTTGGCCTTTCTCCTAATAGTCTCGTTGCTTAATCTATCCCATTTTGTCTTTCCAACTATCCTTCTTAAATGTCTCATCTCCATTGCATTTATTCTGCTCTTATTTTTTTCCAAAATTGTACAGTTTTCACTTGCATAGAGCACAGTCGGTATTACTATTGTGTTATATATGTTTATTTTTGTCTCTCTTGCAAGTTCTCTTTTCCCCAGTATTGGGGCTAAGGCATAGTATAACTTGTTTTATTTCTTTGCTCTATTTGTTATTTCCCAGTCTATTTTTCCGTCGTTAGTAACGATACTTCCCAGTTATTCTTAAGTTGTAACTATTTCTAGTTCTGAGTTTTTGCATTTTATCTTTATTTCATTATCTTCTTTGCCGTTGATTATCATTACCTTACTTTTTTCCTCGTTTGTTTTCAATTTTAGCTCTTCTATTTCCTCTACTCATATATCCATTAGTTTCTGCATTTTGTTCTCGGAATCTGCTATTAGTACTATGTCGTCCGCATACATTAAGGACTCGATTGTTACCGGTTGTAATCTATGGTATCCTATTATTGTCTGTAGTTGGTTCGTTCTTGCTCTAGTTTTTCTTATTAATTCGTTCATTACGATTATGAATAGCAAAGGGCTGAGACTATCTCCTTGTTTAATAACTCTATCCCAATGAAATTCTTCTGATCGTTCCCCTCCTATTTGTACTCTTCCTTTTACCTCTTTGTAAGTACTTGCTATAATTTTTATCAATCTGTTTGGTACATTTATTTTCCTCAAGCACTCCCCTATAATTTGTCTTTGTATCGTGTCAAATGCTGCTCTTAAGTCTATGAATGCTGATACCAGTTTACCCCCATGTCTAAGCATCTTTCGATTAGGTTCCTGATGGTATATATGTTGTCATTTGTTTGTCTTCCTGGTCTAAAGGCTGCTTGTTCATCTCCCAATTTCATTTATGCTTCTTGCCTTAGTCTTTTCTCTATTATTTTCGTAAACATTTTAAAGCATACCGATGACAGACATATAGCTCTGTAGTTTTCGCAGTTTATATGTTCTCCTTTTTTCTATATTGGTACAAAATTATGTTATTCTGCCAGTCTCTAGGGATTGCTTGTTTTTTCCACGCCTCTTTATATATTGTCCATAGCCAGTTTATTCCCTCTTCTCCCATGTACTTTACCATTTCCGGTTCAATTTCATCGTCTCCTGCCTGGTCTATTCTTACGCTTGTTATTCCTTCTATAACTTTTTCTCTACTTATTTGGTCTATCTCTGTGTTTCATTGGTCTTCATTTATTACATTGTCAACATGTGTTACTTCGGTATCAAATTTTTCCTCATAGTATTCTTTCCATACCCTAGCTATTTTTTCTGGGTTTATTTGAATTTGCAATAATTTATTTCTTACTGAATTTATCTCCTTTCGTTTTCCCCCCTTCATGTGTCGTATTATCGTCCAAAAGTTTCTAATATTTGTTATATATACTTCTTGTAGTTTTTCTCTAAATTCTTTCCAATATTTTACTTTTGCTTGTGTGACTGTCTTTTTTACCAATCGTCTCTGCTTGTAATATTCTTCTTTATCTTCTTCTAATCCCGTTTCAATGTATTTTTTCCATGCCATTTTCTTCTTTATTATTTCTGTTTTCACTTCTTTATTCCACCATCTTGTCTTTTCCAGTTGATTATTACATTTTTTGATTTCACATACTTTAGCTGCTGTTTTCTTTAATACTTCTTTGTAAGTTTTCCGTCTTTTTTCCATTGTCCATGTTTGTTTTGACACTCTATCTGCCTCAATCTTTTATTGGTTTCCTTCTTGTAAACTTCTCGCACACGTTCTATTTTTAGTTTGTTTACTTTTACTTTCTTGTACTCTTTTCTTTCCACCTCCTCTATTTTTTCATGCTTCAGTTTTGCAGTGACAAGACTGTGTTGGGTGGACAGCTCCGGCTCTTTTTCCGTTACGATATTTTGTATTTTTTGTTCCAAATTTCTCACATATACTATATAGTCGATTAAGCATAGTCGAAAAGCTTTGCATTTCTCTCTTCAGCCACAAATGCACATATATTTGTCTTCAGTGGTTTGTTCACTGAATGTGTTTCCTATTATCAGGTCATTAGTTTGTCAGAATTCTAGCATTTTAATTCCATTTCTATTTAATGTTTCTTCTCCATATTGTCCAATACATCCTAATCCCAACGTCGTTACCGACTCTAGAATTCCTATCTCCTAAAATTATTATTTTTTCTCCTCTCTCTCTTAACTTATCTAATGTATATTGGAGTTCGTTGTAGAATTCTATCATAGCCTCTTCGTCAATACATTCTGTTGGTCCGTATATTTGTATTATCCCTATCTTATCTTTTAGTTCTATTTGGGCTGTAATTATTCTAGATGATACTGCTTCGTAATTTGTTATCCTGTGTTGGTTTCTTCTTCTTCTTCTTCAACCTGTGTTCGTCCTCTGCTGGATATCCATCTCTTCCATTTGCTTCCATTGATTTCTACTCTTGGCAATTCTCATCCACTGCTTGCCCGCTACTTTTTTGATGTAATCTGTCCACCTCTTTTGCAGTCTGCCTACTCCTCGCCTATTCTCTCTTGGTCTCCAGTTTGTTAATATCTGTATCCATTTTTCGGGATATTATCTCGGGCAACATGTCCGATCCATTGCTACTTGAGCCTTGCTATACTTTCTGCAACATCAGTAATCTTTGTCGATGCTGCGTAAATTGTATAACTTGTGTCGATTTGACAATGCTGTATAACTTGTAAAGAGCGAAACCGGTAGAACAATCTTACATTAAATGTAATAAAACTTATATTAAAGGACTGTGAGTAGAGGGCCTTTATTTACCTAACATACCCATTTCAATTTCAAAGTTCTGACGAGTAATCGGGGCTTATTTCAATATAGACCGTTGTTTCTTAATTATCGTTAATTATGCGTATCCACTTGACATTTAAGCCGCTGAGCAGGAGTGACGCACCGCCTTGCCTCTCACTATATGGTACGTCTCTGTCGCACTATATCAATGACCTATTTAATTAGCACATTGGCAATAATTAATTGCGATAAATAAATTATTAAAAAGCCACGTTAATAATAAATTATAAAGTTTTAATTAATGTGAAGTATTTCTTGGCAATTTTGTTCATAAGTAGATACGTATAACATGTCGTATAATATACGTAGGACAGAAATGCGCCATATCGTGTTTAAAAAGCCCCCATTTCTCATCAGCATCTTGAAACTGCATGTCTAAACTTAAATGTAAGTACTGGCAACCTCAAGAATAATAATTTGCATATGAGTATTTAAGCCTCAAAAATGCGCATTTTCTTATACATTTTAAATCGCTTATCACTCGAAAATTATTAGCTTTTAAGAAGAATTAAGACATTTTTTATTCAGCATAACACAAAAAAGCTTAAAAAGTATTTTTCCACCTACCTCTACTGAAAGTATACTTTTCCGGACCTGATTGTAGGGAGGAAAGTTGTACTTTTCCTCCCTAGGGAGGAAAAGTAGAAGTGACGTCATGGTATTTCATTTATGAAATATAACTTATTGACGCCCTGTACTATATCTATCTTCTATTAGGTAAGTATTTATACATTTTAACGTTTATTTATAAAGCACCCTGTATTTTGCAGAATGGTAAAAAACAGTAAATTGTTATTTTGATTTAATAATGTTTACATTAATAATTTGACTTATATTTGACATTTGACAGTTATATTGTACCTACTTGTTAGTTTTAGTTCTAATAAATTTTGTTGGTTAGTTACATAAATAAGTTAAGTAAAAATTAAAAAATGACTTGTTATTTGAGGAAGGCGAAAAAACTATATGTATAACATGGGAGTAAAGTGCCCTTTCCTCCCTCGAATGATTACTGCCCTCCGCTACGCGTCGGGCAGTAAACTTCATTCTCGGGAGGAAAAATAGCACTTTCCTCCCTTGTTATACAAATAGCTATTCCGGAACAAAAAAAGTAATCTGTAAAATTTTGGCTAATATTATTTAAATAATTTATGCCCAACAAATTTGCCCAGCATCCTCCTGATTTGTATGAAGAGACATTTTTGAACAGGAATTCGCAAAGAAACGGACCCAGACAATTTTTTGATACGGTAGTGGACTCACAATATGGACTATTAAGCCTTTACAGATTTACAAGTTAATCAATAATAGAAAAATTAAAAGCTATTTATTAAGTATCTAACAATAACTAGTAATAATTGTCATTATTTTTTTAACAACAAAAATCCCCCTCTGTGGCGCAGTGGTAAGAGCGCCTACCTTTGAAACGAAAGGTCGGGAGTTCGAATCCTACCAGGGGCAGAACTTTTTCATTTATTATAAATTAATAAATGGAAAATAGTTTCTGTCCTTGTGGGATCGGTACTCACAGGAGGGACCGCAGACGTTCGGAAACAATTAGCGTCTCTTTGCAAAGACAATGACGTCGACTTTGCAAAGTAACAAGACACTTACTCAACACACACACTACACATTACCCCCTGACTTAGTGATAAGTTATACAATTACGTGGCCTAGAAGTGGTTATACTAGAACCTTTAGTTCTAGTTCTAAACCAAAGCCAGAATCAGAGAAAAAAAAATTTATATTCAATAAATTTTATTTTTATTCACTCAAATTTTCTTCGCTAGACTACATTTTATAGCAAAATCATTTATGTTTATTTATCTCTATTCTTCTGTACACTCGTTACGGGATTTAAGAAAATAATGCATTTAAAAATATATTCTTTTATGATCTTCCGTTATGTCGTTAGATGCGAATTTTTAAAACCCACTAAGAGTATAATGTCGGAAACAGAAGTAGCTTTACATTTTATATGCATAATTATTACGTTCCATTGAAATACACATAGCAATAATAGTCGAAACATAACGAAACATTTATTGTGGATTATTTTTAAGATTTTTATATTTATTTGATGTAAGTGGTATTATTTTAAAATGGGCTACTTTAAAATATATTCAGATTTATTATTGGTTTACCATTCTTAAATAATAAAAAAACTGTTGAAATATTAATTATTGGCTTAATATATAGGGGACGACAGTTTTACGAAAAAAACTGCTAAAAAGATACTAAGCATGATTAAAATATAGATAGAGTGTAATTAAAAAGCAGGTTAAATGAATTTGCTCTGACTGCAAAACCTTTCCATTTATCGTGAATTTTTTATGACGACTGGACTTTTTCTTCTTCTTTTTTAACCCTTTGTTAGTCGCACGGTCTACAATCGTAGACCACTCTCCTTTAAGTGGTCGCTAGTTGCAGAAAACTGGACATACGCCGTCCCGCTTAGTAGCTGTCACTAATACTTCCAACTTACTCTTCAGTTTGCTAAACGCCTCCGATCTGTTTGCATTATTTTTTTACCATTATTCAAAGAACACTGGTCTACAACCGTAGACCGCGCGACTAAGCGCGTTCCAGTTTTTAGCTAATACATATGTAGCCTGCTGTGTATATGTTATAGTCAAACCCCGAATTTCAGGCACTCCTAGGTTTGACTAGGCAATCCTCAGGTCTGACTGACGGTCTTAGTCAAAGCTAGGAGACTAGTCAAACCTAGGAGAGACCAAGTTGGTCAGGCAAAGGTCGAAATTTAATTTTATGAAATCGGGGTTTGACTAGTTAAACCCCGATCAGTTATTAAAATGTCGTAATTTGTTAGATTAGGTTTAATAAAACGTACTTTTTTAATTTTAATGTTTATTATGCTTATATTGTCGGAATTAAAATAAAAAATTAGTGTTTATTCTCACATGTTGATGCATTATAGCATTTAGAGTTGCACAATTCGTTAGACCTTTTACACTTACATAATTTTAAAGAGCATTTCTTGTTGCAGTAGAATATTATAAAGCCTTGTCCTACAAATTTAGAATATTTAGTACAAATTTCTCTTTAGAGAGACAGCTTAACATCTGGAACATCTTCGAAATTAAGAAAATTCTCTTTGATTCTCTTCTCTTATTTGATTTCTTGAAAAACGTAATTTGGTTTCACTAAGTATATGAATTTTATTTTAGCAAAAACATATGGAATGGGAATGTCATCGTCAAATGTGAAAGAGGATATTGCAATCGGAGAAAAAACTAAGGATCACCATAATACTAAGGAAGCCCCTGAACCGTCGTCACTATGAGAGGAAGAAAATTGTCAAAGAATTCAGATTACTTCTTCAGAAGTGGTTTGTTGTATTTGCCAAAAAGAGAGCTCTGACGCACATACGTGCATAATTTGTAATTAGGTGGTACAAGTTGTGTGCGCTGACAGCACACTTGGTGTATACTATGAAGGTTTTGACAGAAAATGTACATGCATGCGTTGTGCACAGACAGAAGAGATTAAAATAAATAAAGGAAAGGCGATTGATTGAAGGTCTTCATGCCCAAGCTAATTCTATGAATTAATTAAGTGAAAAAAATTTCCTTCAATTTCGATCGGAAAAACCGTAACAATACCTCTCCCCAGCTTTAATAGGGCCAAAGGAGATGCTCGAAATATTTTGGATATCATACAAGATAAAACAATTGACGTTTTATATAGAATTGGTACGAAATTAGGAACAATAAACACACTTTTTTAAAGAAATCAAATATATAAAGAGAATTTTCTTAATTTCGAAGATGTTTCAGACGTTCAGCTGTCTCAAAGAGAAATTAGTACAAAAAATTCTAAATTTGCAGGACAAGGCTTTATAAAATGCTACTGCAATAAGAAATGGTCTTCAAAATTATGTAAGTGTACCTAAAAGTCTAACTTATTGTGCAACTTTAACTGCCATAATGCCTCAAATGTGAGAATAAACACTATTTTTTTATTTTAATTGCGACAATGACTCCCTCTGTGGCTCAGTGGTAAGAGCGCCTACCTTTGGATCGAAAGATCCGAATAGTCGTGAGTTCGAATCTCACCAGGGCCAGGGAATTTTTCGTTTATTATAAATTAATAAATGAAAATAGTTTATGTCCTTGTAGGATCGGTACTTACCGGAGGGACCGCAGACGTTCTGATACAATTAGGGTCTCTTTGCAAAGACAATGACGTCGACTTTGCAAAGTAACAAGATACTTACTCAACACACACACTACACATAACACTAGGTACCTGACTGCAAAAATTCACCGAACCTACCATGCCATAGCCATTAGTTGTCGAGGCATTAGCTCAATAAAAAAGATTGCGACAATATAAAAATATTAAACGTTAAAATAAAAAAATAACGTTTTATTAAACCTAATCTAACAGACTACGACATTTTAATAGCTGATCGGGGTTTGAATAGTCAAACTCCGATTCCATAAAATTAAATTTCGACCTATGCCTGACCAACTTAGTCTCTCCTAGGTTTGACTAGTCAAAGGCCGAAACTCCCAATTTATTTCGGGCCTTGACTAAGACCGCCAGTCAGACCTGAGGATTGCCTAGTCAAACCTAGGAGTGCCTGAAATTCGGGCTTTGACTAAAAAGCTAATAACATAAATGAACAATTTTTAAGAAGCGACTTCATTGAAAACTCAGCATGGAAACTAATCAAACCGCAAATTGAATATGGATGAATTATACCTTCCCTGCTAAGAGAACTTAGCAGGGAACTCCGGGCAGTACTCGCGTGCTGCTCGGAGTTCAAGAAGTCGTACCCCTCCCCCTAATATTCCAACAAATTACGTGGGACGATGTTGTATTTGTGCACGAATTTGCAATATGTCAACAGGAACGGCATGCCAAATACGTGACAAATTTGCATGCAAGGATCATCTCAGGGATATTTGCACTGAATGTTTGACGGACTAAAATTGTGCCAATTTTACCATTTAATAGTTTTTTTGTTTTTTTAATTTTTAGTTATATTCTTTATTATTCATCCATATTGGTCATTCTAGAAGTTCAAAGATAAAAAATATTTGTGTTCTTTACTAAATTGAGCTTATTTTTGTGACCATTTTCATTTACTTGCGAATAAAGACCCAAAAAATCATGACCTCGTTTTTAACTTTACCACTGTCAAAATGAGAAAATCTAAGGAACAAAACATATCTATTGTCAAAGTAAGGACTTAAGTAAACATGTTATTAACCATTAATTTGTTAATTTTGTCAAAATCCGGTATTATACGACAAAAAACTTTTGGTCTACAATCGTAGACCGCGCGACTAAGCTCGTCAGCAATAACCGCGCGCCTAACGTAGGGTTAAGATGTCCTTTCTTTGTTTTAAATCTATTTGAATATGGTTAACATTAACCTTAGTTGAGATTATATCATACATATTTGATCACAATCACAAACCTCTGTGAGGTGCACGAAAGAGAGCAGCATTAGTATACTGTGTTTCCTTGATTTTTTCTATTATAGCACTCTTAGTTCGAAGTAAAAAGTTCTTAAGCCGTTGTTTGATCAATGTCATAGGCTTTTGTTTGCTTGATAAATACCGCAATCGTTCTGTAATTGCTGTCGGTAACACTACATTTTAAATGCGTCGAGGTTTTTAGATATTAAATATCTCTGTATCCAAGAATCATAAAAGAATATAGAAAATATTAGATCGTAGCATTCTTATTTGCAGCGTTATATGAATATTGCAATCACAAAAAGTTCTCTCATTCTATTGTAAGATGAATGTAAAGATTGAAATACTTTTTGCACACACTTCTGAAAGTACACTTTTTTGTACCATGACTGCTGAAAGACAGGGAGAAGCGTACTTTTGAAGTGTGTAAAATATTTAAATTTCTAGCTGACCGCTTTCGGTTTATAAAGCCATCTTTCTTCAGAGCTATGGTCAATAATTTCAAAATACCACTATGAAGAGAGAGGGATCTCATGTAAGATTTAAAAATCTTTTACTTCTTATGCAGTTTTTTATTGGTAGAACCAACTTTGTCTGACGTTTGGAAAAATTTAATAGCGATAATATATTTCTCCAATTTCTTAAGACAATGACACATCTTTTATGTTTTTATTCTTAGTAAAATAGCAGTTATGAATTTTTTAATCTCAAAGATTCAGATTCTTAAATTGAAAAGTTTAATCGCAAAAGTTGAGTAACGAAATTTGAAATTTAGCTTTTTAATGACGTTTGTGTTAAAACATAGAATACAAAGAATTTTTTTGAAAAGTTTTAGTTCAGAACGTTTTATAGAAGAAAAAAGGGTGCCACTTTTAATATAGACGTGATACATCCCCAAAATAACGCTCATTTTTCGAGATACTGACCATGGGCGGTGAAGGGCTAATTTTGGTCTTACTTTATGTTTTGGATGGTGCTGGAAAGGAAAATGAGGTTTATTTTAAATTTTATTTGGGGTGACATTGTCAAAATCGCAATTAATTTTAACATAAAAATGAAAAAAAAATGTAGTCACGTTTTTTGCGTTTAATTCACTCCAAGCTGTTCCATTTTAAATTTTCTTTTTGAAATTTTTATAGCTTATATTTCTCACCTTTGTAAAGACCATGAGTTCTGCTGTAGGCTTTCAGCCTTATTCTCATATGCATTTTTTCAAATAAAAGGTGAAGATTCGTAAATTGCAAAGCTAAATCGCAAAAGTTAAGTGACAAAATTTGGAGATAAGTCCAATGAAATTTTGTGGGGGTTTTAGATCTTAATGTGTTATAAAAAAATGTTGCAACTTTTAATTTTTAAAAAACGTAATTCCATTTTTCTTATTTTTAGGGTAAAATTGCGATTCTGATATTGTTCTTCCACAAAATATTTAAAATAAACCTTATTTTCGTTTTTAGCACCATCAAAAACATAAGGTAAAGACGAAAATTAGTCATTCACTACCCATGGTCATTATCTCAAAAAATAAGTGTTATTTTGGGGATCTATAACGTCGATATTAAAATTTGCACCATTTTTTTTCCTATAAAATATTTTGATCCAAAAACTTTCTTAAAATCTTCTTTGTCCTCTATGCTTTAACATAAATGTGATTGAAAAACTAAATTTCAAATTTCGTCACTCAACTTTTGCGATCAAACATTGCAATTCAGGAATCTGCACCTCTCACTATAAAAAATTCATAACTTTTATTAGAATAAGACTGAAAGCTTAGAATAGGTACCATTGTTTTCAGTAATGAGAGAGCTATATACTCGTTAAAAAAAATAAAAATTAAAAAAATATATTAAAATGGAGCAGAGTTGTAGCAAGGTAAACGCAAAAAAACGTGATTTTTTTTATGTTTAAGGTTAAATTGCGATTTTGACAATGTTCTCCCACATAAAATTTAAAATAAACCTCATTTTTGTTTTTAACGCCATCAAAGACATTATACAGTATGACTAAATTAGCCATTCACCCACGCGTGGTCAGTATCTCGAGAAATAAGCGATTTTGGGGGGCGTGCCGCTCGTCTAATAAGTATTTTTTAAAAATTTAAATGCAGAATGAAATATTGCATTATTAACGAGGGCCGAGAGTCCCTGAAAACTTCTATAATGTTTATTTGAATAAGTTATAAGGGTGAAACAAAAAAAAAAGAATGAGAAAATTTAATGATTTTTAATTTCAAATAATATTTGACGTCATTCAAAAAAACATTTTGGGTATTCTAAGGGACTTTCGGCCCTCGATAATAATGTAATCTTTCATTCTGCGTTTAAATTTTTCAAAAATACTTATTAGTTTTCTCAGGATTTAAAAAAAATGAATGCATTTAAAACATATTGGAGCAACATTTTGTGCCTATGCCCTTAACGAGTTTAGTTGAAACCAAAAAAATGATTATTACTTTTTTAACAACCTTAATAATTTAGATATTAAAGAATAGCAAGTATCATCTTAATTTCAAACAATATCTCACAAACACACTTAACGAATTTTTTTCGTAACTCTACCATTATCAATATAATGAGTGATAAATTACAAATCTGCCCCAATCTTTCAATATGTTTCAAGGATTTGAGGGATGTAACATATGGTCTCTTACACATTTCGAACGGAAAATGTTCTTTCGTTGATCGATGCTTTTATGTATTCCCAAAGCATGTGTTGTGTACAATCAACACTCCCCCTATTTATGTTTTATTAATAAGCACCACCATTTTCAGAAAGTTGTGAAAACATTTCGTACGTATCTAAGAATAAGACAATATATCAAATGTATTTATATTTTACAATTTGGGATGGGATTTCCGTCAATATGGTTTTATAAAGATATATGTTTAGGATGCAGTTTTGACACACAACACAATTTTATCAAAGAAAATGGTGAATTAGGAATCAATTAGAAACTTTCATATTATTATACGTATTGTCCAGAGTAGTTTCATCTTATGCTATGTTACAACAGGGTATCGACATATTCGAGTTGGCTTTACTCTAAAGAGTGGCAAATCCACTACAGAGGAATGAAAGTAATATTTGGATACCCTACTAAAAAATAAATAACTTTTATTCGAGACATTTTTTCGAATTATGGACAGATGGAGCCATAATCCGAAAAACACTATTTATTACCGCCATCTATTAACAATTCTAAAAAATGTTTCGAATAAATATTACTTATTCTGTCATGAGCAATCCAAATCTGCAATAAAACATGGGGATCCCATTTAAGATTTTAAAGTTAACCCCCATCCCACATCCAGGGGGTGGAGTGGAGAGTCGTGTTTGATGTTATTCGATAGGTTCTTGAAAAATATTAAATACGTATTTTTTCATCTCTTAATTGAAAGTGTATTTTTCGAGATATTGGACCATTTCTATAATTTACCTATGCTATCACAATAAATTTTTTTGCCGATTATAGCGCCATCTATACACAATTCGAAAAAAATTTTTGAATAAAAGTTGCTTATTTTTACGTAAGCGATCCAAATTTGTAATAACAAATAGGCGTTTCCATTTAACATTTTAAAGTTACCCCCCCCCTCCACCTCCAGGGGTTCGAGTGAGGGGTCATGTTTATTGTCATTCGATAGATTTGATTTTTGAAAAATATTAAACGCTTATTTTTCAGTTTTTCGATCCAATCTTCATCTCGCGAATTAATCGATCGTCACGCCAATTATTCGATCGTTCCAGGCGACGAGCTCCACCCTGGGCACCAGGTACCTCGGAGACCATTGCCGTCATGAAATTTGTGTTCACTGACCTCCAAAACCCCCAAATTATAAAAATTGAACTCATTTCCGTCAATATTTACTGGGTTCTAAATTTTTCATTTTCCATCTCTTCAAGATACACTTTGAATATGCAGTTTCTCATGCACAAAAATTTTTTGACGGAAATCAATTTAGTTCACAAATTGCCTGACACTCTCTCGAATTGAGTGCAAAAGTTTGCAAGACGATTCATCTTACTGTACAAGATTCCTAGGTTTTGGGCTTTTTAGTGCTTCGTTGCTTCGTCTATAAGGCCAATCGGCCGCAATGAGACCAGCAATAGCTTTATAATTTCCTGCTTCTGCGCGACGGGTCCACGAATTAAGTTTTTTTGTTGCTGTTTCCACCTTTTCTTGTACTTTAAATACAGCTAATTGCTACCTTGTAATGTTAGATATAAATTATTCAAGAAGTCAAAAATGTCACAAAGATAGGCTACCTTGTTTAATCAATTATTGAAAACTGTCTTTAAATTGAAATATTGCATCCCTGGCCGGTGGTGGATGTTGTTCTATGACTAGTTAAATTGTTTCCTTTATAGTCTAAGAGCTGGGAGCGGATTTTGTGCGTGATAAGTAATATGGAAAAACTATACGGGGATATGTTGAATTAGTTGTGTACATGACTTTCACCAACGGACGGAAACCAGAGTTGGGGCCGAGGGTAGTTATAAGGGGTCAAAGTCGCGGATTTTATAATTTTTTTATGACGCTCATGATCGAGACTAAGTAAAATCTCCAGAGCCGGAAACCACAGTTGGAGATGAGGGTAGTTATAAGGGGTCAAAGTCACCGTTTTATTTATTTTTTTTTGTGACGCTCATGATCGAGAGAGTGCACCAAAATATGGGAATAAGTAGGTCATGACATACCTAAGTAAAATCTCTATACTCCGTCTACCCAACAGACGGAGTAATCACCTGAATAAATCACAATATTTCTTCAAAATACCTTAAC
The DNA here is from genome assembly GCF_917563875.1 of Diabrotica virgifera virgifera. NCBI lineage: Eukaryota > Metazoa > Arthropoda > Insecta > Coleoptera > Chrysomelidae > Diabrotica > Diabrotica virgifera. The sequence goes on along the minus strand of NC_065448.1, from coordinate 66,772,146 downwards.
GCACGACCTTCTACACAATACCTATAACAAAGTATTCGGTAACTGGTATTATCAGCATTGTGTACAAGGCCGTGCGTTAAGGTATTTTTAAGAAATATTATGATTTATTCACTTGATTACTCCGTCTGTTCGGTAGACGGAGTATAGGGGCGGAACGCTGCGTGGCCGACAAAGGGGTGGGGGTAGGAGTGAATATAAAAAATATAAAGGGTCTTTTGCGCTGTTCGTGATTGAGATAGTGGACCAAAATTTGGAAATAAGTAGATCATGACATTACTAAGTAAAATCCCCAGAGCCGGAAACCAGAGTTGGAGATGAGGGTAGTTATAAGGGGTCAAAGTCGCCGTTTTTATTATTTTTTGTGTGACGCTCATGATCGAGAGAGTGCACCAAAATTTGGGAATTAGTAGGTCATGACGTAACTAAGTAAAATCTCCAGGAATGGAACGCTGCGTGGTCGACAAAGGGGTGGGGCAGGGGTGAATATAAAAAAATGTAAGGGTTTTTTTGCGACGTTCGTGATTGAGATATTGCACCAAAATTTGGGAATAAGTAGACCATGACATAACTAAGTAATATCCCCAGAGGCGGAAACGAGAGTGGCGGACGAGGGTAGTTATAAGGGGTAAAATTCGCTGTTTTTATTATTTTTTTTGTGGCGCTCATGATGGAGATAGTGCACCAAAATTTTGGGAGTAAGTAGGTTATGACGTAACTAAGTAAAATCTTCAGGGGCGGAACGCTGCTTGGGGTACAAAGGGGTGGTAGGCAGGGGTGAGTATAAAAATATATGGGGATTTTTTGCCGATCGTGATCAAGATAGTGCACCAAAATTTGGGAATAAATAGATCATGACGTTACTAAGTAAAATCTACAGGGGCGGAACGCTGCGTGGGGGACAAATGCTGTACCGGGTCACAAAAAAATAATACACACTGCGAATTTGACCCCTTAAAACTAGCCTCATCCCCAACTCTGGTTTCCGGCTCTGGGGATTTTACTTAGCCAAGTCATGGTCTACTTATTCCCAAATTTTGGTGCACTATCTCAATCTAGCACGTCGCAAAAAACCCCTTATATTTTTTACATTCACACCTACCGCCACCCCTTTATCGGCCACGCAGCGTTCCACCCCTGGAGATTGTACTTAGTTACCTCATGACCTACTTATTCCCAAATTTTGGTGCACTATCTCCATCATGATTGTCACAAAAAAAATAATAAAAACGTCGATTTTGACCCCTTATAACTACCCTCATGCCCAACTCTGGTTTCCGTCTCTGGAGATTTTACTTAGTAATGTCATGATCTACTTATTCCCAAATTTTGCTTCACTATCTCAATCACGAACAGCGCAAGAAACCCTTTATATTTTTTATATTCACCCCTACCCCCACCCCTTTGTCGGCTACGCAGCGTTCCGCCCCTAGAGATTTTACTTAGTTACGTCATGACCTACTTATTCCCAAATTTTGGTGCACTCTCTCGATCATGAGCGTCACAAAAAAAAATAAATAAAACGGTGACTTTGACCCCTTATAACTACCCTCATCTCCAACTGTGGTTTCCGGCTCTGGAGATTTTACTTAGTAATGTCATGATCTACTTATTTCCAAATTTTGGTTCACTATCTCAATCACGAACAGCGCAAAAAACCCTTTATATTTTTTATATTCACCCCTACCCCCACCCCTTTGTCGGCTACGCAGCGTTCCGCCCCCAGAGGTTTTACTTAGTTACGTCATGACCTACTTATTCCCAAATTGTGGTGCACTATCTCGATCATGAGCGTCATATAAAAAATAATAAAATCCGCGACTTTGACCCCTTATAACTACCCTCGGCCCCAACTCTGGTTTCTGGCCGTTGGTGAAAGTCATGTACACAACTAATTCAACATATCCCCGTATAGTTTTTCCATATTACTTATCACGCACAAAATCCGCTTCTATCTCTCCGACTATTAATTTAGTAAGTCTAGTTAAAACATTCCCTTTTGATAGCCAACGCACTTCGCAGTGTAAAATACGAGGCGACCTGGCATTATGCTTTCGTGACCCTGTACTGGGTCGCGACCGACCGTTTGGGAAACGCTGTTGTAGTCGTCTCTTACATTTTATGTAAAATCTGTTTAACCTATACTGTGACATTATTTACTTGGTAAAACATGGCTTAAAATCAAACTAAAACATTTGCTGGCATTTTCTAAGATATAAACGAGTTACAGTTCTTAATGCGCTGTTGAAATAAGATTAAATTAAACCAGCTTCGAGTTAAAGTTTTAACCAGAAGTCCAAAGTTACAAGGAGAGTCTTACACGGAATATTACGCGGCGATGGTATCGGACGCAGCTGGTGCACATGATGTGACTGGTCTTGTGGAGTTTTATTGATGTTGGACAAACAATTAACCCTTAAATGCATCGTGTTGCCGTTCGGCAACATAGGTAAACTATTGAATGAAATATCTATTCTGATTCGAATTTGAAGTAATTGCATAACGTTGCCTTTAGCCTACATAGTGTTAATATTAAATAGTTTGGCACTTTTTGTACAGATGGCATAAACATGCACTTCGACCCATTGAATTGTTTGGCAGCTAACCTGTAACGTCGTGTATTATTTGGTGAAGTTTGTGAGTCGTATATAGTTAGAATATTAATGATTTATTATTGAAAGAATATCCTAGTTAGTAGGTAAGGTATATACTTTTTACTTTTATTATGCTCCCTTGTTGCTTTTACCCCATTCATGCGAAAAATGACAAACATTCTTTGTTGCCGTTTTGCTACAGTGCGCACTTAAGAATCCCTGACACAGAATATTTACATCTGATTCTTTATTACAGAATGCATCGTCAGAATTATTTGTCGGAAAAGGATCTGCAGGAATATTGGGCAAATTTCACTGGCCTGGGTAGTGAAGATGAAAGTGATTTCTCCGACACAGATAGTATTGCAGACCCTGAATGTGAACCTAACTATGGCGACGAATCTGATGAAGAAACGTGCAGTGGGCTAAAGATATGGCAAAGGAGATAGACACAACAGAAAATATGGAAATGCTAGAAAGTGAGCAGATCATCCACGAGAATGAAAACTTGCCATCTACCGATCTTAGAGCACCCGGTAATGTAGTTGTTCGTTTGGCTCGCATTATTCCATAGCATCAAAATTTCCGTCTTTATCATGATAATTCTTATAAAGGTGTACCGCTGCTTGTACATAATGTCAAAAGGGGAATATTATCATTGGGAACAGTTCAAAGGAAACGGATACCATATTGCAAATTACCAACACATACGAATAATATGAAGAATTTCCTCGTGGTGATAGTCATGGATATACTGCAACGGATGACGGCGTAGATATCTCATCTACAATATTGAAAGGTAATGCACTTTTGCAGGTATATCTCCTACATACAAAATATAATGCTTTAATAAGACTGCGAAAAATCTACCGAAGTAGACTGTCCCTTTGTAATTAAAGAATATAACCGCCATATGGTAGGGGTTGATCTCATGAACGGCCATATTGGAAGATAAAAAATTTCTATAAAAAGTGGGAAATGGTAAAAGTTTTAACAGTTGCCAATTCCTGGATACTCTGTAAAAGAGCGACGGTTGCTAAAAATCCACAGGCAAAGCTTTTAGCAAACGGCTTTTCGCACAAAACTTGCAGAGTGTCTGTGCAGGATAAGAAAGCCACAGCAAAAAGAGAGAGACCAAATACATCGGAACCTGACATCCAAGAAAAGAAAAAGAGAGGAGCAGCTGAGTACATTTCCCCCAAAAATATTAGTAGGGTCCAATATGGACACTGGCCGACCTTAGAAGATAACAAACAACGGTGTAAATATCCCAATCGTAATGGGGTTTACACATACAAAATGTCAGAAATGTGGTGTTGTGGCACTGTGTTTCAATAAAAATAATAATTGCTTTTATAATTTTCATGTAAATTAGCAATGTAGATTTTTATCCTAACTTAACCTTCTATGCACAATGTAGAATTTTGCCAACAAACCTGTTATTGTCAAAACTCAGAAACAAGTGTTTAAAATTAAACTTATTTTTTTTTATTTTTCATCATTTCTAAGCTTCCGCTAAAGCACTTTTTTAATATTTGACATCAATAAAAAAAAATCATGCATTTAACCCGCGAGTAGTCGCGCGGTGAGATAGAATCTCAATTTTTATCCTTTTTCGCGATAACTTAATGAAAAATTTTGCAATTTTGAAAAAATTTCGTAAGTGCCTCGAGGAAGGGTGTGGTAATGCGTAGAATTTTTTTTTCTTCTTCTTCTTCTTTTTGTGGGATTTATGGCTTTGGGGAGAGCCAATTAGCTTTAACCCGCGAGTAGTCGCGCCGTTAGATAGAATCTCACATTTCATTCTTTTTCGTAATACAGTAAAACCTGTCAGTAACGGCCACTAAAATGAAAAAACTATTGGCCGATATAGAAAGGTGGCCGGTATTGCCAGTTTCTGTAGTCTACATATAATTGGTTTGGGAAATTTTTAAACTGGCCGTTAGGAGAGGTGGCCGATGTTGGCAGGTGGCCGTTAACACAGGTTTTACTGTACAGTAAAATTCGTCAGTAACGGCCACTAAAAATGAAAGAACTATTGGCCGATATAGAAAGGTGGAAATATATATAGAAATATATAGAAAGAAGTATTGCCAGTTTTTTTAGTCTACATATTGGTTTGGGAAATTTTTAAACTGGCCGTTAGGACAGGTGGCCGATATTGGCAGGTGGCCGTTAACACAGGTTTTTTTAATAAAATTGTTACAAATATACAGAGAGAGTCTGTAAAGTGGAATAAATTCAATATCTCAAATACTAATTATTTTTTTGGAAAATGCTCAGACCCGTCGATTAGTATTTCAAATTGTCCTTTTTGACATTCAATAAAAATGTATACAGGGTGTCCCAATTTAGAGATATGACGTCATCGTCGATTTTCTTAAATAGCAACACTGTCATTTTGATAGCTAATTTGATAGGGTTTGTAAAGTTATACATAACTGCAAAATATCAAATTTTTATTCTCTACCATTTACAAGATAATAGAAAATAACAAAGTTATATCTGTAATTTGGAATATATTCAATAATTAAAATACTAACTGTTTTTTTGAAAAATGCTCAGACCCGTCGATTAGTATATCAAATTGTCATTTTTGACATATAATAATAATGTATACAGGGTGTCCCAATTTAGAGATATGACGTCATCGTTGATTTTCTTAAATGGCAACACTATCATTTTGATAGCTATTTTGATAGCGTGTGTAAAGTTATACACATCTGAAAAATTTCAAAATTTTATTCCCTACCATTTACAAGATAATAAAAAATAACAAAGTTATGAAGAACAAGAAGTAATCAAATAATAATTGAATTTATTTATTTCAATTAAGCAAATGCTCATAACGTTGCCCATTGACAATTTGACAATAATTGAGGGCAACATTATGAGTTTTTGCTTAATTTATTGAAATAATTAAATTCAATTATTAGTTGATTACTTCTTTTTCATAACTTTGTTATTTTTTATTATCATCTAAATGGTAGAGAACACAAATTTGAAATTTTGCAGTTGTGTATAACTTTACACACCCTATCAAAATAGCTATCAAAATGACAGTGTTGCCATTTAAGAAAATCAACGATGACGTCATATCTCTAAATTGGGACACCCTGTATACATTATTATTAGATGTCAAAAAGGACAATTTGATATACTAATCGACGGGTCTGAGCATTTTTCAAAAAAACAGTTAGTATTTTAATTATTGAATATATTCCAAATTACAGATATAACTTTGTTATTTTCTATTATCTTGTAAATGGTAGAGAATAAAAATTTGATATTTTGCAGTTATGTATAACTTTACAAACCCTATCAAATTAGCTATCAAAATGACAGTGTTGCCATTTAAGAAAATCGACGATGACGTCATATCTCTAAATTGGGACACCCTGTATACATTTTTATTGAATGTCAAAAAGGACAATTTGAAATACTAATCGACGGGTCTGAGCATTTTCCAAAAAAACAATTAGTATTTGAGATATTGAATTTATTCCACTTTACAGACTCTCTCTGTATATTTTCAATATAAAAAGTAGATAAAAATAGTACGAAATAAAAATTTGTTTTAAATTCGTATTTTGAGATAGAATCTCACACGCGACTATCGACGTTACAGAAGTGAGCGCGACTACTCCCGGGTTAAAATTAATGCAAACTTTTTGGTCGGGGTGTTGGGATCGCTAAACACTAATCTAACGTCGGATATGGCTTCCGAGGCTGCAGATACCCAGGATGGGCAGCATGTCCTGGAGTTTTATGCACATTTGATAAAAAATCAATGCAAACTATTTACCCAAGAGTTTTTAGGGTTGATGATCACGGCCACGGTATCCGGGACACCTGGGGGTCTATATGTCAATTGAAGTTGTATGTAAATTCGATACCAAATCAGTACAAATATTCGATATAAAATCTTTTGAAGGGGGGTTTGGGTGGTAAAGATGCTAATCACGAATATTATGAAGGCGGTGGTCTCCAACGCACCTGGTGATTTCATGTTTCCTGAGTTTTTTGAAACATTGATACCAGTACCAATCATTAATAGGGGGCTTTTGGGGTATCTGATTACGAATATCATGACGGCGATGGTCTTCAACACATTTTTTAACCAGGACAAGCGTCGTCTCCTGGAGCTTTGCAGAAATTCGATACAATAACAGTGCAAACCCGTAACGCGGAGGTTTTTTATGATCGTTGAATACCTATAATATACCGTCAATGGTTTCAGAGACACCAAGAGCCCAGGAGGGACTCGTCTACGAGAATTTTACGGAAATTCGTTACAAAATCGGTTAGTCCTGTTCGTCAGGTGCTTCGGAGACGATCTCTGACATCATATTCGTGTTCAGCGATCCTAAAAGCATTCGAGTAAAGAGTTTGAACTGACTTTCTATCGATATTTTGTACAGCTCCAGCAGAAGAGGCTCGTCCTCGTAACCAGGTGTATCGGAGGCCATTGACGTTATGATGTTCGTAGTCAACGGCTCCAAAAACCACCGATTAATGAATTTGTATATCGACGGCTGAAAGGCAAAAATGACCAAGCGACATTTGGCTAACTTTACACTAGAGCGGTTTAAAGTTTGAAAATTTGGAAAAAAATGCATAAAATATGATTAAATGGTTTTATTGTAATAATTCCAACGAACTTTAAATGCAGTTTAGAAACTTTATAAACTACCCTTTGTAGACTATCTATTTTTTTAATACTTTATGAAATAGTGTCGGTTAGTAATATTTTCTGCTAAATCGCAACCATAAAAAAGTTACCAACCGACTGTATTTTTTTACCTTCAACTGGAAAAACATACTGAAAATGACTAATTTTTATGATCGGAACTGGTAAAATTGACTAATCCGAAATTTTTGAATGTATTTTCAGACATATGACCTATCCGAAAATCATTCATGTTTTGTAACAGGTAAAATGGTTGAACTAGAAAACTAAAAAATATAATATACAGTAATTATCATACTAATAACAAATCTTACTTTGAATCGTGTCGTCTTTATCTATACGACATGCACGATCAGTGAAATGTATAAATTTCTTATTTGAAATATTTACTGATTCCTTGGCATACTGCTACACTTGCAAATGTTAAGATATTTCTATTAAGTACCAGTGACCTATTTATATAACAGTAAAGCGTTTGTAAAAATGAAAACAGTTATCTGCTACAAAGACTTTAGCTTATGCAGTTACTGCAATATGGACTTGAAAGCTAGACATTAAAGTAAGAACACATAAATAAGCTACAGTCATTTGAAATGTGGTGTTACAGAAGGATGCTTGGAATAGCATGGACACAGAAGAAAACGAACACGGAAGTATTGCGAGAATTGGTTAAAGAATCCGAAATAATAAACACATTAAAAATAAGAAAGTTACAATTTCTGGGGCACGCAATGAGGGGACAGCGATATGAAATGCTAAGACTGATAATACAGGAAAATATAAGAGGCGGAGGGAGTATAGGAAGAAGGGAGTCATGGTTGAAGAATTTAAGGGACTGGTTTAAAAGCAGTTCTATAGAACTCTTCAGAGCAGTGGTAGATAGAGTAAAGATAGTGATGATGATATCCAACATCCGATTAGGAGACGGCACTTACAGAAGAAGAAGAAGTTAGTAACACCAAACACTAATATAGTATAAGAAACACTAAAATATTATAAATATTATATGGGGACTTAATGAAGGTAAATCTTTGATATATGCCCCTGCTCTTGCCAGAGCTAGGTTTAGGATGTTATGTATTCGTTTTCTACTCTCCATTATATTAATAAATCAATACTGTTGATTCAAAAATAAGTTATAATAGTAATACCCAATAGTAAAAAATATCGATTTTAGCTATTCCACAATTTCGAAGCACACTGACCGGTATTCTGTTACTAACTACAAATCAAAATATGATTTGGAGCCCTTCTAAACGGCGGAACAGGTTACGTGCAATAATGATAAAATTTCTTTTAAAATTTCCTTTTTAAAGAAATATAATATTATATCTAAGCAACAAAAACATAAAAAAACGGCAGGTAAATTATTACCAAGCGACAAGTTCGACTTATTTTCGGTAGAAAGAAGGAACTATTGATCTTTTTTAAGAAAGTTACATCTCGATATAATTAACTAAACAAAAATGGTATTCAATTAATGTGCGAAAAAAAGTAATAAATGACAAAAACAAAATTTTCAGGTAGGGTAAAATTTCTTAAGCATTTTAAAAACTCTAGATATTGTTTGTAAAAAATCACTACGCGCCCAAATATTTAAAATACGATCTAATAAAAACTTACTAACTGTAAATGATTAAAATGGAAGAGGTACCAAATGAAAGTTGTTCTTAAATTTACAAAATTCTAGTCGCTTGGTCGCCGAAAATTGTTAAAAATGTCGAATTATTTTAAGTAACCAAGAGACAAAAACTTCATCGTAGCCGCATGAGGATACAACTAATCGACGCAGAAAAATTTTCTGATTTCTGTGATATATATATATATATATATATATATATATATATATATATATATATATATATATATATGTCAATATCGCCCAAATTGGCGTTTGGTAACTTCTGCCTTTCAACCGTCGATATTGATTTTGTTTCTGGTTTTCACAAAACTCCAGGAGAGGAGCCTTTCCTGAGCACCAGGTGCCTCTGAGACCATCGCCAACATGATATTAGTATTCAGCGACCCCAAAATCCGGAGTAACGAGTTTGCATTAAGTTTTCATCTAATTTCCATAAAAAAACTCCAGGAAACAAGACCCATCCTAGGTACCACGTCATATTTATCATTTTATCTCACATAGAAATTCATTTTGCATATTGTTTAATGTGGATGCTCTTTCGCGTATTCAGTTTGTTAACTTCTTTTAAATTAAGACCCTTTCTCTTCTAATTTAACGATGGCATGATTCACTTGCACACAAGTAGGTCTCTACAGAAATTCGAAATTAATTGTTTCTAAAAATTAATTAACAGGTAACGAAGTGGGTGGGCAATAGAAATTTTTAGACCATTATTGAAAAGGTACTGTATGGCCTGTGGATGTTTCGGGACATCAAATTTCAAATTTTCCTTAAACCGAGAATAATATTCCTATAACCAGTATTATCGGGTTCGACTCTAATATATGCAGTTATAGTACGTTCTTTAAAGATAAAATATTGCAAAACCTCTAAATTTTAAACAACCGCTTGGATTGACATGAAATTTACCATACACATAGCTAACAAGTCAAAGAAAAAAAGTGATATTGTGTCGATGTGTGCTTTTGCCCTAGGGGTGAGTTTCACCCCCTTTTAGGGGTGAAAAATATATGTGCGAAATAAGTCCGGAAATGCATAAAATGACTAATTCTAAGCAACTTTTGTTTTATAAAGTTTTTTCATTAAGTTAATATTTTTCGAATTATTTTCGAGTGAATATGTTAATTTTTCTACAAAATAATCACGTTTTCAAACGGTTTTTCGCAAATACCTCAAAAAGTAAGTATTTTACCGAAAAAAATTCTTATCAAAAATATAGCACGTAAAAAAGTGAAAAACATGGTGTATATATTAGGTCACTATACCTAGTAGAAGCAGAGTTATAGCTAATGAAAAATAGGTTCATATTCATCAAATTCCAAACTGAATATTTTAACGTGCCATAACCAAAAAACGAAGCACTTTTTTGGGGAAAACTCATTTTAAACTTTTAAAGTGTTTAAAAAATGCTTACTTTTGTTTTTTTTTTATTTTCTAGCATCAAAAGTAAACAAGTTACGCTCAAAATAAAGTTAGTCCTTTTTTTTGGTAAGAAATCGGGAAAATCACCCCCTAATTAGCATTTCAAATAAACTTAATTGTTACCACTTCACAAGTTTAGTTTTTTAATCTCGTATGTATTGGTCATATGATCTGTAAGTTTCATCGGTTCAAAGTCCTTATTTTTGACAGAGCTGTAGTTAAAAGGGCTTGAACGAGTCACTTATCACGAGTGTATGCAAATTTGGAAACACCGATTCTTAACCAATTTTTGTCTTACAGAGAAATAAAAAATACAAAATATTCAAAAAAGTAAAGCCGACTTTTTTAATTGTTTAAAATTTTAGAAATCTCTAACAATTTTTAAGTTATTTTGAAAGAAAAAGCATTTTTTTCAAAATTAAAATTTTTAAAAATTTTGCTTTAAAACCAAATTTTTTCAAAAATAAGCACCTTGAATCGATGAAACTTACAGATCATATTAAACACAACATAAGTAAAGTAAGTTGTGAAGCGGTAACGATTAATTTTATTCAAGTTGATAATTGGGAGGTGATCTTCCTGATTTTTTTTGCCAAAACAAATGGGACCAACTTTATTTTGAGCGTAACTTGCTTACATTTGATGCTTAGTATAGTATAGTTGATCCAAAAGATGGCATAACCCAGACATCCAAAGTGAAAGTTATCCTTCAACACCAAATTGTTCTATATGGTCTACACAATGTCCAGAAAAAAGTCACACCATTTTGAGCGTCGGGTTTGGGGGGAAGAGGGGGGAGAAATCGGTAAATTCGTAGTTTTTTAAGTTTTCCGTCAATATTTCTATAGTCTGTTCGCTAAACTCAGACGCAACTTTCTAGATATTTTAGTCGGTAATTTTGCCAATTTTAGTAAAATTGGCAAGAAAATAATTACTAAATAGTTAATAATCACTAAATAGTTAGTAATTTCGCCAATTTTTGCAAAACTGGCAAAAAACAAAAAAATTATCTACTAAAATATGTAACCAGTTGCGTCTGAGTTTAGCGAACAGACTATAAAACTATGCGGTATAGCATGAACAACCTTCTATATAAAATTGTTCTAAATTAAATTTAAAATAAAAAAGGCCCTATGCCTAATCTTTCTAAAATTCGTGGTTCCAAAGTTACGGAGGTAGTATAGTATAACTGGTCCAAAAAAGACCTAACCCAAACATCAAAAGTAAAAGTTTTACTTCAACACCAAATTGTTCTGTACGGTCCACATATTGTTCAGTAAAAAGTTACACCATTTTGAGCGTCCGGTTTGGAGGGCAGATGGGGGAGAAGTCGGTAAATTAGTAGTTTAGGTTTTTCGTCAATATTTCTAAAACTATGCTTTAGCGTAAACAATGTTATAAAAAAAATGAAATGTTTCATGTGTTACATGAAATTTAAAACACAAAATCTTGTATACATAATTGTTAGAACATCAACGGTTCCAAAATTACGGAAGGTGAAAAGTCGAGGTTTTCGATACTTTTTATAGTTTTTGGGAAATGTATGGTATAACTATACCAAAAACCCAGACATCCAAAGTGAAAGTTATCCTCTAACACCAAATTGTTGTATATGGTTCACATAATGTTCAGAAAAAGTCACACCATTTTGAGCGTCGGGTTTGGGGGGGAGAGGGGGGAGAAATCGGTAAATATAAAAAGTATCGAAAACCTCCACTTTTTTCACCCTCCGTAACTCTGGAACCGTTGATTTTATAACAATTATGTATATAACCTTTCTTATTTTAAATTTCATGTAGAACATTTTCTATAGAACATGCTTTATGCTAAAGCAAGTTTTAGAAATATTGACGAAAACGTAAAAAAACTACTAATTTACCGAATTCTCCCCCATCTCCCCCACCAAACCGGACGCTCAAAATGGTGTAACATTTTACTAAACAATTTGTGGACCATATAGAACAATTTGGTGTTGAAGGAAAACTTTTACTTTGGATGTCTGGGTTAGGCCTGTTTTTGGACCAATTATACTATACTACCTCCGTAACTTTGGAACCGTTCATTTTAGAGGGGTTATGCATAGGACCTTTTTTATTTCAAATTTAATGTAAAACAATTTTGTATGAAAGGTTGTTCATGCTAAACCGCATAGTTTTAGAAATATTGACGAAAAACCTAAAAAACTGCGAATTTATAGATTTCTCGCCCCTCTCCCCCCAAACCCAACGCTCAAAATGGTGTGACTTTTTTCTGAACATTATATGGACCATATAGAACAATTTGGTGTTGGAGGATAACTTTCACTTTGGATGTCTGGGTTTGGGTCTAACTATACCAAACTAGCTAGACTTTTTTTATAAAAAACAGTAATAAAGATTTTTTTATACAATTTAAAAAGTTGTAATGTTTTCCCCAAGAATGCTTCGTTATTTGGATATATCACATTGAATTATTCTATTTGGAATTTTTCGAATATGAACCTATTCTTCATTAACTATAACTCTGTTTTTGCTAGGTATAAAGACCTAATATCTACACCGTTTTTTTCACTTTTTTATAGGCTATAGTTTTGATAAGAATATTTTTTCGGCAAAATGCTTACGTTTTGACTTATTTGAGAAAAACCGTCTAAAAACGTGGTTATTTTGTTGAAAAATAAACATATTCACTTGCAAATAACTAGAAAAGTATTGGTTTGGTGAAAAACCTCTATAGAACAAAAGTTGCTTAAAATTAGTCAGTTTATCCATTTCGGGACTTATCTTGGACATATATTTTTTCTCCCCTGAGATGGGTTGAAACTGACCCCCAGGGCAAAAGCACACATCGGCACCATATTACTTTTTTTTTCTTTGACATGTTAGCTATGCGTGTGCCAAATTTCATGTCAATCCAAGCGGTTCTTTAAAATTTACTGCAAAAACCGTGAAAGAATGGACTATTAGGTTTTTATAATATTTTAAATTGTAAATAAAATATCTAATACATTCGAATATTCTACTTGCCTCTCATATTTTATGGAAAATCTGTTTAACCCATAGTGTGACGGTATTTACTTGGTAAAACATGGCTTAAAATCGAACTAAAACATTTTCTGGCGTTTTCTAAGATGTAAAACGAATTACAGTCCTTGACGCGCTGTTGAAATAAGATTAAATTAAGCCAGCTTCGAGTTAAAGTTTTAACCAGAAGTCCAAAGTCAGAAGGAAAATCTTACACGAAATCCGCAGAGTTCCATTAACGTATTCGATTCAATTTTTAAAACAGTAATTTTATTAAGCAGTCTACATGTAGCATTGCGGTAAAATATAAATAATTCCAGAGTAATTGCATTTTTGAGACCATATCTATAGATCACTGAACCCTACCATATTTCAGCGGAGCTAGATATTAAACTACATTATTGAAAACCACTAAAATAATTGGTTTATGCGATTTTTGTATTTATTGTGTTGTATTGATAATATAATGGTAGGGGAGCGCAAGTGGGGATTCTTGCAGTTAGTCGAGCGCGTCAGATTATCATATGGGGAGAAACCTGGTACCCTGCAGATGTACCTCTACCATATATTGGCTCTTAACACAGGGAAGGTCGTTAAGGGGGGCCCGAAAAAAAAATCTATTCTTAAATATACTCGAAATTGTCAGATTAAGATAAGGTAAGTTAAGTACATGCAAAAAAGAGTGACTATTTAAAAAATCTGACGATTTTGCGGGGCGTAATGAAATGGGTGAGTAAAAAATTTCACAAAAAAAGAGAATATTTCGCGAAATAAACGTCAGATCGAAAAACTAAAAAATACGTCCTTAATATTTTTCAAAAATCTATCGAATGCTACTGAACATCACCCCCATGGACAGGGGTGGGGGTAAATTTAAAATTTTAAATAAAATTCCCGTGATATTTCGCAAAATTAACATCAGGTCGAAAAACTGCAAGCTATACTTTCAAAATGTTTTTGAAACATCTATCGAATGGTACTAAACACGACATCCCACGGAGGTGGGGTGAGGGGTTACTTCAAAATTATAAATGGGACCCCCAAATTTTTATTGCAGATTTGGATTCACTACGTAAAATTAAGCAACTTTTATTCCAGACGAATTATGGATAGATGGCGCTAAAATCAAAGATAACGATTGTTGGAAATTGAAAATTTAATTATAAAGTGGAAAGTCCGGAAAGTCCCCACTAAAATGGAAAATTTTACTTAACTTTTTTTGGTTTTAGGACCTAATAATCACCACCCAATAGGTCCCCATAACGCTCGAGTGACTGCAAATTTAGCATACCTACCATAATAATTATCAGTAGTAATTGCACAAGAGCTCTAAAATTATTGAATTTTTCCCGAGTGACACTTTGACAGTTTTAATTTCACGAGCCGAAGGTGAGTGAAATTATGTATAAAGTGTCAGGCGGGCAAAAATTCTATATTAATTTTAGAGATCGAGTGCAATTTGTTGCGATTATTTCATGAATAAAACTGTTCAAAACCAAATTTTTTTTGTTATTTATTTATGTAAGTACAAATTAGTACAATTAAACAAACAGTTGTTATAAATATTAATTTGAAGGTTGAAAGTCATCACTTTTATAATTTTTAAAACATTAATTGTCATTAATGTCACTGAATGTATTTTTTCGTAGCAACGAAGGGCATCTGACCTAATGACGACGGGAAATTATCAAAAATTATCGATTTAATTTAGATTTATTTAGCTTTCTATTGGTCAGAATCTCCGATGAATGAAATAATCAACTAAGTATATATATCTTATTTAATAAATTTTAATGAATTTCACATTGTGTGAAATACATTAAATATTTTTAATATTCTTACGCCGTTCATGCGCTCAATAATTGGTACTAAAATTATTTCCTTTCTAGCCGTCTTTCATTTTTTTATTATTTATATGTACAATCCTTTTAATGCAAATGAAATGCAAATTTAGAACAGATATAATTACTTAGGAAACCATCACTCAGGTTATTCGCTATGGCTTCTTCTATTAGTGCAATGTGCAATCCACAATAAGCGACTGCATTTCCAACCCGATGTAAGTAGATTAAGATTCCAAATGGAAAAACTTCTCCAGTAGATCTTAGTTGGCATCACTGTAGGTATTATTGAAATTAGATGGCATCAAAAGGAAGCCTTTATTGATTGATAGGAGAAATATGGTAATGTTTAAAACAACTAAAACCACCCAAAACATTAACCAGAATCATATAAAGTACATATATAACACAATCAGAGGAAAGTACAAGTGGAAGGCCAAAGATCCAATGAATTCAACATAAACAAAGGAATGAAAAAAGAAAATAGTTTAAACTAAAGCCATTTGTCCTTTGTTATAATATTGGGTATTGTTTGTCCGATATAATTTTACCCATGCGTCACGATCCATTTTCAAACAAATTAAGGCAGGTTTACATGTATCCAGTAACTGGCGCCAGTCGCACTAGAACGACAGTGCTGGCATGGTTGTGGCATCATGTAAACGCTTTTTTGCTCCACTTCAGCGCTGTCTGCCAGCGCTGTCTGCCAGCGTTGTCTCGAATAGAAAGCTGGTCTAATTTTCATGCCAGTGGCCCTCGTCTGCGTCCCCTTTAACTCCGTGCCAGTGGCTGTAGACATGTGTAAACACAGCGTTCCAGTCACTGGCGCTGTCTTACCTGTGGTTTCAGTAGCAGTATTAGGATTTTTAATAAGAGTGTCAGTGAGATTGGCGCCAGTTACTGGATACGTGTAAACGAACCTATCCAGCGCTGTCTTAGTCAAGCACTCGCATTCCAGTGAGACTGGAGCCAGTTACTGGATACGTGTAAACGTACCTATCCAGCGCTGTCTTAGTCAAGCACTCGCATTCCAGTGAGACTGGATCCAGTTACTGGATACGTGTAAAACGTTAGTTTAAGTCAAAACATAAAGTAAAACGCACGCCGATGTGTGTAGTATATAGTATACAGTATACAAAATGTATTTAAACATTGACGTTAGTAGCAGTATTATGATTTTTAATAAGAGTGCCAGTGAGATTGGCGCCAGTTACTGGGTACGTGTAAACGAACCTATCCAGCGCTGTCTTAGTCAAGCACTCCCATTCCAGTGAGACTGGAGCCAGTTACTGGATACGTGTAAACGTTAGTCAAAACATAAAGTAAAACGCACGCCGATGTGTGTAGTATATAGTATACAGTATACAAAATGTATATAAACATTGACGTTCGTTTCACTTTATGTTTTGATTTAATTTGTTTAAAAGTTCGTCGTGAAGCATGCGAAAAGTTATAGCGGACGAACTATATAATTACAAAAAATCTCAAAGCTAGAAGAGAACTTACAGCCAGCAATATATTTTTATTATTCGCTACTAGCACAGTATCATCTGCATGGATTAAGAATCTGCATCTAAATTGCTCAAAATCAATTTATCTTTTAACTAATTTTTTTTCTATAATTAGGCCTTTAAGTAGGTCAAACTTCTTGGGTGTATTGATAATATATAAAAATAATTAGAGAAGGTTGCAGATCAGTTAATATACTAAATATTGATATACCAATCAATCAATTGATATGCTAAAACAACTCGACATAGATCAAAAAGACATTCGTTGCATAGAAGCTCTTTACTGGAATCAAACAGCTGTCGTCAAGGTGGATAATGAAACAACGCAAGCTCAAAAAATTCTCAGAGGTGTAAGACAGGGATGCATTCTCTCCCCACTACTGTTTAATTTATATTTAGAAAGTATCTTTCAGAAAGCTCTCGAGGAATGCGAAAGCGGCATCAAGGTACCTGGGTCAATAATATACTATATGCGGATGACTCTGTCTTAACAGCAGATAATATAGAAGACCTCCAAAACCTTCTTAATAAAATTGGAGAGCATAGCGATAACAGGGGACTTAGCATCAATATAAAAAAGACGAAATTTCTTATAATCAGCCGTCAATTATATCAACATCAAAATGCAAGACTAGCATATAACATCCAAGATGTAGAGCGCGTAAGAAAGTTTAAGTACCTGGGAACCTGGCTATGTGAAGACTGGATGTCGGATAGAAAGGACCAGAAGCGCATTCATAAAATTCAGAAACGCCTTTACGAACTCTGACTTTGACCTCAACCTAAGACTAAGATTCACAAAATGCTATATTATATGGTCGGTGCTCCTAAATGGCATGGCAGAATGGACTTTAAAAATAAACAAAATGAATAAGCTAGAGGCATTTGAGATGTGGATCTATCGACGAATCCTTAAAGCTCCATGGACCGCAAAAATAACAAATGAAGAAATCCTGAGGAGAATTGGTACAGATCGACAACTGCCATGCACAATTAATTAGAGAAAAACGGCATACCTGGGGCACCTAATTAGAAATGAAAGATACCAGTTTCTGAAAACCTTAATTGAAGGAAAGATCGAAGGAAGAAGTGGAGTGGGCAGGAAAAAAATGTCATGGCTCCGTAATGTCAACCAATGGACAGGACTAAAAAACATAGGAGACCTAATACATACTGCAAGGGATAGAGAAAAATGGTCAAACATGAGCGCAAACATCGATTAGTGGATTGCATAAAGAGGAAGAAGAAGATCAATTTTAATTATAAGGGTAGTTAAAGGGCTACTTTCATTGATTTTTTCGTAGAAAAAGTAGGTACCGACCTTATTGTGATCATTAAAGACCGGATTATATGTTCCTGTTTTGACTGAAATATGTGCATATATATGTCTGAAATATGAGTAAAATATGTTGAAAATATTCCTTAAAAGTTTAAAATATGTTCCAAATATGTGGAATATGTGAAAAACATTTTAAAGTAACAAGAGGATATGCATTAAAAATGTATAAAAGTTTTATTAAATAACGGTAAGTACATAATATTATTGACAAAATTAACCTAAATATACCAATGTATACCTATCTACCTAGTACCTATTACTATTACTTACGTTTCTACATTTTATTCCTTCTTATAAAAACAATTCACAATCAAATAATTTTCAATATTTTCAATAGTAAAATTATGTCGCCTATCCGATAGTAGTAATTTGTATGTTGAAAACAACTCGTTCAACATCAAGTGATGTGATTGGTGCAAATTTTAAAACATTAACAATCTCCGCATTTAAATTGGCAATAACATCAAAATCGCCACAAAGAATTTGTTTTGCGTCCTGTAATAATTTTAAATCACTATTTTTCTGTCAAGTTTCAATACATTTTTTATTTATTGATTCTCCAATTTTTCTGGAAACTTCTTCAGCGTTTTCCTTAAATTTCTGAATTAAATTAATACTCTTGTAGTGGAAGCGAATCAGTTTCAAGATTGAGGATGGTTTTATAAACAAGTTCATAATTCGATTTAATAAAAACAAAGCTCATTGTGCAGTGATCTGTTTTCTAGAATTGATTTGCATTTTGAAATCGCACCAATTTGTTTCTTCAAAACTTAAAATTATTTCTTTTATAGGGAGAAAATGTTATGCATAAAACAGGCAGCTTTTAAATATTATGTTCCCCATCTTGTGATTATAGGCTCCGGTGGCAAAGAAACATTTGGTAATTTTTGTTTATATATCTGAATCCTTAAAGGCGATTTTAAAAATATTTTCTTCACGTTGCTAATTAAACTATTAACTGTAGGAAATGAATTTCGAATTTCTTCCGCCACTCTGTTTAAACTATGCGCCAAACACGTCACATGAATTAAATTGGGATATAAATTAAATTGGTCATATAGTTGTTGGCCAGCTTTGACCATGTATGACACAGCATCGGAAACCATAAGCAAGATTTTTTTAGTTGGAACAATGTCGGGAAGGAAAAAGTTCATGAAAGCATCATTTATAAACCTAACGATTGTTACATGGTTAACTGTGTCAAGCTGTTTACAAGCAATCAAATATGATTTACCAGGGGCGCTCTCATTTAAACAACCTATCAATAAATTTGCCATATAGCGACCACAACCGTTGTTTCATCTACTATAAAATATATATAATTGTTATCTATAGTTTGGTGGGTTTTTCCGCAGGTCTGCGACGATTCTTGTGACATCAACAAAAATTTCGCTGAAATTTGTTAAAAATATGCCAAAATATGTCAAACGGTCGAAAATATGTTCAAACCATCAAAATATGTTAAAAAACGAAATTATTCTAAATATGTAAAATTAAATTAGTGTCAAACGCCTTTAATTATCATAATTTGTCCACATCCTGAAGCGTTTGATTGTATCTTTGATGGTTATCGATATGCAAAAAACATATAATCCGGTCTTTAGTGATCATAAGTCGGTCAATTTTTATGCTAGAAATTATTTTTGTTTTTTTTTAAGATATAGGCTCTGAGCTTCGCTGGTGGCGCTCCTGGCGGATTACTAATTCAACTTTCACTGGTAATTTTTAAATTTATTATTTAATTGTAATTGCTTAATATTTACAACGCAAAAAATTAATTAAATTTTACTCGATTTTTTTAAGATTTTGCTAATCATTTTGACGTTCTATTGATAAAATATGAATTTCTTACTTCAGATACTTTTACAATTATCGTGTAGATGGCGCTAAGATTACCGTTTATTTCAATCAACGATATTACGGAACATTAAAAAAACTTAAATTCAGTATTTAAAACGAAAGTATATTTAAGGTAAAAATATATACCACAGCTTTGACCAACTAATATTTTTTATAATTAATGTTTTTACTTTTAATTTTAAATTAATCACTTTGACATTTATGTCAAATTTCCGGTAAACGTTTACAGACTTGCCACTACTGGCGCTCGTGAATTTGTAAATATCCCCTCTACGTACGAGCTCACAGCGTATAAGGTTATACTACAAAATGCTTCATTTCCTGGCCTAATTGGAAAGATACAGATTTCCATTGAGTCTAGTACCTACTACTTTACCTTTCTTTTTAATCCATGTAAGGCGTTCCAAGGAAGTTTGATCGTTATGTTCTTGAGGTTTAACTGTGGTCTGTGAGGTTTAACTTACTTCATCTATTACTTTGTCTTTTTGTTAAGTTTACACCGATTTTGAACCTTAAATTCCTGCAAATCATCTAGGAATATTCTTAATTCTTTATTTGGCAGATTCCTCTCTTTTACCAATTTCTCATATTTCTATTCGTAATTTAATTTTTACTTATCGCTTACATTTTTTCTTTCTGCGGTCAGTTGTGGGAATCGATTTCTTAGAGACTTATATCTACTAGTATTTCAGTACTATGAAAGGCTTCTTGATGTCAATATTATTCTTTGGTGCTTGTTTCATTGCCTGGGATCAGCTTTAGCAATTATATTGAAAATGATACGTACATATATTTATATGAGTCTCCTGCATTGTACTACCAGTCTCGCACTATTTTGCCGGCCTTCGTTATTGCTTGGGTGCAAGTATGTTGTCAATAGATACTTCTTGCTTATATACTTTATGGTAAAAATTATTCCATTATAATTTAATTTTATAATATATACTTACTTCTTGATATTAGTCAATTGACTAACATCAAGATATGATAGATATTTTATATGACAATTATTTAATTGGCATATAAATTTCTGATTTATTTTTATTTACTTATTGCGAACCTAACGTATTTTCCTCATTTTTTTAAGTAATTGCATGTGCGATAGAATTTCTTAGAAAGTTGTAGAAGTACGATGATAGAATAGGCGGCAAAATCGACAAACACAACTATTTTGAGCAATTTGCTTTTCCTTAAAGACAAACTATAATTATAAAGATCATTGAAAAGGACATTAAAATAAACAGGCTAGACATTTCAAAAGTGTCCATAAAGATCATGACTTAGTGAGGTTTTATTTCCTGTACATTTCTGGGATGGGCTTTGAGAAAAATGAGGAGACAACAAACCCAGGGCTGAGCAGTCGGACAAAGCACCATTCTGATGGGTAGAACGACGCTAATATAACCGATCATATAACCCGTATGCATGCCAATGGTGAATATAAAATTCTTAATTGTACGTCAAAAATGTGCAATAACTACGTTTTTAAACCCATCAAATTTCATTTGCACATCTCAACCGGCTTTCAGGCAATAAATAAATCATCAGTTTGTAAGAAAAAATTCAACATCCCTTATATCGGAAACGAAGTTTTGCGGATATATGATTATAAAATAAACTGTCACTATTTTTTCATGCATATTTACCTCTTTAAGTTTGTCGCATTTATTTAGAAACAGCCTGTACCGATGGAGGCCATGGCTAGTTGCTAAAGTACCTAACTTTTTTGTTATCCAACATAAGCGAATAAATCAAAGAAAAAACGTTAATAAGGTATAAGGCTATAATCAAGTGTTAATTTCAATATTTTATATATGCTAGAATATTCCACAGGGTGTTCCGAACTTTAAAAAAAAAACAGTATGATTTTTACACCCGGTTTAAAAAGATATTTAGCTGTCAATCAACAATATTATTGCATTGATTTTCTTAAATAATAAGGCTTTAACATGCTAAAAAAATCACTCAAATCTGACAACAGGTTTAGAAAATTCGAGACATCTAACGTGAATAATTCATCGAGTGACCCGACTTTTTTGCTCGCAAGTGTATTACAGAAGGGTTCAGTAGTATAGTAAAAACACACGAGTTGAGACAGGTACTCTGGCGAAAAAGCTGTAGTGACAATAATTTGTAACAAATTTTGTGGTATTTAAAACAAAAGTTTAGTATTTTATCTATATAAATAAAAATGAATGTTTGTATGTATGTATGTATAGTCCGTCCGCTATAACTTTTCCCATGCGTTACGATTCATCTTTAATCAAATTAAGTTAAAACATAAATTGAAACGAACGTCGATGTGTATATACATTTTGTATACTTTATACTATATACTACACACATCGGCGTACGTTTCACTTTCTGTTTTGACTTAATTTGATTGAAAATGAATCGTACCGCATGGGAAAAGTTATAGCGGACGGCCTACATGTATGTATGTATGTACCTTATAGACTCGCAAACTATGCATTTCATCGTATGATGACGTTAATCAAAGTTGTTGTACATGAACCCATGAAGTTTTCTCACTTGGTACGACCAACCTAAGTGAAAATGGTGCTTGCCTCCCCCCCCCCCCCCCATAATTTTTTTTTATTTTTTTTTTGGAAACTGTTCTTTTTTAATTTTATATGATATAGGACCAAAATATACATTAATCCCTAAATCTTCACTTTTTTATCTCCAACCGTTATTTTTTAACAACCATCTAAATACTACCTGTTCTATGTAAATAAAAATGAATGTGTGTATGTATGTACCTTATAGACTCGCAAACTATGCATTTCATCGTATGATGACCTTAACAAAGTTGTTGTACATGAACTCGGGAAGGTTTCTGACTTGGTACGACCAACCTAAGTGAAAAGGGGTCTTGCCCCCCCCCCCCCCCATAATTATTTTTTACTTTTTTGGACAAACTGTTCTTTTTTAACCTTATATTATGATGTAGATCCAAAATATACATTCAACCCTAAATTTTCACTTCTCTATCTCCAACTGTTATTTTTTAATAGCCATCTAAATATTACCTCTTCTATATAAATAAAAATGAATGTTTGTATGTATGTATGTATGTATGTATGTATGTATGTATGTATGTATGTATGTATGTATGTATTGTTATATTTCTATTTGATATGAAAATTAAATTTTGATAATTATAAACAGAATTCAATTTAATATAAAATATTTTCAATTTTCTCAACCACGGGCATATAAATTTAAAACAACCTGTATACAACAAATTGTTATATTTAATTTTAAGAAGTGATTAAATAAGACTCAAGTGAAATCGATAATAGGTCATTATCGTTTGTTCGCGGAAGGATCGGTCATTAGCCTATGCTAAATAAGACTCAAGTGAAATCGATAATAGGTCATTATCGTTGTTCGCGGAAGGTTCGATCATTAGCCGATGCTAAATAAGACTTAGTGGAAGTAGATAATAGATCATTAAATTTTGTAATTAGTAGAAAGTAATTTTAGAATGGGAATTAACTATTTTTCTTTTGAAATCCATTAAGCATATTTAGAAAGTTTAAAAATTGGTTTTGAGGAATACTGCGAATGAGAGTTGGTGGTGGAAGTTTGATTTGTGAATCTGGAAGGGATATTTAGAAAGTAGGGGAATGAATGACAAATAGAGATCAGAATGTTTTGAGCTGTCGAGAAGTGAAGTCGAGTAGTAGACGGTAGTGTACGGAGAGTGAGAAAGCCTGTGTAGTTCCGTGAGTGTGAAGTGTCTATCGTAGAACGAGAGGTAGGCCAGGTTGAGAGTAAAAGAACCTCCTTGAGCCAAGAGTTCCCGGTAGCTGATTGCAGTTTCGAAAAAGGTAGAACACAGCATCACGACAGAAGCAGGAAACGAGAGCTATACGAGCTAGTTTCAGAGGAGAACATTACTGGAAGCCAGGACGAGGTTTGGATTGCAGCCAAGGATAGCAGGAAACGGGTCTTGTGTGAAGACATTCTCAGTGCACCAGAAAAAGGTCAGTCTCATTTGTTTGGACATGAATGTATGGGTTTTTCGTAGTAAATACCACATTTAAAATTGAAGAAACATAATCAATAATATCAGAAAAGCTTCATCAAACTTAAATAGAATTGTTGCTAATAAATCATAATAGTTAAATGTTAATAAAAACTTTCAATTGGAAATCAAAAGAAAATAAGATTCCCATGTGTAAATGTTATGTTTAAGAAAAATAAGATATAGCAAATATTAAGCAGTGATTGCCATTTAAATAAAATAAACAATATTTTGATTACAATTGTAACCCATATGTGTTATTATTTTACTCTTTTCTTTCCTATCCCGATTAGGAACCATTAAGAAATACTTAGAAGCCACGTATGTAAGTAATTAATTTTATAAAAAGCCCTGAGATTGAAAACATATTGATATGTGATCTGGTAAATTAATTAGATTATTATTAATGCATTGATTAAATTAAATGAAATATAAAAATATTATCTCATATCAATAATCAAGATCACAACAACTGTCGTCCAACGTGGAAAGCATTGTTAAGTATTTCTAGTGGCAAATTTGAAGGATAGAAAGAGTAAAGCCGGTATTTGAAAATTTATATGCCTGTGGTAAAAAGTGAGATACTTACATTTGATAACATAAAATTTTAGATCTCTTTAGGTACAAATTTTACATAACTGATTTAATATTTTATTTTTACGATATTTACATTTGATATATTTATTGACAATTTATAATATTTGGGTGAGAAAAAGTCGTCTTGGTAACATACTAGTAAAATTTCATATTTGGCGGGGACAGTACTTCTTGAAAAGAAATGTCTGTGACAAGAAGCCAAAGCAAAGACAACAAAAAACAAAAAGAACATTCAAATCAAGAGAATAATTCAGACCAAGAAGATATTTTAGACACGACAATCATGGCATCAGAACAGCAAGAATTATCAGGAATAGATAAATTATTACAAATGATGCAACTCCAGTCACAAAGAATAGAACAAAAAATGGATAAAAATCAGGAAGAAACATCAAAGAAAATGGATAAAGTGGATCAAAAAATGGATGAATCACAACAAAAAATGGATCAAAAAATGGAGGAAACACAACGAAAAATGGATGAAACACAACAAAAATTGGATCAAAAAATGGATGAAACACAACAGAAAATGGATGAAACACAACAAAAAATGGATGAAACACAACAAAAATTGGATAAAAAAATGGATGAAACACAACAAAAAATGAAACAAGCAATAGAAGAGAACAACAAGAAAATGGAGGAACGCATAGAAAAGGAAGTAAAAGGATGTTTAACAACAATGAAAAACGAGATGAAAGAACAAGAAATGAAAATTCAAAATAAAATAAAGGAGATAACGAATTGCCAGAAAAAAGAAATGGAAAGTTTGGAAAACAAGTTGCAAAACGCTATTCAAGCAGACATAGAAGAAGTGGAAAGAAAGATTGCGGAAATCAATACCCAACAAAATGTCGGAGAAAGAAGAGAAATGGTTATACATAGCACAGATGACGTGAAGATAAGGTTTGCCGGGGATGTAAGAAGATTACACCCAGTGCCGTTCATAAATAGCCTGAAAAAGAAAATACAGCACATCGGAAATTTCGAAACAGCAAAAGAAACTATCAGAAACCATCTCAAATATGAAGCAAGCCTATGGTTCGATAGCAAAGAAGAAGAATTCGGCAATTGGCAACAATTTGAACAAAAATTTTTGAATTATTTCTGGGGAAAAGTCCAACAATTGGAAATTAACAAGGAATTGCAAAATGGGAAATACAATGATAGGATGGGTGTATCAGAAAGGACATATGCTTTGCAAATTTACAATAATGCAAAACATTTACAATATAATTACTCATCGGAACAATTAGTCGAACTGATTGCAAGACATTTCGAGGAAACGCTGGAAGACCATATCACATTGCAAAACTACAAAGACATAGATAGTTTATGCCAATTCCTACAAATAAGAGAATCACGTCTAAGAGAAAGAAAATCAAGAAGGTCGCGAGAAGATTACAGGCCCCGAGAAACACAAGAGTACAGAGATAGAAATCAAAATAGGAGGGACTATACAAGACGAGATTTTAATCCCAGAAGGGAAAACGAAAATAGAGACAACGGAAGAGGAAATTATGAACAAAGAAATAGGCAATGGAATGAGGACAGAAATCGAGAATACCAGAATAGAACCACCACACGCTCAAATCAAGAAAACAGAAATAATGGTAGACAAAATGAACAGGGATATCGAGAAAACCGAAACAGATCCGACAGACCAAGAGAAAATAGAAGAGAAGTAAATAATACCCAGACAGATGAATATGACGGAGAGAGACATTATGACGAAAATATAAACAACGATGAGCAACCGGCGTCTTTTCACGACGGCGCTCACTAAAAACCAAAAATCAAACAGGAATCTTTTGTCACCCCAAGGAGTTTATTAAATTGGCAGGAAACAACGAAAAGAAAAATGGAGTTAATTTAAAATTTGTGGATGGATTTATCAACGAGAAACCAATTAAAATTATGATAGACACTGGATCTGAAATAACATTGGTCAACAGAAAACTAATAGAAGAAGTTAACTTAACAAATTTAATTTACAAAATCCCTAGGGTAAATTTAGTGGGCGCAAACAAACGGACATTGGCAACTATAAATGAAGGCATACGAGTAATGGTACGACTGGGTAAGAAAATGTATGCACTACAATGTGTAATAATGCCAAACATGTCACATGACATGATAGTAGGAGTTGACGAATTGGCAGAAAAACATGTAGTGATAGATTTTAAAAATAATACGATGAAACTAACAGAAGAAGAAGAAAAAGAACAGGACAAGGAACATGAGAAACAAAATACGGACGAATCAGGTAAAGAACAAACAGTGGAAATGAATTTGGCAGCGAAGCAAGGACAAAGAAAAAAAAGGAGAAAAGGTCAGAAAAAGATAAAAGAAAATGAAACCTGTGGCTCCTCAAAAGAAGAGTTGAGCCCAGAAGAAGAAAATTTGAGAGTATCAGAAACAAAGGAAACCTGGGATTCCTCAAAAGAAGAGACGAGCTCAGGAGAAGAAGAAATAAAGCAAAAAAAATGAAAGTGAAAAAAATATGATTGAAACAGTGGTATTTGAAGAGGAGGTATATGCAAACGAGGATGCGGAATGCACGGTAAACATGTGTGAAGAATCTGAAAAAAAAGACAGAAAATTGATATGTGGAGAAGGGAAAGAAAAAGAATTGCGGTTGATGTTAAGAAATTACGAAAATTTGATCAATGAGGAAAACAGAGTGGCTAAAAAGTACGAACATTCATTTGAGGTGAAAAACTTGGGAAATTTTCGATCAAAGACTTACCCGATTCCATACAAGTATCGACAAGAGGTGAAAGAAGAAATAAATAAAATGTTGGAAGATCAAATCATCGAAAGATGTGATTCACCGTATGTTAACCCGATTGTGATAGTAAAGAAAAGCAATGGAGAATTGAGATTATGTTTAGATGCCAGGAATATCAACCAGCACACTGTATCACGAATAAAATACAGAATTCCATGAAGTAGATAGTAAGTTAGGATATAAGACGTAGATTAAAGTAAGGAAATATACAGGGAGTTGGTTTTGCCTCGAGAAAATTTATTTAAAAAAGCAGATAAATTTTATCGAATACAAGGCGGGGATTTGTTATATTTCTAGTTGATATGAAAATTAAATTTTGATAATTATAAACAGAATTCAATTTAATATAAAATATTTTCAATTTTCTCAACCACGGGCATATAAATTTAAAACAACCTGTATACAACAAATTGTTATATTTAATTTTAAGAAGTGATTAAATAAGACTCAAGTGAAATCGATAATAGGTCATTATCGTTTGTTCGCGGAAGGATCGGTCATTAGCCTATGCTAAATAAGACTCAAGTGAAATCGATAATAGGTCATTATCGTTGTTCGCGGAAGGTTCGATCATTAGCCGATGCTAAATAAGACTTAGTGGAAGTAGATAATAGATCATTAAATTTTGTAATTAGTAGAAAGTAATTTTAGAATGGGAATTAACTATTTTTCTTTTGAAATCCATTAAGCATATTTAGAAAGTTTAAAAATTGGTTTTGAGGAATACTGCGAATGAGAGTTGGTGGTGGAAGTTTGATTTGTGAATCTGGAAGGGATATTTAGAAAGTAGGGGAATGAATGACAAATAGAGATCAGAATGTTTTGAGCTGTCGAGAAGTGAAGTCGAGTAGTAGACGGTAGTGTACGGAGAGTGAGAAAGCCTGTGTAGTTCCGTGAGTGTGAAGTGTCTATCGTAGAACGAGAGGTAGGCCAGGTTGAGAGTAAAAGAACCTCCTTGAGCCAAGAGTTCCCGGTAGCTGATTGCAGTTTCGAAAAAGGTAGAACACAGCATCACGACAGAAGCAGGAAACGAGAGCTATACGAGCTAGTTTCAGAGGAGAACATTACTGGAAGCCAGGACGAGGTTTGGATTGCAGCCAAGGATAGCAGGAAACGGGTCTTGTGTGAAGACATTCTCAGTGCACCAGAAAAAGGTCAGTCTCATTTGTTTGGACATGAATGTATGGGTTTTTCGTAG
The DNA here is from genome assembly GCF_917563875.1 of Diabrotica virgifera virgifera. Lineage (NCBI taxonomy): Eukaryota > Metazoa > Arthropoda > Insecta > Coleoptera > Chrysomelidae > Diabrotica > Diabrotica virgifera. The sequence goes on along the minus strand of NC_065448.1, from coordinate 66,743,629 downwards.
TAAATACCACATTTAAAATTGAAGAAACATAATCAATAATATCAGAAAAGCTTCATCAAACTTAAATAGAATTGTTGCTAATAAATCATAATAGTTAAATGTTAATAAAAACTTTCAATTGGAAATCAAAAGAAAATAAGATTCCCATGTGTAAATGTTATGTTTAAGAAAAATAAGATATAGCAAATATTAAGCAGTGATTGCCATTTAAATAAAATAAACAATATTTTGATTACAATTGTAACCCATATGTGTTATTATTTTACTCTTTTCTTTCCTATCCCGATTAGGAACCATTAAGAAATACTTAGAAGCCACGTATGTAAGTAATTAATTTTATAAAAAGCCCTGAGATTGAAAACATATTGATATGTGATCTGGTAAATTAATTAGATTATTATTAATGCATTGATTAAATTAAATGAAATATAAAAATATTATCTCATATCAATAATCAAGATCACAACAGTATGTATGTATGTATGTATGTATGTATGTATTGATGTGATCTTGATTATTGATATGAGATAATATTCTTATATGTCATTTAATTTAATCAATGCATTAATAATAATCTAATTAATTTACCAGATCACATATCAATATGTTTTCAATCTCAGGGCTTTTTATAAAATTAATTACTTACTTACGTGGCTTCTAAGTATTTCTCAATGGTTCCTAATCGGGATAGGAAAGAAAAGAGTAAAATAATACACACATATGGGTTACAATTGTAATCAAAATATTGTTTATTTTATTTAAATGGCAATCACTGCTTAATGTTTGCTATATCTTATTATTCTTAAACATAACATTTACACATGGGAATCTTATTTCCTTTTGGTTTCCAATTGAAAGTTTTTATTAACATTTAACTATTATGATTTATTAGCAACAATTCTATTTAAGTTTGATGAAGCTTTTCTGATATTATTGATTATGTTTCTTCAATTTTAAATGTGGTATTTAATACGAAAAACCCATACATTCATGTCCAAACAAATGAGACTGACCTTTTTCTGGTGAACTGAGAATGTCTTCACACAAGACCCGTTTCCTGCTATCCTTGGCTGCGATCAAAACCTCGTCCTGGCTTCCAGCAATGTTCTCCTTTGAAACTAGCTCGTATAGCTCTAGTTCCTGCTTCTGTCGTGATGCTGTGTTCTACCTTTTTCGAAACTGCAATCAGCTACCGGGAACTCTTGGCTCAAGGAGGTTCTTTACTCTCAACCTGGCCTACCTCTCGTTCCACGATAGATACTCCACACTCACGGAACTACACCGGCTTTCTCACTCTCCGTACACTACCGTCTACTACTGGACTTCACTTCTCGACAGCTCAAAACATTCTGATCTCTATTTGTCATTCATTCCCCTACTTTCTAAATATCCCTTCCAGATTCACAAATCAAACTTCCACCACCAACTCTCATTCGCAGTATTCCTCAAAACCAATTTTTAATCTTTCTAAATATGCTTAATGGATTTCAAAAGAAAAATAGTTAATTCCCATTCTAAAATTACTTTCTACTATTTACAAAATTTAATGATCTATTATCTACTTCAACTGAGTCTTATTTAGCATAAGCTAATGATCGAACCTTCCGCGAACAACGATAATGACCTATTATCGATTTCACTTGAGTTTTATTTAGCATAGGCTAATGATCGAACCTTCCGCGAACAACGATAATGGTACGCGCCATTCACTTTGTTTGTTCTAAGCGCATTGTCCCGAGTTTCGTTTAATCACTTCTTAAAATTAAATATAACAATTTGTTGTATACAGGTTGTTCTAAATTTATATGCCCGTGGTTGAGAAAATTGAAAATATTATATATTAAATTGAATTTTGTTTATAATTATCAAAAGTTTAATTTTCATATCAAATAGAAATATAACAAATCCCCGCCTTGTATTCGATAAAATTTATCTGCAATTTTAAATAAATTTTCTCGAGGCAAAACCAACTCCCTGTATATTTCCTTACTTTAATCTGCGTCTTATACCCCTTCTTCTTGTATTACTCTAATTAGTCCCACCTGTAGAGTAATTGTTTCCTTATTTTCAGTGTCCTCATCCTGTGTTAGAGTGTCGGCTATTATGTTGTCTTTCCCTTTTTCCCATATCAAGCTTCTGTCTTTTTCCTCAGATTTTTCACATACTTTTACCGTGCATTCTGCATCCTCGTTTTCATATGCCTCCTCTTCAAATGCCACTGTTTCGATTATATCTTTTTCGCTTTCATTTGTTAGCTTTATTTCTTCTTCTCCTGAGCTCATCTCTTCTTTTGAGGAATCCCAGTTTTCTTTTGCTTTTGATACTCTCAATTTTTCTTCTTCTGGGCTCAACTCTTCTTTTGAGGAGCCACAGGTTTCATTTTCTTTTGTCTTTTTCTGACTTTTTCTCCCTTTTCTTCTTTGTCCTTGCTTCGTTGCCAAATTCATTTCCACAGTTTGTTCTTTACCTGATTCGTCCGTATTTTGTTTCTCCTGTTCCTTGTCCTGTTCTTCTTCTTTTCTTCTGTTAGATTCATCGTATTATTTTTAAAATCTATCACTACATGTTTTTATGCCAATTCGTCAACTCCTACTATCATGTCATGTGACATGTTTGGCATTATTACACATTGTAGTGCATACATCTTCTTACCCAGTCGTACCATTACTCGTATGCCTTCATTTATAGTTGCCAATGTCCGTTTGTTTGCGCCCACTAAATTTACCCTAGGTATTTTGTAAATTAAATTTGTTAAGTTAACTTCTTCTATTAGTTTTCTGTTGACCAATGTTATTTCAGATCCAGTGTCTATCATAATTTTAATTGGTTTCTCGTTGATAAATCCATCCACAAATTTTAAATTAACTCCATTTTTCTTTTCGTTGTTTCTTGCCAATTTAATAAACTCCTTGGGGTTACAAAAGATTCCTGTTTGATTTTTGGTTTTTAGTGAGCGCCGTCGTGAAAAAACGCCGGTTGCTCATCGTTGTTTATATTTTTGTCATAATGTCTCTCTCCGTCATATTCATCTGTCTGGGTATTATTTACTTCTCTTCTATTTTCTCTTGGTCTGTCGGATCTGTTTCGGTTTTCTCGATATCCCTGTTCATTTTGTCTACCATTATTTCTGTTTTCTTGATTTGAGCGTGTGATGTTTCTATTCTGGTATTCTCGATTTCTGTCCTCATTCCATTGCCTATTTCTTTGTTCATAATTTCCTCTTCCGTTGTCTCTATTTTCGTTTTCCCTTCTGGGATTAAAATCTCGTCTTGTATAGTCCCTCCTATTTTGATTTCTATCTCTGTAATCCTGTGTTTCTCGGGGCCTGTAATCTTCTCGCGACCTTCTTGATTTTCTTTCTCTTAAACGTGATTCTCTTATTTGTAGGAATTGGCATAAACTATGTATGTCTTTGTAGTTTTGCAATGTGATATGGTCTTCCAGAGTTTCTTCGAAATGTCTTGCAATCAGTTCGACTAATTGTTCCGATGAGTAATTATATTGTAAATGTTTTGCGTTATAGTAAATTTGTAATGCATATGTCCTTTCTGATATACCCATCCTATCAATGTATTTCCCATTTTGCAATTCCTTGTTAATTTCCAATTGTTGGACTTTCCCCAGAAATAATTCAAAAATTTTTGTTCAAATTGTTGCCAACTGTCAAATTCTTCTTCTTTGCAATCGAACCATAGGCTTGCTTCATATTTTAGATGGTTTCTGATAGTTTCTTTTGCTGTTTCGAAATTTCCGATGTGCTGTATTTTCTTTTTCAGGCTATTTATGAACGGCACTGGGTGTAATCTTCTTACATCCCCGCCAAACCTTATCTTCACGTCATCTGTGCTATGTATAACCATTTCTCTTCTTTCTCCTACATTTTGTTGAATATTGATTTCCGCAATCTTTCTTTCCATTTCTTCTCTGATTGCTTGAATAGCGTTTTGCAACTTGTTTTCCAAACTTTCCATTTCTTTTTTCTGGCAATTCGTTATCTCCTTTATTTTATTTTGAATTTTCATTTCTTGTTCTTTCATCTCGTTTTTCATTGTTGTCAAACTTCCTTTTACTTCCTTTTCATACTTTCCTATGCGTTCCTCCATTTTCCTGTTGTTCTCTTCTATTGCTTGTTTCATTTTTTGTTGTGTTTCATCCATTTTTTGATCCAATTTTTGTTGTGTTTCATCCATTTTTTGTTGTGTTTCATCCATTTTTTGATCCACTTTATCCATTTTCTTTGATGCTTCATCCATTGCTAGTTTTGTTTCCTCCTGATTTTTGTCCATTGTCCTTTTTGCTTCATCCATTGCTTGTTTTGTTTCTCTTTGATTGTCATCCAGTTTTTGTGACTGGAGTTGCATAAGTTGTAATAGTTTATCTATTCCTGTTGCCATGATTGTTGTGTCTAAAATATCTTCTTGGTCTGAATTTTCCTCTTGATCTGAATGTTCTTTTTGTTTTTTATTGTCTTTGCTTTGGCTTCTTGTCACAGACATTTGTTTTCAAGAAGTACTGTCCCCGCCAAATATGAAATTTTACTAGTATGTTACCAAGACGACTTTTTCTCACCCAAATATTATAAATTGTCAATAAATATATCAAATGTAAATATCGTAAAATAAAATATTAAATCAGTTATGTAAAATTTGTACCTAAAGAGATCTAAAATTTTATGTTATCAAATGTAAGTATCTCACTTTTTACCACAGGCATATAAATTTTCAAATACCGGCTTTACTCTTTCTATCCTTCAAATTTGCCACTAGAAATACTTTTCAATGCTTTCCACGTTGGACGACAGTTGATGTGATCTTGATTATTGATATGAGATAATATTCTTATATGTCATTTAATTTAATCAATGCATTAATAATAATCTAATTAATTTACCAGATCACATATCAATATATTTTCAATCTCAGAGCTTTTTATAAAATTAATTACTTACTTACGTGGCTTCTAAGTAATTCTCAATGGTTCCTAATCGGGATAGGAAAGAAAAGAGTAAAATAATACACACATATGGGTTACAATTGTAATCAAAATATTGTTTATTTTATTTAAATGGCAATCACTGCTTAATATTTGCTATATCTTATTATTCTTAAACATAACATTTACACATGGGAATCTTATTTCCTTTTGGTTTCCAATTGAAAGTTTTTATAAACATTTAACTATTATGATTTATTAGCAACAATTCTATTTAAGTTTGATGAAGCTTTTCTGATATTATTGATTATGTTTCTTCAATTTTAAATGTGGTATTTAATACGAAAAACCCATACATTCATGTCCAAACAAATGAGACTGACCTTTTTCTGGTGAACTGAGAATGTCTTCACACAAGACCTGTTTCCTGCTATCCTTGGCTGCGATCAAAACCTCGTCCTGGCTTCCAGTAATGTTCTCCTTTGAAACTAGCTCGTATAGCTCTAGTTCCTGCTTCTGTCGTGATGCTGTGTTCTACCTTTTTCGAAACTGCAATCAGCTGCCGGGAACCCTTGGCTCAAGGAGGTTCTTTACAGTATGTATGTATGTATGTATGTATGTATGTATGTATGTATGTATGTATGTATGTATGTATGTATGTATGTATGTATGTATGTATGTATGTATGTATGTATTGATGTGATCTTGATTATTGATATGAGATAATATTCTTATATGTTACTTAATTTAATCAATGTATTAATACTAATCCAATTAATTAACCAGATCACATATCAATATGTTTTCAATCTCAGGGCGAATTATAAATTAATTACTTACTTCCGTGGCTTCTAAATATTTCTTAATGGTTCCTAATCGGGATAGAAAAGAAAAGAGTAAAAAAAAATACACATATGGGTTACAATTATAATCAAAATATTTTTTATTTTATTTAAAAGGCAATCAATGCTTAATATTTGCTATTTCTTATTATTCTTAAACATAACATTTACAAATGGGAATCTTATTTCCTTTTGGTTTTCAATTGAAAGTTTTTATTAACATTTAACTATTAGGAGTTATTAGGAACAACTCTATTTAAGTTTGATGAAGCTTTTCTGATATTATTGATTATGTTATTCAATTTTTTATGTGGAATTTAATACGAAAAACCCATACATTCATGTCCAAACAAATGAGACTGACCTTTTCCTGGTGAACTGAAAATGTCCTCACACAAGACCCTTTCCTGCTATCCTTGGCTGCGATCAAACCTCGTCCTGGCTTCCAGTGATGTTCTCCTTTGAAAAACTAGCTCGAATAGCTCTCGTTCCTGCTTTTGTCGTGATGCTGTGTTCTACCTTTTTCGAAACTGCTATCATCTACCGGGACACTCTGGGCTCAAGGAGGTTCTTTTACTCTTGACCTGGCCTACTTCTCGTTCCACGATAGATACTCCACACTCACGGAACTACACCGGCTTTCTCACTCCTCGAACACTACCGTCTACTACTCGACTTCACTTCTCGACAGCTCAAAACATTCTGATCTCACTTTGTCATTCATTCCCCTACTTTCTAAATATCCCTTCCAGATTCACAAATCAATCTTCCACCACCAACTCTCATTCGTAATATTCCTCAAAACCAATTTTTAATCTTTCTAAATATGCTTAATTGATTTCAAAAGAAAATATTTAATTCCCATTCTAAAATACTTTCTAACTATTTACAAATTTTAATGACCTATTCTCTCTTTCAAATGAGTCTTATTTAGCATAGGCTAATGATCGAAACCTTCCGCGAAAAACGATAATGAACTATCATCTATTTCACTGAGTTTTATTTAGCATAGGCTAATGATCGACCTTCCGAGAAGAACGATAATGGTACGCGTCATTCACTTTTTTTATCTAAGCACATTGTTCCGAGTTTCGTACGCTTATTCTAATCACTTCTTAAAATTACATATAACAATTTGTTGTATACAGGTTGTTTTAAATTTATATGCCCGTGGTTGAGAAAATTGAAACTATTTTATATTAAACTGAATTTTGTTTATAATTATCAAAATTTAATTTTCATATCAAATAGAAATATAACAAATCCCCGCCTTGTATTCGATAAAATTTATCTGCATTTTTAAATAAATTTTCTCGAGGCAAAACCAACTCCCTGTATATTTCCTTACTTTAATCTACGTCTTATATCCTAACTTACTATCTACTTCATGTAATTCTGTCTTTTATTCGTGATATTTGTATACATCGTGAATATTATAAATTCCTCGGATCTTTTCCGAGTTCCTGTGCCTCAACTCATAACTATTTATCCCATTTTCATTATTCACGATGTACGGGCCTTCGAAAACAGGCATCAACTTTGCGCAAATGCCCCCAGGAAGATTTGATACTCGTAATGCCCTCACGAGTACTTTTTCACCCTTTTGGAAAGTCACTGGTATTCTTTTTCTATTTTGTTCCTGTCTTTGGATATATTTTTCGTTGCTTCGCCGTAATCTTCTCTGTACGGTTTCAATCACCTGTTGATATTCTTTTGGCTCTTGGTCTTCCCATGGCCTTATCGGCAATACACCCTTCATGATGTATTCTGGGGTCTCTTTTGTTACTGTGCTCGGAATTGTATTTAGATACCTTTCTATTTCCGCCATTTTCCTGTCCCAGTGGCGATGTTGACCATCTGTTGCAATGCGAAGAAATTTCGTCACTTCCTGTATGAATCGTTCCGACGGATTACTCTGTGGATGCCTGATGCTGACAAAATTTGTCTCTATTCCTCGTTCTCGAAGTTGTCCCTTGAAACGATCATTTCGGAAATACGTTGCATTGTCCAGTAGAATCTTTTTTGGTGTTCCTACTATGGCTATAAAATTGTCGATTTTTCTTAATATTTCCTCCCCCTTTGTGGTGCGGCAACTATATAATTTTACGTATTTTGAAAACACATCCACCATTACCAGAATATGTTTGTTCCTTTTAGTGGTCATAATTAGATCGCTTAACATATCTATTGCTACAATGTCTAGTTTGTTTCGGGCTTCAATATTTTTGGCAACATTTTCGTTTTTGAAATTCCGACTCTTATATTTTTGACATACATCGCACTTCTGGGTAATTTCCTTTGCAATGCGGTAATCCTGTCGGCTGATGTAATTTTCCCTAAAAACGAGCCAAACTTTTCTGCTACCGATATGCCCATTGTCCTCATGTAATTTCTTTATTATCTTTTCGACCAATGTCTGTGTCACTAAATATAGTTCCTTTCCGTCTATTCTCTTAAAATATATGTCATTTTCTACTTCCGCTCTTCTTTTCTCTCTTTCCTCTAGGTCTTCTTGGTTTGTCCTTATCTCATTTAACGAATATATCCCTTCTTCTTGTATTAATCTATTTAGTCCCACCTGTAGAGTAATTGTTTCCTTTTTTTCAGTGTCCTCATCCTGTGTTAGAGTGTCGGATATTATGTTGTCTTTCCCTTTTTCCCATATCAATTTTCTGTCTTTTTCCTCAGATTTTTCACATACTTTTATCGTGTATTCTGCATCCTCGTTTTCATATGCCTCCTCTTCAAATGCCACTGTTTCGATCATATCTTTTTTGCTTTCATTTTTTTGCTTTATTTCTTCTTCTCCTGAGCTCGTCTCTTCTTTTGAGGAATCCCAGGTTTCCTTTGTTTCTGATACTCTCAAAGTTTCTTCTTCTGGGCTCAACTCTTCTTTTGAGGAGCCACAGGTTTCATTTTCTTTTGTCTTTTTCTGACTTTTTCTCCCTTTCCTTCTTTGTCCTTGCTTCGTTGCCAAATTCATTTCCACTGTTTGTTCTTTACCTGATTCGTCCGTATTTTGTTTCTCCTGTTCCTTGTCCTGTTCTTCTTCTTTTTCTTCTGTTAGATTCATCGTATTATTTTTAAAATCTATCACTACATGTTTTTATGCCAATTCGTCAACTCCTACTATCATGTCATGTGACATGTTTGGCATTATTACACATTGTAGTGCATACATCTTCTTACCCAGTCGTACCATTACTCGTATGCCTTCATTTATAGTTGCCAATGTCCGTTTGTTTGCGCCCACTAAATTTACCCTAGGTATTTTGTAAATTAAATTTGTTAAGTTAACTTCTTCTATTAGTTTTCTGTTGACCAATGTTATTTCAGATCCAGTGTCTATCATAATTTTAATTGGTTTCTCGTTGATAAATCCATCCACAAATTTTAAATTAACTCCATTTTTCTTTTCGTTGTTTTCTGCCAATTTAATAAACTCCTTGGGGTTACAAAAGATTCCTGTTTGATTTTTTGTTTTTAGTGAGCGCCGTCGTGAAAAGACGCCGGTTGCTCATCGTTGTTTATATTTTCGTCATAATGTCTCTCTCCGGCATATTCTTCTGTCTGGATATTATTTACCTCTCTTCTATTTTCTCTTGGTCTGTCGAATCTGTTTCGGTTTTCTCGATATCCCTGTTCATTTTGTCTACCATTATTTCTGTTTTCTTGATTTGAGCGTGTGGTGTTTCTATTCTGGTATTCTCGATTTCTGTCCTCATTCCATTGCCTATTTCTTTGTTCATAATTTCCTCTTCCGTTGTCTCTATTTTCTTTTTCCCTTCTGGGATTAAAATCTCGTCTTGTATAGTCCCTCCTATTTTGATTTCTATCTCTGTAATCCTGTGTTTCTCGGGGCCTGTAATCTTCTCGCGACCTTCTTGATTTTGTTTCTCTTACACGTAATTCTCTTATTTGTAGGAATTGGCATAAACTATCTATGTCTTTGTAGTTTTGCAATGTGATATGGTCTTCCAGCGTTTCTTCGAAATGTCTTGCAATCAGTTCGACTAATTGTTCCGATGAGTAATTATATTGTAAATGTTTTGCGTTATAGTAAATTTGTAATGCATATGTCCTTTCTGATATACCCATCCTATCATTGTATTTCCCATTTTGCAATTCCTTGTTAATTTCCAATTGTTGGACTTTTCCCCAGAAATAATTCAAAAATTTTTGTTCAAATTGTTGCCAACTGTCAAATTCTTCTTCTTTGCAATCGAACCATAGGCTTGCTTCATTTTTGAGATAGTTTCTGATAGTTTCTTTTGCTGTTTCGAAATTTCCGATGTGCTGTATTTTCTTTTTCAGGCTATTTATGAACGGCACTGGGTGTAATCTTCTTACATCCCCGCCAAACCTTATCTTCACGTCATCTATGCTATGTATAACCATTTCTCTTCTTTCTCCGACATTTTGTTGAATATTGATTTCGGCAATCTTTCTTTCCACTTCTTCTCTGTCTGCTTTAATAGCGTTTTCAAACTTGTTTTTCAAATTTTCTATTTCTTTTTTCTGGCAATTCATTAACTCCTTTATTTTATTTTGAATTTTCATTTCTTGTTCTCTCATGTGATCCTTAATTTTCATTTCATACTTTTCTATGCGTTCCTCCATTTTCTTGTTGTTCTCTTCTATGGCTTGTTTTGTTTCCTTCTGATTTTCTTGCATTATTCTTTTTGTTTCATCCATTTTCTGTTGTGTTTGATCCATTTTTTTTTGTGTTTCATCCATTTTTTGATCCACTTTATCCATTTTCTTTGATGTTTCTTTCTGATTTTTATCCATTGTCTTTTTTGCTTCATCCATTGCTTGTTTTGTTTCACGTTGATTGTCATCCAGTTTTTGTGACTGGAGTTGCATCAGTTGTAATAGTTTATCTATTCCTGATAATTCTTGCTGTTCTGATGCCATGATTGTCGTGTCTAAAATATCTTCTTGGTCTGAATGTTCTTTTTGTTTTTTGTTGTCCTTGCTTCGGCTTCTTGTCACAGACATTTGTTTTCAAGAAGTATTATCCCCGCCAAATATGAAATTTTACTAGTATGTTACCAAGACGACTTTTTTTTACCCAAATATTATAAATTGTCAATAAATATATCAAATGTAAATATCGTAAAAATAAAATATTAAATCAGTTATGTAAAATTTGTACCTAAAGAGATCTAAAATTTTATGTTATCAAATGTAAGTATCTCACTTTTTACCACAGGCATATAAATTTTCAAATACCGGCTTTACTCTTTCTATCCTTCAAATTTGCCACTAGAAATACTTTACAATGCTTTCCACGTTGGACGACAGTTGATGTGATCTTGATTATTGATATGAGATAATATTCTTATATGTTACTTAATTTAATCAATGTATTAATACTAATCCAATTAATTAACCAGATCACATATCAATATGTTTTCAATCTCAGGGCGAATTATAAATTAATTACTTACTTCCGTGGCTTCTAAATATTTCTTAATGGTTCCTAATCGGGATAGAAAAGAAAAGAGTAAAAAAAATACACATATGGGTTACAATTATAATCAAAATATTTTTTATTTTATTTAAAAGGCAATCAATGCTTAATATTTGCTATTTCTTATTATTCTTAAACATAACATTTACAAATGGGAATCTTATTTCCTTTTGGTTTTCAATTGAAAGTTTTTATTAACATTTAACTATTAGGAGTTATTAGGAACAACTCTATTTAAGTTTGATGAAGCTTTTCTGATATTATTGATTATGTTATTCAATTTTTTATGTGGAATTTAATACGAAAAACCCATACATTCATGTCCAAACAAATGAGACTGACCTTTTCCTGGTGAACTGAAAATGTCCTCACACAAGACCCTTTCCTGCTATCCTTGGCTGCGATCAAACCTCGTCCTGGCTTCCAGTGATGTTCTCCTTTGAAAAACTAGCTCGAATAGCTCTCGTTCCTGCTTTTGTCGTGATGCTGTGTTCTACCTTTTTCGAAACTGCTATCATCTACCGGGACACTCTGGGCTCAAGGAGGTTCTTTTACTCTCGACCTGGCCTACTTCTCGTTCCACGATAGATACTCCACACTCACGGAACTACACCGGCTTTCTCACTCTTCGAACACTACCGTCTACTACTCGACTTCACTTCTCGACAGCTCAAAACATTCTGATCTCACTTTGTCATTCATTCCCCTACTTTCTAAATATCCCTTCCAGATTCGCAAATCAATCTTCCACCACCAACTCTCATTCGTAATATTCCTCAAAACCAATTTTTAATCTTTCTAAATATGCTTAATGGATTTCAAAAGAAAATATTTAATTGCCATTCTAAAATACTTTCTAACTATTTACAAATTTTAATGACCTATTCTCTCTTTCAAATGAGTCTTATTTAGCATAGGCTAATGATCGAAACCTTCCGCGAAAAACGATAATGAACTATCATCTATTTCACTGAGTTTTATTTAGCATAGGCTAATTATCGACCTTCCGAGAAGAACGATAATGGTACGCGTCATTCACTTTGTTTATCTAAGCACATTGTTCCGAGTTTCGTACGCTTATTCTAATCACTTCTTAAAATTACATATAACAATTTGTTGTATACAGGTTGTTTTAAATTTATATGCCCGTGGTTGAGAAAATTGAAACTATTTTATATTAAACTGAATTTTGTTTATAATTATCAAAATTTAATTTTCATATCAAATAGAAATATAACAGTATGTATGTATGTATGTATGTATGTATGTATGTATGTATGTATGTATGTATGTATGTATGTATTTATGTATGTATGTATGTATGTATGTATGTTTGTATGAATGTATGTATGTATGTATGTATGTATGTGTGGATGTATGTATGTATGTATTCTTGTGTTTTCAATTTTATCAATCAAAGGCAAAATATAAATTTTTTTTAAATAACGCGGGCACATAAATTTGATACACCCTGTATATTGATCTGTAAATATTTATTAGAATTTAGTTTGGATGTAAGTGGATTTCTTTTTTTTATGAGCTTTCCGATGAACCATTAAAGACTTTTGTGAATAATTAAAGTGAAAAGAACGATGTATTTAGGTTTAAAATGGAAAAAGATTGTTTATTACGGGAACTATAGAATCCACAAGTAGGGGTAATTATCATTTTCTAGAAAAATGGTTTAAAAGAAAGTTTGGAATTTTAATATCTTTGTTTCACCCCGAGTAAATGTTGTAGAGTTCCCCGAAAGTAATTAGGATGGCCGGAATAATTTTGAAAATGACTGTTTGTTTGTCGAATGGAAAAGAGAAATGTTTCTGATTCTTGGCAATTTGGAAGGGGAAAAGTGGTTGGAATGATTGAGTGAGTTTGAAAAAGAATTAATTATGTTATTGGCATCGCTGAGGAGTAGTTCGACGTTTTCGTGGATAGATAGTTAGCAAGTACCAGTGGCTGTTTGATAGTGGAGAATAGTGTTGAAAAGTGGAACGAGAGACAGATCAAATTGAGACGAAATACCTCTTTGATTCTGTATTATTGTGAGAAGGAGAGCAGAGAATTTTTGGAGTTTTATTTGAATCGAGTACGTGTCAAAAGAGGCCCGGCTTGTTGGAGAATTGGTGCTGGTATGCTGATAGTTTTGAAGCTGGAGAAGGGAGAGGGCTTTGATGAGTAGCCTTTAACATAGTCAACGAGGGAGAACTGTTTTGGGTCACGAGAAGACATCAGAGTGAGTGAAGCAAAAGGTCAATCAACTTATGTAAAAGATACTTTTATGTTCGGAAACTAAAATTTTGAGTAAAAAGCGTAGGAATTAAAATTCCAATATTTCAGAAAGTAAATAGGGAGTATAGCTAATCTTGCGAATACATACTTTGGTTTTGCTTATTTTGTTGTACCAAAGTCATCGGGAACAAACCGATAAATTGTTTTTTTTTTTAACTAGAATAAATTTAAATGGTAGAAATTTCATTCGGACATCTGTGTCCACAGGTTTTAGATTTGATAGATTTTTAGAGTATCGATTTTGATAAATAAAAGACAATTCTGTATGTTTATTGTATATTTTGCTTTATTTCTTTTCCCTATTTTATCCCGATTAGGATCAACTAAGAGATACTGAACCCACGAGAGATGATAAGTATAACGTAAGATAATTTAGACATTTTCTTGATATTATAAAAAGGCACCCGGACATTTTTTTTCATTTTTTTATGTATGATTTGCGACAATTAAATAATTAATCAAATAAATAATAATTAATATAAAATTAATAAGAAGCAGATCATAACAGTATGCATGTATGTATGTATGTATGTATGTATGTATGTATGTATGTATGTATGTATGTATGTTTGTATGTATGTATGTATGTATGTATGTATGTATGTATGTAGGTATGTATGTATGTATGAATGTATGTATGTATGTATGTATGTATGTATGTATGTATGTATGTATGTATGTATGTATATATGTATGTATGTATGTATGTATGTATGTATGTATGTATGTATGTATGTATGTATGTATGTATGTATGTATGTATGTATGTATGTATGTACGTATGTATGTATGTATGTATGTACCTTATAGACTCACAAACTATACATTACATTATATGATGACCTAAGCAAATTTGTCGTTGTCGCGGCAGAAGGCGATGGCTGCGGGATTCGGGAGCTTTGTCGAGGATCGGCGAAATTAACGAATTAAAATTAAATAAATTGTGCGATATTGTAAGATTTGTGAAAAGTTGAAAATTGCTATAGCTGGGATATACTGATATAGGCTGACAGGCAGACGAAAAAATAGATGGTTGTTTGACGTAGAAGACGACTTGAAAACTATGAATGTAAGACAATGAATAAGAAGGACATAAGGAACGCCTAAATGGAAGGGCATAGCAAGACAGACAAAGACCCATCAATGGTTATGATGTAACATTAAATGTTAAATGTAAAAGAAGAAGAATAATTAAAAATACATACAACACTTAATTTTCTCCCTTTTATTACCTACCCCTATTTCTTAATAGCCATAGTAGTAATTTAATAATTTTTAACTGTGAATGAATTAAATTGATAATTTATATTGGGTAATATGTAATATTTTTTAAGTTTTTTTAATGTTCTGTTAATTTTTATTTATTGAACTTTGACACATTATTATTTATTTCTAATGCGGTACGAAGTTCGCCGGGTCAGCTAGTTGTTAGATAAAATGAACTTCCCTCGGTGAGCGGCAGCAACCCTTAAATCACGTTACACCGGCCACAAAAATTAACTTTGAGGTGAATGACCAATTTTAGCCATTATTTATATTCTCGAGGTCGCTAAATCCGACTATGAAATTTATTTTTATCGACATTTAGTGGAACATGTTCAAGAATAAAATTTTATGCAAAAATGCGAAAAATTAATGTAAATTATTTTTCAAATTTAACTCGCTCTTTCTTTGGTCGCTGTAAATATTTCTATTTGATAATTTTACTGGATCATCTCTAAAGTATTTTGATAAAAACGAAATTTATCATAAATGTTTAAGCAATTTGAAAGAGGAGTTATTAATTTTTAAACATTTTATCGTCAGATTTCGTTAGGTTCATGTTTACTTAAAAATGTTGAGCGACGAACTTTTTAGCCTAAAATCTTTTCTAACACAACATTAAAATATAACTCATGAGGAACTTTTCTGGAAAATTTCAAGCCAAAATTTACAACAGAAAAATAGTTATGAGACTTTAAAAGTCGGTATCGGCCGCGCGCTCGTTGCACGCATAGTGTGGAACGTATACGGTAACGCGGCAAATCGAAACTTAATGCTCTATCCAAAAACTCTACCGACAAATGAAGGCAGGAGATTCCTAAGATGATTTTAAGACAATTAAACCAAATTCACCTAGACCCAAGGAGCTAAAACTCCTTGAAGATGGCGTCTTTTAATCAGTTTTTTTTATACCTTCAGAACACTTCTAGTTAAAAAAAAAACAAAATTGGTACGCATATTTATCTTCTAGATTCTAGAGGATAATCGATTCCACCCATTGCGAATTTCTAGTATCGGTCATAGGCTTTCATTTTGGTTAAGGCTACGGTTATTTTATCGCATAACTTGTTTGTTTTTATTTTTTTATCACTTTTGACTCTGGATTATTAAATTGTGAGGTATTTTAGTACTAAACGGTACTATTGATTTAAGTCGGTAGGACACACGGTTTTCTAGAAAAATCAATTTGCAAATTTTTTGTTTTTTGAATTGGAAAAAAAATTGAAAAAAATTTTTTGGGGGAGTGCTACTCGTTTATAAAGTCACATAACTTTTTTCCTATTACATATTTTGACTTGAAATTATCCAGAAAACTTCTTCATGACTTGTTATGTCTAAAAGTTTTGTTGGTTAAAATTATTATAGGCTAAAAAATTTGTCACTCAACTTTTTTAAGTAAACATGAAACTAACAAAATCTGACGACAAAATGTTTAAAAAATAACAACTCCTCTTTTAATTGGTTTAACCCTGCTGTCCTGTTCGGGTCTATTTGACCCAAAAAATAATTTATTTCTTATTTTACAAATTATTACGCGGCGTAGCGATTTGGTGTTTGGTGACTTTATTACCTAATATGAGGTCTTTCAATTGCATATGAGATAAACATTCTACTTCCTGATTTTTTTTATTAAAATGAAATTGTTACCTAGAGTACGTTCGGGTCAATGTGACCCGCGTACTTAAACCGCTAAAAATTACCTGTGTATGTGTGTTTAGTTGGCAGTGTTCTATATTAGCAGTACCTGTGTGTTTGTCAGCCGGATACGTCTCTAAATAAAAACAGGTTTCTGCAAGCTAAAACTTGTAAAATAAACTGTAGTATAGCTGGACGATATTGCAAACCAAATTATAAATATGACCAACATGGACAGACAGCATGTATTTGGAACCAACTGGAAAGGTATGAATAAAGTTGGTTTCCAAGCATACATTGGTCTTTTATTTTTAGCTCGAGTTTATAAGTCCCATGGTGAATCAACTAAAAGTTTATGGAATGAAGAAACGGGTCGTACTATATTTAGATCAACAATGTCGCTTGATATATTTACAAAAAGTTTACAAGTAATAGGTTTTGATAACAAAACTACTAGACAGGATAGAAGACGTTTTGATAAACTTGCGGCAATACGTGAAATTTATGAAATATGGATAGAAAATGTAAAAAGAACTTTTAACCCTGATGAAAATGTTACCGTCGATAAACAACTAGTTGCCTTTAGAGGCCGTTCTCCCTTCAAATGGTACATTCCAGCAAGCCAGAGAAATATGGCACAAAACTTTTGGGTTTATATAATTATGAACAGTAAATCTTCTTATGCTCTAAAATTGCAGATCTATACAGAAATGCGTGTGATGTGTTACTTGAATAGTGATTTGGAATGCCACAATATTACGTGTATAATAACTTTTTTACATCGTAAAATTTAGGAAAATTTCTTCTAAAACAAAGTAGATACAATGCCGGGTATTATAAGTAAAATAAACCGGAGTTTTCAGCAAAAATCGCGAATAAAAAAGTTCATAGCTCGTCTTTTTTGCTTCATGCAAGATTTGACACTATTCCCAAAAATAATAAAAAGTTTTTCTTTTGAGTACTTTGCATCATGAATGGTTGTATCATGCATCACTTTCATCAAATGAAAAAGCCCCAAATTATTTTAGATTACAATTCTAATAAGGGAGCAGTGGATATTCTACATTAGCTTGTTGGCACGTATACATGTGAGAAAAGATAAATCGCTCGCCAATGATTGTTTTTTATAATCTACTGGACATTTCTGCCTACAACGCGTTCGTGTTATGGGCATCAATAAATATCCAATGGAATACCAATCAATTGGGAAAACGGCGAATTTTTCTTGAGGAATTCGGAAAAAACTAATGAAACCAGTCATCATTTCCAGAAAAAATATACCAATAACTAAAGGCTCTTACGAACTGGCAAAAAGGACACGAGCAGGAACAAGTAGACAATATGGAAATGCTAGTGAACCGTCTATGTACAATCTAACTCCGCCTGCTAAACGAACACGCTGTAAACTTGCCGTAAAAACGATAACAAGACAAATTATTTTGTTGGATTATATCACAAACATATTTGTAAAATACATTCTTTTTATTAATGTCCCAGTTGTAAACTGAATTAAACTTTTGTAGATATTTTTTACTAGGCTTTTTTGAAAGAAAAAATGCATTTTGTTTTTGTTAATAAGGTTAATTTACATTAACAACATAATTTTTGTTTAATTAACCATAATTTCTTGTTAATAAAGTTTTATTTATCACCATTAGCTTATTTTATTTCGATTAAGGAGCTTAAACCATAGTTGGGTCATATTGACCCGAACAGTACATTTGTGTAGTTGACTCGAACGGGACAGCAGGGTTAAACATCTTGGACAAATCTCATTGTTGTCTAAATACTTCAAAGATAATACAGTAACATTTTCGAAAGGAAATATTTACAGCAGACAAAGATACAGAATTTGATTTTTGAGCATGTTCCAAAAATTTTAAATAAAAATGAAAATCATATTCAGTTTCCGGGACTTCGAAAACATAAAGAATCATCAAAATTTGTCACTCACCTTAAAGTTGATTTTCGTGGTCGGTATAACATTATTTTAGGGGTTGCTGCCGCTTGCCTAACACTACGTGTGCGTTTTTTAAAGTCATATAACTTTTTTCCTATTGCATTGCATATTTTGACTTGAAATTTTCCAGAAAACTTCTTCATCACTTATATTTTAATACTGCATTGGTCAAAATTTATAAGCTAAAAAGTTCGTCGCTCAACTTTTTTAATTAAACATGAAACTAAACGACAATCTAACGACAAAATGTTTAAAAATTAATAACTGTTTTTTAATTCGTTTAAACATTTTGGACAAAGCTCATTTTAATTTAAATACTTCAAAGATGATACAGTAAAATTTTCAAAAGGATATATTTACAGTGACCAAAAATACAGCGAGGTAAAGTTGAAAAATCATCATAAAAAATCAAATTTTGCATAAAATTTGATTTTTGAACATGTTCTAATAAAACTCCAATTCTAGATAAAAATAAAATTCATATTCGGATTGAGCGACCTCGAAAATTTAAAGCATTATCAAAATTTGCCATTCACCTCTCATGGTCGCTTTTTCGATTTATCAGCCTCAAATTAGGGTGTGCCGTTCGCCTATCAAGTTTAACAGTGGAATCCATCACTTATAAAATTCTTACCAATTTATATTTACTTATTGCGGACCTGACGTATTTTCCCCCTTTTTTTACGTAATTGCATGCACGATAGAATTTCTTTGAAAGTTGTAGAAGTGCGATGAGAGAATAGGCGGCAAAAGCGACGAACACAATTGTGAGCAATTTGCCTTTCCTTAGAGACAAACTATAATTATAAAGATCGTTGAAAAGCACATTAAAGTACACACGCTAGAAGTCTTGGTCCATAAAGCAGTTTAGTTGCTTAAAGGGACTTTAAAAAGTTCTGTTACAATTTTCCCCATTGTGCATGCTTTAGGTTTGTTTTGTACCACGTAATTATTTTAAAATTGTTGATAAACAAAGGTTATGAGGAAATTTTTGATCTAGTTTTAGCTCGAGGGAATAAAAAGTAGATAAATTCGTATGCTGTTAACGATTTAATTTCATTAGTGGAAAGAAAAATGCTAGTGAGTTTTTTTTTAGGAAGAAGAAGCATTATATTAGGATTATCTTACATTTTGCATTTCATTTTTATTTTAATTTTTATTAAACATTTTTGGTCACCTTTTACCTTCTTCTTTAAGTGCCATCTCCGCGGCGGAGGTCGGCAATCATCATAGCTATTCGTATTTTAGAGACGGCTGCTCTAAAAAGTTCATTTGATGTACATCCGTACCACTCTCTCAGGTTGCGCAGCCACGATATTCTGCGTCTCCCTATGCTTCTCTTTCTTTGAATCTTTCCCTGCATAGTCAATTGGAGCAAGTTGTATCTCTCGCCACGTGTAATATGTTCGAGATATTCCAATTTTCTTGTTTTGGTGGTATTTAGGATTTTTATTTCTTTATTCATTTTTCTCAGAACATCTTTGTTTGTGAGGTGTTCTGTCCACGATACTTTCAGAATTCTTCTGTACACCCACAGTTCGAATGATTCTAGTTTTTTCATTGATGCGGTACTCAAGGTCCAAGCTTCCTTTTCATAAAACAAAGTCAAGAAAACGTAGCACCTAGCCAACATAACTCTTAGCTCCAACTTCAAATCTCTTGTTCACAGCACTTTTCTCATTTTGTTAAAATTTGCTCTAGCCTTTTCTATTCTGATTTTGAATTCCTGTAAGTAATCTCCTGTGGAGTTAAGCATTGTTCCAAGGTATGCATATTGGTCGACTCGTTCGATATTCGATCCGTTTATGAAGAGATTTTTGTTATTTCTTCAGGTTTTCCATATTCTCATAAACTTTGTCTTCTTGACATTCATTGTTAGCCCGTATTCTTGTCCATACTTTGCTATTCTGGTCACCAGCCTCTGAAGATCCCCAATATTTTCAGCTAAGATGACAGTGTCATCCGTATATCTAAAGTTAATATTGGGAACTCCATTTACCTTTATTTCAGCTGTTTCACCCTCAAGAGCTTTTTTCAAGATCTCTTCCGAGTAGGCATTAAAAAGAATTGGCGACAACATGCATCCCTGTCTCGAGACACGTCTGATTTCAATTTCCTCTGACAGCTGGTCAGTACTTTTGCTTGTTGCTTACAGTATAAATTCGATATAATCCTGAGGTCATTGTAGTCCAACTTCTTTGATTCCAGGACATGCATTAATTGTTCATGTCGTACTTTGTCGAATGCTTTATTATAGTCAATAAAACACGCATATATATCTTGATTGCCATCCAGGGACCTTTGTATAAGTTTGTTAAGTGAAAAAAGAGCTTCACGAGTTCCCAAGCCTTTGCGAAACCCAGACTGCGTATCATTAATATCTATGTCCAGTTTATGATATTATGGATGACTTTCAGTAGCAACTTTAACACATGGGACATCAAAATAATGGTGCGGTAGTCGCCGCATTCTCTTGCGTTTTTCTTTTTAGAGAGGCAAATAAAGATCGACGTCAATCATTCTTTGAGTAATGTGCCTGAGTTATAAATTTTTTTCAAGAGTAGGTACCACTAAAACATCAATATGCTGCTCATCTATAATTTTTAAAAGGTCGATAGGAAGCATGTCAAGTCCTGGGCTTCTCCTGTTCTTCACTGTTTTTAACGCATGTATTATTTCTTCATTTGTAATATCTGGAACTATTTCTCCTGAAGTAAGTTCTATGTGTTCCAGGTATCCTCTTTTATCATCGAACAGTTCATCGATGTATTCTGCCCAACGTTGTACTTTCCCATCGAACCTTTTACCACCTACCTACTATTTATTCTTTTTAGTGCGGTCGTCAGAGATTTGATGTCTAAAGACAAAACCAACAAGCTAAATTTTTCTAATAATGTCAATTTTCGGTCACCAAAAAGATACATAAAAGATTTTCACTTCTATCCCAGTGTAAAATATCTTAACTTAGTATTCAGATAATTCTAAAATCCTTTTAAAATACGAAATACTTAATTACGATATTGTTTATATAGAATGTTAAAACAAACCGAAGAATGTGAGGCACTCGCATTTTGATAACACGGTGACTTCTGCTAAGTAAGCAGTAAACATATTATTATATCATATACACAAACTTGACATATATATCAAAGTGAAAATGTATACAAACAAATCGATTTAATAAATAGATACACGCGAAATAATACAGGGATTATTATTACTCAAATTGCGAGAGATTCAGTTACGTTTGAGGTTGCCTACTACTACTACTACATTGTTTGATTTGCTTGTCTTGATAATGTTAAGAAGAAATGCGTACAATGTGCTTCCCCGTTTAGGATTTTGTCCTCTTCAGGGTTTGAGTTGAATGTATTGTGTTGGCAGCAAAAGCAAACAGTCCGAAAAACCACTGGGGCAAGCGCCTTGTCCTGGAGTTCTTGGATCCTGGGTTATGCCGGACGGTGGTGTCCAGAAGGCCAGAAGTCAACAGAGAAGAAAGTTTGATGGATTGTTGTTGGTTCCATAGACATTTACGTGTACTGTCCGTGCTTTGCTCTCGACCAATCTCCCTAGAAACCATTGTACAACGACAGGCGAACCTGCGTCCCTCGTCGGCGGTCAGGAGGTGGCTTTGAGTTCAGCTTGGACAGTGAGCGTTCGAGTGGAGAAAATAGTTGCGGCTATTTTCTTGGGACGAACAGGTATAATTGTGCAATGAAGTTGGGAAACCGCAAAAAACCAACTTCTCCCTGTTCGGGGTAAGGAAGAGGAAATGTTAGAGGTGGGTACGGTAGGCTAACGGGGTAGCCTCAAGGATGTTTTCGTACTCTACCGGGAGTTCGTCAATGCATGTTTGCATTAGAGCGGACGGTACATGAATCTTTTTGCGTTTGGGCTTTCGGTAGAGTACGTGGCCGGAAGATGAACAGGAACATTTGAGAGATTCTTGTGTGTCGGAAGGGGGGCCGTTGATTACTTTGATTGTGAAGTTCCTGTTCAGAGAGTTTATTCTCTCGGTGATTTTGGGGGTGTTCGAGATGTTATGGATTTCATTTGAGGGATATCGCCAGTGCTCATAGTTACATCTACGCAAGACTCTGCGCTCCGTCCTCAACAACCTCTCTTGTTTTTGTCTTGAGCAAAGAGAGTAGATACATGATTTGTACTCCATGACGGGTCGAATAAAGGTCTTGTAAGTGTGTATGAGAGTCTTCTTGTGTGTCTTGCCAATTTTTCCCGAGAGAGCGTTGAGAAGTCTGGCCCTGTTCCTTACCCTATCTAAAGTTGCCTTTAGATCTGCGTCCCAGTTGAGAGTCCTGGTAAACAGTATTCCCAAATAGTTCACAGTCGGGCTAACAACAAGCCTTTCTCCCAACAAACTCAGAGGATATTGGTCGTCTTCATTGCGAATGATTCTATTTGACACAGAAGGGGCGCGAAACACAATTGTTGTTGTTTTGTTCGCGTTGAGCGTGACTCTCCACTTACAACACCATTCGCCGACGCCGTCCAACAGAGCCTGGGCTCTTCTGAAGAGGAGTCTTGGGTTGTATCGAGAGGTAGTTGAGAGCAGAGTCGTGTCGTCTGCATAGAGAAACAGCCGAGTACCTGGGATATTTTGGTTAGTGATGTCGCTGTTGTAGATGATGTACAACAGCGGCGCTAGGACTGAACCCTGGGGAACTCCAGCTTGTGGAGTGAAGGGGGTGGACTTTTGATCGCATATTTTCACTCTGACAGTACGGTTGTGGAGGTAGGAGTGTACAATTTTGGTAAATTGCAATGGAAGCCCGATGTCCAGAAGTTTCCGAACAAGCCCGTCGTGCCAGACCTGGTCGAAAGCCTTCTGCACATCCAGAAATGTGGCTATGGCGATTGAACCATCGTTGATGGTTTGAGTAACTTTGGTAGTGAAATCTATTAATGCATGTTTAGTAGATTTACCTGACTGGAATCCATATTGGAATTTTGGTATGATATTGTGGTTTTCGAGAAAGTTATTGAGCCTCTCTTTTAGGATTAGCTCAAGAACTTTACCCAGAGTATTGATTAATGAAATTGGTCTATAGGATTCCACGTCGGTTGGGGGTTTGCCTTTTTTCAAAAGCATGATGGTGTTGGCCACTTTCCAATGAGTAGGAAAGTGGCTGTTTTTGAGACATGCATTGAATATTTTAGTTAGAAGAGGGATGATACTCTCTGGAAGTTTTTTGAGGCACCTTCGGTTGATGCCATCAGGTCCGGGAGCGCTGTTTTTGCCGATTTGGCAAAAGCTCTCCGTTTCCCTGTCTGTGAGGGGGTCCATGATAGGATCATAGACTGGAATGTAGTGGTTGAGAGTAACATTTACAATGTATTCTGTGTTGAATTTAAATATGCGATCAAAGTTCGGGTTATCTGGCGTTTGAAAATTGTTTTGAAGCGAATTTCTGAATGCTTCGGCTTTCCCTTCTGGGGAATTGACTATGTGATTGTTGACCAACAGATGAGATGGTTGAGATAATTTTTGTTTTGTTAGGACTTTGAATTTTTGCCAGAATTTACCTCCGTCTCTGTAGTCCAGTTTTGAGGTAGCATCTTCCCACCGGCGAGCCGTTAGGACAGATATCTCCCTCTTTATCCTGGCACAGATCCGGTTGTACTCTGTTTTGATAAGTGGGTTTCTGTTGGCCTTGTATTGACGTAGAAGACGTCGTTTTTGTTGAATTTTGGCAATGATGTATTGTGGAAGTGCCGGTGATGTATAAGTTATTTGTTTGAGTGGAATTGCGTGCGTGATCGCCTCAGTGATGAGGTTCTCGATATCGGTTGCACTGGTGTCGATACTATCGTTAGTATCGAGTTCGCCTAACATAGGGAGATTTTGTGTGATGAAGTTTTGGAATTCAGTCCAGTTAGCGTGACGATAGTCTCTTATAGATCTTGGAGGGTTTGGTTGTTTTGGAATGAGTATGTCGGTGTCGACAAGAAGAGGTACGTGGTCTGACGTTATCGAATCGCCTATGTGGCATCTATCCCCGAACCGATCCAGAATGTTACTAGTAACTAGGATGTGGTCGACAATAGAGGCCCCATTGGCGTTCAAAAACGTGAATTCAGTGTTGGTGATTCTTGAAATGGGAAGGTCTAGTAGATAATCCGTGAGGCGGATGCCCTCTGGGTTTTGACGGTGATCACCAAACTGTGTGTGTCTACAATTTAGATCGCCCATCAACACAGCCTTGCCGAGCCTCGAAAAGTACTCTAGCAAATGCCTGTTGAGTGGTTGATCCGGGTGTTTGTAGTAAGAGACTATCGTGAGGGTTTCGTTGTTGGGGATGTGCACGTCAATTGCCAGGAAGTCCACATCAGGTGGACGAAAATTTTGTGGGAATGTGTGTGTGTTGTGCGGTATTTCGTGTTTCACGAGAATACCATTCCCACGTGAAACCTGACAGCGGCTTCGATGGATGATCGAATATCCTGCGAAGTGTGGATCGTTTTTCGACAGAGTATCTGTGAGTGCGAGGATCTGGATGTTATGCTTCGACAGGATATTCTTGATGAGGGGTCTCTTTTTGGAGAGACCCTGACAGTTGACTGTGCCTAGGGTGAGAGTAATATATGGTAGGTGCCGTCATCAGCTGAGTACTATCTATATTAAACAACTGTATTTAACAATCAGTAAAGTACTGATAGGAAAATAAGTGCATTCCTGTTGACCAACCCAATACCAACGGTAAATATCACACTACATCTTTATACCAGGCTTCCGCCTAAAACTCCTTTCGTGTAAGAGGAAAAGAAAAAAACTTTGATTTATCAAGAATATATCGACATCAACATAGCAGACAGATTACGGCTATTTGTGAGTTTAATTGGGATATCTACGAATTTCATATCTTTTATTTGGTCGGAACTTATCAAGCTGTCAAATTCTTGGTTTCGAAAACTATGAATTTATGAAAAGAATATGTAAGTCGATAGCATATCATTTTTTTAATGCATGGAATAACTAAATATTCATTTAGATGTTCCAACGTACAGTTTCGGCGCCTTTCACTCAAAACACTTTTGTATATCGAAAAGCTTCTTTGTACGTCTACAATGTTTATTGGCATACTTATACTTTGCCACTACTTCCGGATCCATATTTATATCTTTAACGTGTTCTCTATTTAAAACTGAAAATATCTTCTTCATCTTTTGAAATCCTTCATTTTTTAAATACATTTTTGACTTTTGTTAATACTAGCTGACCAATTTTTCCAGGGATACCTTCCATCTTTTTTTCAAAACTGTTTATTTTTTCGATCAACTCAACTAACGACATTTGCTGTTTCTCCAAATATTTTACTGTTTGCAAATATATTGTTTGTATATCACAAAACAAAAGTTGGTTTTGATAAAAACAATATTGTTTTGTAATTTTGTTTCACCTAAAACATCCTGACAATCTTTTATCAATTTTTCAGCAGTAGCTTTAAGTTTCAATACGAAGTTTTAAAATTTT
Organism: Diabrotica virgifera virgifera; assembly: GCF_917563875.1. Lineage (NCBI taxonomy): Eukaryota > Metazoa > Arthropoda > Insecta > Coleoptera > Chrysomelidae > Diabrotica > Diabrotica virgifera. The sequence goes on along the minus strand of NC_065448.1, from coordinate 66,717,740 downwards.
CGAAATAGTCGGCGTAGTATAAAGTTGCATCTAACCATGTACCCCACCTAGTTAACATTGGTTCCGGTGGTAATGGAGTGTTAGGGAATCTTTCTCTAAAAAGTTGCACCCTTAAAGGAGCTTTAATGAAAATTTTTTCCCATTTTTTATCATCTCATTAACAAGTGAAAATTGCAGCTGTATAGTCTCAGCAACGCCATTTAGGCAATGTGCTAGACACGTACAGTGGATTAGATTTGGATAAACATGATAATATTAGGTTTGTTCTAGCAAACAGTCAAACTAGTCAGAAACCGTCAGAAAACAGTTGGTCAATGAGAGAACATAATACAGTCACCAGTACTATCCCTTCTACTCGCGCTGGTCCACTATTCGCTGATGGTTTCAAACTGTTTGAAACTGATGCTTCTTCCTCTTCTTGTGCCACTCCTATCGGAGATTGGAAATCATCAAGGCTACCCTGACTTTGTTTACAGCTGACCTAAAAAGTTCATTAGTGGTGCAGCCAAACCACTCTCTCAAATTCCGCATCCACGACATTCTTCTACGGCCTGGATTCCGTTTTCCTTTTATTTTTCCTTGCATTATATTTTGAAGTAATGCGTATTTATGACCTCTAATCAGGTGACCCAAATACTCGAGTTTTCTTCGTTTTATCGTTAATAAAATTTCTGGGTCTCTTCCTATCCTTCGTATTACTTCAAGATTTGTGATTCTTTCAACCCAACTTATCTTCAGCATTCGACGGTAGCAGCACATCTCAAAACTTTCAATAGTTTTTATGTTGTTCTGTTTGAGAGTCCAGGCCTCTACACCGTATAATAGCGTGTTAAATACGTAGCCCCTTAGCATTCTTAATCGTAGAGGGATGCTTATATCTCTGTTGCAGAAGAATTTTCTCATCTTTATGAAGGTGGCCCTGGCAATTTCGATACGTCTTTTTATTTCATTGTTTTGGTCTCCAGTTTCGTTTATTAAAGTTCCCAAGTATTTATAACTTGATACTTTTTCAATTTGAATGCCGTTTATACTAATATGTGCTGGTTGTTTCATGATTTTACTGAAGACCATATACTTGGTTTTTTTGATATTAATGTTTATGCCATAATTGTTGCAAGCAATATTTATGTTTGTAAGTAATCGTTGTAATCCTTCTACTGTTCTTGTAACTAGTACAGTGTCGTCTGCGTATCGAATATTATTTACAACGTCTCCATTGATTACGATTCCTTCATTTGCTTGCAAAAAGGCTTCCTGACAGATGCTTTCACTATATACATTAAATAGCAGTGGTGACAAAATGCATCCCTGTCTTACTCCTCTACGTATTTCTATTGCTTTTGATATCTCGTTTTCTATTTTGATATTAGCTTTCTGATTCCAATATAAGTTGAGAAATTATTCGCAGATCATCTATGTCTTTTCTTTCAAGAATGTCTCTTAGCCTATCGTGGCGTACTCTGTCAAACGCTTTTTCAAAACTGATGCTAGAACAAACCTAGTTTATCAAAAAATATAATTATCACTAAATAAGCACAAAAATTCAAAAAAGGCATACAAATTAAAAAAAAAACTCATACAAAGTTGATGTCAAAATGACTTATTTTTGCACATTTCGTTCATATTTAATGAGAAGATAGTCCTGTTTGCATTATATACCATAATCATGATGCTTAGAAATCCGGACTCTATTTATTAGTATTGTAATCATTTCACATGATTCCCTGTATTTAGTTTTATCTAGTGTTCTGTCAAACCCAAAAAGCAAATATGAAATATACGTATGTTTAATAAAAATCAATTATGCTCTTTTGTGTTTAATGGTGTGTTTATCTAAACCCAATTACCAGCGAATCTGCCGTCAAATAGAACTACAATATGCTTTCCGATATTGACGAGACATAATATAATTATTTTGTTGAATACGGCATGTTAAAGTGTACGGTAGATGGCCATAGAATAACGTATGAATATTTCATGAGATGTAACGTAAGACGTGTGGAAATATACGGGGAGACCTGGATCTTACACTTGCTTCCAATAAGCTTATTGATTTTATATCGCGTGAAATAGGACATGATCCTTACTTTGCAATAACTATCCGGTTGTACCAAATGTTCAAGAATAGTTAGATGATTACATATAACAAATATTTAATAATAATAGTTTTAAAACTGTTGAATTTCTTTTTACTTTGGTGGAAACACTTTGAAGTTTTGGCGGTATAGTATCCACCATTTTCTATAATTTAATTTGAGAAAAGAAAGGCGATCATGTTGATTCCATTTTTTCTTCCATCTTCTCGTCAATTTTGCTGAGTTTCAACACATAATTTTCATTTTAGGTGGATATGAAGGACCGATTCTATATTGCTTAATTTGTATTCTATTTGTATAGGTTTTCTTCTTCTTAGCCTTCTATCGTCCACGTTTGGACATAGGCCTCTCCCAACTCCTTCCACCGGTCTCTATCCTGAGCAACATATTTCCAATGTGGTCTTCCTCTCGGTCGTTTACTTTGGTAAGGTCTCCAATGTTGTATTGCTGCATTCCAGCGTTGGTCTTTTTGTCTAGCAGTGTGGCCTGAGAAGATTCATTTATGTTTGGCAACTTTTGTTGTCATGTCCTCGACTTTTGATTTTGATCTTACCCAGTCGTTCCTCTTTTTATCTGACAGTCGTATACCTAACATTGCTCTTTCCATTGATTTCTCTGTTGTGACTAGTTTATTCATGTTTGCTTTGGTTAGGGTCCAGGTTTGACATCCATATGTCATAATAGGAAGGATGCACTGGCTAAACACTTTGCTCCTCAAGTATTAAGGTATTTTGCGGTTCTTAAGTATCCAACTAAGTTATCCAAATCCTGTCCATGCTAGTTTTGCTCTCCTAGTAATTTCCGCACTTTGGTTCTCTTTGTCAAGTTTCTTGATTTAGCCTACGTAGATATATTCCTGGACTTTTTATATCTCACTGTCATTTATAGTTATACGTCTGGAGTCATCTGTGTTCGTCATTATTTTTGTTGTTCTTATGTTTATTTTCAGACCGACGTATTGGGGGCTACCTGCGAGTTCCTCCATCATAATTTGCAGTTCCTTGAATGAGATCGATATAATCACAATGTCGTCAGCGAATCTGAGGTGGTTTAGCTTCTTGCTATTAAATTTAATGCCATAAGTTGACCAATTTGTCGTTTTAAAGACGTGTTCTCTTAATGGGGATGGGATTTGTATTTTCATCTAGATGTACTATCATAGTTGCATTTTTATATATTATATATTAGTTGTCTATATCTCGAATCTATTCTACAATTATTAATAGCTTGTTCTATGTCCCTCATCTCGATATTATCAAACGCCTTTTCGTAGTCTACGAAGGTAAGGAATACGGGTAGTTGGTAATCATTTGCCTTCTCTGTCAATGTTCTCATTGTCAGCAAATGGTCTGATGTACTATATCGTTTGCGACAGCCAGCCTGTCTCACTGGTTGGTAATTGTCCATTTTGTAGGTCAACCGATTGTTAAGAATTCTTATAAATAGTTTGTATATTTGACTGAGCAACGATCTAGGTCTATAATTCTGTAGGTCACATTTGTCCCCTTTTGTGTGTATTAGTATTAGTAGACTTTCGTTCCAGTCTTTAGAAATCTTACTATTATGGAGACGTTTATTAAATAGCAATGTTTGTATAGGGATTGTTACTGTTTTGCTTGTTGTTAAGAACTCGGCAATTATACCGTCGTGTCATGGAGCTTTATTTTTTTTTTAGTTCTTTTAAAGCTCTTTCTATTTCGAATCCCTTTATATTTAGTAGTACTTCTGATCCCACATTTTTTATTTTTCTTTGAGGTTCTCCTTTGTTGATTCATTAGGCTGGCTTTGCGGATTGTACAAGTTTTTGTAGAAGTCTTCGACTATTTTTGTTATTTTATATTAATTTGTCCTTCTCTTCCTTACCATTGGCGTCTTTAATTTTGATGATTTTTTGAACATCCAGTGCGGGTCTTAAACATTTTAAGCCTCTGTTATTTTCAATGATTCGCTCTATTAAGTTCTCGTTCCATTTTTTATGTCGCGATTTAGTTCTCATATAATTATTTTTATTAAGTTCTATGTATTCTTGACTATGGCGGTTGTTTCCCGCTAGTCTTGTCTTCTTTCTGTCATTAGTTGTTTAGTTTCGCTGCTTATTTTTTCTTGTTTAGTCATTGTTTTCTTTGCGACCTGTAGTCCGGCTTCAAGAAAGTTCTTATTGATGTTTTTGTTAATTTCGTCAGTTTGATCTTGATTATGGGAAGAACTTAAGCTTCTACCGCTAAGACCTCTCGGAATTGCTCTTTATTTTTTTTTTAGTTTAAAGGCATCTATCCACGTTGTTTTTCTAAATATTTTTTTCTCTCTTCTTTAATGTTAGTATTTCTTTTGCTCTAACTTTACGATGGTCACTACCCGTTGTTACGTTGTTGATTGTTGTTACTTCTTCAAATATTCTTTTGTTGTGTAAGAGAAAATATTCTATTTTATTTTTGGTCGTTCCGTTAGGTTCAACCCATGTGTACTTTCTGTTATGTTTCTTTTTGTAGAAGGTATTCATAACATACATCTTTTCTTGTTCCTGGAATTCCATAAGTTTTTGTCCCCTCTTGTTTCTTGTGCCGAATCCAAAATTTCAAATCTTGCTTTCAGAGTCTTCAATCTTAATCTTAATAGTTTAGGTCACTCAAATAGGTTTTTTTAGTTCTTATTTTTATTTATTTATTTATAAAATAACCGCATTAACCAAGATGTTCTTTAGTAAGGTGACGAAAATATGTTAGGTGTACAAAGTATAAATTTACATCATAGTTCACTTGCTAAGTTACATTTGTTAAGGAATTGGATAAGAGGTAAAGAGGTTACATTCGGTTTGGATGTTAAGAATGTTTCGTATTGCTTGAATATCCAGATATTGATTGTCTGTAAGCGTCAAGTCCATAACATTCCTTTGGCATATGTTTTATTGTTATTGGTATATTACCTTTACTGCATTTTGTTGTTTGAGTATGAGTAATGAAATGCTCATGAGTAAGTTTGCAGTGCCCTAACCGAAGACGAGATAAGGTGGTTTGGTGCGATCTCTGGATTAACCCTCTTGAGGCGGTGCGGGTGCAGCTGCACCCCACACCTCGTTCTTACCACCTATCTTTTTTAATAATTTTTTTTTATTTTTGTTCATTTTTTTATTCGCATTAAATTCAATTCTAAACGCATTCCACCCATTACAGCATTTAAAACTCTTTGCGTTTACGTGCTTTTTTGAAAAAATGACTGTAAGGTGCAAATAATGAAAATTTCATATCCTGAATTGGACTTTTCTGATGTTCCACCTGGAGCTAACAGAGCTACAGGATAAGTTCGGTGTTACTTGTCAGAGGAAAATGTCGAAAGTCCCGGCATAACTGTATTGTCTGTAAAAATTTTGTGTTGTCCACTCTGTGAAAAATTTCATGTGTTTGTCTTGCAACGATAATATTTTTTTAAGAAGAAATGAGTACTTCGTTTGTAAAATTATGGTTCATAGTATAAAAACAAGTCCTAATTATCTTTCAAATATACAAATTACCTTCAGCAATCTGTATTTAGTGCCGTTTCTCATTATGTGTCTGAGATATTCCAACTTTCTCCTTTAAATAATATACAACACCCCTTTTTCTTTCCCCACTCTTTTTAATACGGTCTCGTTGGTTATCTTGTCCGTCCATGGTATCCTTAGGATTCGCCTGTATAGCCACATCTCGAAGGCTTCAAGTTTTTTCTCCATTGCTTCAGTGAGTGTCCAGGATTCAACTCCGTAATACAATATTGAGAAGATGTAACGTCGTAGGAGCCTTACTTTTATCTCCAGATTAATGTTGTGGCTTTTAAAGAGTTTTGCCATATTATTTAATGCACTCCTAGTCTTCTCCATTCTACATTTTATTTCTTGTGAGTCATCCCTTTACCACTCGGTCCATTGCTGTATTATTAATAAGTAGTTGAGCGTCTCTAATTTTATTTTTGCTGATGATCATAAATTTAGATTTTGATATATTTACTTGAAGTCCAAATTTTTCACTTACTTCATTTACTTTGTATATTAGTTGCTGTAAACTGTTCAAACTATCTGCAAAAATAACGGTGTCGTCTGCATTGCGGACGTTGTTTAGGCGTTCTCCATTTAGAAGTATTCCATATTCGCAATTCTCCAAGGCTTCACTAAATATTTCATCTGAATATAGGTTAAATAATGTTATAGGTGAAAGTATACAACCTTGTCTAATGCCTTGTAGAATCTGGACCGCTTCCGCTTGTTCACCTCCAAGATTCGTTCTTATTGTGTCTGATTGGTTCGTGTTTAAATTTTGTATTATACGCCGGTCTTTATCATTCATTTGGGCTTTTGTTAGAACATTCATCATTTTCCGGTGTTGAACTGTATCAATTGCTTCTTGGTAGTCCACAAAACAAGTGTAAATATCGCAAGTCATATCTCTGCATCTTTGAAATAATACCTGTAGACTAAACGGTGCATCTCGTGTATGCACTGCATCCTTTCCGGCCTTTCATGAATCCAAGGTGTGTGTCTTGTATTCTCTCTTCGCTTAGCTTGTATATTCTACGATGTATAACTTTAAAAAAAAGTTTTAATGTATGGCTCATTAGACTTATTAGCCTATATTCTCCGCACTCTTTTGCTCCTTGTTTCTTTGGTACTGTAATAAATTCTGAAACTAGCCAATCTTTTGGGATATTGCTTGGGTCATAGATATTACTGAAGATTTTCCATAAGGAACCCATAGAAAAACTACTTATTGTTCCAAATTAAACCAATTATAATCAAATAACTGAGAAAAGGTGAAGTTCGGGATTATTTTAAGGTATTATTTTGTCTCTGGCGAGAGGTGTGAGATATCAGATTGTATATCAGTAATAATTTGTTTTTTAGATTTTTGACACGAGTTTTTAGCTACTAAGCGTTTATATGGGAACGAAGTTCTTCTAAAATTTATATTAATTTTGGAACTTCATTTGTAAAGTCTTCATAACCGAAACCTGTTTTTTACTCTGCAATAATCGGTTTTTTCGGTTCTTTTTACAGCAATAACCGGTGAAAAGCCGAAAAGGTTACTACATCCGGAAAAATAATAATTTCAGAGAAAAAATGGGAAAATTATTCGCCACCGAGCGAGCGATGAGAAAATTTTAAGCTGACCGAAACCGAAACCGAAACCGATTTGACAACACTGATGACTGATTTATATTTTCGATCCCAATTGGATACGATCCAACGACGTTTAAATATCGGCTATTGATTAAAAAACCTGGACGGAAGGGCCGCCCGAGAACTTTATCGTACCGACCTATTATCGTTATCGTACTAGATACTGGCATTCTATAAAAATAACAAAGTTACTCGTTATTTTGATATTTTAGAAACACCTTGTATACTTGAAAATATTTTATGGTTCTACGCATCATTAATTCCTGCATTTGAGAGAATGTTCGGGGACACACTATAGATTATTGCATACCTAAATCAATAGAATATTAGTCATACTTTCATTTCAAATTATTTCATTTTTCTGAGAAATTAATAGTTTACAATATTTGCATTTTACTGCATGGATTTTAATGAAATATTGGGAGTAGCCCAAAGCCCAATCTCCTAATTCAAAGTCTATCCTATATACTATATACTATGGCGCTTTTATCATGGGGGCGGTTCCCACCACTTCTCGGGGATAGAACATATTTATTTTCGAACTGCATGGAGCAAAAGGAAGAATTTTAATAAAAGTTAAAAATGCGCTCTATAATTTGATCTTATTTTTTTCACCCGTCCAACTGTTTGAAAATAGAAATAACACTATATTAAGAGGTATTGCAAAAGAAAAACAATGCATTTAAATTCTGGTGGATGATAGGTTAAATGTATGTACTTCTCATTTTTCCTTAAAGTACATTAGTCATATATTCTTTTGCACCATATCTCGCTTAGTTTGAATGTAACCGACATTTTAACGGTGCTCGTTTTAAATGCGTTTTCAAACACTACAAAAGCATGAGTACTTTGAGCATGCACCAAAAAAACAAACTCTTTTTATCTACCATATCTCTTTTTGTATTATAAATAGAAAATTTACGAAGGAAGGAATCTCTTTATTATTTATAATCTAAAAAAATTTATATACTGTTTTTAGTTTGATGCATAGTTTTTAAGGTATTCACAAAAAACCGTCCGAAAACGTGTCATTTTTAAATGAAAATGGCCAATTTTCAAGTACATAACTCAAAAAGTATTGAGTTCTCAAAAAAAAGTATAGATCAGTTTTTGCTTAAAAATAGGTTCTCTAGCCACCTCCATGCTTATTTTAACCAAAAAATTTTCCACCCCCTTGAAGGGGTGGGAATTGCCCCAAAATAATAGCGCCATATTATATAGGGTAGATTTTGTTTCTTGAGCTTTTTTTTTTTTTTTTAATTAATTTGATGGCTTTGGTAGGGACCAATTAGCCAGACAATTTTTTCTTTAACTATAACAATTCTTTTTGTTTTTTATTTTTTTTTTTAATTTAAAACTCATCCTTCCTCACGATTACAATGCTCAAAATATTAGTAAGGTAAGATTAATGTGTGCAAATTTTTCTTTTGTTTTCTTTATAATTTAATTTTTACTTATCTTTTTATATGTATAATTTATTTTGCTTTTTTTTTTCTTTATATTCTTTTTTACTATTGTTTTTTTTTTGTTTTTTTTTATTATTATTTTTTTTTTTTTTAATTTTTTTTAAATTTTTTTTTTTTTTTTTTAATTTTTTTTTTTATATTTTTTTTTTTAATATTTTTTCGGTGCACACGTACAAAATATAATTAGTTGCAGAATTGCTAACAAAGATGTGGTTAGTAATTTACAATTTCATTTTGCACCTCTTGGTGTGATTATATAAGAAATACAATATATTATTATTCGTATTGAAAATTATACAATTTAAATTTATGGGTAAAAAAATGTTGTTATTAACTATTTCATTATAGAATTTATCAGTGCTTGCACTATTTAATGAACACCCGAGTATAATATGAGTTAAGTCTCCCAGTTCACCACATAAACATGAAGAATCATCAATTAAACCAATTTTAAATTTATAAGTTGGTGACATTGCATGATTTGCTCTTATTCGGTTAATGGTAATAATAAAGTTTCTGTTGTTTTGGTTGTGGAACCATCTTAGCCTCGGGACCTGGACTTGACATGATTTGTAATTTAGTCCTGTTTGTTTGCTGTTATACAATTCTTGCCATTTGGTTTTGAGCTGAATTTTAAGTATGGAATTCAAATCGGTATAAGGAATACGCTGATTAATACACTCTCTGTCTAAGTCTGACGCAACCTTTTCAAACTTATCGGCAATTTCATTTCCTTGAATACCCGAATGTCCTTTTATCCAAACTATTATCACCTTTCTTTGTGAGCTACGTATTTCGTAATTGGTCTGTAATATTTCTACTTCTAGATGATTTAAGTTCTTCGACGCACCTATATTCTTTAGTCTCTCCACGACACTTTTGCTATCTGTAAATATAATACTTTTCGATCTATCAGTCCTAAGTATATACTTTAGAGCTTCACTTATTGCAAACATTTCTGCTGTATATATCGTTGCGTCATCTGGTAATCTGATCTCTTCGTGATATTTTGTGGTGTGATCGTAAAAAGTGGCGCCTGTACGAATTTGTTTTGATCCATCGGTGTAAATCTGGTTGTAGTCGGGCCATCGTTGATTAACCGTTTCGAGAAAGTGGTGTTTGTCGATCTGAAATGTCTTGATTTGTTTAGAAAACAGAATATGTGGACGTTCTGAAAATATTGGTTGGATTTTTGATGTGTATAGTGACAACCTGTATTGAGAAAGAGTGGTGTAACTTTCACAGATAAGTGGAGTTTTCTTTTTTAGCCAATACGACTGAGTGAGTACTGAAACTGAAAGTTCATGGATAAGTGTTATATAACTTGCGGATTTGGAAAATGCTTTCGTGATGAACTTGTTAATAATTAGTTGCCTTCTCAGTTGTAATGGTGGTTCTACGGCTTCTGCTTCCATAATATTTATTGGAGTTGACTTGAGATATCCAAGACATATTCTCAAGCTTTTGTTTTTTTGGTTTTCTATTTTATCTAAATGCGTTTGTGCCGCTGATCCATACAAATGGCTACCATAATCCAGGATTGATCTTATCATAGTTCTATAAAACAACAAGGCAATATTTGGGTCAGCTCCCCATTTGGTATAACAGAAAGCTCTCAGTATGTTAATAGCATTCTCAGACTTTTTAGTTATTTGATGTATACAGTCTTTCCATAGCAGTTTCCGATCTAGATATAATCCTAAGTATTTCACTACATTTTTTATTTGGAAATTATAAGGTCCCAGTTTTACATGATCCTGCTCAATGTTTCGTTTTCGGCTAAATACACACACCTCTGTTTTTTGTTCAGAGAGTGTAAAATTATTTTCATTCAGCCACTCATTAAAGATGTCATAGGTTTTGTTCAGTTCATATTCACATGTTTCAAAGTTTTTCCTGGTACAATAAAAAACAATATCATCTACAAATTTTATTGTTCGTATATTTTTGAGTTTAACACTGGCATCCATTGTATATAATATAAACAAAAGTGGACTTAAAATGCTGCCTTGGGGGAGTCCAAGGTTCGTGATTCTAGGTTTGGTGATTTCTTGATTTATTTTTAAATGAATTTTTCTGTTGGTGTACAGGGAAGTTATAAAGTTCGCTAATTGTTTATGAAATCCAATTGAAATCAGTTTGTTCGTTAGAACATTTAGGTTAACGTTATCGAATGCTCCTGTAATATCGTTGAAACCTGCCATAGTCATAAAGTTACTAGAAAATCCAGCTAAAGTGTCTGTTACTATTACTGTTAATGCCTCCAATGCTGACCTAGATTTTCTGAAACCATATTGTGTGTCAGGCAGAATATGTTCTTTCTCTAACCATTGCTCAAGACGATTTTTGATAAGCCTCTCAAAGGTTTTCGTTACACATGAAGCTAATGATATGGGTCTATAAGAAGTTGGAATGGAATCCGGTTTATCATATTTTTTTATTGGGATGATAATATACTCCTTCCAGCTTTCAGGGATTGTTGTTTGTCCTGTCCATATTGCATTATATATACTTAAAAGATATTTTTTCTGATTCATTGGCAAATTATAAAGCATGCAATATGAAATATTGTCTATACCAGGAGAGCTATTGTTGGTATGTTTCATACATCGTTCCAGTTCCCACATAAAAAAACTATCGCTTAGATTGGTCATGTTCCTTGGTACTGACGAAATTTGGGGATCATATGCAACTTGGTTGGTTGGTACCCATGGCGGTGAAATTTTGATGTGAAATTCTTCTATCCAATTCGCATTTGGGTCTATTGGTAGTCTATTTTGGACTTTCCGATTTTTATATGAGTTTACCTTTTTCCAAATTTGTGAAATTGGTGTATGATGGTTTAAACTTTCACAGTACTCAATCCATTTTTGCCTTTTTGTGAGTTTGAAAGTGCGTTTGGCAAAAGCGTCCATTTTTTTGAATTCTGTTAAATTTTCACGATTTGGAGTTCTCTTATATTTGATGAAAGCTATTTTTCTTTGATGAGCAGCGTTGTTAAAAGTTTCGTTCCACCAAGGCTTCGGACAGTGATTACGGTGCTTAGTCTGACTAGAGACTTTTCTTGGGATGGAGATTTCTGCAGCTTCATTAATCATAGAAAGGAATTCATCATAATTTTGAGCTATATCTCTGGATTCAAGAATAGCTACATATAGATTCCAGTTTGCATTTTTTAACTGCCATCTGTTGTGCTCCGAGGATACAGCTACTTGATGATCATCTTCCACATCGAGTGTAATTAATATGGGTAGGTGATCTAATCCATGTGGGTCCTCAATTGTGGTCCATGTAAAAAATTGTACAATATCGTGAGAGCATAGAGTTAAGTCGATTGCGCTTTTACAACTTAAAGGAACTAATGTTGGAGATCCGCTGTTTAGATAAACAAGGTTACATTGATTTATTGCATCAGATAAAATATTCCCATATGTGTCATTAAAATCGCAACCCCAAGAAACATGGTGGGCATTAAAATCACCTGCTATTACAAAAGGTTTTGGTACATTATCAAAAAATTCAGTCCACTCTTGCAGCGCTATCTTCTTTCTTGGCTCAATATATAATGAAACTATATGAATTGTTTTTTTATTAGGTAAAAGCTTAAGAGCAATGCATTTATGAGAAAAATTTACTTAAAAAAAAAAAAATTTATTTATTATTATTTCTTTATATAAAATGTTTGCTTTAATTAATATTGCTACCCCTCCAAATCCGTCTGGGCGATCCTGACGACTAACATTGTAATTTTTAAAGTTATAATACTTTCCTTGTTTGAACCAAGTTTCAGATAACACTGCAAGAGCAGCATCATACTCGTGAAGAAGGAATTCCAAGTTCTCTTTATTTGAAACTGCTGATCGGCAGTTTCATTGAATTATATTTATTTTTTGTATTGTATCTGCGAATTTAATGTGTTTTCTGATGAGTCTATATTTAATTGTTTACTAATTATATATTCTAGTTCCGTTTTTGAAATATCATAATTATTGGTTCTCCTAATTGTTGAGATAATGTTTGCCACTAATTCTAAAATAATTTTGACATTTTCTGAGCCTAACCCTGAATGATGAGTTGAACAATCTGAGGTGTTTAAATTCTTAACGTAACTGTTATTGGTTAAAATATTAGAATCTGGCCCTAGAGTCCTAGGTTGGGAAACAATATCTCGATGTGCTATTTCTATGGGGTCTGGGCTATTTGGCCTCAGCATTTTAACTGGTTTGTGAAACGTACCAGTTGATTGTTTATGATGAACTTTACTGTATGTTTGTGTGTGGTGTGAAGGGCTTTCTCCGAAGATGTTATAGTTTGGAGGAGGTCGAGTTGAACATGAGGGTAGAAGCTCAAAACGGGTTGGAGGTGGGATGGACATATTTTGAAAGGTCATGTTTTTATTTGGGATGTTGCTAGTGTTATTTGAACGATTTGCAGTAATAGAAGCGTAGGTGTTTCTAGGGATTTGTTTATTAGCATCATGATAATTTAAATTTGTTGATGACATAGTTTCTTTGATTAATTTTTGTCGGTGAAACACCGGGCAATCTTTCAAATTAATAGTGAAATGATCTCCCATGCAACTGAAACATTTTGGTGATATTTCTTCTTCCGTACACTCTTTTGAATTATGATCCTTATTGCATTTGAAACAGCGGGGATGAGACTTACAGTGCCCCCCCAGGTGCCCGTAACGCAAACAATTGAAGCAAAGCAATACTTTTTGTTTGTATGTCTCTACCTCTTTAATAACTTTATTGATAATTACATATTGGGGTAATATTTGTGTTTTTAAACTGACAACACACGATTTGGTTGGCACAAATTCTGTCATTTCATCTTTTGTAACCTTACGATTTATTCTCTTAACATTTAAAACCTCGAAAGGCAGATGATTATCATAAGATTTAATTTTATTTTTGAGATACTCTTCAGAAAATTCCGTCGCAATATCTCTTATTATTCCTTGCCTGACAATAATAAATTTAGGAACATAAATATCTAAATTGTTGTCGATAAATACTTTAGCGTTTTTGTTACTGACAAGATAATTAGCATTTTTTGGGTCCTTCATTTTTATTCGAATTCTATTGCGACCTATTGTATCTATACTTAAAATTTTATTGTCAAGTTCAGGAAAATTTGATAAAATTAAATCCCCGACTTTTAATGAATTTAGCCTACCCGAAAAGTTCGTTTGATTATTTTCAACATATAAATGGTAAGGTCCTTGATCGTTTGATTCATACTTAAATACCTGTTTCTCCCTTTGGGGTTGTAATTGGGAGGTGTTTCCGTCTTTCAAAGGATTAGTTTGCTCGATATTTGAAGAAATTGGTGTACTTACGTTTTGATTTCCCTGTGTATTGAATATACCTGAATCCGTAACTTGCATATTAATATCTTGCGGTTCTGTAGAATCGATTGGAGGATGAGTGGGGGGGTCTTTCCCCCCGAATTGACACTCATTGTGTGTCCCTACACTACCACTATTTCAGTTTGTTTTTTATAGAAATAATTTAACAAGTTTTAATACAAATCTGTTGACTATTAAGCACTCGATATCACCGGCCGATGTAAATAGATACGTGTGGTTCTCTCGAAGATCCGTACGAAACTGTTTCTTGAGCTATTCCCTACTTACTGTGAAAATAGCAAGTACATCGATGTAGTAGGATGGAATTCGGAGCCAAATACCCTCATTCACTGCCCTATAATAATGCTCTGCTATGATCGCGTGAGAGGGGACATACACAAGATTCTAGCAAAATTTATATTTTCTGTAACTTTTCGAGTTTTTGAGCTACAGTAACGAGTTTTATGACATTGGAAAGGTAATTTTGTATTATTTCAAAATATGTAAAAATATACAGGGTGTATCTAAAAAATTAAGATTTTTTTTTCATTTCCGGTTCAAGCGGAAGCCATATTGTGGATAAAATTTATTGAACTAATAGATAATAAAGTAATATTTATGTCTGCCAAATTTAAAATTATAGTTTCTATTACAGAGGAAGTTACGGGCACTCGAATATTTTTTTATAAAAAATTTATAACTCCCCTCTTATGAGGAGATAAGAAATCTGACTAATGTTATTAAATTAACCGATAAGATATCAAAAATATATCAAAAAATAAAAAAAATCCTTGGAGCCATTTTTGAGAAAATCTAGTTCAAAGTTATGTCAAATTTTGACCCCTTAAATATAGGCAACCCATAACTTTTTCTGAAAAACGATAATATTCTTGTTATAGGCCCATCTCTGGGCTATATAACTGTTTTTTCAAATTAAATTTATCTTAAACAAGTTTTTAGATTGGTAGGGAAATGTATCGGGTGGGAGGTCGGCCATGCTGGCCGCCATTTTGGATTTGGAAATGTCAAATTCCGTATTTCTATTCAACTATCGATAAGCTAACTTTATGTTAAATTTCATTCGTTTCGGTCAAAATTTGCAAAAATAGCCCCAAATAACCCCCCTATTTCGGCCCCCCTTTGAGAGGTTTTTTTCAAAAGCTTAATTTCTTGACAAAATTCTCTTAAACTTACTCATACCAAATTTCATCGAAATCGGTCCGGTAGTTTTTGCTGGGCGGTGGCGACATACGTACGTACATACGTACGTACAGACATACGTACAGACATACGTACATACTTCCGACATGTTTTTTTATTTGCTTTTTACACTCAGGGGGACTCAAAACGTCAAAAAAAAGTGAAATCTGAAAAAAAAATTTTTGCACGATCCGATAACTTTATCTATTATACTCATACTACGTATGTAGTACGATAAAGTAAAAACAGAAAACCGGTTTTTAAACAACCGGTTTTTGGACGGTTATAATACAGCCAGGTTAAACTGTAAGTAAATAAACCGGTATAACCGAAAACCGGCGTTTTGTCAAAAACCGCCATTCCTACTAAACATATGCCTTGGTCGCTGTGTATTACCTAGGAGATATTTAAACTGATGTATGTGTATTATGTTATTATGAGATTATGTTTGCTTGTTTATGTTAATATGAGAAGAGGAGAGCTGTAGTCGATATAATTTATCTAACAATAAAACACTGAAAACGTTTGTTTTCTATACCTCCACAAAATTTATTATAACTAAGTGACTACAGCTGTTTCGGCAGAGTGCCTTTCTCAAGTGATATAGTTTACAATGTGTTTGCCTTTTTAAGTCTTCAACTGAAGAGGTTGGTGAGTGGGGAGCTGTTTGTCTCGAGTTGGTCATTCAGAATTATATCTGTATTTTTCGGTTTATTAATTTCCATAGATTCTAAAAAAGATAGCTTAAGGCCTTTATTTTGAATATGCAGAATTTGAAACTATTCATTGAAAGAATGATTATGATCTAGAAGGTGAAGTGCGTATGTAGAAGTGTCTGTTTTTCTATTGTTGAATTCCCTTTTGTGTTCTGCTATCCGTTTGTCAAAAGTTCTGCCAGTTTGACCGATGTACGTTTTCGGACAGTCACCACAAATTAGTTTGTACACACCACTTTGTAGTTGCTTTCTCTTTCGGCTTTTATTGTTCTTAATATATTTGCTTAAGTTGTTGTTAGTTCTGAAAGCTGGTGTTATTCCTTTATTTTTTATGTATCTTGCTATTTTTGTTGTTATCTTGCCAGTATATGTGAGAGAGCAGAAGGTACTGGGTTATTTCTGTAGTGGTGGATACACTAATTTCAGGGCTTTCTTATGGAGTTTTTGGTTTAAAATTTTGTTAAGTGTTTGTTCGTTATAGCCGTTGTTTACTGCTATTTGTTTAATGATGTTTAGTTCTATCTCGCAATTATAATTTATAATGGATTTAGTTAGATCTCTTGATATGATGTATTTGATTTGGGTTTTTTGTTATTTTTTCGAAGTACTTTTTGTGAAGAGCTATGTAATGTATTTTGAGCTTCGTGACAGATTTATATACAGATAATACTGATGAGGCTTGTTCGTCTCGATGAGGCCATGAAGTTGCTAATCACTGTCCTTATCTTGAAGACATTTAGTTACTTAAGGAACCCACGTGTCTTGTGGGGGTCACATAACGACAAATACCATACCCTTAAACAAAAATGAATAACCATTTTTAATTTCGTTGCAACACGAAACTACAGCCGCATTATATTCTAGTTCAAATAGAGAATGCAGCAAGCATATCTACCGGTTTCAAAATTTATTAGTCTCTCATCAGGAGGCACATATGCTGCTCGCTCTGACCCAACCAGGAGAAACCCAGGCGTGTAGTTACGGATTGCAACGAACGAAATCGCAGGGATACCCTAGCGGCAACTGCTAGGAAAAGAGTAATTTTTCAATCTAATAGCACATAAAATAATATTAAAAATATTACTCTACATCCCACCAGACTGAAAACAATGGGAACCTACTATGGTTACACCTCCGAAGCTTCTAAAATTTGCAAGCCATAACGGATGCTGAGACTAAAGAAGATGAAGGAATTTTACAATTTATAATTCACATCCCTTCTGCTCAGCGCGGTAAAGTTCCAACGAGAATGATTCCATTCGCACTCGAATTAGAGTAAAAATGTAAATCGAAAATGAATAACCATCCTCAATTTTGTTGCAACACGAAACTACCCGTTGCAACACGTTACTACACGAAACTGCACCTCTACCAGTTTCTAAACTTATTAGTCTCTCATCAGGATGCAAATATGCTGCTCTCTCTGACCCAACCAGGACAAACCTTGGCGTGAAGTTACGGATTGCAACTAACGAAATGGCAGGGATGCCCTAGCAGCAACTGCTAACAAAAACTAAATATTCAATCTAATAGCACAAAAAATAATATTTTAACCCTTCGGTAAGTACTAACACCCCGTCTCTCAGACGGCATCGCTTGTAGAAAGTGGGATATTTCCCTTCCTAGAAAATTTTGAAAGTAACCCGTTTATGAATTTTCAAGTTGGGTTGTTCTTTAGTAGTATTGAATTCCGCAATTTGCGGCAGGTTTTTATTCAAAAGGTATTTGGACTCAAAGTGTGATTTCCGTCTAATAGACGGGGTGTTAGTGTTTGTACCCAGTTCGTCATTACACATAATGTGACCCAGTTCGTCAAAAAATATTAAATAAAGGAATAAAAACTATGAGGAGACTCTTTTAAAATAATTTGATGAGGTAGAAGACGACATAAGCGAAGTGGAATCAATTTGTGATGAAAATGTTGCCACTGACTACCATTGCTACACCGTACTAACTATAGTACCTGTCAGTTTTTTTTAACATTTTTTAAAAGCCTTTTTATTTTCATATTTCTTACTGTGTTGGGATACACAGCATCTCAGTAAACATCTTCTTAAGGCAAACTCTTTAATAATTAAATGCCCGTGGTAAAAACAAATATGTTTGTTTTTAATAAATACGATTAACCTAGATTACCACATCGATACATGCTAGTATTTGATACAAGGTCAAGTTGCAATAAAAATCAATGTATGTTTGTTAGCAGTCAGCAGTTTTGAATCACTCTCACTTTTGCTTACCAAAACATAAAACAAAACAATCGACCTTTAATTATACTTCCACGGGGAACAGATAAATCAATTAGTAGTTGAGATTCCAGCGAGTAACATCACATTAAGCAAATAATATACCACCAGCTACTTACCGTTAAATACTCCACGTATAAATAAATGTATTAACTGTGAGAGTTATTTACTACATCAACCATTATGGTCGGGGGTAACCAACCCCTAATTATCTAAGGTGGCTCAGAAGCCAGGAGCCACCATATTACACTTTGTTTAACTCGATTATAAATTTTTATCAAGATTCTTAAATTTGTTTAATTTTTATCACACTTTATTTTAGGAGTAAAAAGGCACACAAGCAATCCTTCCATTCTTGTTATAATGGATTTTATTTTAATAAATACAGAAAAACTAGATTAATTACTGTGCTTTTTAGATAATCAATTCTTTCAGTGGGTCATCGAGATATTTTATTGCATTAAAATATTTAACAAAAACAAAAATTACCACTAAAATTTTAAACCCGTCTGTCAGGGGGTTAGTTAGTGTTTACTTCATCGATTTAAGATGTTAGTACTTAAGGGTTAAAAATATTACTTTGCATCCCACCAGATTAAAAACAATGGGAACCTTCTCTGGTTACACCTCTGAGGCTTCTACAATTTGCAAGCCATAACTGATGCTGAGACTAAAGTTTTCCTAACTGAAGCTGAGCCGTTGTTTTCAGTCTGGTGGGATGTTGAGTAATATTTTTAATGTTATTTTTTGTGCTATTAGATTTAAAACTTAGTCTTTCGTCATATTCTTACGTTCTCTATGGATTTTTTAACAATAATGTCATTATAACACATTTTGTTAATATTTAAAGGGTTTCTACCCATGTATTTTTGGTGGTTCAGCATGCGACGCCTGTAAAAGCACTGATGAGGCTCTATTTAGAGCGAAGACGTTGTTACAAATGTGGCCCTTTATGGGTTTTTTAATAAATATACGTTTTATAAAGGATTTTTTCATTAAAACTTATTTGTGATTAATGGTATATACAGGGTGAGGCAAATAAAGGGCCTATTAGAAATATCTCGAGAACTAAAGGCAACAGAATCATGAATATTGGAATGAGGGGGTTTTGAAGGATGATCTATTAAATGAAAATATTTTCATCTCTTTACAACTTCCGGTTATACCGGAAGTTGCTTATAACTTCGTTTTTTTAAATGGGACACCCTGTATATTTTTACATTTTTGGATTCTCTTTGATGTCTTCTTTCTTAAAATATGAGGTTTTGTAATATTATACAGGGTATTTTAAAAGATAATTACGTTTTTTTATTAATTTCGTAGCAAAATTAACACCCTGTAGAATTGTAGTAGTTTGACATCTAAAACTCTACTTACGTTCAAATGATTTTTAATATACTCTACTATTGTTAATAATAATTAGTATAGCTAAATTTTTAATTTTAGTATACAGGGTTGGTCGAAACTCGGAATGAGTATTTTCTGAGTTTTCTTAAATGGAACACCCTGTATTTTAGTATTGTAATAAAATGATATTTTACGGTACTTTTTTATTTCTTAAGCATTCCCTATACCTAACTGCTTTAATTTGTGCTTAATTGTTAATCGCACCAACAATCTTAACTACGTAGGTATTTTGATAGCTTAACCATCATTGGTAATTTTAAGGACCAGTCTAGTCATTGAGTATTTTCACGGCCAACCTAATAAAATTTTACGTATTTTTTGTTGCAATTAATGTTTAGCTTGAATCATCAATAACTCACAAATTAAAGCAGTTAGGTATAGGGAATGCTTAAGAAATAAAAAAGTACTATAAAATATCATTTCACTACAATACAAAAATACAGGGTGTTCCATTTAACAAAACTCAGAAAATACTCATTCCGAGTTTCGACCAACCCTGTATACTAAAATTAAAAATTTAGCTATACTAATGATTCTTAACAATAGTAGAGTATAATAAAAATCATTTGAACGTAAGTAGAGTTTTAGATGTCAAACTACTACAATTCTACAGAGTGTGAATATTGCTACGAAATTAACCCGCCATTACACGCGCTATGAGGGAATCCCTCACCATATTTGTTTATAACCAATGAAATTGTGTAAACTAATACGACAACCTTAAGCACCCAGGAATGCCTTTAGCATGGTTCATGAGAGGGTATGAAAAAGTTATAGAATATTTCAGGCGGTCAGTGTGCTGTGTGATAGTTGAAAGAAGAGATATCACTCTTCAAGTGAGGGAATTCCTCACTGCGCGTGCAATCACAGTGAAATCACGTTTCTATTATCTCAAAGAAACTTTGCAGGTTTTTATTTAATATTTAGGTAGGTTTAATTAAAATATTATTGTTTGAATTAGGTTAGGAACAGTGGCACACCGAGGGGAGGTTGGGGGTTAAAATCCCACCCAGAACATATAGAAATATATATAAAAGAAAGTAGGAAAATGTAACTTGTCTTTCACAAATAATACAAAAAACTTTCGGTGCCCAAGCAAACCCCCCTGTCCCCCCCCAGAGGAAAATTCTAGGTGCGCCACTGGTTAAGAACCCATTTTTAAATTTACCTATTCTAATTGGGAAATAAGCCACAATTTAACTTGAAAAATTGATTTTATTGACGTTTCGAATTCCACCTCGGACGTCGTTATCAAAATACAAAATATTAATAGTTAATTACATAAATGCCACAAAGAAATAGCTTCAGAACAGTTGTTAATTTTAATTTGTATTTTTAGTAAAATGAGTTCGCGTAAAGAACGTTAATTTCTTCAGTGGCCTGCTGAAATTGAAAATTGAGAAAACTTGTTTTTGATTTATATTATTTTTACTTTTGTTTTGTTAAATTAATAAAAAAAAAAATTGGTTTACGACACTTTCTATAATATGTGAGTACAAACCATTTTATATTTATACATGTTGACACTCATTCTTCCTCGAAATAAGTCGAATTTATGTAGGTGAGGGCGACGCTCATACGCGTGCAACCACGTCACAATAGAAGACGCGTGTAACGGCGGGTTAATAAAAAAACGTAATTATCTTTTAAAATACCCTGTACAATATTACAAAACCTCATATTTTAAGAAAGAAGAAGTCGAAGAGAATCCAAAAATATACAGGGTGTCCCATTTAAAAAAACGAAGTTATAAGCAACTTCCGGTATAACCGGAAGTTGCAAAGAGATAAAAATATTTTCATTTAATAGATCATCCTTCAAAACCCCTTTAGTCCAATTTTCATTATTCTGTTGCCTTTAGTTTTCGAGATATTTGTAATAGGCCAGTTATCTGCCTCACCCTATATATCCAGGGACAGGAAATTTTTCCTTGTGGATTTTGATCGAGTTATTCGAGGCGAGCGAGACGAGCATAAAGGAGAAAGCAGTGCAGAAAAAGTCCCATAAATACTATATTATACTAATTTGTCGCTAAGG
Organism: Diabrotica virgifera virgifera; assembly: GCF_917563875.1. NCBI lineage: Eukaryota > Metazoa > Arthropoda > Insecta > Coleoptera > Chrysomelidae > Diabrotica > Diabrotica virgifera. Next base: position 66,696,073 of record NC_065448.1, on the reverse strand, counting down.
ACATCTAAAACAACTGTTTTTTACATAAAAACAGACTAAAAATCAAAAATTAAAGGAATAACGCAGAAAATGCAAACAATCGCTGATTTAACTTAACTAACCTATGAAATGCCAATAGGGCCAAAATTTTATACATGTCATTAGTGTCAAAATTTGATAACAGTGGAGTAAACTTGCCTGAGATTGGATCAATTACAAACAAGCTTTACGGCGCGGGAAATTTAAATTACTCCTCTTGATTTATAAACAAACTATAATAATCATCGGATTTATATAAACATGGGAAGTTGACATTCCATAGAACACAACTAATCGAGTGAACCAAATGTACAAGCAGATGTACAAGTATGGAAGCCACTAAAAAGAGAAAGAAGAAGAAGAAGTAATCGAGTTTTTGAAGTATATACGTCGGAAAAATTAATAATTACCCATGAACGATCATAGCAAGCACATATTTTGGATTTGCTGCCTTTTTCTATAAATAACAAAGGAGAGAGATAGATTATTAAGTGTTGTCTACTAAGCAAAAACGTTATCCAAGACATACGCAGTGACATATTTATAATTGACAGAGTGAGACGGCGATACAATTGTTCAACGTAGTTAATTTAGTAGAACATTTAAACTCGCACTTGACTATTTCAGTACTTCTAATGTCATTCTTAGAAAATCAATCAACATGTGTAGAGATAATGATTGTATAAACTACTACTCAAGTAATCGTACAGGTCATCTATAATCGGACAGATTTGATTTCTGTCTTCTTCTTCTTCTTTAGTTTATTGGCCTCGACCTACTTGGGTATTTGGCCAGCTCATCGTCGCGGAATAAGAGAAAAATCCCTTATTCACTTACAATTTGGAGTTAGTACATTGTACAATTTGATTCTTCTTCTTCTTTTCTTCTTCTTCTTTAGTTAACTGGCAATTTTGGTTGGTGTGGGAAAAACATGATAAGATAAAATAAAATTTCACGCTAGGGGTAACTGTCTATCAATAAACAATCTTCTTTTTCTTCTTTGATTTATTAGAAATTTTGAGTTGGCATGGGACAAATACAACAACTAAACTTTTTTTCAACGACATTAAACTTTTTTCTCTCAGGGGCAATTGCCGACTACTACAAAATCTTATTCTTCTACTTCTTTTTTAGTTCACTGGCAATTTTGAGTTGGCATGGGACAAATATACAACAAAGACACAAACTTTTTACTCTCAGGGGCAACTGCTGATCATTACACAATCTTATTCTTCTACTTTTTTTGAGTTTACTGGCAATTTTGAGTTGGCATAGGACAAATACAACAAAGACACAAACTTTTTTCTATCATGGGTAACTGCCGACCATTACACCAATCTTATTCTTCTATGTCTTTTTTAGTTTACACGCATTTTTGAGTTAGCATGGGATAAATACAGCAAAGGCACAAACTTCTCTTATTCAGGGGCAACACCTGACTATTACACAATACCATGTTGTTGCCACATATAGGTATAGTGAAAGACCCAGGTTGTTTGATTTCTGTCTCTTTGAGAGTGAATAAAATTCTCTAGACACTGAATAATACTATATTTGCTTGCCTATTATTTTTGTATTATTAATATACAGTGCGTCCATAAAATATCGCATAATAAATTCAATATTTCTTAAACCGGCGACTTTAAGGAAAAATCCCGACACAGGTCGATTTTTATTTTTAATTTCCGATTTTTTTGGTTATTACTATTTTGTTGGTACTAGTACACTTTAGAAGACCAAAAATAAGCATTTTTTCAAGATTTTTTTTCTCAGAACCTTTATTAAAAATGAACATAAACCTTTTTACATATTAATATCTATTTCTTAAAGAATACAAAAAATATATCTTTTTTTTATTTGTGTACTTACACTAATACTGTAGGGGGCACCAAAGTCGAGGCCTCGAAAAAAAGTAGCTCCGATGGCGGACAGTTAATCTCAGGATTGGGATATCTGAAACAAAAAAATCGTACGGCATTTGAAAAAGGAAGGTTTCTTACGTGACAATTTACCACCGTTAGTGAAAAATTCCGCAAAAGAAAGATTTTACGGAAATTTGAAAAAATTTTGTGAAAAAATCGCCCGTTTTTCTTCAGTTTTTCATGGTTAAAAAATATTTATCTTTTATGTTTTGGTTAAATTGTGGTAAATTGTCACGTAATAAACCTTCCTTTTTCAAATGCCGTACGATTTTTTTGTTTCAGATATCCCAATCCTGAGATTAACTGTCCGCCATCATTTTTCGATGCCTCAACTTTTGCGCCCTCTACAATATTAGTGTACGTGCATAAATAAAAAAAGATATATTTTTTGTACCCTCTAAGAGTTAGAGATTAACATGTAAAAAGTTTTATGTTCACTTGTGATAACGTTTCTGCGAAAAAAATTCTTGAAAAAAATGATTATTTTTGGTCCTGTAAAGTGTACTAGTACCTAATATAAACATTAACATAATTATTTATACAAGGTGTTCAAAACACTTTTTTTAATTAAAATAATTGAGACAAAAAGAATAATGTATATAATTTATCTAATTCAAAATACGTTTTAATGTTGTCAGAAAACAGGAAAAAAATGTTTATTTGAAAAATAAATATTTTTTTCCCTTAAATTCAAAGTTAAAGCTGCCACCCACCTGCCTCTTGCCAGTTTAAACATTTCGTTTAAGCGGAATTCAATGTTTATTTGTCAAATAATTTTTTCTGTTTTCTGACAGTACTAAAATGCATTTTGAATTAAATAAATTACACACATTCTTCTTTTTGTCTCAATTAATTTAAATAAAAAAATGTTGTTTAAACACCCTGTATAAATAATTATGTTAATGTTTAGATTATTGAATAGAGAATTGAATATCCTTTCACATGAGCTACCACATGACGTCACCAGTATAATATATAATTCAAAATATCGTAATTTAAAAATAAAAATCGACCTGTTTCGGGATTTTTCCTTAAAGTCGCCGGTTTACAAAATAACGAATTTATACGTTACGTTATGGGCGCACTGTATATCAAATAATAATTATTTACTATATAATATTATAGTAAGTAGTAATAGTAAATAACATTTATCACCAATAAATATATAATATCAGAACTAACATCACAAAAATTGTTTGGTTAATTGTGACGTAGCGAAAAATCGTACGGTGGGGTAGTAGTCACATCCATTTATTTTCAGTATTAACTTAGTTGAGACTTTGTTTTGACTAGAAAGTTTTGATTTGATTCGTATGCATATCATCGATGACGCATGGGTAAACTTTCATTTTCCCGACTGTAGTTGTAATTGTGTTGTATTATAGCTAAGTATTGTAAACAAGTTGGTGTTAAATAATAGTTATTTATGATATAAGTGTTAAAAGTACACGTTTAAGGAACGCATGTGAAAGTTTGAGCATGTGAAAGGATGAACGCATGAGTGGATTCGCATATCATACAATATTTTTTCTACAAACGTAATTACAGAACAATATCTACAAAACTTTTACTTGAACTTGACTGATATTTCATTTTTATATTTTTTGACATTACATCAGAATTGTCTATACGGTCAATACCAACTGCAGTGCCATAAAATTTTTAAAGCACTAGTGCCTTAACCTTCCGATGACCAACCTTTTTTTGTTACACGGATGACCAAGGGGGGGAAAATGACCCCAGCTCAAAAATGTCAAAAATGACAATTAACAAATAATTAAGTTTTTTTTTTATTTTTTTTTGGCATGGACTTTATGTCATTCAGCCAGTCACAACATGAGTATTAGTGTCATGTGTAGTGTGTATGTTGAGTAGGTAAGTGTCTTGTTACTTTGCAAAGTCGACGTCATTAGCGTAAAACTACTTGGAATTATACATAATAGACGGTATTTTACTAAACATCAACTTCACAATATATTTTTTATTCGTAAAATATAGGGAATTTTTTTTATTTCAAAATATGAGGATATCTAGAATGATATTAAAATCAAATAAAAAAATAATGAGTTAAAAATTGGAAATACTTTTGAATTAATTAAAGAAAAACCTACGCTGGGGTCACAATTTCCCCCGCTTGGTCATCCGAAGGTTAAAGTAGCATTTTTAACGCTCGTATGGAGTGCTAAAAATTGCATTTTTAACACGGTTGTAGAAAAATAAATTTTAAAGCTGAGCAGCAACATATTGTGTAATAAATATTTTGTGATCCGATTTCACAAGTCCACATGTGTAAGTTACGAGTCTAGTATAACTCCGAGTTAGACGCAATGGACTTGAAGTAAAGATCAATGATTCAATTTTTATTGGCTTTATTCAATAATTTTTGAAGTATACCAAATAATCTAGTGTTAAGTATTTTTTAGTTTTTTTAAAAAAATTGTAACATTGAGTTACGAAATAAATATTTATAATCATGACCGTAAAATAACTTCACTAGTGGTGCCACTGGACTAAAGCCAAAGTTTATTCTACCAATGCGACTGAATCGAATGTCAGGGTTTATATTGACTTCTGTTTTCTACTCTGCTGACATTGTTGAAATAGTTTGCGATAAATGTACTGATTTTGTACAAAGCTACTCCAAAATGTGTTCGGAAACTCGTTTATTTTTATTTATATGGGTGTTTTATAGCGATTGCGATAACATCCAATGAATTTCCGAATGAAAAACCATTATTTTTTGATCCCAGCCTAAATAGGGCAAATATTTTCTTTAAAAGACCTGTAATGACATTAAAATAGTCGTTAGAATGGAATTAGGTAGTCGCCGATAGTATAGATAAGCCCAAAAAGCTTACGCGTTATAGAAAGCTCTACTGAAGGTTGATGTACAAGGAGGGTCGAAACGTCCCCGTGTTGTTGGGATTTCTTTAATGTTTGTTTATATAGATCGAAAATATGAAATAAAGTAACTCAAAATGAATTAAAGGGATAATGAAAACAAAAACAGATGTATAGAAACAATAAACGAAACAAAAGTATTAGGAATATATTCCTGAACGGTTAACAGTATGCTAGATGGCCGAAGATACTAATTACTAATTAGGTAAGATTATTAATTTTTTTCACTCAGTTTGAAAACATGTAAGAACCTTGAATTCTCCATGTCCATCTATCCCAGAGACTTTGTAAATACAACTCCTCCGTCAGTAGACGCGAAGCATCGAATTATATGGCAGTAAAGGTGAGAAATTTGACCTAAAACCTCAGGTTTTAGACTTACAACCTCAAGTACTTTAAAAGTCGCCATAATATTACTATACTAAAGTTACAATCAAGATTCAGCAGAAAGAAACAAACCAAGACACGTGTAACTTTTTACTGAACAATATGTGGACCATATAGAACAATTTGGTGTTGGAGGAAAACTTTTACTTTGGATGTCTGGGTTAGGTCTTTTTTTGGACCAATTATACTATACTACCTCCGTAACTTTGGAACCGTTCATTTTAGAAGGATTATGTATAGAACCTGTTTTATTTCAAATTTAATGTAGAACATTTTTGTATAGAAGGTTATTCATGCTAGACCTCATAGTTTTAGAAATATTGACGAAAAACGTAAAAAACTACGAATTTACCGAATTCTCCCCCCTCCCCCCCCAAACCCGACGCTCAGAAAGGTGTGACTTTTTTCAGAGCATTATATGGACCATATAGAACAATTTGGTGTTGGAGGATAACTTTCACTTTGGATATCTGGGTTATGCCATTTTTTGAATCAATTCTATCATATTTTATTATCGATCAGCTGTATGACGGGACAGAGCAGCTCGGTCGGCCCAATGAATGTACAGGGTTATTCACTATATTTTGACCCCCTTGTAAACTGCTTCATTTACAGAATTAGAAAAAAATCTAAAATACAAAAGTTATTCCATTGTTTAATTATGATTTTTAGCATATCTATCGTACATACTAGTGACGTCATCCGTCTGGGCGTGATGACTTAATCGAATATTTTTTTAAATATGAATAGAGTTCATTTGAAAGTTTATTCAATTCTCTATACAGCGCTATAAATTAAGATTATTATTTATACAGGGTGTCCAAAAAAATTTTGAATTATGAGTTAAACAATTAATTTAATTAAAAAGAAATTTTTGGACACCCTGTATAATTAATCATGTTAATGTTATATTACTAAATAGATAATAAGCTTTCAAATGAGCTAGCACCCGACCCCTATTCCCTTAAAAAAAATAGTAGATAACGTTATCACGCCCAAATGGATGACGTCACTAGTACGATATATAATATGTAAAAATACATAATTTAAACATCAAACAACTTTTGTATTTTACATTTTTTTCTAATTCTCTAAATAAAGCAGTTTACAGGGGGTCAAAGTATAGGGAATAACCCTGTACATTCACTGGGCCGACTGACAGGCTTTGTCCCGTCATACAGCTGACCGACTATAATTACTTTTATTCATATTTAATTTAGAATGTTTGTACTGATTTTCAGCCTTAGTAAATAGATTTAATTACCTTCGTAGGAAAGCAACTTTGATACCCTCTCAGTAACCCCTATTTTACGTTTCGCTTGACCGACTGCAGTATGTTTCTCTACACAATCACAGTAATCAACTGTGAAAAATCTAGCTTTAGTAAATTCAAAGAGATTTTTCAGCGCTGCCTCTTGGACTATTAGTTCAGAGAGCGCAACCAGCACTCTTATCGACGATTTCGCCTCTTTTTTAGTGCAGGATTCAGGCCCATTTCCATCATTTATTACTAGCAAGCTAATTTTTCGCCAGTAGCTTCATTTTAACGAGACGCCCAACTTTTTTATTTACAACAATTTCCGTTTGTGCTAGGTAACAGGGGTAGCAGGGGTAAAATATGTTGATTTGGCGATTCTCAAAAATTCATTACTAACTGGGTTATTTTTGTTAATTCTTAAGAAAATTATCTCAATTAGACGAAAACATATTTGTCCTACACAATGCAAGATCTAATCAAAGAGTCCCCCTTCCCAACGTGTATCATTAACGTGATCATGAAAAATAATTACTAGCCATCTGATTTTCTCTGTTGATTAATTAATATTTATATAATTGAACACCCACATTTTCCTACAAATTGCATGGTACGTTATCCTGGTCCTACGTTCAAAAGTTGTAGTAAAAATACCTGATGTAAAAATAATTATTACTATAAAGCTGAATCTTCGTGAATACGTTCGCTTCGAAGAGACGCCCAACAATTTCCTATACCAAAATTTTCGTTTGTAGTAGCTGTAACGTTACAAACGCCACGTCTTTGCTATTTTATTTTTAAATAATGACTTTACTCTATTTTCTTTAATATTTCATTAGTAATAATCTTCTTTTATTTAATTTACCTGCTTTCTTCGTTAAAAACTCGTTGGCGCCCGTTCTATAGGCCACTCTCTTTTCATCTATTCATTCAGTTACAATAGCGAACATGCTTGATAAAATATATAAAAGATGGGTGTTTTTTATATATTTTATCAACTAGCAATGTAAAATCGAAATTGTAATGTATCGTAAATTTATTTGAAACTTATATTAATTTATTTTAAATAGATTACACCTCTAAAACTTATAATAACTACAACTACTACTACAACTTTTCTATATCTACTCTCAAGAAAATTTAAACAAAAGTTTATAGAATATAGTTCACAAGTAGCTATCTGAAAGACGGTAGATTATAAAGTTTTCATTATATTTTTAGTTCAATTATTTATATGGGAAATAAGCCACAATTAAAATGAAAAAAATAATTTTATTAACGTTTCGACGCCCAAATCGGGTGCCGTTGTCAAAATACAAAATATTACTTTTGTAATAATATAATATTATTAATAATAGTAATATAATAATAGTAATATTTTGTATTTTGACAACGGCACCCGATTTGGGCGTCGAAACGTTAATAAAATTATTTTTTTCATTTTAATTGTGGCTTATTTCCCATATAAATAATTAATCATAAAAATGCCACAAGGAAATAGCTTCAGAACAATATTTTTAGTTCGTTTTATATTTACCCTTCTATTATGGTGTCCCTTTAAAACATGACTTTCAGAAGTGCTTTATTAATTCGTTAAAAAGGTAAATTTTCTTTATGTACAAGGACTGACGATCTGAGCGGGGTGTAAGGAAACGGGTGTGTCACAAAGTTTTAAAAACAAAGCGAATATTTCACGAAATGAACATCTCATCAAAAAACTAAAAAATACGTTCTCAATACTTTTCAAAAATCTATCGAATGATACCAAACGTGAGAGGGGTGGGGGGTAAATTTAAAATTTTAAATAGGAATTTCGCGATATTTCCCTAAATGAACATCAGATCGAAAAACTGAAAAATAGATGTATGCAATATTTTTGAAAATATCGAGGTCCCACTAAACACGTTCCCCACGGAGGTGGGGTGGGGAGTTACTTTAAAATCTTAAATAGGAGCATCCATTTTTTATTACAGGTTTGGATTCCTTACTTAAAAATAAGTAACTTTTATTCGAGATATTTTTTCGAATTAAACATATATCGATAACGCTATAATCAGAAAAAACAATTGTTGGAAAAAAATTAAATTAAAAACTAGGAAGTACCCACTAAGATGGAAAACTTTACTTAATTTGTTTTTGCTTTAGGACCTATAGACAAGGCGAAAACGGCGGGTTCGTTGGGAAAAATATTCCCATGAGATTTTTTTGCATAATTAAATTCGTGAGACATCCCAGAATAAGGTTCAAGAAGTCTCCCACGTGAAAAGTGGGCCAAATTTAAAAAAAAAAAAATTTTAATCAAATTGCAAAGATCAATATTTTTGGCCCGGACAATTTTTTTGTAGGTTTTTTATACCATTCTGGATAAAAAAGGTCTCCTCTAATTTTTCTCTAAAGTGGATCGTTTTCGAGTTATAAGCAATTTAAAATTGAAAAAAACGAAAAATAGCGATTTTCAATAACTCGGTTAAAAGTTATTATTATGAAAGTCAGAAAGTAACTAAATCAAAGTTTAATGCCCCCCCCCCTACAAGATCCTGAAGAAATTTTTGTCATTATTTTATTACTATGTTGTTATTTTAAAGTAATAATAATGAGCGCCATGCACGTGGTAGGCGGCCGTAAATGTGAGTGCAAGTAAGATGCACAATTGGACTGCCGGAGTGGCATCTCTCTCGCACTCAGCATTTACGGCCGGCTACCACGTGTATTATTATTATTACTTAAAATAACAGCTTAGTAATAAAATAATGACAAAAATTTCTTCAGGATCTTGTAGGGGGGGGGGGGAGGCACTAAACTTTGATATAGTCACTTTCTGACTTTCTTAATAATAACTTTTAACCGAGTTATTAAGCCTTGAAAATCGCCATTTTTCGTTTTTTTCAATTTTAAATTGCTTATAACTCGAAAACCATCAAATTTAGAGAAAAATTATAACAGACCTTTTTTATCCAGAATGGCCCAAAAACCTAAAAAAAATTGTTCGGGCTAAAAATATTGATTTTTGCAATTTGATTACAAAAAAATTGTTAAAAAAAATTTGGTACACTTTTCACCTGGGCGACCTCTTGAACCTTATTCTGGGATGTCTCACGAATGTAATTATGAAAAAAAATCTCATGGGAATATTTTTCCCAACGAACCCGCCATTTTCGCCTTGTTTACTAATCTTTACAACAGAATAGATCCCCATAACGCTCGAGTAACTGCAAATTTAGCATACTTGCCCCCCCTACTATAAAGTGTTGCTAAGGTACAAATAATTTTAATAAGATAGATAATTTTATCAATGACACAATCCAGAAACGATGTTTATAGTTTCACTCTTAGAATTGTTACTATTACTTAATTTATGCTTGTAATACGAAATAAAATTTTAAAATCTTTATCTTTGCAGTTATAGTCCTGTCGCCAGGGGGGTACAACGGCCTCGTTAATTCAGATGGACTTACCCAAGTTTTTTTTATGTATTTTGACCCGTAGAACACGAATTTTTTGGGTAACAGTTGATCCGGATGTCGATAAGATTGTTATAGACCAAGAACTTGAGGAATCAAATAACAGCGATTTTTGGCAAAACAAAACAATATTTTGTATTTTTTGGGTCATTTTAAGCAAAAAATATTTCTACAAGTTTTTTAGTAGGATGCACAGTTTTCGAGATAAACGCGGTTGAACTTTGAAAAAATCGAAAAACTGCAATTTTTAAACCCGAATAACTTTTGATTAAAAAATAAAATAGCAATTCTGCTTAGCGCCTTTGAAAGTTCAAGTCAAATTATGTCGGTTTTGATTATTTGCATTGCTAAAAATTTATTGTGTTATTGTTAAACAAAGCTACAAACAACTAGTGCGTGAGTGATGTTTCTATGATTTCTCATTTAAAATCGAACGAGTAGGTAGAATAGGTACTAGTGCAATCAAGACTATTTCTACGTTACATGCGTTAAAACGCATGTAAAAGCACGGGAAACCCTACGTATTTATAGCTTTGTTAAACAATAAAAAAATAAATTTTTACCAATGCAAATAATCAAAACCGATATAATTTGACTTAAACTTTCAAATGCGGTAAGCAGACTTGCTATTTTATTTTTTAATCAAAAGTTATTCGGGTTCAAAAATTGCAATTTTTCGATTTTTTTAAAGTTCAACCGCGTTTATCTCGAAAACTGTGCATCCTACGAAAAAACTTGTAGAAATATTTTTTACTTAAAATGGCCCAAAAAATACAAAATATTGTTTTGTTTTGCCAAAAATCGCTGTTATTTGATTCCTCAAGTTCTTGGTCTATAACAATCTTATCGACATTCGGATCAACTGTTACCCAAAAAATTCGTGTTCTACGGGTCAAAATACATAAAAAAAACTTGAGTAAGTCCATCTGAATTAACGAGGCCGTTGTACCCCCCCTGGCGACAGGACTATTAACAACGAACAATACTTTCCAGTATCGAAAACAAGGAAAACTTTAAGCTAACGATAAACAACAGCACTAATTATCAAGGTAAACCCAACAAAATCTAAACAAAGAGCTGAAACTTTAAAAAGAAAATCATCCCCTAAGATTCGAAAAGTTAAAAATTCAAATAAAGAGCCTCGATCGCATTATAAGAGAGTCAGAGCTGTGTAATGAAAACCTTGTTAAAAGTTTTCTCCATTTATCGTTTCTCAGATAAATGTCTTTTCCAAAGTCAGGCTGGAAGACGGAAAAGAAAAATACTTTTTAGCGCTGAATCGAATGAAACTACTAACGTATGGTAGACGATTTTTGCCTCTTATTCTAGAAAAGTAGATAATTCATTACGATGAGCCCTGTTCACTTTCGTTGACTTTTTATATGCCAGATACGCAGGTACGATGCTATATATCACAATAACATTACGCTCCTGACTCGTGTGAAGATTTACAGTCACAAAAAAAAAATAATAAGAGAAAAATGACAAAAGGTAAATATTTTTTTGGGTATATAAAACAAATAGGAAAACTAACGTAAAAATCACGTTGATTATGGGCAGTATTTGAACTAAGCAATAATGCAGCAAATTTGATGTTCCGCGTTTTGTTATAGCCAAAATTTGGTAATAAAAACTCATCTATAGACTGTAAACTGTAACTGTAAAGAGCCACTCTTTACAGTTTTTAAAATATAATTTTTTTTGTCAATAATATGCAGAACTTTAAAAAATTGGTATATTTATTAAAATCTAAAAAATCCCAATGGATTGAATAAAATGTGTCCAATTCAGAACGTTTTCAGACCTATCGGTCCATCATCAGTGAATCTACAATAAAATAAGTAATCCCACTATTAAAATTTAAAGATGGTTGAAATTTTTAAAGTTAGAAAAGTGTGGTTAAGATTTCTTACTTGAATACTTGCTAAATAGCCCCAGAACCAAACAATGGTTGAATTTATAATTCGATTTACATTATTTAACCCGCCGTTACACGCGTCTTCAATTGTGACGTGGTTGCACGCGTATGAGCGTCGCCCTCACCTACATAAATTCGACTTATTTCGAGGAAGAATGAATGTCAACATGTATAAATATAAAATGGGTTGTACTCACATATTATAGAAAGTCTCGTAACCCAATTTTTTTTATTAATTTAACAAAACAAAAGTAAACATAATATAGATCAAAAGCAAGTTTTCTTAATTTTCAATTTCAGCAAGCCACTGAAGAAATTAACGTTCTTTACGCGAATTCATTTTACTAAAAACACAAATTAAAATTAAAAACTGTTCTGAAGCTATTTCTTTGTGGCATTTATGTAATTAACTATTAATATTTTGTATTTTGATAACGACGTCCGAGGTGGAATTCGAAACGTCAATAAAATCAATTTTTCAAGTTAAATTGTGGCTTATTTCCCAATTAGAATAGGTAAATTTAAAAATGGGTTCTTAACCAGTGGCGCACCTAGAATTTTCCTCTGGGGGGGGGGGAGGGGTTTGCTTGGGCACCTAAAGTTTTTTGTATTATTTGTAAAAGACAAGTTACATTTTCCTACTTTCTTTTATATATATTTCTATATGCTCTGGGTGGAATTTTAACCCCCAAACCCCCCCTCGGTGGGCCACTGTTCCTAACCTAATCCAAACAATAATATTTTAATTAAACCTACCTAAATATTAAATACAAACCTAAAAGTTTCTTTGAGATAATAGAAACGTGATTTCACTGTGATTGCACGCGCAGTGAGGAATTCCCTCACTTGACGAGGGATGTCTCTTCTTTCAACTATCACACAGCAGACTGGCCGCCTGAAATATTCTATAACTTTTTCATACCCTCTCATAAACCATGCTAAAGGCATTCCTGGGTGCTTAAGGTTATCGTAGTAGTTTACACAATTTCATTGGTTATAAACAAATATGGTGAGGGATTTCCTCATAGCGCGTGTAATGGCGGGTTAAAAGTAGTATTAAACAGGCTAAACGCCGATGTTACAAGATATAACCTCCGGGAACATGGTGAAACCCTACCAGGAAACTTATTCAACCATCTTAGGCCAACGCTGACTACCAAGTGTCAAAAGTTTGTAAAGAATTGTTTGGAGTGACATTGACAGCAGAGAAAAAGGTAGCCGATTTTCAATGGTTATAAGCAAAAGGTCATGATCCAAAACAATGATAATATGATAATGATTTTAATATCTGAAAATGTCTAACATTTTAAATCTATTGTTTTTTGAAAAGAAAATTGTGATTTACAAAATTTATTTAGAATATAAGATTATTTTAAATTGACTGTATACTGTAACATGTTATAGAATGTACTATAACATGTTAAAGTACTATGTTATGTTATGTGTACTATAACATGTTATAGTGTGTACTATACTATAACATGTTATAGTATACAGTCAACTTAAAATAATCTTATATTCTAAATAAGTTTTGTAAATCACAATTTTCTTTTCAAAAAACAATAGATTTAAAATGTTAGACATTTTCAGATATTAAAATCATTATCATATTATCATTGTTTTGTATCATGACCATTTGCTTATAACCATTGAAAATCGACTACCTTTTTCTCTACTGTCAATGTCACTCCAAACAGTTCCTTACACACTTTTGACACTTAATAGTCAGCGTTAGCCTAAGATGGTTGATTAAGTTTCCTGGTAGGGTTTCACCATGTTCCCGGAGGTTATATCTTGTAACATCGGCGTTTAGCCTGTTTAATACTACTTTTAAATAATGTAAATCGAATTATAAATTCAACCATTGTTTGGTTCTGGGGCTATTTAGCAAGTATTCAAGTAAGTAATCTTAACCACACTTTTCTAACTTTTAAAATTTCAACCATCTTTCAATTTTAATAATGGAATTACTTATTTTATTGTAGATTCACTGATGATGGACCGATAGGTCTGAAAACGTTCTGAATTGGACACATTTTATTCAATTCATTGGGATTTTTTAGATTTTAATAAATATACCAATTACATAGAAGTGGTTTTTACTTCATGTTAGAGTTTTTTAACTATATGGTATACAGCCAACATAGGGAACTTCCCTTTTAGTTAAATATAATTAAAACACAAATCGAAAAAAAAATTATATTGGCTTTCGACTTAGTGTAATCTGAAATAATACTATGTAGGTTGGAGCAATATATTTCAATCTTCACTTGTCCACTGCTAGACATAGATATCCCTCATTACTTTCCATCTGTTTCGATCTGGTGCCTCTTGCATCCAATTCCTATGACAACGTTTTATATAATCAGTTCAACGTGTTGATGGACGACCTCTACTTCGGTAGGCATCATCTCCCGGTCTCTTTTTCAGGTAATATCTTTGTCCATCTGTTATCTGCCATTCGAGTCACGTGACCTGCCCAGTTCCATTTCAGTGTTGCTATTCTCTCTACTGCATCAGCCATTCCTAATCATTGTCGTAGCTGGCGGTTTGGGATCTTGTCTCGTAGTGAAACGCCAAACATGGCACGCTCCATCCCTTTGAGGCACACAGTTATTTTGCAATCTTCTCCTTGTCATGGTCAACATTTCTGTTCTATAATTCAACATGTAACGGTTCGATACGATACGAGAGTATTTTTGAACTCTTTAAATATTTTTATAATTATTTTCTTACGATCGCTTAATTAAATTCTCTAATTTGCTCTTAATTCCCATTTATAACTATTATTTTCTTTTATATCTTAAAAATATTTATTTTGTGACGCCATATCTCAACACAATAAAAACTACCTGTTGGTTTCGTGAGCTTGTAGCGGTGAATATTACTTCGTGTTCTGAGGTCATCCTTGTGACAGACGAAAAGAACCGGGGCTTTCACTTTTGGTTCGGTGAGTGACAAAGATAATAGTGGTGTGTGTGGCCAATTTTGGTCAAGTTTAGAGGTTAGACCTCGTTTTTTTTTTTAAAGTATGTGGATTTTCTTTTAATGTTTTCACTACCTTTTCAATTTCTCAGCGTATTTCCTGTAATTCTTCTCAGTCTCAGTCATTAATGAAACCGCTGTGTCAACATCGTTTGTACGTCGTGTCTAGATTATATACGGAATTTTATAGTTATAAGTGATCGAAATTTAGAAAAAAAAGTTACTGGGTGATAGTTAGTGGTGTGACTTTTTCAGTGCTAAAGAAGCAAAGTGAAATTTATAGCAGTTTTTCTACAATACGCTGTTGCAACTTTTGTGGTTAAAAATCAGGTTTTTATACTAATTATATTTATCAGTGAACTGTCCCATTCTAATTGTAAACATGAGCGCATGTCTAAATTGTAGTACTGAAATTGTTAAAGGCTTACTATCAGAAACCGTTCAGTGTGATCATTGCCAGGGCCGAATACACTTTAAGTGTGCCGGTTTGAAATCCGACGACAAAATCACGCGTAGCCGAACTAGGAATATTAAAATATTTTGCAATACATGCGTTGATCGCCTTGCCGACCTTAGTTCTTTGAGAGATGTTATTCAGTCTCTGCAAAATAAAATCGACATGCTTGAATCAAAACTCTCTGGTCAACATATTCTTGAGACAGAGTCGGTAAATACAGAGGCAGTTATTTCTGAAACAATGGATCGGATCCATCGGTCTAGTAACATCATTATAAGAAATGTTCCAGATTCTGACAACGATATTAATGCCGTTAACGCTATTTTGAATTCTATTAATACAGATCTTTCCGCAAATGCACCAACATCTGTCTTTAGATTAGGTAAACCAGACAGTAATCGTAAATTTCCACGTCCATTAAAAGTTATTTTTCCGAATGCACACGTCGCTAAAATTATTTTAAAAAACAAAAGGAAACTACTGAACACGCAATACAAAAACATAAAGATTGATGACGATAAAACTCCAATGCAAGAACAATACTTAAAAGACCTGCGTCTTAAATTAAATCAACGCATCGAGAATGGAGAAAAAAACGTCACAATCAAGTATCAGAAAGGTATTCCCTGTATAATTGATCTTTCACCAAAAAACTGAGTTCGAGCTTTCATCAATGGCGTATTATGTATACTAATCTTTGTTCTCTGCAAGCGAAATTTTTAGATACCATTACTTTTATGCAATGCGAAAAACCTTCACTGTTCTTAGTATCCGAATCTTGGTTGCACAAAAATATTTTGGACTCTATGGTAAATATACTTGGGTATAAAATTTTTAGAGCAGACCGCATAGGGAGAATAGGAGGCGGATGTTGCATATATGCAAAGGAATCTGACTTCTGCCAATTTAACATTGTTTGTGAAAACTTCTCTGATCACCATTATGAAGGGTTGACGCTTAATTTTTCTTCTAAAAAGTTAAAAATAAATTTTGCTATAGCTTGTATATATAGACCTGGTTACAGTTCCGTTCAAAGTGATCAAGAATTATACAGTCAATTGGAAACGCTCATAGCCAAACATAAAACGTTAATTGTTTTTGGTGATTTCAATCTAAGCAACATTTCTTGGCCGCTGATCAATCATCCTCATGATACTCAATCTCAGCTTTTTATTAATTTCTTAGAAAATTCTGGATTAGAACAAATAATCAATGAACCGACTCGTTTTCGTCTGAATCAACAACCTTCTCAGCCAGATCTTACTTTAACCTCTGATGTTAATCTTTTAACTAATATTTCGGTTACATCTCCAATTGGAAAGTCGGACCACGCAGTTATTTCAACTTCCATACAGATCCTCAAGTCGGAAATATTACAAAATAATATGCTAATGACATATAAAAGAATAAACTATCATCATGTAAACTTAGATGTATCTACTGCAGATTGGGCAGATATGTTGAATGGTAAGGATGTTAACAAACAGTGGGAAATTTTTGAAAATTTTCTGAATGAATCCATGCGCACGAACTCTCATTATGTGCAACGTAGATGTAATCCTAATAAGCCATGGATAAGTGCAGAAATATTTGAAATGATAAAATTTAAAAAGTCATTATGGAAAAAGTATTTACGAAGTAAAACGAATGCTGACTACCTCAATCATCGAACTTTTTCTAATAACTTAACATCAACTATTTTTAAATCTAAACAAAATTTTGAAAACCAACTGTCCTCAAATAAGAACAAAAAACCTCTTTATAAATATGTCAGAAATTCTATTTTATCTAAAGTTTCGTTACCTATTTTAAAAACCGAAACAGGCGAACCAACCTCAGTGAAAATGGAAGTTGCTACTATTTTTGCCAAAAAATTTCAAGAAGTGTTTACAATCGAGGAGGCTCTTCCGAATACTTTACGTGTTGTTTCTACAAGAAGTAACTACGATATTAGTGACATAGTCTTTGATCCAGAGATTCTTAAACAAAAAATTTTGTGTTTAAAATCCTTTTCCGCTCCCGGATTAGACGGTTTCGCCGCAATTTTATTTAAGAAGTGTGCAAACTCGATTATCCGTCCGTTAAGTTTTATAATGAAAACCTCATTTTTGTCAAACACTTTACCTGATGGCTGGAAAATCTCTAGTGTTACTCCAATTTATAAAAAAGGTGACAAGTTAGATCCTGACAATTATAGACCAATTAGTCTAACATCCATTGCGGCTAAATTGATGGAATCAGTTATTCGCGAATCGGTTATGAACTTTCTCTTAAACAATAATAGAATTCCTATTTCCCAGCAAGGTTTTGTACCTGGAAGATCGGTAGTTACTAATATGTTAACATGTGTTAATGACTGGTCTCTTTGTTTGGACAGTAATCAACCTGTTGATATTATATATTTAGACTTTGCTAAGGCTTTTGATCGAGTTCCTCACAAGAGACTACTATTTAAGCTTGAACATAACGGTATTAGAGGAAACTTACTTGAGTGGATTAAAGGATTTTTAATAAACCGTAAATTTTGTGTACGCGTTGGTGACTGTTATTCCTCAATGTTTAGTGTATACAGTGGCGTTCCGCAGGGTTCAGTGTTGGGGCCCATTTTGTTCCTAGTGTACGTTGCTGATCTGCCAATTCACCTTAAAAGTAACATGTCGCTTTTCGCTGATGACACAAAGTTATATGCAAATCCCTTTTCTGGTTACAATCAATTACAGACCGACCTTCAAGAGGTTGCTAAGTGGGTAGACGATTGGTGCTTGCAATTAAACACATCCAAGTGTGCAGTTCTACATTTAGGTAAAAACAATCCAAGGAATCGGTATGTACTTTCAAATGTTTCTCTAAAAACTGTTTCGCAGCAAAAAGACTTGGGTGTACTTGTGACGGAAACATTATCTTGGTCTGAACATATCCAGTCGGTATGCAATAAAGCTAGAACATCAGTTTACTTATTATCTAAGACTTTCTCTAAGATATCGCCAAAAAATTTTGTTGCTCTCTTTAGTGTATATGTAAGACCTATTTTAGAGTTTGCCGGACCCGTGTGGAATGTCGACTGGCAAAGGGATTCTGATCGACTTGAATCTGTGCAAAGATGGGCAACAAGAATTCCTTATGGCCGTCGTCGTCCTTCCTACGAAGAACGGTTAACCTACTTAAATTATCCTACATTTATGGACCGACGACTTCGTGGGGATTTAATAATTGCTTATAGAGCGTTACAGGGAAAGTTTGGGATAGGTCTATCACATCTTTTCCCTTTGAGTAACGACCTTAGATTGCGGGGTCATCCATACAAATTAGCCAGACAACAGTTTCACAGTAAATGTCGTGAGAACTCTATATCCAATAGAATATTTTATACCTGGAACTCACTTCCACACGACGTCGTCGGGGCTGTATCTGTAAATTGCTTCAAAAATAAATATGACTCTTTTAGTTCTGTATCACGGGAACAATAATTTTTCGTTTCTTAAATTAAATTAATTTATAAGTCGTATGTAGTCTTAAGTTTAGGTTTCTTTTTGCATAGTTCTTTTTAGTCAAATGGAGCTATATAGGTCTTAGACCTCGGCTCCTTTTTCTTCTTTAATAATAATAATAATAATAATAATAATTTTGAAGTATGGATCACCAAACTTATCCAGGAGTGTTTGGGAAGAAATAAGAAATCAATCCAATGGGGTTTTCAGCATAACATCATGGCCACATGCCACTCATGTGAAAACTTAAAAACACCTCAAACCACCGAGAGGCCAATTTCCAACCATAAGTCATCGGGAGTATGTCATTGGGAGCAAGCTATTGGATCGTTCCAGCTCCATTTTCGTCTGGACACCTGGGCCTACAGGAGGCATAATTTGGCACCATCCTGGTGCTCATTTTCGAGGATGCAGCAGCAAACTTTTAGGAGTCGTTTGGGGTTGTTTGGGAACAATCAGTTTGGTGACAAATATTAGTAACTATTGTGTTTTCATATCACAGACATTTAGTTAATGCATTATGTTTATTTATTATTTTTCTTAAGATTTAGCTTGCATTTATTTGGATTTTGATATAGGTACATTATATAAGTTTAGTAAGTTCCCAAACATGTATAATTTTGCGGTATTGTACGTTGAGCTCGGCGTATTTGCCAAAAGGATATTAGGTTTTTATATTTTATTGTTTATTTAGGTTTATTTTAAGTCATTACATAAATTTAGTTTGTATTAGTTGCTTTTTCCCAGATATTTTATTGTTTATTCGCTTTATTCCATTTGTTCGGTTAATTCAGGTCATCGTTTAGGTATTTATCTTAACTTTATTTCTATAATTTTCATGCATTAATTTTGCTTAACTGATTATTGTAGTTTCTCATAGTCAGGCTTGTGCCTGCTGTTTAATTGATTGGTTGACTTATCTGTTAAGGAGGGACAATCATAATTGTCCTATCTTACATTTCGAACATTTGTACTTATGGTAGTGGCCTTTTCGGGCCGCTGATCACAGTTTAAAGAAGCAGAAGAAGAAAAAGAAGATTATTAAGCTTCTTGACAAGTGACGTCCGCGCATCACTGTTTTTTTTTATTTTATTTTTATCGCACAAGACATGGGTGGGTTCAAAAGAATCAATGGGGGGGGGGGACGTACAAATGTTCGAAATGTAAGATAGGACAATTATGATTGTCCCTCCTTAACAGGTAAGTCAACCAATCAATTAATTGTCCTTCACATAATATTTCGAACATTTATACTTATGGTAGGCTGTTGAAAGATTAAACAATATTGTGCAATAAATAAACAAAAGTACATTGCAATCCAAAATGAATAGTACTTAGCAATTTTTTTTTTAGAAACTTTACACAAAATATATACATATGTATACCTAAGTAAAAGTAAAGACTAAATTGATTGTACAGGATGTGCGGGTATATAGAGGAGCCACTTGCGGCAGTGACCACCATCTATTAAAAACAAAGCTCACAATAGGAATAGATAGAGCAAGAGATTTAAAAGAAGCTGCAGCGGAAATAGAAAAATTAACAGAAAAGAAATACAACCTAAACAGCTTAGAACAAGAAAGCGTGAGGGATTTATACAGGAGTAGATTAGATAAAAAGTTAGAAACCATGCAATTTACCAGCAATGAAGAGCATTATCATTATATAAAAACATGTCTTCAGGAAGCAGCAACAGAGGCCCTCGGACTCCAAATAAAAAACCACAGAAAAACTCCGTATTGGTGGGACGAAGAAATAGAACAAGAGATTAAAAATAAAAGAGAGAAGTATAAAAAATTTCTGAACACAAGGACCGACGCCGATAAGGTAGAATACAAGAGGGTCCAAGCTAAAGTGCGAAAAATGATATGCCAAAAGAAGAATGAGGCTTGGGAGCAAAAGTGTAACATGATTAACACACATTTAGGAGGACGGAGAAGTACAGAAAGTTGGAAAGTATTAAAATCGCTACGACAGGAAAAGAAAAGAGATATAATATCAGCAATCACACCGGATCAATGGGACGAATATTTTGAAAAACTCCTAAATGAGGACAGAGCGGAATTTTTAAATAACAGTGATACCAGCAATGTAAATATCTTAGCCTCACCATTACGGGTAACAACAAAAGAAGTAGAAGAAGTATGTAAGTTTTTAAAAAATAACAAAGCACCAGGACCAGGGAACATACCAGCTGAACTAATAAAATATGGCACAACAAAATTATATGAAAACCTGGCTAAACTCTTTCAAAGATGCATCAACGGAGCGGAAATCCCAGAAGAATGGAAGACATCATGGATATCCACCATACATAAAAAAGGCAGACGGGATCAATGTGACAACTACAGAGGCATCGCTGTAACGAACTCGATCAGCCGAATATACGGAAAACTGATTAAAAATAAAATCGAAAACGAATATAAAGATATAGAAGCTGAAGAACAGGCAGGATTCAGGGCAGGGAGATCAACGGTTGACCATCTGTTTTGTATTACACAGATTATTGAGAAGAAACTGGCCGTCAACCAGGAGGTGCATCTGTTATATGTGGACTTAAGAAAAGCGTATGATAGCATCCCACAAAACAAATTATGGGAAGCATTAGAGAAAACCAATATAAGCGCAAATTTAATAACAGCGACGAAACAATTGTATACCAAAACTGCATCAAGGGTGAAAGTTGGAAGCAGGCTATCGAGAGGATTCCAAATTAGCAAAGGCCTAAAACAAGGGTGCTGCCTTTCACCGACATTATTTAAGATCTACCTCGAACAAACTCTAAAACTTTGGAAACGCAAATGCAAAAACATGGGATTACCGATCAGCAACAATACAATATACACTTTGTCATTTGCAGACGACCAACTTGTACTAGCGCAAGACTACGATGATATAGAATATATGACAAGGAAATTAATAGAGGAGTACAAAAAAGGTGGTTTGGAAATAAACATAAAGAAGACCGAATATATGTGTATCGGTGGGACACAGCAGGACCTTACACTGGGGAATGGCGAAATTATTAAACATTGCGACGCATATAAATACCTTGGTATGACCATCACACAAGAAGGAAGCGTAGACCGGACGATAGAAGAAAGAAACAACCAGGGAAGAAAAGCAATTACCCTTCTCAATAGCATCCTCTGGGACCAGTCAATATCAAACAACAACAAACATAGAATATACAATACAATTGTTAAGAGTATAATCACTTACAGCAGTGAAGTATGGCAAATAAAAGAAAGATACAAGAGAAAACTTGAAGCAACAGAAATGGATTTCTGGAGGCGCTCAGCAGGAAAATCAAGATTAGAAAGGGTAACCAACAACAGAATTAGGGAAATAATGAATGTGAAACACACAATAGTAGATGACATTAGTACCAAACAGCTTAGATGGTATGGACACGTACAAAGAATGTCCGAAAAACGACTCCCGAAACAAATCCTAACGTGGACCCCTCATGGTAGACGAAAAAGAGGAAGACCCCGCCTGAGTTGGAGAGAAGGCATAAATCGAGAAATGAGAGAAAGAGAATTGGATGAAGACCTTTGGATGGACCGAAGTGAATGGCGACTAGGCATCGGAAGACGTAGGAGAACGTTTTAAAACCGATATATATATATATATACCTAAGTAACATATTAGAGCAATTATTAATTAAGATTCATGTTTATATTTTAATTATATGAGATGTGTACCTTCAACCAGGTACAAATAAACATAATAAGAAAATCAATGTTCTTACTAATATTAGTAACCTACACATGTAATATAATTACAATTACATACAATTACATGGACTCACCAGACAATACGGTTTTGCAAAGAGTCCGTAATCTTTTGCTAGAGGTTTATTATAAAAAATATTGAATACTTGAGAATTTTCTGTCCATCTCGCCGTCTCTCTAATATCTTCTATAATCCAGTTCTAACTTCCGCTGAAGTAGATGCATGTCTGACACTATACACTTTAAAAATATTAGTGTCTATATTTTTAATTTAAAAAAAATGTTATATCCATCTACTCAACGCCTGGGTAGATGTTGCTTTATACGTCTCTTTTTTTTTGTTTTTAGTTATAAACAAATTGTCTTCCGATTGAGGACGAATGTTTTAGAAATCTCTAAACACTCTCAACTGTGTTTTTTTGTTTTAAATAGGTTGATATTTGTTTATTTATTATTATTATTATTTTTTGGGGAAGTCTTTATCCTATGTTATATCAAAATGTCAATTTTATCTTGATCCATGAAAATATTCTCAATTTTTATTAGGTACAGGGTTTGCAACGTCTGAACTGAAATGATTGCAATCAACATTGCAAGTTTGTAAGTAAGATCTTTCAGGGAAAGGCTTGTGAGACGAAATAATGTTTCTAAATAAAGTAATACTGGTAGAGGGTCCCAAGTTAATTAATATTTGGGCAATTAAGGTTTGAGGTTATATATACATTTGTAAAAAAATTTAAAAAGGTTTTTATAATATTCTAGGATATCTTCTATCAACGCCAATGCAGCACTGTGAATGTTTATACGAGCTATAATTATAATCCTGTTCTACGATAGATTTAATAAAATTAAAATTTGATAATTCATAAGCAAAATGGTTATTATTTTATACTAAACCGTCACCATCTCTTGAAAACTGTATCATACAGATTTAGTGATTTGTTGTAATAGATGGGATGGAATCCTCAGGAATGCCTTTTCTTAAAAAGCTTGCCTGACAAGAATATGGAAACCCAAAGGATGTCTTGGATATAAAAGCCCAAAAAAAAATTCTAGATTAAACTTTTATCAGGTCCATAATTATCTTTTTGGTTGTGTAAGGTGTGGTGGTCAAAGGTTGTGTACCAAGGCTGAAAAACATAAAATTTAAATCCATGCCAATCTAGAGTTAAGGCGTTGGCTTTCTCTGATCCGGGGTCAGGGTTCAAAATTACATACCTTGCACATTTTTTTTTAGGATATGTGGCAAACATATCAATTTCTGGAATAAGAAGCTGCTCAAAACTTTTTGGTAACACAATGATCACTTAAAGAATACCTACTCTGTTTCTATTTTTAAAGATCTTGATTCCGAGTCAGGCAAAAGCATTTTTTTTACTGTTATAGATGCAAAAATATTTTTTAAATTCCTATTTTCACAGAATTATTAAACTTATCTGCAAATGTTGAGTACTGTACACTACCCATCTTTTTAATGCAAGACACAGCTGTTGTGTTATTTATTCCTAGCAAAATGTTACAATTCCTATATTCGTTGAAAAAGGATTTCAAGCCACTATATGCTGCTAGTAACTGAAGTACATTTATATGAAGTTGTTGTTCATGACTCCAAAAACCATGAGTTTTGTTATCAATGCAGCATACCCGCCATGCTAAAAGATATATGCATCGCAAAATATTTCAAGTACATAATTTGATTATTTTATATGTTGCTCACTAACTGGTATGTTATTTAACCACCAATTGTAATCGTTTTTAAGTATTTAGGTATGGTCATTTTAGTGTTATAACTATTAGTTTAAGAAAGAGGCTACTATTCTTTTTTATTTATTTATATATTTTTTTTAGTATAATTTTCCATATTTAACTTCCATAAATGGACAAACTGTTACAAACTGACCGATTAAGGCTGCAAATGATCTTATTTTACATGTACTTTTATTTTTGATGTTCTGAATACTATTAGATATTTTTTTTTGTCAGCAGGTGCAAAATATATCAGGTTCGACTCAAACGTAAAACCAAGAAAAGTTATATTTTGTGTGGGTGAAAGTATACTTTTCCTTTTTTTTATTTATAGTAAATCCCAAGCAGAAAAAACATAGAAAATGTTTAAACAATATTTTCTTTACATTTTAAATATGATTTTGAAATTGGTAAATGGTCCTCTATAAAATTGACAAAAGTAAAGCGTCCTGTTATTAGATTATTTAGGGCTGGTTTTAAATTTTTTTTAGAAATAAAAGCCGAGATATTATTCAAACCAAACGGTAAACAGTTTAATTAATATAAAAAAGTTCTGTACATAAATTTTAAATATTTTTTAGAATTTTAATGAACAGGAATAGCAAAATAGACAACTTTTAAATCTATTTTTGCCATAACCCTTGAAAATGAGCTTGAAGACTGACCTATTATAGTCTTCCAGCTTAAAATATGTGGCTTCTATAAAGCAATTCAATTGTTTTAAATTCAAAACAAAATCTCTGATTTCCGTCCTTTTTGGGCACAAAAAACTACGAAAAATAAATTGTCTTTTTGTATGTGAAGAAGGAGAAATAGTAATTTTTAATTACTTTTCAAGTAATTTTTTTTTTTTTTCATACGACCAGTTTGGATCTATGAGAACTTTTGGTGCTCTCTCTTCAGAGGGCGTTGTTTTAAATAAAATATTAAAACCTTAGACCTAACTTAAAACTTTCTTATCTGAAGTAATCCCTTTCCATATTTTAATACAGTTAGCCATATTACTCTATTAATTTTTATTGACCTTTAGTATGACATCCTGGTTGTTCTCATTTGCTTTTGTTACTGCTGTCTGTTCGATTGTTTGTATCTCGATGCTAGTAGAGGGTGATTTGAGTACTGACTTTGTCCAATTCTTGGTCTGCTCAAGGTTGGATTGAAGTTTAAACGCTGCTGATTAAAGTTGCTAGATTCTGAAAGAACTCTTGATGGATGCTGAGTGGAAACAGCAGCTTGGCTTTGTGGTACAGTCTTTGGAAAAACAGTGGTCTTTTGTGGCTTCGTAATGACTTCGAGATGACTTAATAAAGCTGATTTTGTATCTTTGTTTAATATTTTTGACAAAACCAAACAAAAATTTATTGTAAGTACACTTACTAACTTTGTAATACCAAGGTAGACGATAAAAATCAATGAAGAATGTGCAAAAAGTAGTTAAATATATTTTATTCTATTCTAAACTTCTGGGCTGCTATAAGTAACTCTGCGAAATAGGAGTAGCTCAAAATAAAGATTTTCTGGGCTACTAAAAAAGTACCCTCTTCTAGTTTTATTGTTTGAGGACAAACCAAACAAACATTTAATGTAAGCAGTAAACTTACTACCCTCGTAATATGAAATCTAGGCAAAATGTGCACAAAGTAGTTGAATAAATACATTTTATTGTATTCTAAACTTCTGGGCTACATTAAAGTACCTCGGAGAAATAGAAGCAGATAAAATAATCATAAAGATTGTCTGGGCTGCTAAAAAGTACCCTCTGCTGTAATTTTATTGTTTGAAGACCAACCAAACAAAAAACTTGGTGTAATTAAACTTGTTTGTAATCTTAAATCGAAGTAGAATTTACAAAAGTAGTGAAATAAATAAAATTCTATTGTACTCCAAACTGCTGGGCTACTATAAAAATACCTCTGAGAAATAGAAGCAGATGAAATGATCATAAAGATTGTCTAGGCTACTAAAAAATACCTCTGCTCTAGTTTTATTTTTTGAACACAAAACCAAACAAATAATTTAGTGCAAGTAAACTTGCTTGTAACGTGAAATCAAAGTAAAATATACAAAAGCAGTTAAACTAATATAGTTTGTTCTATTCTAAACTTCTGGACTACTGTAGAGTACCTCTGAAAAATAGGGGCAGGTCAAATAATCATAAAGATTTTTTGGGCTGCTTAAAAGCACCCCTGCTCTAATTTTATTGGTAAACCCTTTATTTTGTTCTATTTTAAACCTTTGGGCTATAATTTTATTGTTAAACCCCTAATAATGTAGTCTGTATTACTTTGGGCTACCTTAAGGTATCCTTATTGACACAAACAATATAAATTTTTGCATAATATCATGTCTGTCGGACATTTTGCTACAAAATAAACATTAATAGGAAAACCAGTGCAGTGTGGCAACATAGCGCCTGTTACATCTCTGTGTGTTTTGACAAATAATATTGACGTTTTGAGTATTTCGAATAGGGAAGAAGGCGAGATATAGTAAGTATGACAACAGAGAAAATATATTGATAACAACAAAAAAGGACCCCAAGTTTGAATTTGATTAAAATTGTCATTTCGTAAATATTAAATATTTATAGTTCGATCTATTCACACATAATTTAATTTATCTAACATAAAATAATTCAAAAATATCTTAGAAATAACTTGGTCTTTTGGGATAAAACCCAAAAATATCATATAAATACCTTAACTCTGCCAGTTTCTGTTGCAAATTTTCATATTTCCGCCTCTTTCGGGATACATAATTATTCTCTGATGACTTTTGTGGTATTTTAAACACTTTATAATAATTTTTATAAAACTATTTGGAAAACACTTGTGATCAGTACACGCACAGAAAAAAACAGTGATGCGCGGACGTCACTTGTCAAGAAGCTTAATAATCTTCTTTTTCTTCTTCTGCTTCTTTAAACTGTGATCAGCGGCCCAAAAAACCACTACCATAAGTACAAATGTTCGAAATGTTATGTGAAGGACAATTTATATTATTAGTCATATTTTTCGGGTTTTAATTTAGTTGTACGTAGCAAGCGTACTATAACCATTTGGTAAAGGGTCTCATGTGAGTTGTACCCTATATGTAAGTAAAAGGTATTTTAATTTTGTAACAGGTAACATCATTGTTATTATCTTGAATATAACTTGTTTAACGATAACTTTTGTCATTTTATATGCATAATATACGAGTCACAGTATATGCATTGTTTAACTCAGAGTTTGTCAAATATCTAGTAGTTATTTTTAATAAATATTTACTTATTTTGTATATATCATTTATTTTTATTTCCTTATATTTATATTTACTGAATTAATATATTTGATATCAGTGTAAGATACCTGGTAGAGTGATCGAAGATCATTTTCTTTGCGCCCATGATTTGTTAGTTTTATTTAATTTGTTCTTTTTTGCAATTATTCATCTTTATCCCTTTCAGAATAGTATTCTTATCTTAATATTTCCATTGTTAGTTATCACCACTATCTACTTAGAGCTACCGTCTTCGACAGGCATGCAAAATTGGCCTTATCCATCCTTCAGTGTCAAGTTGTCGTTCTCTACATATATCTAGCTAGCCTAACTCCCTTCAGTTTGCATCTGTCTATTTATTTATATTTTATTTGTTCATCACTCCTTTCATCTAATCAGTTTTCCTGCATAATACTACTGCAAAGTAGTATTTTCTTACTTCGGTTTCTCAATTTAGAAGCCCTTCATTTGGACACACATAGTTCCTTTTTTTTTCTTACTTCTGTTGGAGTATATTTATCATCCTCTTTATTTTCACTCCAACACAAGTTCGTCTTTGTTGTTACAAACACTGACAAAATACTCTGGTTAAAGGTTTTGCTTTTAATACATATATTGTTTGGTGTGTCAGACGATTTGAAAATATAGTTCAGGTAGCCGAAGGCTGCCCAAGTCAGTCTTATACAACGGAGGAGCTCAACGGTTTGGTTATCTTTTCCTATGCAATTATAAATCTTAGGTATTTATAAGCCATTACATGGTCTATGAATCTTGTTCCTACGTATATCTCTTTGCTGACTACAAGATTTGTCATCACCTGGGTTTTAGATATATTTATTTAAATCTCCCTTCTAGCGAGGAACGGTAGAGTTGATTTATAAGTCTTTTAGACTCATTTATCCTATGGGTGAGTCATGAGGAACTGTACGTACACATACTCCTACCTTGTATGGAGGCCTCTATGGGGAATAACAAATGACCATTCAAAAGTGGCTGCTCCCATTTTTTAATAATAGACAGGGCGAGTTGTTAATTTTTACAGAAATTTTTATTCGTCATAATTTTTGAACGGTAAGAGAGATGTGTCTCTTATTTTGGTGAATCGTTAAACTATTACCACCCAATCAACTGATTTATTCAAACTAGAAAAAAATCAGGCCCTGCTTTAAAAAATTGCACCCTGTATACGGTTTTTGAAAACTCTAATAATAATTTTACAAATTAGGCAAATAGGCAATTAAAATGGCATATTTATTTTTTCCCCACAGGAATATTAATTTTTTTATAAAAAAATCAAATTTGACTATGAATTAAAAATTTGGTGAAGTGAACCATAGATTTAAAAAAATAACTTTTATTACAAAAATTAATTTTATTTGAACAAGTATTTAATTTATAAGTTACCACTCATCATAAATGACGTATCCTCGATATGTTATTGAATTACTTACTATTCATGTTATTTTCTTTCTATTGAGTTCCTCTTTTAAATGAGTAACCACATCCTACTGAATTTTTTCGAGGAATGTGCGACAAAATTATTGATTCTATTTCCTTTTTTTTTCAGATTTTTCTTTTTTTACCAGCAATATTCAGGAATTAAGATGCATCAACGAACACATGATGCTGGTTTGCCTTAAAATTCGCCACACGACACATAATATTATCCCCGTATATGCACCAGGTAACAACAAAAACAAGGAAGAAAAAGATGCTTTTTATGGATAGCTCCAAGATGGACACCACAATAGCCGTTATTAAAACAATAATTATTCTCGGCGACCTAAACTCCAGAGTCGGCAACATACCTGTGGCTGGAGATACACAAAGACTTAACGAAGAAACGCTCAACGACAACGTAGAAGGACTCCTAGAACTTGGTTTATTGAATAACCTCCGAATTAACAACACATACTTTGACCATCCAATACGGCCTAAGGTGACCTGGTCAGATACAAGAGGACGTAGCTCTGTGATTGACTACATTATAACAAACAGAAAAATACACCCCAGGGATATAGTAAATGTGCGCACTCTATCGTCCGCCAATGTAGGATCCGACCATGGCATAGTACTAGGGAAAATAAATAAAGAAATCAACACACAACGCAAGCGAAATACAAAAGTCGAAGAAGAGTAACTTTTAAACATAGAAAGCCAAGAAGACGAAGGGACACAAAACTTGTATAGAAAAAGGCTAACAGAAAAACTAAACAGCCATAACCTAGAGACTAAAAAAGATATGGAAGAGACCTGGAAAATTGTTAGAAAAATTATAATACAAGCAGTAGAAGAAGCTTTAGGTAAAAGAAAAACCAACAGAAATAAGCGGGAATACAAAACTCCATGGTATGACGAAAGGGTGAAAACACTGGCAAATCAAAAGAAATAAGCTTTCCTAACATACAAAAGAGTGAAGACACCGGAGGCACGAGGCGACTACGTGATAATCAGGAATAGAGTAAACCAAGAAATAGATAACATCAAAAAAGGACGCTGGGAGAAATTTACCAAAGATATAGAATACGGCCTATGGATCCCAGAAAAAGGTGTGGAAGATGATAAGGAGACAAAAAACAGAAATGAATGAATTTGCACGGATAGATATCATTACGGAGAAACAATGGACTGAGCATTTCACAAAATTATATGGAGAAGGAGAAGAAGAGAATACAGAAAGAAACATTAATGAAATCCACGATAGAGTACTAATATCAGAAGAAGAGCTACATGAACAATAAAAAAATTAAAAAATAGAAAAGCACCTGGTCCTGATAAGATAAATTAATAATGAACTGCTAAAATATGAAGGAGGAACACTCACTACTCAAATGGCTCCCAAAATTATTTGTCGATATAATAAATATCGGAGTACTACCAGCGGAATGGAAGGAAAGCCTCCTCCTACCGATACTCAAAAAGGGAGACTCGAAAAATCCTAAAAATTATAGAGGCCTTAGTCTCATGAACAGCACATTAAAATTGTTGACGGCAGTCACAAAAGATAAAATCGAGGAAAAAGCGAACATGGCAGATGAGAAACAAGGCTTCTGGAAGAACCGCAGCTCAATAGATGTAATTTTTATTATCAGACAAATGAATAGTAGAAAAGTCTATTGAACATGGAAAACCAGCATACATGTGCTTTGTACATTTAAAAAGTGCTTTTGACAGGGTGAGGCGAAATGACATCTTAAATTTATTACAAGCTGAACAAATTGACCACAAAATAATAAGGCTAGTTAATGAAATTAACAAGAACAACAAGACCAGAGTTATAATGTCAACAGGAGAAAGAGAACGCATAGAACTAAAAGGAGGAATCCGCCAAGGAGACTCGCTCATCCCATTGTTATTCAATAATATGGTTATGAATCAAATAATTCACGAAGTAAGAAAACGACATGGATACCATATGGGAGCGCATAAAATTACGATACTCTGCTATGCCGATGATGCAGTACTAATTTCTGATAACGAAGATGACCTACAAAGGCAGCTCCACACTTTCAATATCACAGCACATAAACTTAATATGAGAATATCAGTAGAAAAAACTAAATGTACAGTAATAAGTAAAGAGCCGCATAGATGCAAGTTAGAAATAGACGGCAAAATTGTAGAACAAGTATCGAAATGCAGTTACCTAGTAGTAGAGATCACTAGTGATGACAGGAATATAAGAACAGAGACCACAACACTAGCAACAAAAGTTGCAAGAGTAAGTGGGTAAGCGAGTTTGAGTGAGCGAGAAACCATATGAAAAAACAAATATCTGACCACGGAAAGCAAAATAAAAGTATACAAGCCAACAATAAGACCTGTCTTAACATATACAGCGGAGACAAGGACCGATACAAGAAAGACGAAACAACAAATCAACAATATCGAAAGAGACAGACAAAGCAACAGAAGTATACGAGAACGATGAAAAATTCAAAATATTAACAGGTGGATAAAAACAAAAAAAACTGGAACGAACATGTAAACTGAATGTAGCCAGATATATTAGCGAACGTCTGTAAAAACGACAAGTCACATAGCAGAAGACCCGTTGAAAGGCCGCCGAAAAGGTGGAAAGACAATGTACAGTCAACAACAACTGAACCATAATAAGAGGCAGACAAACAGGAGTAATCCTAGTCGCACGAAGAAAAAGAAGAAGAAGATTCTTTATTGACAGTACTTGAATATTTCCACTGAACTCTATGTTCATTATCCCATGGGTGTTTACATATTTGAACAAATTCTCTATTTTTAATATATAAGACTGAAGTTCACGTATTCTAATGTTTAATGTTCTTGATATTTCACCAAAATAAAAAAATTGCATAAGAGGCCTGCAGTAGCTTCAGAACAAAATCCATGATTATTATTATAATAAAATTGACGGTTGTCTTTAACAATATAATAGGCCTAGATCCCGCGTACCAAAAAAAGTTTATTAATAGCAAAGGACCACGCAACACTCCTTATGGAAAAGTGGTCCCGGTCAAATTTGATGAAAGTTTGGTCAATGATACTTCTTGATGTGTAGATTAAAAAAGTCCATGGCACCTGTGTCTGAATAACTACTATTCTCGAGTTACAGCCTTCTGAAGTTATTGGATTCGAGTGCTCGGTTTAGGTTAAGTGCACTAATTTACGGTCAATTGAACGAAAACGTTTATTATTAGAAGAAGAGATGATCGTCATACATACTTGCGTGTTGTATATGAATTCGTGGTCAAAAATAGTTGGATCGTATTTTAGTCTTCAGAAAAGCTCCGAAAATTCCTCAGAAAACTAAAGAAGAGCGGTATAAAATGTGCTGCTAGATCGATATAAGCATTATCATGTATTCATGAATGCTTCTCAGTTATGGAATACCAGCAAAACTGCAGTTCCCCCTTATCTTTAAAAAACTGCTGAACAGTGACGGATCTAGGGGAACGGGGGTAATTCCACTCGTAACATATTCCAGAATAATTAAAGAAAATATTGTTGAAACATAAAAAAATACATTAGCTGACATGAAACTTTTCCCGCGTATCAGATATACGACAGGTAGAGAACATGGACTTGATTTCAATACAAAAAAAAACAAAGTACCTGGTAGTCTGTAAATGCTAAATATTAATTACAATTGTCTATGGAAAAATCGGGTTTAAATCATCTTCGACATTTTTCACGGTAACATTTTGCTAATTTCGGTTAGAAGGATCATACGTCGTGTTAACTAATGACCTATAAGGATACTGAATATTGGGTTGATGTCTTGCAAAGCCTAAAAACCATAACACACTGGTGATATGAGCACAAGTACCTACAGTTCTCGCACCAGATTGACAGGTACAGTAGTACGCGTTAATCGGTTCTTCTACATGCTCATCTTCATCATTATCTTCATCAACCGTATAGGAAATGAATACTTGGTGTTTTGAATCCATATTCATTCGGTTCATCCATATTCGGTTCATCCATATTCTCATCAATTTGAAACTCTGAGTCATTTTCCCTTACTATTTTATCTTGTATGTAAGATGGTGCCAGTTTAATTTGATATATCCCAATCGTAAAATCTTTTAGGTAGTCTAAGTCGAAAACAGGAAAGTTAGCAAAATCCTGATTATGAAGCCTTCTCCATTGACCATTTCTTCTAATCAGATTATCAGTCTAAACTCTAGCTTGTACAACATTGGGAATTAGTAACCTCTGTAATAACTGTTCAGCTGCTTCAGCTGTAGCACCTTGCATGTAGATCGGTGGGTGATACTTATTTATTAATAGTGCACCAGGAAATTTGCATGGTGCATGTTTATAGAATTGGCAAAGAATTTAAAAACAGAGCGTAAATGACCATTTCTTCCTTCTACAATCCATCGATTTTTCATAATAATGCGTGATTTATTAGCATCTTCAGTTGAAAGTTGCTTTTGTCCACGCGAAAAAAGGGCTGGCATATTATGTTCGATACCTAGTTATTGTAAAAATGATATAAAATCTCGATATCCTCTGTCTACCAGGAGTATGTCTCCATTTTGGAACCAATCTCTTAAATAATTTCCATCTCTATTAAATTCATGTTGATGAATGTTGGCATCATTATTGTACGAATCAGAAAAGTATGGTCCAAGAATCGATAAAATATAGCCATCAGGTGCTACAACTAATGTTGGTTTTAAAACATGTCTACTTTTGTGCATTGAATAAGATTGTCGAAGTACTTGAAAACAGTTCCTTTTGTGTAAGTAGGCATATGTTGTATCTACTAATGCAATTACCTTTGGTTCATTCGGATTCGGATCGTACAAAATATTAGAGTAAGCGTTACGTGTTGCTGAATGAATTGATTCCTTGGTATTGATTGGGGTCCAATATTTTGCACAACAAACCTTTGAATTAGTGATCTTCTAACACGTTCTACTGTTATACTAACATATTGTCTAGTATTATAACCAAACAAAACCCTGATAAAACTGTCACTCAAACCTTGTCTTAACTTACATAGAAACATCAGTAAATCTCTTTTATTAATATATCTGTCTCTACCGTTTTCGAAAACAGGATCACAATAAGTAAATAGTTCCTCGAATTGTTCTTTAGTTACTGGAGCCAAACATTGAAAATCTTCATTATCTAAATTATCAATATTTAGACCTTTTATTTCTTTAGCAGCGCAGATTGTAAGTTCGCCTAAGAACAATGCTAATTCTGGACCTTTGATTTTATATGGTCGTTTAGTGAAACCTAGACCAGGTAACAAAATATCAGGAACTAGGCCTTTTTCATTTAAATGTCCTACACAGATTCTGACGTCGTAAGGTACGAAAATATTCCTTTTGATAAAAATGTTCACCCTACAAGACATTGACATTAGCTGTTTGTGTTCACACATTAAGTTTAAGGCAAGTTGGATCCTCTTCCAGTAACGATATTTCATTTCTAATGGAATTATTCAGTTAATGCACAGTTTTAAAGCTTCATTCAATTCCAAGGGTGGAACATTCAGTGATTCACGTCTTGCAATAGCTATTTCACGTTTAATATTACTTTCATCTCCGTTTATGTGAGCTAATTGTCGGGGATTAAATTGTCTATCGCATGCAAAACATTGCAACCTAGGCTGTCTGTGAGCCTAAGGGCCGGTATTTCAATAGCTACTTAAGCTTTTGCTTAGCTAAGCCTGTGTCAAAAATTAAGGAGAAGCTTAAGCTGGGTGCCGTATTTCCATCATTCTCTTAACTAAACTGATGCTCAGCTGTAAAGTTAATTGGTTTGGTACCTCTGAATACATCAAAGTGCCAGAGCTAACTGTTCTGAGGTAAAAACCACTACTGTTGACATTTAATTTTATCTTGTCATCTGTATCAATGTTATTTTTACTTCACGGCTATGGGTACATAATTCGCAAATATTTTACGTGTATCCCTACTTTTTCTGTCTTTACACGGCAAATTACGTGTAGTAAAATTCACACTGGTATGGATATGTAAACATTACTAGAATGTCATTCTACTTGAAAATGTCATCATTAATTTAAAGAGATGGGTTTTGAATGTTCTTGGATAACTGTTATTTTTATAATTGCAAATTATTAATTCAGTTAATAAATGTGATAATTTTTTCACTAACTATGTATTCAGTGATTGTAATAATTTATTTGTATAAAAAAGGCTAATACTCAATCGGGAAAAGAGGAAAAGTGTTAAAGTGATTTTTTAATAATATATTGTTATGGACCGCTTACAATTTTAAACATCTTTAAAAACAAAATACTTGGATCACAGAATATATTATCCTGATGTATTCTCTGCTTGGATCTTCCACAAATAATACACAATAAATAACTTTTTATTAAGTTCATGTCTTAAATCAATTATTTATCAAATACACTATATCAATAATTTTTAATTAATAACTCAACATATTCCCGATGCAATGTCAAATATTTAAAATTGTCACTGATTGTCAGTGTCTGACTGACAATATATGCTGACAATATTATATTCGGAGTGCGTTGTAAGACAAAGATAGATTTGGAAAATATTACCACGGCATTGTGTTCATTTTTTTCGAATCCTGAAAAAACCAATAAATATTTTTGAAAAATTTAAACGCAGAATGAAAGACTAAGTTATTACCGAGGGTTATTACCGAAAGTCCCTTAGAATAAATAAAGAGTTTATTTTGAATGATATATTTGAAATTAAAATTCACACTAAATTTTATCTTAGTTTTTCACCCCTGTAACTTATTAAAATAAACATTATAGAAGTTCTCAGGGACTTTCGGCCCTCGCTAATAACGTAATCTTTCATTCTGCGTTTAAATTTTTCAAAAATACTTATTAGTTTTCTCAGGATTCGAAAAAAATTAATACCCATTTGAATAGCATTGCAGGCGAAAATACGTACCGATCCTCTTAATTTTGTGAACATGGTACATGTGTTTTTAGTTTATTGTCTATATTTTCTCTGGTTATATGTTTATTGTTATTTTGCATAAGCAATAGATCCGTCTTTGTAATTTTGTTTATTGGGTATATTCCTTAAAATGTCAAATTGGAATGTAAGTTTATTTTTGTAAAATAAATATACCTACCAAGCATTGTAGAAATCAACAATTTTCATGTGCCTACACCTTCCAAAATTAGTAAGAATTTTAATAATCGTTATTACGATTAATAAATGAATAGATTATTATTTAATAATCCAATGTTAACGTTATTACTTAAAAGTTGGTGTTCAAAACAACTCTATAATTAATAACCTCAGA
Source organism: Diabrotica virgifera virgifera (assembly GCF_917563875.1). Classification (NCBI taxonomy): domain Eukaryota; kingdom Metazoa; phylum Arthropoda; class Insecta; order Coleoptera; family Chrysomelidae; genus Diabrotica; species Diabrotica virgifera. Next base: position 66,659,780 of record NC_065448.1, on the reverse strand, counting down.
AATAACCTCAAAAAACAGAAAACAATTTTTAAGCAAAGGCTTAAACCAACTCCCGTGCGGGCTTAAAATTATTTGGTTTAAGCCTAGGCTTAAGCCTCAAATTGAAGTGGAAATACAGGCATCTAAGCTTAAGCAAAGGCTTAAAGTAAGCTTTAGCTTAAGTGAGGTTGGAAATACCGGCCCATAGTATTGTTTCCAGTCAAATATTATGATCTATAAATATTTATTAAAGTTTATACTAACAACTAATGAATACTAACACTACTGAACTAACTGAACTGAACTAAACTAACACTATGAACTTTATATAGATACTAATAAATACTAATAACTGAAAAAATAGCTAACAAATGGTATAGTTTAGAAATATTTTGAAATAAACCTGTGTAATATGTGTTTGATACTTGACAACTCATAGTATCAACAAACCTTTAAACTCTCATTGAGACAACTCAAGTGCTGAAAGTTATGTGCCATCTAGTGACAAATCTGCGTACACTAGTAGCTTTTGAAGATGTAACTTAGTCTTTGCCTATTGAAAATGAGTATAATATCAGGATTATATCTAACCATTTAAGTAAAGAGACGAAATGACAAATCATATTTCATTTTTGTTTGCTTAACCCGCGAGTAGTCGCGCAGTGAGATAGAATCTCAATTTTAATCCTTTTTCGCGATAACTTGATGACAAATTTTGCAATTTTGAAAAAATTTCGTAAGTGCCTCGAGGAAGGGTGTAGTAATGCGTACGATTTTTTTTCTTTTTCTTCTTCTTCTTTTTGTGGAATTTATGGCTGTGGGGAGAGCCAATTAGCTTTAACCCGCGAGTACTCGCGCCGTTAGATACAATCTCACATTTCATGCTTTTTCGTAATTCATTAAAACCTGTCAGTAACGGCCACTAAAAATGAGAAACTATTGGCCGCTATAGAAAGGTGGCCGCTATTGCCAGTTTGTGTAGTCTACATATAATTGGTTTGGGAAATTTTTAAACTGGCCGTTAGGACAGGTGGCCGATGTTGGCAGGTGGCCGATGTTGGCAGGTGGCCGTTAACACAGGTTTTACTGTACAGTAAAATTTGTCAGTAACGGCCACTAAAAATGAAAGAACTATAGGCCGATATAGAAAGGTGGACGGTATTGCCAGTTTTTGTAGTCTACATATAATTTACTAATGAAGTAAAAACCTCACATGTAGGTAGGTGGTATATAATTTATTAAAAAATTTTTTCTAAAAATGATCCAAGATGGATAAAATCACAAACGTTTTCGGACCAATCAGTCCATCATCAGGTGGTAGAAACCTAAAATAAGCAAACCACTGTATTAAAAAAGCCACGATGAAATTTGACTGTCTGAAAGTTAGGAAAATTACAACATGTGGTTACTTACTTCAGATCCAAAGTAGTTGGAACTAGCTACATATTTAGGTCAAAAGACCTTAATGTAATAATAATTATGCCATTTAGGCTACAAAAATGTCGACAATAAGTCGATGTCACAAGAAATTAAATTGCAACGGTATTACAAAGTGGTCTTCATCTTGGCCTCAAACTGACAGACTAAAATATGACATTGAACTTGACAAGACCTTCAAGGGAATTTTATGTGTTTGTAGTTATATTGTATTTTAGAAATGCAAAAAATATAAAAATTATTTTTACTTAACTGAATGAATTTAATTAGATATTAAATAAATGAGAATAAACAATTTAAATTGTTTATTCTTACTCATTTATTTAATATCTAATTAAATTCATTCAGTTAAGTAAAAATAATTTTTATATTTTTTGCATTTCTAAAATACAATATAACTACAAACACATAAAATTCCCTTGAAGGTCTTGTCAATATCCGTTCAATGTCATATTTTAGTCTGTCAGTTTGAGGCCAAGATGAAGACCACTTTGTAATACCGTTGCAATTTAATTTCTTGTGACATCGACTTATTGTCGACATTTTTGTAGCCTAAATGGCATAATTATTATTACATTAAGGTCTTTTGACCTAAATATGTAGCTAGTTCCAACTACTTTGGATCTGAAGTAAGTAACCACATGTTGTAATTTTCCTAACTTTCAGACAGTCAAATTTCATCGTGGCTTTTTTAATACAGTGGTTTGCTTATTTTAGGTTTCTACCACCTGATGATGGACTGATTGGTCCGAAAACGTTTGTGATTTTATCCATCTTGGATCATTTTTAGAAAAAAATTTTTAATAAATTATATACCACCTACCTACATGTGAGGTTTTTACTTCATTAGTAAGTTTTTATTATGGTATACAGCCAATGAGAGGAATCTTTTCCTTTATATTTTACATATAATTGGTTTGGGAATTTTTTAAACTGGCCGTTAGGAGAGGTGGCCGATGTTGGCAGGTGGACGTTAACACAGGTTTTTTTAATAAAATTGTCAGAAATAATATTTCCAATATAAAAAGTAGATAAAAATATTACAAAATATAAAATTTTATTTAAATTCGTATTTTGAGATAGAATCTCACACGCGACTATCGATGTTACAAAAGTGAGCGCGACTACTCCCGGGTTAAAAAAATACAGAGAGAAACCTTATTATGATTATACCTAAGTATGAATATTACAGTTGTTATAAAAGTAACCCTACAACATTATTCTCTATAATATTTTGTATTAAAAAGCTCATCATCATTGGCTGTAGAACCCATGGTGGACCTCGGCCTGTTCGAGAATCAGCTTCCATTCCTTTCTATCCTCCGCCTTGGTTTTCCAATTTCGTACTCTTAACAGCCGTAACTCATCTTCTCTGGTCCTTAAATCGTACTATGCTTATGGGCGGGGGGCCGTGGCCCCCCTGGCTTTTCGGGTGCTTGAATTATATATGGTTATTCAAAGTATACAAAATATAATGTGCAACATCTTCACGTTTGCCCTCCCCCCCCTAAAATTTTTATATGGGCGCCCGTGCTCTGGGCTTACGTCTTTTCGTCACACTATCCGCTCTTTGGTTATAAATGTGTTTTGATGGCTCCATCTCGTTCATTTTCGTTAAATAAAGTTATTTAATTAATTCTGGAACATGTTACCGGTGGAATTACTCCTATCCCCCCTAGATTTGCCACTGTTCAGTAGTTTTCTAAAGATAAAGCCGAACTGCAGTTTTTCTGGTATTGTATAACTGAGAATCATTCATGAAAACATGATAATGCTAATATCGATCCAGCAGCACATTTTATACCACACTTCTTTAGTTTTCTGAAGACTTTTCGGAGGTTTTTTGAAGACTTAAATACGATCCAACTATTTTTGACCACGAATTCATATACAACACGCAAGTATGTATGACGATCATGAGTTTCTCTTCTTCTAATAATAAACGTTTTCGTTCAATTGACCGTAAATTAGTGCACTTAACGTAAACCGAGCACTCGAATCCAATAACTTCAGAAGGCTGTAACTCGAGAATAGTAGTTATTCAGACACAGGTGCCATGGACTTTTTTAATCTACACATCAAGAAGTATCATTGACCAAGATTTCATCAAATTTGACCGGGACCACTTTTCCATAAGGAATGTTGCGTGGTCCTTTATCAATAGCTTAACGGTGTCTTGTCGGAAAAATTTGATTTACGGGAATACTGAAACAGGGGAAGTTTTAATTGTGGAGCAGGTTACAGGTTTTGAACGTCACACTACGAAAACGTCCCATGTATTTTGCCGGACAGAAACATCAATTGATTTGTTACCATTATTGTTCATTAAACTCTTATGCAAAAATCAGACTGCTATTAAATTTGTCATATAAATATAACATAACATAATTCCTGTCATTTGACATGTTCTACGTGTCTGACTTATTAAAATGCCCAACTTATTTGTCGGACAAAAATTTTTTCATATATTATTGTATAAAGTTTGCTGTCAAATAAACTTCGAAGCAATCTGCTAATTTTCACAGTCATAATTTTGTCCGGATGACACGTTACACAATTAAAATCACGTTCCACAATTAAAACTTCCCCTGTTCCAGTGTTCCCATACATCAAAGCTTGTCGGACTAGACACCGTTAAGCTATTAACAAATTTTCAGCTTGCTATTAATAAACTTTTTTTGGTAGGTGGGATCCAGGCCTATAAGTTTTTTCAGGAAGTAGTTTTAAATTTTGCCCAAACATTTTCAATTATGCATGGTCTACCCTACCGTGCGTAATCTTTTTTTAAACTAAACAAAATATTCCGTGAATAGTCCGCATCCATTCATTGCACAATTATGAAACATTTTACAAGCAATAGTGGCTCTAACAGCGAAATTTACTCAACTCACCAACGTTTTATCTCTAAAGAGGTTATATATTGTACGGTAATATGAGAAAACATTTAAATAAGTGACTTGAATGCACATTCAAAAAGGTTTGCTGGAAACCTTGCATTTATGCAAGCAATTTTAATTAGTTGTTCATACGTAAACTTTTAACTAAAGGGTGCTTTGCAATAGAGAAAGGGCTTGTTCAGTTTTATAGTCCTGAATAACTAGTATAAATGCAATTCAGAGCAGTTTAACACATAATATTTTTAAAAAATTTCCCAATCCACAAGCATTTTTAATCATTGAGAAAGTTTTTATGAAGATTCTATAAAAATATGAATTATTTCTAGTTCAAAACTTATTACTGCTTTTTAGTGAAAGGCGAGCAAAAGATAATTTATGTTTTATTTCGATTTAGAGGCAAGGCATATTCTGTAGATAGCGCTGTTTCTGGTATCACAATCGTCAGTACAGATGCTTGCCTGCCTCGGAATTAACACAAAACCAAATTGCCTTTTTTAAGGAAAATTTCAAAGATATATTAAAATCCCCCTGAGGATGATGCAGCGATATTTATTAAAGGAAGTAGAAAGGTCTCAGATACAGAATACGTTATTAAAAATAATATACACTACTTTAAATTTAGAAACCTTTCTTATTAGAACCATTCTCTGTTAACATCCTGCATCTCTGCCTTCTACCATTTAAAAGACATAGAAACGACGAAATAGAAAACAGAAAGGTTTCTACAATATGCAATCACATTCCGTTTTTCTTCATATAGGAAAAGGTACAAGAAATGGTTCTTAGTACTCACAATGTGAGTAAAGAGAGAAGTGAAAGGCAATTTATGTTTTATTTCGATTCAGGAAAACGGAATGTGACTGCATACTGTAGAGTCCTTTCCGTTTTCCATTTTGTCGTCTCTATACTTTGTAATACAACCACGAACAAATCGAACATACCATTGAGAATAATAGAAGTATGAAAGTATTGAGAAGAAGACTAAGAACGGGGACAAGGCAGATAATAATGAATAAAGATAGAAATGGTCATCTTACAACCAACAGAGAGGAAACCCTTAAAATAGTTGAAGACTTCTACAAATTGCTGTAGACAAGCAAACACAAAGTAAATAGCAAATAAGATCAAGTACCAGAAATATTAACAAGAAAAAAAGGGCATCAAAAATTATCAGTTTAATTTTTATTTGTGTAGCTTTCTATTGGTCAGAATCTCCTATGAATGAAATACTCGCGCTAATTTCATTAAAACATGAACACAATAAGATAAATTTGAAATAAATTAGTAAATAATATCTAAATATTAGTATATTGCATGTATTATAATACAAGAATAAAAAAACCGCTAAACGCCGTAAAAATGAGTGGCGCATAAAATATTCCACCTACAAAAGATCTGATATGAATGTTACGTGGGGCGAAAATGGATTTTCATTTGATGCAAAACAAAATTCTAGTTTTATTTTAAAAGATTTTTCCATAATATTTGCTAAATTTGAAGTAAACGCGCCACAAAAGAGTAACTTTGATACAGTTTGAATTTTGAAACTCTTTTGTGGCGCGTTTACTTGAAATTTAGCAAATATTATGGAAAAATATTTTAAAATAAAACTAGAATTTTGTTTTGCATCAAATGAAAATCCATTTTCGCGCCACGTAACATTCATATCAGATCTTTTGTAGCTGGAATATTTTATGCGCCACTCATTTTTACGGCGTTTATCAGTTTTTTTTCTTGTATCAGGAGTTTTTCAAAGTTATTTATAAATTAAATTTATGAAGTTGCATGCAATGTTCATCTATTACACGTCAAGCTTTATAAATGGTCACCTTTGTTGCATTATCTCCCAAATGATCTAGTGTCCATCGAATGTACACTAAATTTTTTTCTATTCGAAATAGATTGAAAAAAAAATATTGAGAGGGCCGGTAAATGAAGTCAGATTGCCCGTTGCCAGATCAGATTTAGCGTCGCAACCACTACAACTACATAAACCATTTTGGGAATAATCGTTAATTTGATTATACTTTTGTATCTTAATATCTTCTAAACGGCTTAACCGATTTTGATCAGTAAACATGAGTTTGAAACGTATTGACCAGTAGTATCTGATGGATCTAAGGTCAAGTAAGATAACTGAAGCTATTACAGGAATTATTGAGCTTGAGAAACAATAGATTTTATTATATTTATGAAGCCTATAACCTAAAAATTCCAATTTTCCCGGATATGAGGTATACACCGTTAGATTCGTCTTGAGTCCCTCTACAAACGCTCAGTTAGTGGCGCAATTCGTAGGTTGAAATGTTGAATAATTGTCGAAGAACCAAAATTTTCAAAATTTAGTTTTTCAGTTTTTCGGCTATACTGAGCCGTGTGTATATCTGATCCTGACGGCTTAAACACCATTTGAAAGCTTAAGTCAACACTATTGATTTGATGTATTTGCTGTTCTCCTGTCTCTTCTTGATCCGAATATATTCCCCCAAAAAATATGTCGTTTTGTACCTACCAAGTCCTATAGCTGGCTTATGGGTGGTCAAAAGTCACAAACTACACCGGTTCTAAATCGGCCCTGACCCCCTCTTTAAACACAGAGAAAAAATATCAAATCGGTTTAAATAAACCTTTTTTAAATAAAAATTCATATTTCTAAGCTCTATAACTTTTGAATGATATAACCGATTTTCAAAATTAGACATGCGTTGGAAAGATAATGATCAGTTATATTAGAAGCCGCAAAGTTTTAACTTAAATTTTTAAACTTTTTGGGAGTTTTGGGGACGAGAACGAAAAACAGACCCTAAATAGGAAGGACCGTAAAATCTACACCCTTGGACCAAAATCGATGGTTGACATATAAATGGGTGAGTCTTTTTCTGAACTTTAAGATGGGAGTTGGCCCAATTTTCAATTCAGTCAGATTTAGAAAATCGAAAATTTGGTAAATATATAGTGTCGCGTGAAGGGGGGTGTGGGTGTGCGCCACTGGCGAGAACTGCCGTTCTCTGGTAATGTTCAAAATTAGACATGCGTTGGAAAGGTAATGATCAGTACTGTTAGAAGCCGCAAAGGTCCGACTTAAATTTTCTAAGTTTTTGGGAGTTTTGGGGACCAGAACGAAAAACAGACTCTAAATAGGAAGGGCCGTAAAATCGACACCCTTGGACCAAAATGGATGGTTGACATATGAGTGGGTGAGTCTTTTTCTGATCTTGAAGATGGGAGTTGGCACAGTTTTCAATTCTGTCAGATTTAGAAAATTGAAAATTTCGTGTATATATGTAATAGTGTCGCGTGTAGGGGGTTGTATTTCTGCGCCACTGGCGAGAACTGCCGTTATCTGGTAATCTTTTCGATATAAAACTAACAGCTTCGCTAACTAATAAATCGAAAACTATTAATTTTATCAAAAAAATGTATAATGAACATTTTTTGCTTATAATTAATATTTTTACCAGCATTTGCGGTCAAAATATAAAAAAAAATCCACCTTCGAGATGAGGTGGCAACCACCCCATAGTCAAAGCGTCTTTCGGTATCATATAGATTTTTATCCTTGGACTATCCACTACTTATTGTCAAATTTTCAAGCAAATCTATCCATTCTGTAAAAATTGCGAAGTGAAAAATTTCAGTTCCTGGACTAATTATACTTTTGGAGCTCTATAACTTCTGAACGGCTTACCTGATGTTGATCACTAAACATGAATTTGAAATGTATTGACAAGTAGTATCTGATGCATCCAAATCGAGTATGATAACTGAACGTATTACAGGAATTATTGAGCTTGAAAAACCGTTTTTCCCATAAGAAATAGATTTGATCATATTTATGAAGCGTATAACTTAAAAATTAGAATTTTCCCAGATATAATGCATACACCGTTAGACGCGACCTGAGTCATTCTACAAACGCTCAGTTATTGGCGCAATTCGTAGGTTGAAATTTTAAGTAATTGTCGAAAAACCAAAATTTTCAAAGTTTAATTTTTCAGTTTTTTGGTTATGGTGAGCAGTGTGTATATCTCAGCTTGATGGATTAGGCACCATTTGAAAGCTTAACTCAATCCTATTGATTTGGTGTATTTGTGGTTTTCCTGTCTTTTCTTAAACCTAAGATATATACGCCCAAAAAATATGCTATTTTGTATCTACCTAGCCCTCTAGCTGACTTACGGGTAGTCAGAAGTCAAAAATAAGACCGGTTCTGAATCGGCCCTCACACCCTCTTGAAACACAGAAAAAAAATTCAGATCGGTTTAACTTTTCCACATACATACATACATACATACATACATACATATCCACAAATATTTTCCATTTTTTAAATAAAAATTGAGTCATATTTCTGAGCTTGATAACTTTTGAATGGTATAACCGATTTTCAAAATTAAACATGCGTTGGAAAGGTAATGATCTGTGCTATCAGAAGCCGTAAAAGTCGGGCTTAAATTTTTGAAATTTTTGGGAGTTTTGGGGACGAGAACGAAAAACAGGCTTTAAATGGGAAGGGCCGTAAAATCCACACCCTTGGACCAAAATGGAGAAGTAACATATGGATGGACGAGTATTTTCCTAAACTTTAAGATGGAATTTGGCCCAATTTTCAATTCAGTGGGGTTTAGAAAATCGAAAATTTCGTGTATATATAGTGTCGCATGTAGGGGTGTTGTGCGCCACTGGTGAGAACTGCCGTTCTCTGTGGATATTATAATGCCATATTACAAGGTATTTTACTTTCGGAAAAGAAATGCGTGCGTGAGAGTGGCTCTTTTAGCACGGAGGTAGAAAAATGTAAATTTTTTTATATGTATATGATGCAAATATGTTGATAAATTATAATAAGTTTTACCAGTCTATACTACTTTAAAGTTACGAGCTTTTAGATAAAGTGCAGTTTCAAGAGAATAAAATATTTTTTCGTATCGGGTATATAATATCTTTAAAATCGGGTCGCGTGAGCGGTTTGGGGCGCCTCTTATTTATTTATATCGCACCACAATTTATTTAGAGGCTGATGTCCATAACATGTGGATAAGAGTGTCAAAGCGTTGAATGTGGAAAGAGGCCGTACCTTTGTAGTCCCAAAAGACTGACCAAAAAGGGTTTTAACGCAATACACTTTGCTCAGACATGCAAATAACACTTTGTCACGACGGATGTAAATATCCCATTAAATATTAAAAAGGCGAAAAAGAGACCAAATTTTAACAAAACCGATAATGTTGCAGAAAGTTTCATTTACGACCACGTATATTTTATATAATTAAAATAATTTAATTATATAGGCCAGGAACTGAAGCTTTTCACCTCGCAATTTTTACAGAATAGATCGATTTACTTGAAAATTTGAGAATAAGTAGTGGATAGTCCAACGATCAAAATCTATATGATGCCGAAGGGCTCTTTTACCATGTAGGTGGTTGCCACCCCATCTCGGGGGTGGAAATTTTTTATTATATTTTGACCGCAAAAGTTGATAAAAACATTCATTCTAAGCAAAAAATGTTTTATACATTTTTTTGATAAAATTAATAGTTTTCGATTTATTCGCTATCGAAAGTGTTAGTTTTGTATAGAAAAAATCAATGTTTTTCGATAAACATACTCATTTATGATTCACTAAATTTTTGCCGTAGAAAAAATTTTCTCAAACCCAGTTCTTGGGAATTAAATAACCTACAATTTTATATTGAAACATTTTTTTCTATCTCTGATGCTAATCTTTCTATTCTGAAGAAAATGGCAGTTTTTACCAAACTACAAAAATTCGTTTTTAGCTTTTAACTGCAGTTTTTTAAAAACTGATCATTCTAAGCAAGTCAAACTTCTAGAATATATTAACAATACATAAATAAATAAGAATAAATAAGGCCAATGACTAAAAATACCGCTAACTTACATTATTATGCTTCCAATTGGATTTCTCCTCTTTTTTTTTCAAAAAAAAATATATTGATTTTTTAACCGTAACTTTTTTACTTTTCATCTTAGAAAGTTTGGTAAAAATAATTTAATAGGTTTTTACAAGATCTATATGACTATTAATATTAATCTTTTATAATCCTCAGTCGCAAAAAGCGGTGACTTTGAAAGGGTTGGTAAAGGTGGTTTTTGCATGTTATTACAAGATTTAATTGTTAACAGCTCACTAAATTTTTACCGCAGTAAAAAATTTTTTAAACCATGTTCTTGGGAATTAAATAAGCTACAATTTAATATTGAAACATTATTTCGTATCTCTGATGCTAATCTTGCTATTCTGAAGAAAAGGCCATTTTTTTCCAAACTACAAAAATTCGTCATTCACTTTTAACTCCAGTTTTTTTAAAACTAATCATTCTAAGCCAGTCAAACTTTTAGAACCTATTAATAATACATAAGTGAAAAAGACCAAATAAGGTAAATGACTAATTTTAATTAGGGTGGTGATTAGGGGGTTGCTTGCGATCACTTCTTCGCTGAAAAAAATAGGGACTGATATTCTTTTCATTATGTCACTTAATTTTTGAGCTAGAGACTTTTTTTATTTCTGGAGATATATATTTTTAGGTCCTTTAAATTAGTTTAAACAAGTTGTTCTCGAAAAATGCATAGTTTTCCTGCCTTTTGACTTTGAAACTACAATATTTAGCATTTGACGAAGAAGAGCCATTATATAATAAAGTATAGCTCGATTACTGTTGGTCTAAAAGAAAATTAAAAAAAAAACGGTTTTGTTTATTTTTTCATAACGTACATTTTTGTTAAGTAAAGTTGTTTTGATAAAACGAAGACTTTTGGAGTTATTAGCAGAAAACCTATTAAAAACATTGATTTTTTCGATATAAAACTAATACTTTCGATAGCGAATTAATCAAAAACTATCAATTTTATCAAAAAAATGTATAAAACGTTGTTTACTTAGAATAAACGTTTTTACCAACTTTTGCGATTAAAATATAAAAACAAGTTTCCACCCCCGAGATGGGGTGGTAATCACCCCCATGGTAAAAGCGCCTTTCGGCATGATATAGATTTTGATCCTTGGACTATCCACTACTTATTCTCAAATTTTTAAGCAAATTGATCCATTCTCTAAAAATTGCGAGGTTTTGTCTTATTTTAAGCTTCATTACTTGGACTAATACATACACAGTTTAATTGGTTTGCCAGTTAAATGAAAAATATGTCTTTATATTATCTGCCCCTTTATATATAAGAATTTGAAACCTTTCCTCTCATTATTTGATAATTTATCTATCTATCTATAAGCGAGGTTCCTACAGCCTCTGCCTCTTCTCGCACTTCGACCGCCATCGTTTTCTGTCCATCCATTCGTCTTCTTTGATGGCTCTATCTTTCATGATGTGTCGTACATTTTCTTCCCAGACCACTGAAGGTCTTCCCCTTCTTCTTCTTTGGTGTGGAGTAATTCCAAGCTTTCTTTGGCCATCTATCTTCATTCATTCGTTTCACGTGACCATACCACACTAGTTGTCTAGTTTCATTTCTATCTACACTGGAATATACAGTATGTGTCCTCCTTCTAATATGTTCATTTCTGATGTGATCTTTTTTAGATATACCACACGCTCTCCTTAGATAATCCATTTCTACTACTTCTATTCTTTTTCTATCTTTTTTTGTCATCTGCCAAACTTTTGCCCCATAAGTCATAATAGGCTCTACCAAGGTACGATAGATTGTCAATTTGGTTTTTTGTCTTATGTCTTTAGACCACAGTAGAGAGCTTAGAATGTTTACCGCTTTTTTGCCCTGCTACGTTCTCTTTTCGATGTCTTTTTTGGTAGTGCCTTCTTTAGATATTATAGATCCGAGATATTTATATTCATTAAATCTTTTTGTGGTTCTAATTTCTAACTCTGGATCTTCTTCATCATCCCCTATTTTAAGATACTCTGTCTTTGACATATTCATATGGAGGTCCCATTTTTCATATTTTTTCTTTGGTTTTCTAAACATGTAGTCCATGTCTTCCTCATCATTCGCTACGACCACCTGATTTGATAATTTATTTTTTCTCTAAAATATTAGCTTGTCTCTTTTCAGTGTAAATTACCAGATTTCAAAAATTTTCTTTTACTTCGAGGATTTTTTAATTCTGGTCGTGTTACAAGGGGAATTCCCCTATTCCTCCCCTTAGATCCGCACTGTCCAGTAGTTTTCTAAAGATAAGGCGGAACTGCAGCTATGTTGGTATTGGCTAAGTGTGAAGTATTCCTGAAAACATGTTAATCCTTATGTCGCTCTAGCAGTATATTTTCTATCGCTCTGCTCCACTTTTCTCAGACCTTTTCTGAGGTATTCTAAAGACAAAATACGATGCATCTATTTTTGGCCACGAGTTCATATGCAACACGCAAATATACATGAAAGAAATGAGTCAATACTAAATTTTATTCATTCACTGCACCGTGAGTTAGAACACTAAGCGTAGACCGAGCACCTGAATCCAATAAAATCAGAAGGCTGTAGCTTTAGAAGAATAGTCTTTTAGACCTAGGTCCCTACGCACTAAGAAATATCATTGACCAAACTTTCGTTAATTTGACAAAGCCGGTTTTCCTAAAGGAGAGGTGCGGGTGGAGGGGGGGGTTTTAAACAAGATAGTTTAACAAACCTCTTTTTACTCAACCCCATACCAGAGAATAAAAAAGATCTTTTTCTTTTAGATGTTGCGATATACAGGGTGTCCCGAAAAGATTGCTCATAAATTATTATACCCCACATTCTGGGGTCAAAAATAGTTCGATTGAACCTAACTTACCTTAGTACAAATGTACTCATAAAAAAAGTTACAGCCCTTTGAATTTACAAAATGAAAATCGATTTTTTTCAATATATCGAAAACTATTAGAGATTTTTTATTGAAAACGGACATGTATGATTCTTATGTCAGAAACATCGTAAAACAAAATTATAGTGAAATTTGTCCACCCCATAAAAATGTTATGGGGGTTTAATTCCCTTAAACCGCCCCTAACTTTTGTGTACGTCTAAAACGTTTCTAAAACTTTTTTGTCTCTTAGTATTTTTTCGATAAGCCAGTTTTTATCGAGATGCGGCTTCTTTTTTAATATATTTAAATAAATATTTTCTGTGGGTTTTGCTCCTTTAAACCCCCCAAATGCTTGTGTACGTTCCAATAAAACTATTATTGTGTTACCATTAGTTAAACACAGTGTTTTTAAAACTTTTTTGTCTCTTAGTCTTTTTTTGATAAGTCACTTTTTATCGAGATATGGCTTCTTTTTCAAAATATACATAAAAATGTAAATTATAAATAAATTTTCAGATTATTAACAGGTCTCTATAATCGTATTTAACCATATACAAATATGTGGTGGATTCGACAAATATTCAAAATATCTCGATAAACACTAGCTTATCGAAAAAGTACTAAGGAGCAAAAAAGTTTTAAAAACATTGTTTTTAACTAATAATAATACAATATTAATTTAATTCGAACGTACACAAAAGTTTGGGCGGGTTTAAGGGAACAAAATCCCCATAAAATTTTTATGGGGTGCACAAATTTCACTTTAATTTTTTTTAAGATGTTGCTGCCCTAATAATGCCACATGTCCATTTTCAATCAAAAATCTTTAAGAGTTTTCAATATATGAAAAAAAATCGATTTTCATTTTGTAACTTCAAAGGGCTGTAACTGTTTTTGTGTGCACTATTGTATATAGGTAAGTGAGGTTCAATCAACCTATTTTCGACTCCAGAATCTGTGGTATAATTTATGACCAATCTTTTCTGGACACCCTGTATAATAAAGTAGTTGTTAATTTTTTTATCATAAAATTCATTTCACTTACGTAGCCATAAAAAATCAGAAATTGAAACAGCAACTTGCATATTATGCAGAGTGTCCAGAAACTCTCCTCAAACTTCTAAAACCTATTAATAATACATAAATAAAGAAGACCAAATAAGGTCAATGACTAATTTGAATTAGGATGGTGATTATTGGGTTGCTTCCGATCACTTTTTCGCTGACAAAAACAGGGACTGACATTCTTTTAATTATGAGTCACGTAATTCTTGAGCTAGAGACTTTTTTTATTTCTGGAGGTATATAGTTTTTAATACTTTAAATTAGTTTGAACAAGTTATCCTCGAAAAATGCAAAGATTTCTCGCATTTTGACTTTGAAACTACAATATTTAGCATTTGATGAAGAAGAGCTAACATATTAATGAAGTATAGTTCAATTACTATTGGCATTAAGGAAAATTAAAACGGTTTTGTTTATTTTTTTCAAAGGGTACATTTTTGTTAAGTGAAGTTGTTCTGATAAAACTAAAACTTTTGGAGTTGTTAATACAAAACTTATTAAAAGCATTGATTTATCCGATATGAAAGTAACACTTTCGATAGCGACTAAATCGAAAACTATTAGTTTTATCCAAAAAATGTATAGAATTTTTTTTGCTTAAAATCAATGTTTTTAATTACTTTTGCGGTCAAAATATAATAAAAAACTTCCATCCCGAGATGGGGGGCAACCACCCCCATGGTAAAAGCGCCTTTCGGCATCATATAGATTTTGATCCTTGAACTATCCACTACTTATTCTCAAATTTTCAAGCAAATCGATCCATTCTGTAAAGATTGCGAGGTTTTGCCCTATTTTAAGCTTTATTACTTCGACTAAATGGGCATAATTTTAGGTGACGCATAATTTTTGAAACTATGTTTAGTTATCACAATTAAAAAGACAGGAGCTGAATTTATACGAGTCAGTAAAATAAGTAGATAATTTAAAGTTTCAAATTCAACCAGCACCTGGTCGATTGTTAGTTAAAAGAAAACTTGAATATGTTTTTATCGAGAATCAAGGTTTTTGAGGACTGAAAAATTGAGCTGGATTTATTATGCACCCTGAAATATGCTCTATTCACTTGTGTCGATGTAGAATATTCGTTTTCAGTGTCGATGTAGAACATTTCTACTTTTTTAATAAAAATCTTTGCCTAGAGAAGCGCCTTCTGCACATTTTTTATTGTCTATAAATTCTAGATCTGTTAATAATGTAGCAGCGGCATAATTTTTTTTACTAACTCGTTTGAGTACAACAATCTGCCCATTGATTCAACAAAATTGTGTTTTGACTAGGAAGGTTTTGGGGTAGTTCTGATTTCTTTTATTATATATGGATTTTTGGCTGCTGAATCCGAATATGAGGTTTGCGGACAAAATTTCTTGCCAGGACATTTGAAAAATTGCCTTTCCGCTTTTTTGCTCAAATCTCGAAAACTATTAACTTTTAATAAATGGTCTGTTAACAGAAATTAAAGTACTTTAAATTATCTACAAATATAACTTTTTACTTTTTTTTTCAGACGAACCGTTCGGGCTAAAGTACAAGTTGAAAATGGCCAATTTTTAACGGTCTCGGCAAAACCCACTTTTTACATTCCAAAACTTTATTTTTTATTAGATGCTGTCATTTGATAAATTTCTCCTAGTTTTCTGTACAAATAATAAATGTTAGTTCATAGGTATGGTATGTCTCTTGTGACAGCTTTCATGAGTCCATTCCGTCCTAAGAGACCGGGAATGTCTCTGCTTTTCCCTTAGAGCCACAAAGGATCAGGCACAGATGGAATCACAGTTTCAGTTGATGTGAACATTTTCTTTGGATCTGTTATCTTGATTTCTGATAAACCTTGAGGTTTCGTCCTTTTAAAATGAATTAGTTGAACAGCTCCCTGACTTCCATAAACCTCAGGCGCGGGTTTCTTTTTTATCCGAGGAATGGATTGCTTAGGAGCTACTGCATGTTTTGGCATGTACGTTAAAATCAGCGTTATCGTACACCTGCTGTGTAAAGCACGGCAGGTCATCTTTCTGCGGATCGCCTGCGAATGCTGATACTTTCAGGCGAACAGCTTCTGTATAGGATGAACAAAACCCCAAAGAGGAAACTACATCAACCTATTTTCTTGAACCGTACTTTTTCTAGAGAAAACGGCCAACCCTGCAAGGAATGGTGAGACCAACTATCTGGGCCTTACTGCCGCTACAAGACTTTGAGCAAGCGTGTTGCTTATTTGGAAGTGTCAGCAATCGCAGGTGATCCGCAGAAAATTGACCAGCCGCGCTTTACACAACAGGTGTACGAAAACGCTTATTTTAACCCTTTCTATGCCAGGCCTTAATTTGCATGTTGGTCTCTCAATGACAAAGGTTTTTTCATGCTTAGAGTCCCATTGCCTTATATATACGTCGAATATAAATAAACAAATAAATGACCAAAACATGTTTTTTAATGAGTTTTTTTAACCAACTTGAACGTTTTCCTTTCAAAAGTATATTCATCAGAGATCAAACCAACTTGAAAAAATGTAACTAACTTAAAAAAGATAATGTAATGTAAATTAACAATAAAAGTTTTCTTTTGTGTGGTATTCCTCAAAACGTGACACTACACAAAGGCCGACTCCGCATCTTGCACACATGTATCTCGATTCACTTCTTTTTTTTTAAGATATTCTTCTTTAGCGGCGAATCGATTGAGGGTAAAATTTGATTGATCCGCGCGCATGCGCACACCGACAGTATGGTATTAGTTGTTATACGGGCTCTGATTGGGTGTTGAAATTTTGAAATGATCTGTCAATAATTGTTCAATATGGAGGTTATCGGTAAACAAAAATATTGTATAATATTAGTTTTTATTGATGTGTGGACAGAAATAAAATCAAATTTATAATTATAGTGACTTTTTAAATAGTTTTGAAAAGCCGCAGGTACGTAATTCTAAATGTTTCAGTTGGAAATACCTAATAGTTTCAATACCTATCTATTTGAAAAATGTAAACAAAATAATGTAGTTACCTATTAGTAGGCAATGCTTTAATTTACATAATCTGATTACGAACAAACTTTCTACAAATCTTCATCTCATATATCGTTTTCTTACTCTATATTTTGTTGTATTTTATTTCGACAAAAATCAAACTAATAATTTTATTAAATTCATATAAATTTATGGTGTAAACGTTTAGTTTGTGTATATTCCCACATGACGTATACGAGAGTTTGGTGCAGTTTGAAATGGCATCAACTTTCGTAGGGCGCGGTAGACGTGAAGTGGGTTCAAGCCCCAAGCAAGTTATTATTTTTTTATTTTTTTTATAGATTTTATGATTGTAAGTATATTATTATATAATTTTTGAAGATATTATTCGTCTTTTTTGAAAGTGGTAGATAAGAAAGTTAGTTTGATTTTTAAATAAAATAAGTACAAATAACCTTTTAAGTATATTTACTTTGTTTAAATTACCTATTATATAATAGAAGAATATCTTCTTACGTGCGTACAAAGTACACACACATTCTTTTTTTTCTGGTCTTTTCTGTAACTACAAACGCTTCACCTTGTAGCAGCTACCTATAAGCGTTGCCACCAGTGCTACAATATAGCTTATATCTAAAATATGTGAACAAATACTATATACGGCAATGGGTTCGCATGACCTGTCTTAGGTGCCAACATTTTGAGGCTTTGGGAACAATCATCTAACATTTTCGGACATATTTCTACGGCATTGGGACACCAATGAGTCTAAAATTTTATAAGCAACGCATATTTTCGACTTTGGTAAATTGAGACCACAACAGCTTGAACGTATATATACGGCGGCGGGGAATACAGAACCACTTTTTCAAAAAAATATACAGGGTGAGTTTTTAGTGCGGGATCGGTCGATAACTCCATTATGGTAAAAAATATCGAGAAAAGTTATTTAAAAAAATGTAGGCAATGGTATTCGCCACGCTTGGAAAATATGTCCATTTCTACAGGGTGATCAGTAACTGCGTGGTATATCAAACATATAATTTTTTAAATAGGACACCCTATATATTTTTTCATATTTATATTTTTCTCATAATTCTTGTTCATATAATATATGCTTTTGCATCACTATACCGAGTATTTAACAAGTTATGACCATTTTTATTTCGAAATCACTATGAGATTAACACCCTGTATATATAGAAGTAATTCGTAGACAATAATTTGTTTTAATATACTGTAGTTTTTAAATTAAGTCCAATTCACATCATTGGCAAATATTTGTATAAAGGGTGAACTACAAAACCAAATTACGATTTTATCTATTTTTTTAAATCGATCTAATCGATTTAAATATACTCTTTCATTTTTATATAGCATTCCCTATATCTAAACTGATTACTTTCCGAGATATCTTTAGTTTTCTTCAAATTTCGGGAATACATTCAATTTTTCTAGTAGAAATAAGTTAGTATTGAGTGATAATTAAACAAAATTATTTTTATTAGATACATAACTAACACAAAATATAAACCATAGCAATATGCAGTGAATATAACAATAAATGTGATATTAAGAAATTATCATATTTCCCTAATATACAAGAATCGTAAAATTCCTACAAAAAAAACTTATGTGTTGTATATAATAATATAACAAGATTATTTTTATTCAATAAATAACTTGGATGAAACATGAATCAAAACAATATACAACTGATGTAACAGTTTTTAGATTGGTATATCAACAGCATTCTAAGCCAAGAATTTTTTAGTAGAACATTCATTTTTATAAGCACTTTTAAACGACAAAACAAAATTACGATTTTCACAATTTTTTTTAATAGATCACCCTATATTTTATTTTTTTTTTTGAAATATTGTATTTATGATACTCTTTAATTTTTATATAGCATCTCCTATACCTAAACTTATTAGTTTCTTAGATATTTTTAGTTTTATTCATTTGCCTGGAATACATTCAATTCTTATAAATATAAATAGCTTAACAAATAAGTATTATGTAAGAATATAACAAATATTTTCATTCAATAAATAACTAACAAAAAAATAATAAACCATAACAAAATTTAATGAATGTACCAATTAATGTGATGTTAAGGATATAAGTATAAAATAAATGTTGAAAATGACCACTTTCAAAGTCTATGCAATTTTGTAACCGATATTCAAATGACCGAGCCACATTTCTAACATTTTTGTAAGTCTATATTATTAAAAGCTTCTTTTATTCTATTTTTCATATTATCAAGCGTTGTTAGATGCTTCTGGTATACAAGGTTTTTTATGTACCTCCACTTGAAAAAAATCAATTTTGGAAGAACTGGAGCACCGTCGTATAAAAACCTCAACCGTCAAAAAATGTGGACCAATCACATAATCTCTAACAATATCACCTTAAACATTTATAGATCACCTAGTTTGAGTGTTAACAAAGTAGGGATTTCTTGATGCATATTAATGAAATTTAATATGAAAATTATATTATTAATAACTGCGGGTCACAACCTGCAATTAGGAATGTGTTACTAAAAATTTCTTGGCTTAGAATTCTGTTGATATAGTAATCTAAAAACTACTAAATTAGTTGTACATTGTTTTGATTTATGTTTTTTGTGAGTTGTTTATTAAATAAAAATAATCTTGTAATTTTATTATACACAAGATACCTATATTTTTTTGTAGGAATTGTATGATTCTTGTATATTAGGGAAATATGATAATTCCTTAATATCACATTTATTGATACATTCACTGCATATTCCTATGGTTTATATTTTGTGTTAGTTATTTATTGAATAAAAATAACTTTAAAAGTCTAAGTTTTCACTCTAATGGCATATAAAGCAATATAATGCTACTCTACATCCCACCAGAATGAAAACAATGGGAACCTTCTCTGGTTACACCTCCGAGACTTCTACAATTTGCAAGCCATACGGATGCCGAGACTAAGGAAAATGAGGGAATTTTACAATATATAATTCACGTCCCATCTGCTCAGCGCGGTAAAGTTCCAACGAGAACAATTCCCTTTGTACTCCAAACAGAGTAAAGTAAAAAAAACACATTGAAAATGGCTATTCATCTTTTAAAAATAATTTTGTTTAATTATCATTCAATACCAACCTATTTCTAGTAGAAAAATTGAATGTTTTCCCGAAAGTTGAAGGAAACTAAAAATATCTCCGAAAGTAATAAGTTTAGATAAAGGGAATGCTATATAAAAATGAAAGAGTATAATAAATACAATATTTTTGAAAAATAAAATATAGGGTCATCCATTTAAAAAAATAGAGAAAATCGTAATTTGATTTTGTAGTTCACTCTGTATACAAACATTCGTCAATGATTTCAATTGGACTTAATTTAAAAGCTACAGTATATTGTTTATCTTACTACATAAAACAAATTATTGTCTATGAATTACTTCTTTATATAAAGGGTGATAATCTCATAGGGATTTCGAAATAAAAATGGTCATAATTTGTTAAATACTCTGTATAGTAATGCAAAACCGTATATTATATGAACAAGAATTATGAGGGGAATATAAATATGAAAAAATATATAGGATGTCCCATTTAAAAAATTATATGTTTGATATACCACGCGGTTATTGATCACCCTGTAGAAATAAACATATTTTCCAAGCGTGGAGAATATAATTGCCTACATTTTTTCTAAATAACTTTTTTCGATATTCTATACCGTAATGGAATTATCGACCGATCCCGCAATAAAAACTCACCCTGTATATGCAGCCTTGGGACAGAAAGGGTTAACGTACACACAATCGACGGATACCACACTTTTTACGTCATGGATGGCATTTATTGTATTGCACCAAAACATGCAATAGTTCCTAACCAATCCATTCCTCGACTAAAAACTAAACCCGCACCTGAGGTTTATGGTAGTCAGAGAGCTGTTCAACTAATTCATTTTGAAAGGACAAAACCTCAAGGTTTATCAGAAATCAAGATCCGAAGGGAATGTTCACACCAACTGAAACTGTGACTCCATTTGTGCCTGATCTTCTGTGGCTCTAAGGGAAAAGCAGAGTCATTCTCGGTATTTTAGGATGGAATGGATTCATGGAAGCTGTGAGAAGAGACATACCATATTCATATTATGAACTAACATTAATTATTTGTACAGAGAACTAGGAGAAAATTTATCAAATGACAGCATTCTAATAAACAATAAAGTTTTGGAATAACAAAGTGGGTTTTGCCAAGACCGTTAAAAATTGGCATTTTTTTTTTTATTTACATAAAGTACCTCGACAACTATGGCCATTGGTACAAGAACACTAACATTAAATACATAATTAAATAACGAAAACATATAACAATTATATAACTTTAACTAATGACTATGGTATTAAATCTTCTTGTATAGCTGAGTAGTTTTTAAAAACGATATAGTTTTCATGATCTCTGTAGGGCTGTTGAGCATTTCTTTAAAAGTAGGTTTCATATCAAGTGATGTATACAGGTTGGTGAAAGAGTTTCGGTGAGGACGTGTTTCACAGTCAGGAAAACATTGCAATGGAGGCAAGTTGGACGAGTTTCTGAGGACATCAAGAAACCATGGGTAAATTTGGTGTGGTTAATTCGGAGTCTTCTAATAATCGATGCTTCTCTTCTAGTTAGAAAGTCCAAGGAGAAATGACCAATATATGGTTGGAGTTCGTGTAGAGTTCGTCATCATAGTTCTGGGTTTCGTTTCGGCCTTTAGTTTTTTAACTTGTTTGCCTCTGTGAGTTTCTGGGACCTATGATCCCACTTTATTTTCTTCCCGTTCACTTCTAATTTCTGATAACCCACTTTTACGATAGCACCTTTTTTCTTTTCTTCTCTGACTATATCTCTTATATTTTTCTGGATTTTTTGTTCATTTCTTGTAAGTTCCGAGTCTATGAAAATGTCTTTTCCCTTTAGCTTTGCTTTTCCTTGGAGTATCTTTATTTTGTTATTACATTCTACCATTTCGACTATGCATCTATCTTGTCCTATCTTCTGCGCTCTACGTATCTTTGTTTTCAAAAGGAGTTCTGTCTGAAACATTTTTTCCAAAGCTTCTTCGAGTGTATCTTCATTATCGGTATTCGTTGGAAGTCCAGTTATTGTTAAGTTGTTTCGAATTTTTTGTTTTTCGATCCTTTCCATCTTGTCCTCCACTTCCTTTATTTTGTTATGTAGTTCTTCTTTTTCTCTCGTCCATTCTTCCTTCATTTGGGTGACTTCTTTCGCCATGCTTTTCATTTCCTCTCGGTTCTTCTGCAGCTCTTTTTTGGTGTCCTTTATGTCCTCTCTCATTTCCCTGATGTCATTTTGAATTTCTCTCTTTATTTGTGCCATATCCTCACGTAAGTCTTTTTTAAGATCGCGCAGCATTTGTTTGATTTCATCCATGCTGGGTTCTGGCTGTTTTACCTTTTCTTTATGTTGAGGTGATCTGGCTACTAATTTGCTTTCTCTGAGAAATTCCTGCTCTTCTTGTGACGAGTTATGCTCGTTCCTACTCCTCTTCATGTACTAGTAAAATACCTAATTAAATGAAGAGAAGAAATGCCAAAATACTAAAACATGGAAAAACAGATTTGTTTATGTATTAATTGTTAATTTATTATTATTAATTATTAAGCCGGCCCTGTATCTGGTTAGCAATGTTTGTCTATAGTTCTAACTTCTTCTTGGCCACTTCGTAAATTAGGTACTTTTTTCTACAAATTAATCGCAAATTAATTACTTTTATCTAAAAATTTTTTTACACTTGGCAAGCGATAAGGTCCCCTCTCCGGTCGACCCGGTGGAAGAAAAAGACCTTCTTTTGCGCTTTTATTTATATATGAAATTGATATTATCAAAATTGTTGCTTACTTACAATATATAGACTTTTAATGCACATAATCTAAGGCGTTTACCACTCACAAACTAAGAGATGATGTTGTTTAAATTTTCGGATTTGTATTTCCTACGTAATTTACACTTTAAATCAGAGCGATTTTACTTCGAACTTTCCGTTTCACTGCCAGTGCCGGACTCCTTACAGGCCATTTACTAAAAGTTAATAGTTTTCGAGATTTGAGCAAAAAAGCGGAAAAAGCTGAAATTTTTCGATTTTTTCACAATTTTTTCAATGTTCCGGCAAGAAATGTTATCCGCAAACCTCATATTCGGATTCAGCAGCCCAAAATCCATATATACTGAACGAAATCAGAACTACCCCAAAACTTTCCCGCTAGGGAGTTCGTAGAGTACAAATTCACGGAATCACATTGGGCATTAAGCATTTGTTATGATAGCAGCGTTATAATGGAGTTGATTTTATAACTTAAGGGCATATGATGTTTCGCGTCAGAAGATATTAAGCAAATTTGTAAACCAAAACAAGAGAACATTTATTAATGGAATAAAATAAAAAATCTCTAACCTAAAAAGGGGTAATTACTGTGGATATTTTAAAACAAAGAGTAATATACGTTTATTGTGGTTAATTACAAAAATTAATGAAATTTAGCGAATGAATGCGAAAGATAGAACACAAGTAATTGGGTTACTCGCTTGTTACGCCAGTCAATGAGAGCCAAAATAGGATATTACCTCCTATTTCTATCTCAATGCATACATTTTGATGAAATTTTGGGAATAGGCTATACTTACTTCTTAATTCGAAGCCAATATCGATATATGCACATTATTTTCTAGGCGTCGTGCGTCATTCTAAGGGGTCGTGAAAACGGCCCCTTATTTACTTACTTACTTACTCTGTGGCGTTACAACCCTTCGTGGGTTTTAGCCGACTCGAAAACATGCCTACACTGTTTTCTGTCTTAGGCCGCGTTCAGAGTGGACGAGCAAAGAGCAAAGAGCAAAGAGCAAAGAGCAAAGAGCAAAATGTGCACGTTCAGAGTGGACGAGCAAAGAGCAAAGAGCAAAGAGCAAAGAGCAAAGAGCAAAGAGCAAAGAGCAAAATGTGCACGTTCAGAGTGGACCAGCAAAGAGCAAAGAGCAAAGAGCAAAGAAGTGCTAATAGCGGGTAGTTACGCTAGACGAGAGTTTAGTTCTTTTCCACTCGGCAGGGTAGGATAATATTTGCTCTTTGCTCTCACAGTAGTCCATGTAGTGAGACCGCTCCCGTTTGAAAAAATTTCCGATTCGGTCTCTTTGTGGATTCCTATTTAAAAATATTTTAAAATTTCCTTTAAACAAATCTGAAGGGTGCCGGGCGGAATTTTTGGGCAGAAATTGTTTAAACAATTTTTTTTAAACAAATACAAAAGATCACGTTTTTTGCTCTGGAACATATATTTTTAAGTTTTGTGGGTCATTCTAAACAACAAAGGTATCTTGTAAATGTTCTCAAAAATTGATAGTTTTCGAGTTATATTCAATTTAAAATCTGAAAAATGCGAAAATACGCATTTTCGAGGCCTAAAAACTCATATTTAAATTAGTATTTTTGAGGTTGCCAGATACTTAAATTTAAGTTTAAACATTGAGCTTCAAGACTCTGAAGAGTGATCGCGTCTAACCTTAATTTATACCGTTGTTTTTAATTGTTAAATATGCGTGTTTATCCGATTTTTTTGCCGGTGCGGCGCGCTTTATTTCAAAAATCTCCTATTTTCCTCCGAAAATTATTTTTTTCTGGATTTTTTGGGATTTTCTAAATAAAATAAATTTCTTGACATTTTTCTCAAAAGTTAACAGTTTTAAAGTTATAAGCGATTTAAAATCCAAAAATGAGTCTTTTATTAACTTATAACTTTAAAACTATTAACTTTTGAGAAAAATGTCAAGAAACTTATTTTATTTAGAATGTCCCAAAAAATCTAGAAAAAATAATTTTCGGAGGAAATAGGAGATTTTTGAAATAGAGCGCGCCGCACCGGCAAAAAAATCGGATAAACACGCATATTTAACAATTAAAAAACAAGGGTATAAATTAAGGTTAGACGCGATTACTCTTCAGAATCGAAGCTGAATGTTTAATCATCAATTTAAGTACATATCTGGCAACCTCAAAAACACTAATTGAAATATGAATTTTTAAGCCTCGAAAATGCGTATTTTCGCATTTTTTAGATTTTAAATCGCCTATAACTCGAACACTATTAATTTTTGGGAAAAATTACAAGATACCTTTTTAGTTTAGAATAACCCAAAAAACCTAAAAATATATGTTCCGGAAAAAAACGTGATCTTTTGTATTTGTTTAAAAATAGTTATTTATGAAACAGTTCGTGAAGTATGCTTTTTGCGAACGCACGCGATATTTAGAGCACGAGCGACAGCGGAGCGAGTGCTATACATCGCGTAAGTTCGCAAAAAGTACTTTACGCACAGTTTCATACAATATTTTATCTACTCTACCATAAACAAATAAAAAAACTGTAACTCTTCGTCACTGGAATTCATTTCTATTCTACAATTTTTAGAGCTTTGACATTTAAAAAGTCTAACTTCTTTCAAACCACAAAACTGTAAAAACTTTTGTCGTAATTTATTGCTCATTATGTCATCACCATGACAACGCCAGAGTTAAGGATATTTGATTATATGAAAGTGTGTTAAAAACAGTGCGAAAAAGTAAGTCCCATTTAAAATACATTGTTACTTCACGCTCACTTTAAACACTTCACGCACTGCTATCTAGAATGACAGTTTTCACAAACTAAAAACTTACACATAATATAACATAGAGTAGATAAAATTGTTTAAACAATTTCTGCCCAAAAATTCCGCCCGGTGCTCTTCAGATTTGTTTAAAGGGGACATTTTTGAATAGGAATTGACAAAGAAACCGAATCAAAATTTTTTTCAGACGGGAGCGGTCTCACAACATGAACCAAAGAGTGCGAGCGGAGAAATCAAACTTGTTTGGTTTCGCCGCTTTGCTCTTTGCTAGCACTCTGTGTACCTCCATTTCCCAGTATGAGTTTGATTTCTCCGCTTTGCTCTTTGCTCTTTGCTCTTTGCTCTTTGCTCGTCCACTCTGAATGCGGCCTTAAGCAACCTCCATCCAATTCTCCACGCCCATAGTGCTTAGGTCTCCTGCTATATTATCTCGCCACCGGAGTCGAGGGCTTCCGCGTGGTCTCCTTCGAGTTGGGACTTCCTCCCACACCAGTCTTACTGTTCTTTTGTCAGAATGTCTGCTGAGGTGTCCCGCCAATTGGAGTCTTCTGGACTTTATTTCTTTTATGATGTTGGCGTCTGGGTAAAGTTCTTCGAGCTCTTTGTTAGTTCTTATCCTATATTGTCCTGATGCTTC
The DNA here is from genome assembly GCF_917563875.1 of Diabrotica virgifera virgifera. NCBI lineage: Eukaryota > Metazoa > Arthropoda > Insecta > Coleoptera > Chrysomelidae > Diabrotica > Diabrotica virgifera. Next base: position 66,633,345 of record NC_065448.1, on the reverse strand, counting down.
ATCCAGCACAGGACCAAAGATCCTCCTTAGGATTCTTCTTTCCCAAACAAGTAGTCTCTCTTCGTTTGCCTTTGTTATCGTCCACGTTTCGCTTCCATACATCACAACGGGTCGTATGATTGTTTTATGGACTTGTATCTTCATACGTCTTGTTAGTTGTTTTGATTTTATAAGGTTTTGGAGGGCAAAAAGACATCTGTTGCCGGCCTGTATCCTGTTGTTTATTTCTTGTGATCCGTTATTGTCTTTAGTTATTGTTGTTTCAAGATACTTGAATTCTTTAACGCGCTCAAAGTTAAAGTCATCGATGGTGATGTTCTGACCAATTCTGTCTCTGCTTTGGTTATTGCAGTTCATATACATATATTTTGTCTTGTTTTCGTTGATTTGGAGCCCCATCTTCTCTGCTTCCTTCTCAAACCTCACGAAAGTCTCCTTCATCCTTAATCGTGTATTACCTATTAGATCGATATCGTCTGCAAATGCCAGTAGTAAGTTTGGTCTTTCTCGATGAAATACTGTATTGGGTTTTTCTATTCTTGCACTTATGATTATGTGCTCCAGAGCTAAATTGAAGAGTTGTGGTGAAAGTGCATCTCCCTGTTTTAGTTCATTGTTTATTTCAAATGTCTCCGAGTGTTGTTGTCCAACTCTCACCTTACATCGTAACTGTTCCATACACATCCGTATCAACCTGACTAGTTTTTTTGGAAAGCCAAGTTCCTGCATCGCTGTCCACAGTCTATCCCTACATATTCTATCAAATGCTTGTTTAAAATCTATTAACATTTGATAAAGCTCACGATAAAATTCCCAGCCTTTTTCCGTTATATGTTTGCTTGGGAATATCTGGTCAATAGTATAGCGGCCCGGTCTAAATTCGCATTGATAATCTCCAACGATTTCTTCTGTGTATTTTTTGGTTCTTGCTAGGAGGATGTTTGCAAGGATTTTATAGGTGGTGTTTAGGAGTGTTATTCCCCGGTAGTTAATACATTGCTTTACCCCTCCCCCCATTGCTGTCCCCTTATTGCCAAAAATCAAATAAAACTAGTTGTAACGTAAAAGCCGGTGTTCGCGCTACTTTTTCTTGTACGTTTTTTGGGTCATGCAAAACGTACGACAAAATGTCTGTTTTTTTTTTCTCGTGTATACTATCTGTTGCAAGATAATTCGGATGGAACTCCCCATAGCCCAGTAAATGAACGGGAAATTCGGCGATACCGTGTAATTTTCAGGGGCAACTCCGTATTGCATGAAAATTTGGATTTAGGTTCTACTTACCCTCCACTTCAAAGTTGAAATTGTGCCGTTGGTTGCTTTTACTTGGGGGGTGACAGTCACCCCTTCTCGGGGGTGAAAAAACATACGTTCAAGATAAGACCGGAAATGGTTAAATTGACTGATTTTAAGCAACTTCTGTTATATAGAGTTTCTTACGTAAGTCAATACTTTTCGAGTTATTTGCCATTGAAAATGTTGATTTTTCGACAAAAAAACTACGTTTTCAGACGGTTTTTCGCAAATAACTCAAAAATTAAATGTTTTATAAAAAAAATATCCTTAGCAAAAGAGTAGCTTATAAAAAAACCCAAAAAAATGGTGTATCTGTAAAGTCTATCAATTAAATAAAAACAAAGTTGTAGCTCATGAAAAATACGTTTTTATTCGTCTTATCCCAAATCGAATATTTCAAGGTAAATCACAGAAAAATTAAGCACTTTTCAGGAAAACCTATCTAAATTTTTTTAAAGTGTTTATAAAAAGCTTTGTTTTAATTGTTAACAAAAGTTTTAGCATTAAAAATAAGCGAGTTACGCTCAAATGAAAGTTGGCTCTCTTTTTTTTTTGTAAAAAATCATGAAAATCTCGCCGTGTTTATCTTCCCAAATGAAATTAATCGCTACCGCTTTACAAACAATTTACTTACCTATCTATTTTTTATATGATCTGTCAGTCTCGCCGGTTTAAAGTGTCTATTTTTGAAAGGGTTATAATTGAGAAACCTTGAATGGGTCACTAATCACGAGTGTATGCAAATTTTGAACAGTCATATCTTAACCAATTTTTGTCTTACGGAGAAACAAAATGAGACTAGCATATTTATAATAGCGAAACCTACAGTTTTTTACTCTTTAAGATTTTTCTTATCACTAATACTTTTTAAGTTATTTTGAAAAAATGAAATTTTTCAAAAATTTTTGGAAAATTTTTTTTTATTATAAAACCGAATGCTTTCAAAAATAAGCACATCAAACCAATCAAACTTACAGATCATATAAACAATACACATACAGTTAAAATAAATGGTAAAGCCAAACGATTAATTTCATTTAGGGTGCTAAATAGAGGGAGGTTTTCAAGATTTTTTTTACCAACAAAAAGGGGTCAAGATTTTTTTCAGTGAAACTCGTTTATTTTTGATACTTTAAAAATGTTAATTAGGTTTTCCCGAAAAATGCTTCTTTCTTCGGTGATTTCGCGTTGAATTGTTCGATTTGGAATTAGACGAATAAGAACGTATATTTTACGAGCTACAACTTTGCTTCTACTCAATTTGTAGACTTTACTGGTACAACATTTTGTTCATTTTTTTATAGGCTACACTTTTGCTAAAAATATTTTTTTCGATAAAATATTCACTTTTTAAGTTATTTGGGAAAAACAGTCTGAAAACGTAGTTTTTTTTGTCGAAAAATCAACATTTTAAATCGCGAATAACTCGAAAAGTATTCACTTACGTAAAAAACTTTATAGAACAAAAGGTGCTTAAAATAAGTCAATTTATCCATTTCCGGGCCTTATTTTAAACACGCGTTTTTCACCCCCGAGAAGGGGTAAATGTCACCCCCCAAGTAAAAGCAACCAACGGCACAAATTCAACTTTGAAGTGGAGGGTAAGTAAAACCTAAATCCAAATTTTCATGCAATTCGGAGTTGCCCCTGGAAATTACACTCCAAAACGGTCATTTATTGGGCTAGCAGATTAAGACACTCGGCCGATATCAAGTAAAGGTACCAGTCTCTTATTCTGGGGAACTCCATCCGAATTATCTTGCAACGGATAGTACACACTACCTTTTTCTATCCTTGCTCTACCTCAGTTCCAATCCAGAGTCTTGAGTTGTGTGATGTTTGTTTAGTGAAATTATTTTAATTATGGGGGAAATGCAGCTGCTTTCTTTTATTATTTTAATTATACCGATACTACGTCTAAGGAAAGAAGCGACGAAGAGGGAAAAGGCAAGATTGTCAAGAGAACGGGTTCTAAAAAGAAGCCAGTATTCTCACGTCTCGTTACTGAAAGAACTGAGAGGCAAACCAGATAACTTAAGCAGTTATTTACGAATGGACACCTCAGTCTATTGTCAAATGCTAGAGTTGGTAACACCATATATATTAGGGTGGTGCGAAAAAAGTCAAGTTGATAATTCCGTGTCGCTATAGTGCGAAAAATTGCGATTGGTAATTACAAGAAAAACAAAAAAAGAATTATTCAAATCGGACTTTATCTTCCGATCCCGCAACAGGCCTAAAGATTATGAAAAATATAAAATTTTACTTTTTTTCAAAAAATTTTTATTCATCCTTTGTGTACGTTTTATTTATCGTTATAGTAAAATTTATTTACAGTTTGCATGGTAGAGTAATAAAAAAAATAGATTTACGCATTTAACGAATATCTTCCGATCCCGCAAGGTCAATCAAAATCTATAAAAATTTAAAATGTTTAATGATTTTGATAATTTAAAAAACATTTAGTTATCTCATTTTTCTGTTACATTGTGAAGCTCCTCGCTTGTTTAGATATAGTATGACAATATTTAAACAACCCAGAACTCAAAACGAGGGGGTAGTTGCAGTTCTAGCTCCACACGCACCCCTCTCTCCAACCAACCAATGATTGTGTGTTTTTTACATTATTTACATATGTACATTTCTTTTTCATCTGTTTGTGTCCAGATCTTAAACATCAACTTTGTATTGTGATTTCTTGGTAAAATCTGGCAGCATGAACCTTGATTTAAATATTTTCCTGATGAATCCATCTGTTGGTTGCGGCCCACATACATTAGCATTAGACGGTGCTTCCGTGGGCAACTTTAGACACTGCGCATCAGCTTGCATGTGGCAGGGATAGTTTTTGTACATTCCAGTCTAGCATGTCTACCCATGTAATGCAAGAAGTTATATCTTCATTTGAAACTCTTCGAAGAACTGGTGAAGAAGGTAGTTTTGTAACATTCCAGTCTATTATTTCAGTGTAGTCCTGTGCTTGAAATTTTAAAGTAGGAGGGAGAATTTTTCTAATACTTTTGCCCTTGGCTTTAGTCTGTCCGGCTTTTAACACTCTCCTTGGCCCTAGCTCTCTAATGTGTTTCCTTTCTCCCTACTACTTGAAATTTTGAAGCACAGGACTAAACTAAAATAATAGACTGGAATGTTGCAAAACTATCTTCTCCACCACTTCGTCGAAGAGTTTCAATGAAGATATAACTCCCTGTATTACATCGGGCTACATGTCAGACTGGAATGTACAAAACTATCCCTGCCACAAGCCAGCTGATGAGCAATGTCTAAAGTTGGCCACGGAAGCATTGTCTAATGCTAATGTATGTGGTCCTCAATCAAGAGATGGATGGCATCAGGACAACACTTAAATCAAGGTCCATGCTGCCAGATTTCACCAAGAAATCATAATGCAAAGTTGGTGTTTAGGAGCTGCACACAAACAGATGAAAAAGAAATGTACATATTTAAATAATGTAAAAAACACACACTCATAAGTTGGTTGGAGAGAAGGGTGCGTGTGGAGCTATAAGTGCAACCACCCCCTCGTTTTGAGATCTGGGTTGTTTAAATATTTTCATACAATATCTAAACAAGCGAAGAGCTTCACAAGGTAACAAAAAAAATGAGATAACTAAATGTTTTTTCAAAATCATCAAAAATTTCTATAATTTTTATAGATTTTGATTGACCTTGCGGGATTGGAAAATATCCGTTGAATGCGCAAAACAATTTTTTTAGTACTCAACCATGCAAAATGTAACACATATTACTGTAGCGACAAATAAAACGTACTCGAAGGATAAATAAAAATTTTTGCAAAAAAGGTAAAATTTTATTTTTTTTTCATAATCTTTATGTCCGTTGCGGGATCGGAAGATAAAGTCCGATTTGAATAATTATTTTTTTGTTTTTCTTGTAATTATCAATCGCAACTTTTCCGCACTATAGCGATATGGAATTATCAACTTGACTTTTTTCGCACTACCCTAATACATATTGAAAGAAGACACCTTTTGGGGATGGCTCCAGGTCAAATTTTTTTAATTCTTGTGTATTTTATTAAACACTATATTTATAATTTTTTTCAGATTTTTCAGTAAGGTTCGCAACCTTCAAAAATCCAAAAAACTGTTTTTAGGAGGTTTTTGGAGGTTTGAGCGTGTTTTTCCCATTTTTAAATATTTTAACTCACTCAGTTAGTTTAATTGTCATGTAGCCTATAATAAAACTATAGTTTTATCTATTTATATACCTATCAAATAGGGAAACGCCCCAAAAACCCTCTAAAAGATAGTTTTCGGATTTTTTAAAATGGCGAAGGAGTTTTGAACCTGAAAAAATTTAGAAATATAGTGTTTGATAAAATATATAAGATAAATAAAAAAATAAGAAAAAACATTTTTAAGAAACGCTTTTCTTTAGTTACGAGTGATTAAAATTAAAAGTATTATAAAAAAATCAACTAAAAAGCAGAAAATAAAAAATAATTGAAAAAATCTAACACATTCGTCAAAGAAAAGCGTGGCGCGTATTCATCGAATAAACGGTTTTCGCCCCACGCTTTTCTTTAACGAATGTGTCAGATTTTTTCAATTTTTTTTATTTTTGCTTTTTAGTTGATTTTTTTTGTAATATTTTTAATTTTAGTCACTCCTAACTAAAGAAAAGCGTTTCATAAAAATTTTTTTTTTCATATTTTTTATTTTTTACTTTTTAGTCTTACACTTTTCAAACATTAAAATATATCGTCATGTTTATTAAAATATTATGTATAAAATATAAAACATATGATGTACTAACATGAAAATTAGTCGGAATCGCAAAAAATTTGAAACCTTATTGTTTATTAATGAAGCATAACGTAAACCATTAACGTAAAAAGTGAAATTATGTATTGCTTATATCACTAGCTACACAATCCGCCAAGGTTTCAAGTTTTTACATTGTAAAAAACAAGAGAATTTAAGCTTTTTCCATTAAAATCGTTTTTTTTTATTTTAACAATTAATAAATATGAAAAAAAAATTTTTTATTAACTATTCGTGTATTGTTTCCACGAATGCTTCTTCTTCTTCTTGTGCCACTCCTATCGGAGATTGTAAATCATCAAGGCTACCCTGACTTTGTTTACAGCTGACCTAAAAAGTTCATTAGTGGTGCAGCCAAACCACTCTCTCAAATTCCGCATCCACGACATTCTTCTACGGCCTGGATTCCGTTTTCCTTCTATTTTTCCTTGCATTATATTTTATTATATTATATTTATCCACGAATGCATATTAGAGTGGGTCGAAAAACAATAATGTTTCATTTTTTAATCGCTATACCGCGGAAAACTTGCCTTTGGGGTATATAAGTAAAATTCAGAATAAAATAAAGTTATATATTGAACACCCAGCTAGCGCATCACACTTAAAATTTAGTTTTTTTCAGAAATCAAGACATTTTTCAATTATTTTTACAATCTTTAGCCAATAATATTTAAACGTGCTATAGTGAAAACTGTTTAGTTAATATTTTAAAAAATAGGAAATAAATTTGAAACAGACAATATCTTTTAATTTGCGGTAGCGCAAAATACCCAAAAATTGTTAAAATTCACATATTAGCACCTTAAAAGAAGGCGTGGTCTAGTATGTTGTGTTGGGTGTTATTAGCACAATCCCTTTTTTGTTCTTTTATTTTACACTCCATTTAATTGGAATAGAATTATTATAGTGTGTTTAAAGTTATAAAGGATATAAATAAAACAACTTATATTTTTAATAACATGTTTAATTGAAACAAAAAAGAAACCAAATTATAGCCAAACAATGTCAACAAATTAAATAAAATTTTAAATTTAGAAAGAGTCTTTTACTTACTATTTCTGAGTGGGTACGTTGAAGCTGCGATTGCTGTCAAACTTTGGCATCGAAGCTCTGGATGCTACGGCAGATCGTATGAAACCATCTCATTACTTAGCACCGACGACTGTTTTAGATGTTTCAGTCACTAACTTGACGCATCGTTCAACGGCTTGAGTATAACATGGAAATTTTCCAAAGTTCCAATCCTCGGGTGTTTCACCAGCGTGATTTTAGCCCAAACTTCATCATCAGAGACTCTCCGTAACAGTGATGTTGGTGTAATTTCAGTGGTGTTCCAATCAAATAATTCAGTAGAGTCAGTCGCATGAAACGTGATTTTTGGAGGTCGAAAAACCCTAATTGTTTCTGTTCTGTAGCTAACATCCTTGCTTTGATTATTCTTCGGAATCCTAATTCTCTTATGTGTTTCCTTTCATCCACTATCATCCTCAGTAGCAAATTTTCTGGGTGGGAAAAAATATATTTCTTTCGATTACAGAATCAACTACTTTAATCAAATTCTCTGGTAGAAATCTGGTTGATTTGATAGTCTCAAAAACGTGTTCAGGTACATCTGTTATGTATTTGCTGTACTTTATTTTGACCCATACAGGCATGTTTGATTTAAAAATGAAGGATACTAACAATTTATGTTCAACTGAAGACGTTTCCACACTTACATACAGTCTCAAAATTCTGTTAGCTGTAGTCAACCATCGAGAGTGGGAAAGTGGACCCGGTTCTCGAACAGATAAGTCCTCAGGGCCTGACTTTATCGCACAACTTATGTCTAGAAGATACTATTCATCTTTACTCAAAAGATTGCGATTAACTAGTCCTCCTAGTGGTTAGGAACGAGATGGTTTCATAAGATCTGCCGTAGCATCCAGAGCTTCGATGCCAAGGTTTGACAGCAGGCGCAGCTCTGCTCAGAAATAATGAGTAAAACACTCTTCCTAAAGTCAGAATTTCATTTAATTTGATGACATTGTTTGGCTACAATTTGGTTTCTTTTTTGTTTAAATTAAACATATTATTCAAATTATAAGTTGTTTTATTTATATCCTTTATAACTTTAAACACACTATAATAATTCTGTTCCAATTAAATGGGGTGTAAAGTTAAAGAACAAAAAATGGTTTGTGCTATTAACACTCAACACAACATACTAGACCACACCTTCTTTTAAGGTGCTAATATGTGAATTTTAGCAATCTTGAGTATTTTGCGCTACCGCAAATTAAAAGATATTGTCTGTTTCAAATTTATTTCCTATTTTTTAAACTATTAACTAAACAGTTTTCACCATAGCACGTTTAAATATTATTGGCTAAAGATTGTAAAAATAATTGAAAAATGTCTTGATTTCTGAAAAAAACTAAATTTTAAGAATGATGCGCTAGCTGGGGGTTTAATATATAACTTTATTTTACTTTGCATTTTATTTATATACCCCAAAGGCAAGTTTTCCGCGGTATAGCGATTAAAAAATGAAACATTATTGTTTTTCGACCCACCCTAATGCATATGTCTGCAAATTTTCATTCATTTGCATTGAAGAAAAGGCAGCCAATAAAATTGTTTGAGGTTATGTACACTCAACCTATGAGTCCATAAAAAATGGACATGTTTTGTAAAGACCTTAACTATGCGTGCAAATTATTTAAAATTTTAAAATTGATTGCATCCTACCTAAAAAAAAAATAAAAACCAAAAATGCAGTTTATCTACTCTATGTCATATTATGTATAAATTTTTAGTTTGTGAAAACTGTCATTAGAGATAGCAGTGCGTGAAGGGTTTAAAGTGTGCGTGAAGTAACAATGTATTTTAAATGGGATTTACTTTTTCGCACACTTTCAATCGGTTTTTTGGCACACTTTCATATAATCAAATATCCTTAACTTTCGCGTTGTCATGGTGATGACAATATGAGCAATGACTTACAACAAAATTTTTGACAGTTTTGTGCTTTGAAAGTAGTTAGGATTATTTAATGACAAAGTTATAAAAATTGTAGAATAGAAATGATTTCCAGTGACGAAGAGTTACAGTCTTTTTATTTGTTTATCGTAGATAAAATATTATCTGAAACTGTGCGTGAAGTACCTTTTGCGAACTTACGCCATGTATAGCACTCAGAGCATGTTGTAGCTCGTGCTCTAAAAATCGCGTGCGATCGCAAAAAGCATACTTCACGCACTGTTTCATAAATAACTATTTTGCTGGTGGGCAAGGGGGAAGCGGGCGGTGGGTTAAATATAGGCTAAGGCTTATTTGTTAATCACTTAGAACTTATCACTAAAAAAATCAAAAATTGAATTCTGGTTGTGAGCGAGGGTACCTTTTAATTTAATTATCCCGTCCATAATTGGAAAGTTTGATGTGCTAACACAGTTGATGTTTACTAACACATACATTTCTTCTAATGTTTTATAATAAAAGTGTTTATAATTAAATTTGTACCCATTTTCAAAGTTTTTGCTACGTCTCGTAAAAATGACGAAGGTCCACCTAAACTGCCAGTAAATAATTATCCAAGTTTCAAGGGCTCATATACAATTTAAATCAATTTGGTATGGGATATTTTGGGTCAATTTTATTTTTCCTTGTTTAATTTTCCAACCCTTAAAAGAACCCCTCTCTTTATAAAATAAAAAAAGCTAGAAATGCATTTGAACAAAGCTAGAAATGCATTGTAGCCCAATAAATGACCGTTTTGTAGTGTAATTTTCAGGGGCAACTCCGAATTGCATGAAAATTTGGATTTAGGTTCTACTTACCCTCCACTTCAAAGTTGAATTTGTCCCATTGGTTGCTTTTACTTGGGATGGTGACAGTCACGCCTTCTGAAGGGGTGAAAAACGCGTGTTTAAAATAAGCCCGGAAATGGATAAATTGACCGATTATAAGCAACTTTAGTTCTATAAAGTTTTTTACGTAAGTCAGTACTTTTCGCGTTATTCGCAATTGAAAATGTTGATTTTTCGACAAAAAAACTACGTTTTCATACCGTTTTTCGCAAATAACTCAAAAAGTAAATATTTTATCGAAAAAAATATTCTAAGCAAAAGTGTAGCTTATACAAAAAAACAAAAAAAAATGGTGTATCAGTCAAGTATATAAATTGAGAAAAAGCAAAGTTGTAGCTCATGAAAAATACGTTCTTATTCGTCTAATTCCAAATCGAATAAGTCAACGCGAAATCACCGAAAAATTAAGAACTTTTCGGGAAAAGCTTATTAACATTTTTTTGAAGTACCTAAAAAACATTTATATTTGTTTTTACAAAAATCTCTAGCACCAAAAATAATCGGGTTACACTGAAAAAAAAAAGTTGCCCCCTTTTTTTGGTAAAAAAAAATTGTAAAAACCTCCCTCTATTTAGCACCCTAAATAAAATTAATCATCACCGCTTTATCATTTATTTTAACTGTATGTATATTGTTTATATGACCTTTAAATTTGATTGGCTTGAAGTGCTTATTTTTAAAACAAATTGGTTTTATAGTAAAACAAAATTATCTAAAAATTTTTGAAAAATTTTTTTTTTAAAATACCTTAAAAGTGTTAATGATAAGAAAAATCTTAAAGAGTAAAAAAATATAGGTTTTGTTATTGTTAATATCCCAGTTTCATTTTGTTTTCCGAAAGACAAAAATTGGTTAAGATATGGCTGTTCAAAGTTTGCAGACACTCGTGATTAGTGATCCGTTCAAGCTTTTTTAACTATAACCCTTTCAAAAATAAGCACTTTAAGCCGGTGAAATTGACAGATCATATAAAAAATAAATAAGTAAGTAAATTGTTTGTAAAGCGGTAGCGACTAATTTCATTTGAGGAGCTAAACACGGGGAGATTTGCATGATTTTTTTTTACAAAAAAAAAAGAGGGCCAACTTTATTTTGAGCGCAACTCGCTTATTTTTAATGCTAGAAACTTTTATGAACAATTCTAATAAATGTTTTTATAAACAGTTTAAAAAAATTTAAACATGTTTTTCCCGAAAAGCGCTTAATTTTTCGGCGATTTCACCTTGAAATATTCGATTTGGAATTAGACGCACAAGAACGTATTTTTCATGAGCTACAACTTTGTTTTTACTCGATTGATAGACTTAACTGATACACATTTTTTTCAGTTTTTTATAAGCTACACTTTTGCTAAGGATATTTTTTTCGATCAAGTATTTACTTTTTGAGTTATTTGCGAAAAACCGTCCAAAAACGTAGTTTTTTGTCGAAAAATAAACATTTTCAATCGAAAATAACTCGAAAAGTATTGACTTACATAAAAAACTCTATAGAACAAAAGTTGCTTAAAATCAGTCAATTTGTCCATTTCGGGTCTTATCATGAATATATGTTTTTTCACCCCCGAGAAGGGGTGACTGTCACCCCCCAAGTAAAAGCAACCAACGGCACAATTTCAACTTTGAAGTGGAGGGTAAGTAGAACGTATATCCAAATTTTCATGCAATTAAGAGTTGCCCCTGAAAATTACACGGTATCGCCGTATTTCCCGTTTCATTTACTTGGCTATTGATAATTTTTTGTTATTCACATTAAAAATATATTTTTTGTAATTTTACAACCCTTAAAACATCCCTCAGAATGAAATTAAAAGTAGAGAAAAAATTGCTTTGAAAAAATGTAATAAAATGTATAAAAAAGTGCATAAAAATATGTAAAAAAAATTTCTTCTTCTTAAAGTGCCTATCCGTTCCGGATGTTGGCGATCATCATGGCTATCTTGACTTTGTTTACCGCAGCGCAAAGCAGTTCAGTGGTAGTCGTGTTATACCACTTTCGTAAATTTTGAAGCCAGGAAATGCGTCTTCTTCCCGGTCTTCTTTTACCATTTACCTTCCCTTGGAGAATCAGTTGGAGAAGGCCGTAACGTTCTTGATTTCTCATTACATGTCCTAGATATTCTAATTTTTTTGTTTTGATGGTTATGAGAATTTCACACTCTTTCCCTATTCTACACAGGTCTTCCACATTAGTAATTCGGTCAACCCAGGATATACGTAAGATGCGCATATAACACCACATTTCTAAAGCTTCGAGCCGATTCATAGATGCAACAGTTAGTGTCCACGCTTTCATTCCGTAGAGCAGAACTGTGATTATATAGCATTTCCACAGACGGTATTTTGTTTTTAATGATATGCCTCGACTGTTAAAAATGGGTCAATTGAAAAAAAATTTAGACATTAAAAAAACAGTCATGTCACTAACTATCACTGTCGTCAATGTTGTTTGTTCCTTACTCATCTTTGTTATAGATTGGAGCACTGTTTTGGCAGTTAACACCAGCACATCTCCCATATGCAGCGTTATAAAAAAGTCCGATCTTACTGCAGGTACATGACGCGCTGTATCCTCGCGATGTATCCTCGCGCTGTATCCTCTTTTGTAGTTGCAAAAAAAATTTTGTAGTAATGCCTGCGGCGTATGTAATTTATACATTGTTATATCCCCAATCAATTGAACTAAGAGAATTCTGGTTGCATTCTCCTCCAAAGCATCTAATGTAGGTACCAGTGATGCAAATTTTACAGAAGTGCTTTTCACCAGCAGTATGAAAAGTGAGTATTCGGTTTACCGAGATCCCATTAACCTTCCGATGACCAACCATTTTTTGTTACACGGATGACTAGGGGGGGGGGGGGAATGACCCCAGGTCAAAAATTACAATTAACAAAAAAATGAAGTTTTTTTTTAATTTTTATTTTTTTTTTATGGCATGGACTTTATGTCATTCAGCTATAGTGTCATGTGTAGTGTGTATGTTGAATAAGTGTCTTGTTATTTTGCAAAGTCGACGTCATTAGCTTAAAACTACTTGGAATTACACATAATAGACACTATTTTACTAAACATCAACTTCAGAATATATTTTTTAAACTAAAAGGGAAGTTCCCTAGGTTGGCTGTATACCATATAGTTAAAAAACTCTAACAAGAAGTAAAACCACTTCTATGTAAATTGGTATATTTATTAAAACTTAAAAAATCCCAATATATTGAATAAAATATGTCCAATTCAGAACGTTTTCAGACCTATCGGTCCATCATCAGTGAATGTGCATACTTGCTAAATAGCCCCAGAACCAAACAATGGTTGAATTTAAAATTCAATTTACATTATTTAAAAATAATATTAAACAGGCTAAACGCCGATGTTAAAGGATATCGCCTATGGGAACATGGTGAAACCCTACCAAAACCTCAATCAACCATCTTAGGCCAACTTTGACTATAAAGTTGGCCTAATACACATCAATGCAAAATATTTAGTTTTTAAAAGGTAAAGGGTTAGGGATACAAGAAAGCTAAATACATACTCGTTATATCAACCAAAAATAGTAATATCTCTGACATGCTATGGTAATAAACAGATTTAAATTTTTTGTCAATAAAACCCTAGATTTTTTTTATAAAATCACTTTTTTTTCGTATCTATATCACTTTCGAGTTACACGGAGGAAAATGCAGAGTTTTAAGAAAATTTAAAAATGCGCCGTATATTAGATCTTTTATCATCGTCATTAGGATTTTCAAAAACAATACATTTTAAAGTAGTCCAACTTTTTGAATATAGAAATAATACTAAAATAAAAGTTACTGTTGAATAAAACTGATGATGTATTTAAATTCTGATGGATGCGGGTCAAATACTGCTCAGGTTTTCATCAAGTTTTTGGACCATATCTCGCTTATATTAGTTTAAATGCAATCGATATATTTAACAGTACTCATTTCAAAAGTCTATTTAAACCATACAAAATTACTCGTAGCATTAGACAGATTAGTGAAAAAACGCGATTTTTTCGATTTTTTGCACCCCATTAAACATAGTCGACATAAGATTACAAAATTTGATTTTTTAGAACATTGAAAAAAAAAGCTTCAACACGCAGATCTTTTAATGTTAAAAACTGAATTTGTTGCTTCGCAAATTGCAAAATAAAACAACGCTTTATTAATATTTTAATTGCTATTTATACCGTCAAAAATTGTAATAAGCATCAAAAAATCATATTGATTATAAAAACTAAAAGTTTTGCTTCAACACGTTTTATTTGACAAAATTAATTGTGTTTTTACTGTGCATGTTACCATGGAAACGGCGATCACATATATGGATAACCGGCGGTGAACCCGTGAGGAAAAATATTTCTCACTGCAGTGGCCGAATTTTCTCACTGCGTGATAAATTGTTCGTTTTGAATATGAGTAAGTAGTGATAGAAGTTGCACATTGTATAGCATCCATAAAAAAAAAGAATGTGTGTGTACTTTGTACGCACGTAAGAAGTTATACTTCTATTATATGATTATATGAATATATGATTATAAACGAAATTAATATACTTTTTATTTATATTTTATTTAAATATTAAATTAATTTATACTTAATACTTCTCAAACATTTTTATTAAAACAGTGCCAAAAATTAAAATAATAAAAAAATAAAACACACACAAACACATTAAAAATGCCACAAATGATTTCTGAACATTAATTGTCGGAAAAATTTTTAACTAAATACGTATTTTCTGAAAATAAAATTATATAATAAATATACTTACAATCATAAAATGTATAAAAAAAAATAAAAAAATAAAAGTTTCTATTGGGATTCGAACCAACTTACCACGCGGCTGGTATTTGCGTTGTATTGGGATTCACCCGCATTAAAACTGCACCACAGAGGCAGCTTGTCATTATGTGCGAAGATCGTCTAACTAAACAGATTAACCTTTTGACATTTTTAACTTATGTAAATCAAATTATTTTGATTTTGAATTGAAATGATTTAGAATTGAAAAAATACAACAAAACATAGGGTAAGAAGACAATATATTAGGTGAATATTGATATAAATTTTGATGGTAATCAAATTATGTAAAAAAAAGTATTACATACTACTTATGTATTTTGGTAGGTTCAAGGTAGGTATCGGAGCCCGTATAACGACTAATACATTTCGCAATCACTTGCGTCGTGCAAAGTGGCTATGTTCAAATATCATAACAAAATTGGATGAACTATTTATAAAACACTTACCAGTGAAAGATTCTTTAGCTTTGAATAAGCGAGATCTGCGGCACTCATACTAGGCACAGTTTGATGAGCTTTCACATTGGCATGCAACAATCATCTCTTCTATGTAAATAAGTCCAAAAATATAATATGAAAACTATTTAAAAAGGCAGTATAACCATTAACTAACTTTTTGTTTGTTGTTTCTCTTCCTACAAATTTTAAAACGCAACAAGCATACATTATAACCAAACACAGTCCCACAGCTGTGCCACAGCTGCCATATTGGATAATTTTTGTCATGTCATTTGAACATCCAATCAGAACAAAGTTATAATGCGCATGCGCCCGGTCGCTAGGTTTTCCCATATAAAATTTCACCGTCATTACGCCCGTAAAGAAGTATAACTTCAAAAATCTTTTTTATTTTTTTCTACGGACAATATTTTTAAAGTTATTCTAAATCATTATAAACTACAAAATTTTAAACATTTAGCATTAGGATTTTTGACTATATTAGATAATTTTTTTATCTTTTTTTAATACATTTTGACAGTATCACTCTGCTACTTTTATTTGGCATACGCAGAACTGCCCTATCTTCATTATTTTCTGTCTTATGTTATTGCAAAACAAAGGTCTCTGGGATAAACAGATAGAATAAATTTTCAACTAATTTGTTAAGAAGTACCCCAATACCCAACTTTAAGTGAAATAAATAAAGTTCTAAGTTAGTTTTAGTAAAGTTATTAACAAATAACGATATTCACTCATTTTGCAGTTTGCGAAGCAACAAATTAACTTTT
This sequence comes from Diabrotica virgifera virgifera, assembly GCF_917563875.1. Classification (NCBI taxonomy): domain Eukaryota; kingdom Metazoa; phylum Arthropoda; class Insecta; order Coleoptera; family Chrysomelidae; genus Diabrotica; species Diabrotica virgifera. Next base: position 66,617,348 of record NC_065448.1, on the reverse strand, counting down.
AATTTTTCAAAAATCGGCATCTTGGAGGTTTTCAATGTTCTAAAAAACTAAATTTTGTAATTTTATGTCAAGTATTTAGCTTTTTAATGGAGTGCAGAAAATCGAAAAATCGCGTTTTTTTGTACTAAATTGTTAAGAATTAACAAACGGACGAGAACTCTATAAATTACATACTCGTAGCGAGCTGTTGAAAGGTATCATACAAACGTTATTTTGATAGTCTGTTTAGTTTTGGAATTAGCAGTGGTACACTATCTGAAATTAAATTTTTAAAAGTAGTGCACATAAGTTAAAGTGTTATCTAGTCTGTTTGGTGAATTTGGCTCCAGAAAAATATATCTAGGCCTGCTCTAATAAATAATTCATCGTTTTGCAAGGTCAGATATATTTACATTAATTATATTATCTATCACTCGCGCCATGTCAACTAGTCAAACCTGCCCTAATTGTTTGAAAGAGATCGACGACCGTGAACTTTCGGCCCTACAATGTGATGCCTGCAAAAGAGGAATTCACCTGGCATGTACCGAGCTTCGCCTAGATCAGGGGTCACCAATTATGTTCCCTCAGGGTCCGTTTCGCAAACCTATGACACTTACGGGTCCGGATTGAATGCTACCTGTGTCTGGTTGTTCTAATTCGGTTTACTATGTGCGGATTCTTATTAAAAAATATCCCCGTTAAATAAATCTGAAGGGTGCCGGGCGAAATTTTTGGACAGAACTTGTTTAACAATTTGTTTTTGACGAATTCAAAATATCACCTTTTTGGCTCCGAAAATATGTTTTTAGCATTTTTGGGGCCATCTTAAACAAAAAAGATCTGTCATTATTTTCAAAGTTGATAAATTTCGAGTTTTAGCGATTTAACCCTTAGTTGCCTGATTATAAAAATAATACAAAATTTTTAAATTTGTGGATGAAATATGTTTAAAAATACATTCAAAAAGAAGTATAATTTTTTTCAAAATTTTTCAAAACCTTTTACGCAAAAAAACAGATGCGGAAATTTAAAGTACCGTCAGGCTGTGTAGAGTAATTTAGTGTAGGTAGTAAGTTATTAGGTGACTAATGATAATAATTTAGTGTAGGTAGAAAGTTATTAGGTGACTAATGATAAATACGGAGATTTTTATCCATTTATTTGTAAAAAATATATCAACATTCAACATCGTGATATATATTGAAACAGTTCTTCTTCTCATTAGAACACAGATAAACTTTGCAGGTAGAACATGTTGAATGAGGTCGCATACCTCACATCTACCTCTTTGGGCACCATATTTTACCCAGTGGGAGCCTCTATTTGAAAGGCGTACATCGGATGGGACTGAATAATATGTTTCTCTTCTTCTTTAAGGGTACACATCACTATTCGGTCTTCGTTGTTTTGATGGAGTTTGCTGAAGTTTGTGAGCCATCAGGCCCATAGCAACTCCTCTTCGAGAACCTAAAAAAAATTGGTTTTCTCGCATGTCGCAGAATATTATATAAGCATTAACGAATGCTATATCTATTAATCCCCAAAATAGCCTATGCCACCACTTCTTACTGCGTCTGTCTAGTCCATAAGCAGTTCTCAAACGATCAGCATGGTCAACACCCCCCATGAATTTATTGTAATCTTTTACAATCATGGGAGCAACAATAGCCTTAGCACCATCTTTTTGGGTCCTTTGAACAGTTATCTCCTCACAACCGTGGTAATTACTAGCGAAGTGAATAATTTTATTATCCTTCCATTTCCACACTCCAATTAATATCCATCGACGAAATCCTGTAATCAAAATCTCCGCGCTTCATGGACTTATCAGCTGTCAAGTTCTTAGGAAGAAACTTTTTAATCGGTCTAATTGTTCCACATGCTAAAGTTTGTTTACTTTTTAACTTCTCTAACAAGGGTATGGAGGTAAAGTAGTTATCGAAATAAATCATTCTTTGCTTTCCCAATTTTTCTTCAGTAAAATGCTGAACTACACGGGCTCTTAGTCCAAAGTCCTTATACTTTTCTTTAACTATGCTGTGTTTTCCCTGGTAAATTTCAAATTTCATAATATAATATCCATATTGATCGGAAAGACACCATAATTTGTTGCCTAATGTACTTGAAGGTTCTGGTACAGCATTGTTAGAATTAATTAATGCCTCATCATCATTATCTGATTCTTCGTCAGTTTTGAAATTTAGGTCATCCGGTATATCATCAAATAAGAAATTGTCAACAATAGTTAATAACTCCGCATCACTTACAGGTTTCTTGCTAGTCCAGTCTTTTTTTTTTCATCTAACTTAAAAGAGAAACGGGTTAGAATATAATAAGAAGCGATAGTCACGTAACAAATTTATGTCCAGTAATAAATTACTTCCAAATGCCTGACGGTACTTTTAACTCCGCAGCGAAAAGTATCAGTTTTCTCAAACACCAGTAACTATTTATCAAAAGTAAATACTTACCTTTGCACTCAAATGTTTAGTCTAAAATATTATAATCAGTTAACAGTTATTATAATCAGTTAAAACCGAAATACCTTGATAATTTTCAATTTATTGGCCCATGTATTACAGATGACAAATCACAACACAATAGTTAGGTTATGCACTAATATCGTTATTGTTTTAGCGCTAAAACAATGTTGCCCGTTGATTGAAATTAACTTATATTATTCTCTATAAGGTATTTTAAAGTACTTATAGGAAAAAATCAAGGTAAATATAAAGATGTGTTTTATACATATTTTTAAATAAGTGGTACTTTAAAGTACCGTCCGTCAACTAATGGTCTGAAAAATGCGAAAATAAACATATTTAAAGCTTGAAAACTACATAATTTGTAAGTAAATTATTATTTTTAAGATTTTCCTTAACCTGCTTTTGCGACTGGCTTTGCTTTTACACCAATTTAGTGACATTACATTCTAAATTTAATGAACTTTATGTTATATTCGGGATTTAAAACCTAAAATAATACTAATCACAGAGCCTTGGCTAACACCAAAAAGATTCTGACAATTTATATACTATAGATGGATACTCCCTTTACAAATTTGATCGCAGCAGTCGAAGAGGGGAGGAGTGTGCATATACCTGTCATTAGAAATTTCTTAAACTTTTTCTGTTGCTCATTTGGATGTTGTTGTACCTAACATTGAACTTTTATGTATAAAAATTTCCCTTAATTCAATTGTTATTCACTTGGCGTGCCTATATCGTCCAGGTAGTACTGTCCTAGAAGATGACCTAATCTTGATTGAAAAAAGTGGATCCTTTCAAACCTTGAAAACCTTGCCTTATTTGGCGATTTCAATTTTGCTATCTCTTGGCCTTTAACTATTGTAGGCAATGAACTAACAAATGCGAGAAACATTTTTACAAACTTTCTTTAAAGTTCTAATCTACACCAATTGATTACCAATCCAACTTGTTTCAGAATTAACAACTTGTCATCAACGTTGGATTTGATTTTTACAAATGATGACCAATTGCTTACAGAACCGGTGATTCGCACTCCAGTGGCGAATGGGAATTCTGACCATGTAGTTATCACGACAGACATACAGTTTATTACGGAATAAAACCATCTTAGTGAATATATAGACGAAATAACAAATTTTGAAAACCTTTCTCTTCAGTTGCGTGATGTTGATTGGCCGTTACTACTGGGAAGTTTAGAACATCCGGAAGAAGTTTGGAATAATTTTATTAACATCATTGACAACTACAAAAGACTCAACACTACAAAAAAAACATATTATAGGAGCAAAGTTAAGCCGTAATTAACGGTGAATTGATATTACTTATAAGATACAAAAGAAAATTATGGCGAAAATACAAACGTACAGGTGATGGACGTGACTTGCAAACGCACAAAAAATACAACAGGAATACTAAAAAAGTATATCAACAAAGCCGAAATGGCGTATGAATAATCTATTGTAAGCTGCAACGACTCTAAAAAAACTGTATAAATATGCTGGGTCTGCTATGTCTTCTAAAGTGTCCATTCCACTGTTAAAAAATAATGATGAAACGATTTGTCAGAACACGTATGAGGTCGCTAACATTCTTGCAGATACTTTTTCTAAAGTTTTTGCTATTGAACCGTCTCAAAATCAGTTTCCTTTAATTAGTAATCACCGAGTTATTCCCAAAATTAATTATATCGATTTTACACCTGAAATAATTCAGCGCCATATTGACAAATTAAAAAACAACTCATCTCCAGGGCCCGATAAAGTTTCTACATTATTTTTGAAAAATGTTCAGATGTCCCCTCTGTTCCACTATCAGTAATAATGCGTTCATCTTTTAGTGTACACACACTCTTTGCCTTCAATTTGAAAGAGTGTTTCGGTGACACCTATGTTTAGAAAAGAAAATAAGTTATATCCCAATAATTATAAACCAATAAACCTTACACCTGTGATTTGTAAAGTTATGGAATCAATTATCACATACTGTCTTTCAGAATTTTTATTTCGAAAAAAAATTAATCCTCTACAACAACATGGCTTTGTGAAAAGTCGATCAACCATGACTAATTCACTCTGGTGTGTTAATGAATGGACAGCAGCGTTAGATAAAAAACGACCTGTGGATGTAATATATTTAGACTTTGCAAAAGCATTTTGATCGAGTACCAAGAAGAAAATTGATGTATAAACTAAAATATTTTAGCATTCGCGGACAACTTCTTGAGTGAAATAATGATTTTTTAACAAATCGGGAGTATTGTGTTAGAGTTGGCAAGTCTCTGTCATCTAAAAAACCAGTTTTAAGTGGTGTTCCAGAAGGATCTGTTTTGGGTTCACTACAATTTGTGTTGTATACTAGTGACGTTGAATCTCATATCAAATCTAGAAAAGCTTTCTACCCGTGGTTTTACATTTGGGAAAAAATAACCCGCGTTTGTCTGACTCGATAGACGGGCATTTACTGGATACTGTGGAATCAATAGTGACCTTGGTGTAACAATTACTAAAAATTTGAGTTGGTCGGAGCATATTTCAAACGTTACTAAAAAAGCGAATGGTAAATTATACCTACTTAGTAAGACTTTACAAAAATATCATTTTCGGGTTCCATTCGATTGTATAAAACTTATGTCCGACCCCCATTGGAGTAGTTTGGAACGGTTTGGTGCCCAGACTTAGTGCGCGGTAGAACTTTTCTCGAAAAAATCCAAAAGAATGCCACCAGACTATCTTTCAAACAAAGCAAGCCAGATTACCAACAAAGACTTTCTTTAGCAGGGCTATCAACTTTTGAAGATCATCGACTCCGAAGTGACTTAACTATCACGTTCCGAATTTTAAAATATGGATATGGAGATTTACAACACTTGTTTTTTTATATGATCACAACAGACTACGTGGACACAATTTGAAAGTGAAGAAGGAACCCTCTTCATCGATAAGGCGCCAATATTTTCTGTATAATCGTATTTTTAGTATATGGAACAGTCTTACAACGGAAATTATAAATTCCCCATCTATCTTCTTCTTTGAGTGCCTCTCCTATCGGAGATTGGATATCATTAGGGCGATTCTAATTTTATTTACTGCTGTTTTGAACAAGTCGTTAGTGGTACAGCCAAACCACTCTCTCAAATTTCTCATCCAGGACATTCTTCTACGGCCTGGATTCCTTCGTCCTTGGATTTTTCCTTGCATTATGTTTTGTAGGAATGTGTACTTTTGTCCCCTCATCAGGTGGCCTAAGTATTCAAGTTTTCTCTTTTTTATATTCAGTAGAACTTCTGGCTTGTTATTTATTCTGCGTATTACTTCTTCATTTGTAATTTTATCCACCCAACTTATTCTTAGTATACGGCGGTAGCACCACATCTCAAAGCTTTCAAGATTTTTAATATTCCTCTGTTTAAGAGTCCATGACTCAACACCGTAGAGCAAAGTACTGAATACATAGCATTTTAACATTTTAGTTCGTAGATGAATACTAATATCACGATTACAAAATAATTTTTTCATTTTTATAAAAGTGGACCTGGCAATTTCAATACGTCTTTTTATCTCGTGATTTTGGTCACCTGTTTTATTGATAAGGGTTCCCAAGTATTTGTATTCGTTTACTTTTTCAAGTTGGGTACCGTTTATTGTGATACTAGTGTCATTTATTGGATTCTTACTGAAGGTCATATATTTGGTTTTTTTGACGTTCATCCGTATGCCGTAGTTATTACATATCTCATTCATACTTTCAACTAGATGTTGTAGATCTTCCGCTGTTCTTGCCATTATCACAGTATCGTCAGCATATCGAATGTTATTGATAACTTCTCCATTGACTATCCCCATCTATAAATGTTTTCAAAAACCAACTAGAGAGTTATTTGTTTGTAAACTGATCAGTGTTGACCACAATCTACAACTCTATAGTCTATTTGCGAAACTAATTATTATAATGTATGTACTATTTTATTTTTCTTGTAAATGGGCTTATGGGTCTTCATGACCCTATCCCTTATTTCTATGTAAAAATAATAATAATAAATTCAAAAGAGCCAGGTTTTCATCCAATAGGCTTACAACAACAGAAAAAGATGTCAGCTATATCTGAAAAGATATTTTAGTGTCCCGAACATGGTATATTTCTTGATTATTTCCCTGGTCTATAGGGTAGACTCTGTTTCTTGAGCTATTCCCTACTTATTTTGAAAATTTCAATTAAATTTATGCATTAGGACGGAAGTCGGAGCCAAATACCCTCGTTGACTGAACTATGTGGTCAAAAAAATTAATACACGAGTACAATTGAGGGCAACGCGAAATAAAATACAGGTGTATGATCAAAATTATAAGAGGTAAATTTATTTCTGTAGGTAAGCTGCGTTTTGCATGCTGAAAACCATTTGGAAAACGTCTTTATTAGAGGTAATACGGCCCCATAAATTAACTTTAATTTCACCTTTTGTTAGCACAAGTACAATTCAGATTGTTTTCAGGATATCAGATTAGACACAAGAAGGAGTAAGCCCCTTTATTGTATCATTACAAGAAAGACCTGAATTTTAGTTGGAGGGTAAATATTTGAAACTTAGAATACTCATGTTGTTATTAAGGGCGCGGGCGGCAGATCTGATTCGTTTTATGCAAAGCATATTTAATTAATGCTGAAATGTGTATTTTAAATTTATAAATCTACCCTTTTAAAACAGTTTTAATGATAAACAGTTTATAGTAATTAAATTATGCTGACGCTTTTATCAAATAATGGATATAATATTTAATATTGAACTAATTATAATCCTTCAAAAAATATACAAAAAATATTTTACATATCGTCGCCTCAAAGCAACACTAGGATATGTAAAAAAATGACTTTTGGGATAACCATTTCAAATGATTGGAAATAAACCCTTCTGTTGAGTGTAACACTAAGATAAATAAAAAGTGGAATACTTTTTTCACAATATTACATATCCTTGTGTAGCTTAATTTTTTTTTAACTCATATGCTATAATGTAACATTAAGACAACATACATATCCTACTGCTGTATTTTGTCGTTTACTAATTTTGGTCACAAAATATTAATGCAACACTAAGTTATCTTACGCATATCCTACTGTTAATGTAGTAGTTGCCGAATTGCGCATATTTGTCTTTGTTTATATTAAACGGCTTGCACCCACAATATTTATTATCTTCAGAAATCTTACCACATTTCTACTATTACATTCATATTAAAATATGTATTGTGAGAATAAAAATGAAGAATTCAGCCTCAGACAATTTAAGTTATAAAAAATCTAAAATATCCAGTATAAGTCAATATTTACATATTTAGTCTGCATTCGATGTAACCACAACTAATTCTGATTAATTTTCCATTCTCTTTTGTTTGTCATTTTCTTTGTCGAGTTTTAAAATTGTCGGAAAACATGTATATTGAGTTTATAATAATTTATCTAACAAAATGTTTGAACAAAATTGTTTTGTTTTTTATAATAAAATGTGTAAAATTTTAAACAAAACTTCAGTACAAATATAAGTTTATACAGTGAGGACGTTTGAGTTGGAATAAATTAATTATCTCGAGAAGGGGTGAATTTGGAGAGAAATCCTGAGACAGTTCGATTTTTAATTTTAAATTATTTTTTTTGCCATATTGATATAGACTTTTTGCCATATACATCATACTACTGACGTCATCCATCTGGTTGTGATGACGTAATCGATGATTTTTTTAAATGAGAGTAGGAATTGTGTTATAGCTCATTTGAAAGATTATTTAATTCTCTATTCAGTAATGTAAATATTAACATAATTATTTATACAGTATGTTCAAAAAATATTTTTTTATTAAATTATTTGACACAAAAAGAAGAATGTAAGTAATTTATTTAATTAAAAATACATTTTACTGCTGTCAGAAAAACAGGTGATAATGTTTATCTCAAAAATAAACATTACTTTTCGCTTAAATTCAATGCTCAAGCTGCTAAGCGACACGTGGGTGGCAGATTTAACATTGAATTTAAGCGAAAAACAATGTTTATTTATGAAATACACATTTCTTTTTGTTTTCTGGCAGCACTCAAATGTATTTTAAAGTAAATAAATTACATACACTCTTCTTTTTGTCTCAATTAATTTAATAAACAAAAAAATTTTTTGGGCCCCCTGTATAAATAATTATGTTACCGTTTATATTAATGAATAGAGAATTAATGCCCGGTTGCACCAACAGATCTTAAGCTAAAGTCGAGAATATCATAAGAATTAATATAATAATATAATTATAATATATTACAATAAGATTACCATAATACAGTGCGTCCATAAAGTAACGCATAAATTCGTTATTTCGTAAACCGGCAACTTTAAGGAAAAATCCCGAAAGAGGTCGATTTTTATTTTTAAATTACGATTTTTTGGCATATATATCATACTAGTGACCTCATCCATCTGGGCGTGATGACGTAATCGATGATTTTTTTAAATGAGAATAGCGGTCATATTGTAGCTTATTTGAAAGGTTATTCAATTCTCTATCCAAAAATATAAACATTAACATAATTATTTATACAGGATGTTCAAAAAACATGTTTTAAATTAAAATAAGTGAGACAAAAGGAAGAATATATTATGTAATTTATTTAATTCAAAATACATTTTACTACTGTCAGTAAACAGAAAAAAATTTTATTTGACAAATAAACATTGTATTTCGCTTAAACGAAATGTTCAGACTGCCAAGAGACAGGTGGGTGGAAGATTTAACTTTGAATTTAAGCGAAAAACAATATTTATTTGTCAAATAAACATTTTTTTTCCTTTTTTTGGTGACAACAGTAAAACGTATTTTGAATTAAAAAAAATTACATACATTCTTCTTTTTCTCAATTATTTTAATTAAAAATATGTTTTTTTGAACACCTTGTATAAATAATTATGTTAATGTTTATATTATTGGATAGAGATTTGAATACCCTTTCAAATGAGCTATCACATGACCCCTATTCTCTTTTAAAAAAATCATCGATTACGTCATCACGCCCAGATGGATGACGTCACTAGTATGATATATATGCCAAAAAATCGGAATTTAAAAATAAAAATCGACCTGTTTCGGGAATTTTCGTTAGTGTCACCGGTTTACGAGATAATGAATTTATGCGTTACTTTATGGACGCACTGTATAATACTAGATCTAATTGATAATAATGCAAGAATCTAAAATTATGGTGCAACGTAAGTGATACTCAAGGAGGCCCTATCTGTAAGTAGAGCTTAGCTAAGCTGGAGCTTAAGATCTGTTGGTGCAACCAGACATAAATAACCTTTCAAATGAGCTATCGCACCACCCCTACTCTCATTTAAAAAAATTCATCGATTACGTCATCACGACCAGATGGATGAGGTCATTAGTATGATACATATGGTAAAAAGTCATAATTTAAAAATAAAAATCGACCTGTCTCAGCATTTCTCTCCAAATGCTCCCATTCTAGAGATAATGAATTTATTCCAACTCAAACGTCCTCACTTTATAACACATATTTACGGATATCGTTAAAAAACGGATTAACTGTTGGAGCAACAGTATCTAGTAGTCGGAGAGAGAGAAGCGGATTTTGTGCGTGATAAGTAATATGGAAAAACTATACGGGGATATGTTGAATTAGTTAGTTAGAATTAAGGTACCTTAAAAATTCCCTTTCCTGGATGTCAATGTTACTGACATTTGAAGTATTTCAACTTCCTTCTAAATCATTGACAGACTAAACGTAGTTCAATGTAGACCTATTCATAATAAAAAATCTCTTAATTAATGGAGTAGAGCATCATGTACCTAGTAGTAATCCGTTGGCATCCAATGTAAGCCAAATTGTTTAACAGATTTCACCATGTAGTTAGAACATACATCTTGACCAGTGTTTGGCATTGTGGCTATTTAGCAAGGACAGAGAGTAAGTAATCGTAACCACACTTTTCAATTTTTAACATTCAAAATTTCACCCTTTTTCAATTTTACTAAGTGAGATTACTTACTTTTAGGTTCACTGATGATGGACTGATAAGTCCGAAAACGTTTTGAACGTAATCCGTTTGGATTTTTAAAAATTTTTTAGAATTTTTATTCAATATACCAACTACACTAGGGAGTTTTACTTCATGTTAATTTTATTTAACTAGATGGTATACAGCCAACCTTCGGGTATTATCCCGTATTATTTTTATATAAGAAAAAGTTTACGATTCGACATACCCTCCATTTAAAAAAAAAAATCAGGGGAATACCCCGAATACCCCCTTCCCGCGGGTGAAAATTATACATGCAAAATAAGTCCGGAATCGGAAAAAATGACTAATTCTAAGCAACTTTTGCTCTACAGATTTTTGTCACTAAGTCAATACTTTTCGAGTTATATGAGAGTGAATTTGTTCATTTTTAACAAAAAAAACATGTTTTACGGTTTTTCCAAAAAGACTCAAAAAGGTAAATATTTCATCGAAAAAAACTTTCGTAGCAGAAATATAGCTTATATGAAAGTGAAAAAATGGTGTATGCTTTAAATATGTAGACCCAGTAAAAGCAGAATTGTAGCTAATGGAAAGTAGGTTATTCTTCGTCAAATTCGAAATTGAATATTTCAACGTGAAATAACCAAAAAATGGAGCACTTTTAGGGAAAAACTCAATACAACTTTTTAAAGTGTTTAAAAACAGGTTTGTTTTTGTAAAAAAAAAACTTTTAACATTAAAATTTGGTGAGTTACGCTCAAACTATGTATTGTTGGTCCTTTTTAGTTTTTGTTAAACGAATCGTGAAAATCACACCCTAGTTAGCATCCTAAATAAAATTAATCGTTACCGCTTCACAAGTTACTTCGGTTCTGTATTCTTTGTACCTATGATCTGTGAGTTTCATCGGTTTAAAGTGCTTATTTTTGAAAACGCTGTAGTTAAAATGGTTTCAACGAGTCACTAGTCACTGATGTATGCAAATTTTGAACAGCCATAGCATAACCAATTTTTGTCTAACAGGAATATCCAAGAAAAGCAAAACGTACATTTTATTACTCTTTGAGGTTTTTGGTATAACAAATAATTTTTAAGTTATTTTAAAAAAAATGGATTTTTTTTCAAAATTAAACAAAAAATTTATTTTAATTTTTTCAAAAACGATCAATTTGAAACAATAAGACTTATAGATCATATAAACAATACATATGCAAAATAACTTGTGAAGCGGAAACGATTAATTTTGTTAGGGATGCTAATTAGGGGCTGATTTTCGCGATTCTTTTTACTAAAACAAAAGGGACCAACAATATATTCAGCATATACCTCACTTACTTTTAATGTCAGAAGTTAAAAGAAAAGCTAAAAAAAAAAACAAAAATAATCATTTTTTTTATACTTTAAAAAAGTCGTAATGTCGGTCACGACGGCTCAGTTGGAGGACGCGCAATCGATCGACAAATTTAGTGGATTTGCGAGCTTCAGCCAGGTCATTTGAAATTAATAAAAAAGGCCAACTTCGGTAGTATAAAACTCAATAGAATCTACGACTTGGTCTTAAATAAACTGGTGTCGGATGGACCTATGGAGGAGCGGTATGACAAGTGATAAGGGCTTGAGGCTTGGTGATACTCCTCCATAGATCCCTACCGAAGGGCGTTGACTCCTAATAACGGTGTATGTATATACACCGTTCTTAGGCGTCAACGCCCTTCGGTAGGGATCTATGGGAGAGTATCACCGAGCCGCAAGCCCTTATCCCTTGCCGTACTGCTCCCTCATAGGTCGATCAGATGCCCGCATATTCCAGTCTAAACGCCAGATTCATATTTAGAATTTTATACTGACGCGTTAGCCTTTTTGTTTTTCCGATGGCCTGGCTTGGGCTTGAACTCCCGTACCTCACGGCGAAGTGAAGTGCGGGTCAGCCGCTAGTCGCACTGAGCTATCCGATCGATAACGGTGTATATAGATGGGAAAGAAGTTGTAATTAGTTTTCCTCGAAAATTGCTCCATCTTTTGGTTATTCCCTGTTGAAATATTCGATTTGGAATTTGACTAATAAGAACCTTCTTTTCATTAGCTACAACTCCGCTTCTACTGGGTATACAGACTTCATGCATATACCATTTTTGTCAATTTTTTATAGTCTATATTTTTGCTTAGAATATTTTTTGAAGTGAAAACTTCTTTAGGGACGTTGTGCGATTTTTGGATAGGGGAAAAAGCATTGAATTCGCGACCGTCATCGCGACCTTCATCTTTAGGGACGTTGTGCGATTTTTGGATAGGGGAGAAAAGCATTGAATTGGCGACCGTCATCGCGACCGTCATCGCGACCGTCATCGCGACCGTCATCGCGACCGTCATTGCGACCGTCATCGCTTATGCTATATATTATGTGTATGTATATATAAATTGTGTAGAGACATTTAAACTTAAAATAAATGTAAAACCTATTTTAGGATGGGGAAAAAGGATTGATTTCGCGACCATCATCGCGACCGTCATCGCGTCGGAGAAATAAATTTTGTACATATATAGGTATATTATGTGTATGTATATATAAGTTGTATAGAAGTATTTAAATTTAACATCAATGTAAAACTTATTTTAGCATGGGGAAAAATGATTTATTTCGCGACCGTCATCGCGACCGTCACCTTTTCGGAGAAATAAATTTTGTACGTATCTATATTATGAGTATGTAAACATAAATTGTGTAAAAGTATTTAAGTTTAAAATAAATGTAAAATCTATTTTGGGATGCGAAAAAAAGATTGGTTTCACGACCGTCATTTTGTACGTGTATTATTATAATGTACGTATAATAATACTAATATTATTGAAGTGAAAACTTCTTTAGGGACGTTGTACACTTTATAGATGGGGAAAAAGTATTGAATTAGCGACCGTCATCGCATTGGCGAAATTAATTTTTGAAGTGAAACTTTTTTAGGGGCGTTGTGCACTTTTTAGATGTGGAAAAATTGTTGAATTAGCGACCGCCATTGCTTCTGCGAAATAAATTTTTGAAGTGAAAACTTATTTAGCGACGTTGTGCACTTTTTAGATAGGCAAAAATATTGCGACCGTCATCGCGACCGTCATTGCTTCGACGAAATAATGTTGTAAAGTGAAAACTTCTATAGGGACGTTTTGGTCTTTTTAGATGGGGAAAAATATTGAATTAGCGACCGTTATCGCGACCGTCATTGCTTCGAAGAAATACATTTTTAAAGTGAACACTTCTTTAACGACGTTCTGCACTTTTTAGATGGGGAAAAAGTATTGAATTAGCGACCGTCATTACTTCAGCGAAATAAATTTTTGAAGAGAAAAGTTCTTTAGGGACGTTGTGCAGTTTTTAGATGGGGAAGAAGTATTAAATTAGCGACCGGTATTTGTTCGACGAAATAAATTTTTGAAGTGAAAATTTTTTAGGGATCCACAAGGAAGAATTTCCTGTAGCTGGCTGTATACCATTAATTACAAGTAAAATTTAATAAAAAATTATTGGCTTGGTAAAAGATATATTAGTTTAAAAAGCCCCTATAGGGCTACAAACAGAAACAAAACGTTTTCGCTCTGTGACCAGAGCATCATCAGTGTTACAAGAACATGGAGAGCCATCACCTCTTGTAACATAATGACCTAATTGTTACCTATTGACCCACTTACCACGTGTGGGAGTCATATGTTGCCCTAGGACCTTAGCCATAAGAATTTTATCCATCCTTTGGATTTTGCCATGTTGGCATCTATATACTTTTAGTCTGTTTTTGAAAGGCTTTGACCTTTGTATTTTTTGGTTGGTTCACCATGTTCTTGTAACACTGATGTTGCTCTTGTTACAGAGCGAAAACGTTTTGCTTCTATGTTTGTAGCCCTATAGGGGCTTTTCAAACTAATATACCTTTTACCAAGCCAAAAATCTATTATTAAATTTTATTTTTTTAGGGATGTTGTGCACTTTTAAGATTGGGAAAAAAGTTGAATTAGCGACCGTCATCGCTTCGGCGAAATAAATTTTTGAAGTGAAAACTTCTTTAGGGACGTTTTGCACTATTTCGATGAGAAAAAATATTAAATCAGCGACCGTCATTGCTTCGACGAAATAAAATTTTGAAGTGAAATCTTCTTTATGGACGTTGTGCCCTTTTTAGATGGAGACAGATATTGAATTATCTACCGCCATCGCGAGCGTCATTGCTTCGACGATATAAATTTTTGAAGCGAAACCATTTCTAGGGACGTTATACACTTTTTAGATGGAGAAAAAGTGTTGAATTAGCGACCGTCATCGCTTCGGCGAAATAAATTTTTCAAATGAAAACTTCCTTAGGGACGTTGTGCACTTTTTGAATGGGAAAGAGGTATTGAATTAGCGACCGTTATTGCTTCGACGAAATAAATTTTTGAAGTGAAAACTTCTTTAGGTACGTTGTGCCCTTTTTAGATGGAGAAAAATATTGAATTATCGACCGTTATCGCGACCGTCATTGCTTCGTCGAAATTAATTTTTGAAGCGAAAATTTTTTTAGGGACGTTATACACTTTTTAGATAGGAAATAAATGTTGTATTAGCGACCGTCGTCGCTTCGGCGAAATAAAATTTTCAAATAAATACTTCTTAGGGACGTTGTGTACTCTTTAGATGGAGACAAAATATTAAATTCTAGACCGTCATTGTATGACGAAATAAATTTTTAAAGTGAAAAATTCTGTAGGGACGTTGTGCACTTTTTAGATAGGAAAAAAGTATTGAGTATGCGACCGTCGTCACCTTGCCGAAATAAGTTTCGTACGTATATAATATATTATTATGTGTATGTATACATAAATAGCATAGAACGTACGCAACGCTTATATAATATAGGTATAGCACTTCTTTTTGGATGTGGAAAAGCATTGAGCTTGTAATATATATACTATAAGAAGTTTTCACTTCTGTCGGCAATCCCATGAGTGCTTTAAATTTTTTTTTTGAGGTTGCCTAGTACTTAAATTGTAGATTAAACATTCATTTTAAAGATTCTGAAGAGTGATCGGGAGTATCATTAATTTAGAGCGTCGTTTTGTAATTGTTAAATATGCGTGTCTATCCGATTTTTTTGCCGGTGCGGCGCGATCTATTTCAACAATCGCCTATTTTCCTCAGAAAAATATTTTTTTAAGATTCTTTTGGACATTCTAAATAAAATAGGTTTCCTGTCATTTATCGCAAAAGTTAATAGTTTTAAAGTTATAAGCGATTTAATATCCGAAAAATGCGAAAATGGATTTTAAACCGCTTATAACTTTAGAACCATTAGCTTTAAAGAAAAATGACAGGACACCTATTTTATTTAGAATGTCCCAAAGAATCTGAGAAAAATATTTTTCGGAGGAAAATAGGAGATTGTTGAAATAGAGAGCGTCGTACCGGAAAAAAATCGAATATACACGCATTTGACAATTAAAAACGACCCGTTTACATTAAGGCTAGACCTGATTACTCTTCAGAATCTTGAAAATGAATTATTAAACTACAATTTAAGTACTTGGCAACCTCAAAAGTGCTAATCTAAATATGAGTTTTTAAGCCCTGAAAATGCTTATTTTCGCATTTTTCAGATTTTAAATCACCTATAACTCGAGAAATACCAATTTTTGAGAAAAATCACAAGATACCTTTGTTGTTTAGAATGACCCAAAAAACCTAAAACAATATTTTTCGGGTCAAAAAGTGATCTTTTGTATTTGTTGAAAAAAATTGTTTAACACTAGCCTAAGTCGGAGAGGCCAATTTGGCCCTGTGTAAGGTATTATCGTTTTCTGGGAAATTCGACGAGCCTTTCTTTCAAATTCCTATCGGATGGGTAAAATTATATTTATGTATGTTTATTGTAAATGGTTAAGGCTGATATATAGGGTGAGGCAGATAACTGGCCTATTAGAAATATCTCGAGAACTAAAGGCAACAGAATCATGAAAATTGGAATAAAAGTGGTTTGAAGGATGATCTATTAAATGAAAATATTTTCATCTCTTTGCAACTTCCAGTTATACCGGAAGTTGCTTATAACTTCGTTTTTTTTTAAATGGGACACCCTGTATATTTTTACACTTTTGGATTCTCTTCGATGCCTTCTTTCTTAAAATATAAGGTTTTGTAATATTATACAGGGTATTTTAAAAGATAATTACGTTTTTTTATTAATTTCCTAGCAAAATTCACACCCTGTAGAATTGTAGTAGTTTGACATAAAACTCTACTTACGTTCAAATGATTTTTAATATACTCTACTATTGTTAAGAATCATTAGTATAGCTAAATTTTTAATTTTAGTATACAGGGTTGGTCGAAACTCGGAATGAGTATTTTCTGAGTTTTATTAAATGGAACACCCTGTATTTTTGTATTGTAGTGAAATGATATTTTATAGTACTTTTTTATTTCTTAAGCATTCTCTATATCTAACTGCTTTAATTTGTGAGTTATTGGTGATTCAAGCTAAACATAAATAGCAAAAAAAAATACGTAAAATTTTATTAGGTTGGCCGTGAAAATACTCAATCCCAAATAATTTTTCAGAAATAAATACATATTAATCCAGACTGGTCCTTAAAATTACCAATAATGGTTTTGCTATCGAAATACCTACTTAGATAAGATTGTTGGTGCGATTAACAATTAAGCACAAATTAAAGCAGTTAGGTATAGGGAATGCTTAAGAAATAAGAAAGTACCATAAAATATCATTTCATTAAAATACTAAAATACAGGGTGTTCCATTTAAGAAAACTCAGAAAATACTCATTCCGAGTTTCGACCAACCCTGTATACTAAAATTAAAAATTTAGCTATACTAATGATTCTTTACAATAGTAGAGTATATTAAAAATCATTTGAACGTAAGTAGAGTTTTAGATGTCAAACTACTACAATTCTACAGGGTGTTAATTTTGCTACGAAATTAATAAAAAACGTAATTATCTTTTAAAATACCCAGTATAATATTACAAAACCTCATATTTTAAGAAAGAAGACATTGAAGAGAATCCAAAAATGTAAAAATATACAGGGTGTCCCATTTAAAAAAACGAAGTTATAAGCAACTTCCGGTATAACCGGAAGTTGCAAAGAGATGAAAATATTTTCATTTAATAGATCATCGCTCAAAACCCATTTATTCAAATTTTCATGATTCTGTTGCCTTTAGTTCTCGAGATATTTCTAATAGGCCCTTTATTTGCCTCACCCTGTATACTAATACTGGTCATCTAGGTAATAAAGATAAAATTGTTAGTGAACACAAGTGAACACAAAGATACAATTATTGTGGGTGTAGAGGACCAAATGACGCGTCTTTATTTATACTACAAAAGTAACTTCAAGACGATGGCCTATGTACGTGTTTTATAATACTCTTGACTTGGAAGCAATAAATGCATGGATTATTTATAAAGAAATAACTGGAAGTCTCAGTCTTTGTAAATTTATTCTTCGGCTGTGTGAAGAATTATGGGCCCCATACCTTGCCTCCCGAAATCTGGAACTACGCCTTGTAACACCAGGTCTACCAACAACTATCACTGTTAGGCAAGACGCACACCAAAGAAACATGAAACGAAAAACATGAAACATGAAACGTAAAACATGTTTCATGAAAATGAAACACTGCTAAACAAATCTCAAAGTCCGCCTACCAATGAAACGAGTGTGATTCATGCTCATGACACATTTATATTTACGGAGACTTTCATAAATGGCCGGACGTATATTTGTTTAGAAGTGTTTTATTTCCATCAAACGAAATTTACGTTGCATGTTTCTTTGATGTGCCTGACTTACTATCCAAAAACGACAAAAATATCAGTTGAAAATATTTTGTAAAGGAAAGCATACTTCCAATCATTGCCGCGGCGGTAACAAGGCAATATCTGGCAAATATCAAAAACTGCAAACTGTATGGTGTTCCAAATGTTTTTGATAGGCAGCGAATATGTTAAACAATGAAAGTAAAAAATAAAATCAGATTCTATCGTCTAGAGTAGATTTAATTTTTAAACTGAGTTTTAATTGATTAAAGAACGTGGGGCCAAAATGATCCCTTCCGGCTTTCTAGGAAGGTAAGCTAAGTCCGACTTTCTAGTGCTAAACAATTTCTACCCTAAAATTCCGACCGGCACCCTTCAGATTTGTTTAAAGGGAACATTTCTGAATAGAAATCCGCAAATAAACCGAATCAGAAATTATTTTCAGGCGGGAGCTGTCTCACCACACTTAAAAAATATTACACGTGTGGAATAATAGAATAAAAATATCTATTAAAGTTGTCCAAAGTGCATTTAATTCATTTGAATGACGCGCAAAGAGAAGACCAATTATTGCCAAATTAGAAGATGGTTGACCACTAAGGCAAGTTGCTGCATATTTAAACGTGGGCCATAATATGTCATTTTTACTTTATAGCACGGGTCGTTGATTTAATAGGACAGAAGATCTCCACAGAGCAACAAGATGAGATGTTAGCAGATTTTCTGCGAAAAACTCCTTTTGTCAAAGCTCGAAAATCTACCGAAGAGACAACGTTTCCGTGCAGCATTTGCACTCCACGTAGAAGAATTAAAGCAAGTATATTGATAAACTGGGGGCCGGAGTAGCTTAGTCGGTAGGATGTCTGACTGCCTTTCAGATAGGCCAGGGTTCGAAACCGAGCGCCAGCAAGAAAAGCCAGACATTTTTAAAAATATCTACAGTCCCCAGGTTGACTCAGCCTGAATTAAATGAATACCTTGAGTAAAACCACAGGTAAAATAGGTGCTTGAAGCTTAGCACTGGCCCTCTTACCTTCCTTGTATAGCGTAGGCCCTAAATATAGCAGACTTCCCTGAATAATTGTTTATGAAAAGATATTTTAGCTGATTTTGAAATAATAATCCAGTGTTTCAAGAATGGTGTTCCCAAATTCCAGAATGTATAAGAAGAAAGTATAAGACTGTAATGTATTTTTTCTACGACCGTTTAATAACATGCTCATTATCCGCTAATTTTTCATAGATAATAGCACACATTACTGTACCCGTGAGTAATAATTCATTACTCACCGGCTGAAGCTACGCACGGGTCATTACTCACGGGCTGAAGTTAGATTCAAGTGGCGCATGCCACTTTTAATATTAATCGTATGTAAACTGCAAATAAAATTACTTAAACTTGTTTATTTAATATAATAATTATTGTCGTTTATATCATTAATTAACTTTGAAAAATTTTTAAAGGAGTTTTTAACTGTAACAATGTCAGTATATTTGTTTACTCACAATCGGTTAGTAATTTATGGATTTCTAACCTTTGAAGTAATCAGGAAGCGACTTATTACTTACTTTACTTTCCCAGCTAGCCGGGAAAGTACTTTCCCGGCTAGCATCTGTCACTTTTCTACCTGCAAATGTGTAACGTTACAAACGTCACATCTTTGATATTTTGTTTTTAAATAATTATTTTACCTTATTTTCTTTAATATTTCATTAATAATTATCTTCTTCTATTTGGTTTACCCATTTTCCCCTTTAATAAAAATCGGTTGGCGTCCATTCTATAATAGGCAACCCTATTTACATTGTATCTTCTCTCGTGTTCCATTATCGTTATTTCAAATTTCGGTCCAAGGTTCGTTGTCATGTCATTTTAATGACAGTGACAACCCCCATATCTCATTCTCAAAATGGAGGTGGAAATGTTTTAAAAAGCAGAGTAGCTCCAAAATTAAATCATTTTCATTCCAACAAATCATCTTCCTCTTGGGGTGAGCTACATATGGTTTTTTTTTTAATAATTTCTTACAGTCATTATGTTCCATCCATACCTAGTTTCTTATAACATTTTTTATAATATTTTTATCTAACCTTCAAATGTTCAACCATGTGTTTGGTTTCTATATTTCTTTTCATCTATTAATATGCACGTTTAGTTATCAAAATTTTAACTACTCTCCTCATCTCAATTCTATGTAATTTAACCTTGCCAATTACTATTTCTGAATACTATTTGGCAAAGGTACAATTTGGTTTTCTTCTTGATTGTTGATATGTGTTCTACTGTTACAGTTTTTTGGAAAGAGATCAACCTTTCCCTCTTCGGGAACCTAAGCCTCACATCACCGGTGATGCACACCTGAAGGCAAAGACAATGACATCCAGACTGCACAACCAATACCTCTAGCTGCAGGGGCCTTGCGCCGAAGATCCGCCCAGGCCTACGAGAAGTCTACAACAGCAGTACCATACGACATCAAGAAGATACCATCAGTTACCAAAAGCCATAAGTATAATCCAGAATTGTTAGTTTTTGGCAAGAATTTAAATACATTTGTTAATGCAATTTACTAAGTCATTTTATTTATTATATCTTTATGAACAATAAACATGAATAGTTAAAAACTATGTTTTGTTTGCTTCCATTCCAATTTTCAGAGTTCATTCTAAGGTTAGGACAAGACGAACACACACCTGAGTGACTGAGCTAAGCTAAGGGTGTAACGATGGCTATCTTGGTTAGTTGAGGTAATATTTTCGAATATTGTTTCAATTAGCTGGGGTAGTCCATCGCTTTTTCGTTACACTGGCGCACCAACGCACTTGTCTTATCTGAAGAATCGAGCTGTGAGTGTGTGGTTTGGTAGCAGACAAGAAGCATTAATAAATACTATTTTCTTATATTTCATTTTTATATTCAATTTTTGCAGTAAATCTATATATATTATCTATTTTGGTACTTTTTGACTACCTTTTTGACTAATTTTTATATATTTTCACATGTTATGGGTCAAAAAGTTTTACCAGTTTCAATAATTTAATTATATATTTCAGCATAATTGATTTAAAATACATTTACAGTTGCAAATATTGGTATTTTTAACTTTTGATACTTTTTACCTACTTTTTTTGGTTAATTTTTATGTTAGAACCTTGATAGTAATGTCCACATGGCATTTTTTTTCTGTTTTTTCAATTTAACCAGTTTTTTTGGTAGTTCTTCTTTAATTACTTTCATATTTTGTTGTAACTTTCCAAAACCCAAGAGAATTTTTCCATTTATTGTCATATTTTCTGTACTTTTTATACGTACTATTTCTTCTACGTTCTTTTCATAGGTACTTCTTTGTCCTCTAAAGTGCATTTAAATCTTGTTTTATTACTTATTTTCAATTACTTTTTACTTATTCTTATATTTCCTAGTTGTTTTCATATATTTATTACCAATTTTGTACAACTACCAAAAAATTTTGTTGTTTCCGTCGAACTTTCTGTTCGGATGGTATATACTACTTTACTTGTATAGTAAAGACTAGGACAATTTTCAAATTCTTTTCTTTCATTGAGGTATTTTATTCTTATTCTTCTTCTTTACGTATTCAGAATATTAATTTAAATCATTCTTCTTCTTCTTGTGTTGAATCTCAAAAAATTTTTTGTTCGTAAAGCATGATATTTTACATTTTTCAATTTTTTGCATTAGTGCACTTATATTAATTATGATAAACATCATATTTAACATCTTTTTTATTTAACAATGCCCTATTTATCTATATATTATTGTTTTATTATTTTATTTTGGGTGTTGTACTGATTTTTGATACAGATTAGCACAAAAGCCTCATCCGGCACTTATAAGTTGTGTATGGCTTATATATAGCTGCATAGACACCTAGTGTTTTTTTTTTCTAGGGTACATATAAGTTATCCATAGGGTTGGGCCAGATCTATTGAGTCTGAGTTCCGTTTTTTTGGTCTTAATGTCTGTTGATATAAAGTTTAATGCTGTATATTATTTTTAGGATGATGTCTTTTATAAATTTTCTCTTTTGAAGTTAAAATAATTCTATGCATCTCTACTCTTCATGAGCCTCTGGTGTAGAATTATGGCGCTTTGAAGTATGATTGTAGTTTAGCTACTAGCATTTGTTATTTTCCATCTTTGCAAATCATATTTATGCATTTTTATACATATATTTTGTTCTTTAGTGTAGATCCCTGGTATGCATTTGATGGAAGTAGCATTTGCATTATGTATCATTATCTCTCTCTTTATTAACTCATTGGTTAAGTCTTGTATGACTAGCTTTATGCAGTTCTTTTAAACCCTTTGGTGTAGAACTTTGTCTTATTTGGCTTTCCATGTAGTTGGTACTTATTTTTTTTAATGGTTTATCTATAGTTGCACTTGCATTTCTTTTCATTATATTATACTTATATTATCTTTACCTACTTATATGCTTTTACTTGATTATTATTATTATTACCTTACTTTCCGTACTCGTTATCCAGGGTACTGGTGTTTTGTTATGAGATTCACTTCTTAGTAGCTCCACTAGCTATTGATTTATTTTATTAAGGGTGTGATATCCATTATATTTACTTTTTGGTTATATGCCTTCTATATTATATAAATACCTGAATATTTGCAATTCATTTTTATAAATAACAACATTATTTGGCTTAGGTCAACTTATTTACCTTTAATTATTACTTACTTGGATTTTTAGTTGAATTTGATTAATACTTACACTTTATACTATAAATCTTTATAATTTTAAATTGATTTTATACTTTTTAAAGTACATTTATTTTTATCCAGAGATAGATATTCTCTGATGTCATTTATTTATAATGAATAAATATTTTACAGTGTGATGAATACTACAATTCATTGGGTAATATTTTTATTTTCCCCAGAGCAACATCTGAAAATTATTTTGGTACTTTAAATTTTTTTATGATTAATAACACTAGTCAACAAAAAAACAAAAAAAAATTGCGACTGACGTTAAAATAGCTGTACCGGGGAGTTTAAAGCGTCCTGAATGCGAATTAAAACACTAAAATTTTCCACCATGTATAGATTTTGAATTATCTTCTTCTTAAGGTGCCGTGCATTTATGCGTAGGGGTCCACGCATACATTGTCTTGTCAGGCGAAATGTTAGATGTTGAGTTATTGAATGTATCAAATATTGCTGTTTATTATAAAATTTTTTTTATAATATACACACATAAGTTCAGAACTAGAAACAAAAACCATAGTAAGTCTTTTTTACACAATTTTCTGCCTATCCCAATTTTCCCAATACAAACACACATTTTATCCTGCATAGTAAAAAACTAGGATAGCTCCTGGTTACGGTTCCTAAATATTGTAAGTTTTACTGGCTAGTAAATTCCACTTTAAAAAAATCTATTATTTTAATGTAGAACCTAGAGTTAAGCATGTTCTTTGGGCAAGTGAAGATCTCGAACTAAATCATGTAATTCGGCTTGTTGGATGCAATAAAGGTGCTTTTTCGTCGCTTTCAGGAAAATAAGAATCATTCTTTTCTGATACATCATCGGGTTTACTTTTATAGCCATACATTTCCAAATCTTCTTCCCAATTTGCCGGGGGTCCTGGAACTGGTAAATCTTCTCCATGGAAAACCGGTTTTATTGCTGAGATAATATCTGGATATTCAATTTGATGCTTGCCTTTCCTTGGAAACCCAGACACTTTTGTCATGCAGAAGTAACAGTCGTTAAAACAGTTTAGAACTAATAAGTTTAAATGGGTAGGTTTACTGATTAAGGATTACCTTTGGTTTATTCTTTATTTAAATGTTAATGTGTTATTCGTAGACATTAGATATCCCAGTGTTGTCAAAGTATGCACAATTTTTAGGAAAAACGTTAGTTTGATAACATCACTCACCGATATATCACAAATGACTGTTTTAAAAAAATTTTAGTAAAATACTCATAACTCAAAAATAGTAACTAACTTTTTTTGAAAAAATCATAACATCTTACGTGTTAGGAACTTTTTATCATCATATTCATATTCAGAGAGCAAAAATTAACAAAAAACAGCATTTTGCATTCCAGTCGCAAATTTATTGTAAACTAGTGTAATTTATATTAACTATATACATTGACTTAATGATTACTTTATTATCAGTATTTATTTTTGATTTGTTTTGAACGATTACTACTGCATATATTTATTTCTGGTTAGAACTATGATTTCTTGTTTTCCTTGAGAAAAATTTCTCACCTGTGTTCGAAATTTTTCTGATGAGTGGAGGGAGTGTGTAACATTCCTGTTTTCTTTGAGAAAAATTTCTCACGTGTGTTCAAAATTTTTCTGATGGGTGAGAGGAGTGTGTAACGTTACAAACGTCACATCTGTGATATTTTGTTTTTAAATAATTATTTTACCTTATTTTCTTTAATATTTCATTAATAATTATCTTCTTCTATTTGGTTTACCCATTTTCCCCTTTAATAAAAATCGGTTGGCGTCCATTCTATAATAGGCAACCCTATTTACATTGTATCTTCTCTCGTGTTCCATGTTCGTTATTTCAAATTTCGGTCCAAGGTTCGTTGTCATGTCATTTTAATGACAGTGACAACCTCCATATCTCATTCTCAAAATGGAGGTGGAAATGTTTTAAAAAGCAGAGTAGCTCCAAAATTAAATCATTTTCATTCCAACAAATCATCTTCCTCTTGGGGTGAGCTACATATGTTTTTTTTTTAATAATTTCTTACAGTCATTATGTTCCATCCATACCTAGTTTCTTATAACATTTTTTATAATATTTTTATCTAACCTTCAAATGTTCAACCATGTGTTTGGTTTCTATATTTCTTTTCATCTATTAATATGCACGTTTAGTTATCAAAATTTTAACTATTCTCCTCATCTTAATTCTATGTAATTTAACCTTGCCAATTACTATTTCTGAATACTATTTGGCAAAGGTACAATTTGGTTTTCTTCTTGATTGTTGATATTATGTGTTCTACTGTTACAGTTTTTTGGAAAGAGATCAACCTTTCCCTCTTCGAGAACCTAAGCCTCACATCACCGGTGATGCACACTTGAAGGCAAAGACAATGACATCCAGACTGCACAACCACCACCTCTAGCTGCAGGGGCCTTGCGCCGAAGATCCGCCCAGGCCTACGAGAAGTCTACAACAGCAGTACCATACGACATCAAGAAGATACCATCAGCTACCAAAAGCCATAAGTATAATCCAGAATTGTTAGTTTTTGGCAAGAATTTAAATACATTTGTTAATGCAATTTACTAAGTCATTTTATTTATTATATCTTTATGAACAATAAACATGATTAGTTAAAAACTATGTTTTGTTTGCTTCCATTCCAATTTTCAGAGTTCATTCTAAGGTTAGGACAAGACGAACACACACCTGAGTGACTGAGCTAAGCTAAGGGTGTAACGATGGCTATCTTGGTTAGTTGAGGTAATATTTTCGAATATTGTTTCAATTAGCTGGGGTAGTCCATCGCTTTTTCGTTACAAATGTCAATATCATTTTTGATTAAAAGATGGTTTAGAAAGAATAGAATCCACTCAACATTCATTTAATTAAGAAACAACAACAACAATAACAAAAAGAAAACTATTTGGAATTATAAATATTAATAGTTACATTAGCACACCTTTAGCCACGCACCATTTACTGTATAGTTCATAGGTGTTTTCATACCTCTCCTTGCTTTTTTCAGGAATTTTTCCTTCAGTAGTTCTCTCTGCAGCTACCCGCAGTTCTGGTGGCGTACATTCAAATTCACTGTCAGACATTTTTGTAAAGTAAACACAATTTGATTATATGTACAATTAATGGCGTCGTGTATCGCCTAAATGTCAGATTCAACAAACTTGTTTTGTTACCTAGCAACGATCTCACAGGTTAAAATTACTTAAAATAATTCATCTTATCACATAATGAAAATGGATACAGATATTTGAAACGAAATTATTATTGGTAGATTGTGAGTATTAGAAATCCATAAACTACTAACCGATTGTGAATAAAATAGTACACAAACCTCGCGGGAAGTCATTCTAGCCTCGCGTCTATCTTGCCGCTCGGCTGAAATAGAGTACTTTCCCGCTAGGTATGTAATATACTATTACGTTTATATCTTGTTTACTAAAAATTTTGACATTATCATTTATTTTAGTGACAGTGACATTAGTACGTTTTGTTTATGTTAATTGGAATTTATAACTAATATTGTGTTTATTTTCCAAGTTATATTGTGTTAAATATGTTATAACATATTAGTATAGTTATATGATTATATTTATATATAGTTAAATGTAAATATACATTATAACTATATATATGAAATACGTCAACCGACAACAGCCATTTCCTATTTATTAAATTCACTGACAGTAGGTACAAATTTAAACTTATAATTTTTCGGAAACGAATAGAATTTATATTGACTATTTCTAGTTCTATTTTTACAATAAATAAGAATTTGGTAATAGTAGGCAACTAATTATTCAGCCACGTACTAGGGGTAAATATCATTTAGGTATTTTTGTAAATTATTATAATTTAAATTTCGAGTAGTTGATAATTAAATTTTTACTAATTAAAATAAAAAAAGGTCGTAGAAAAAGTATAGTATTCTACTCGCATGTAATGGCTATTACTCACTCTGATGAATTACGACACTCGCCTACGGCTCGTGTCGCAAACTTCATCATCGTGAATAATAGCCATCATTATATGCTCGTTGAATAATATACTATTATTCATCATCTTCAATACAGCCGTTCAATCCTAGTGAATTATGGCAATGCCGGTTGCCGGCGCACAAAGTAATCAATCCTTTTTTCAGGTGAATTATTTCTGTTTCGTTTATGTCTTATAGATCTATATGTGTCTTTGCAGCATTGATTATGTATTTTAAAGCTTTTCGGTTTTTGCATATTTTCTCAGATTCTATCATTTTCATTATTTTTATGTCTTTCTTTATCTGGTTTAACCATCTTATCCTGGGTCTTCCTCTTTTCCTTGGTCACCGGGGTGTGTGATTCTTTTTATTTTTTAGTCGCTTCTCATTATGTGACCTGTCCATTCTGTCATCTTGATTTTATGTATCTTGCTATGTTCTTCTCTCCCATTTCTTATTTAATTTATTCATTAGTTTTCATTTCTGCTTCTCCGTGGCTTGTTCTTTTTGGTCCCAATATTCATCTCAATATTTCTCTTTCTACTATGCTTAAATCTTATTCATCCTTTTTGTGAGCGTCGTGGTTACCATTAAATACTTGATAAAATAACTGTTCTGATCAGTGTCTTTAGAATAGAATAGAAATATGCTTTATTATCACTGAAAATTTTTACAATTTTATGGACAAAGCTTACATACAGTCAAAAGGAAAATAATATCAACAACAAATAACAAATAACAACTACAATTTAATAAAATTAGAAAAATCTTCAATATACCGTAAATAAGATATAAAACCAAAGACAAAAACAATTAATTGCAAAATTTATATACATTGCAAATTGAAAATTGAACATACTTACAACAAATAAAATACAACATTAGGAAATGACAGTTTAAGCTACTGCGTATGAAACCCAATTTTCTTAGTTATTCATTAAGAAATTCTTTTATTGAATAATATGGTCTTTTAGATAGGTAAGCTTTTGTCAGTTTACAGAATTTTGGGAAAGATGTTGCAGATTTAAGTTGTAAAGGCAGATGGTTGTAAATTTTTTTTGCGGAATATAATGTAGATTTCTTTACTAACTCAGTGCATGGGATCGGTAAATAAATATCAAAAATTTAATTTCTGGTGGAGTAAAGATGATTGGGACTTGTTGGAAAGGCATGAAGGTGTTTACGAATTAAACAAACCGTTTCTAGGATATATAAAGATGGAAGTGTTAAAATTCCATGCTTCCTAAAGTAACTTCTGCAATGTGTAGATCTTCTGAGGCCAAACAGATACCTTATTGCTCTTTTTTGCAATTTAAAAATAACATCAAATTGAGCAGCTGTACTAGAACCCCAAAAAGGAAGACCATATCCAAGATGAGACTCGAATAACGAAAAATATGTTATTTTAGAAGATGCTAAATTGAGTTCCCTTGAGACAGACCTTATTGCATAGCAACCTGAGGCGAGTTTCTTACTTAACGAATCGATATGAAGGGACCATTTGGGTTGCTGTCTAAAAAAATACCAAGAAATTTTACAGAATCAACGGTACTGATCTGGCTGTTATTAAGAGGCAAAGGTTAAAGAGCTCCTTTATAGGATATTGCTACTGTTTTATATACATTAAAAGAGAGTAAATTAGAGTCCGACCAGGTCTTTATCGTCAGTAGATCCGAAATTATAATTTCATGAAGAGATGCTATAGTTGAGTTGCTCCAAGTGATACTGGTATCATCAGCAAAAAGAAAAATTTTCCCATCAATTTTTAAATGTCATGTCATTTATAAAGATAAGGAACAGAAGAGGACCCAACACTGAACCTTGCGGTACTCCATATACAATGTTGTTGAGACTAGAGTCAGTATCATTTGCTCTAACTAGTTGTTTCCTATTATTCAAGTAGGATCGGAACCAATTCAAAGAAATACCTCTAATTCCATAAAAAATTATTTTTTTAATCAAGATGTCGTGATTTACACAATCAAAAGCTTTGGCATAGTCACAGAAAACAGTGGCAGTATAAAGATTATTGTTTAGTGCTTGATAAACCTCATGTACTACAGAAAACATGGCATCGGTTGTACATCTATTAGTTAAAAAGCCGAATCGATTTTGAGATAAAATATTGTTATCAACGATAAAGGACATGAGTCGAGTTTTAATGAGTCTCTCAATAATTTTGGAGAGTACCGGTAGTAAGGCAATAGGTCTATAGTTGCAGGCATTAGATTTTTCGCCACCCTTATGAAGAGGAATAATAATGGCTGTCTTTAGGCACTCTGGAAATTTACCTTTTTCGAAGGAATCATTAATTAGTGAGATGAGGATTTCCAACACATTTCCTGTGAGATTAGAGAAAATTTTTATAGATAGTCCATCAGTACTACAGGATGATTTGCTTTTGATACTATTGATTGTTTGGGTCAGTTCAGAGTTATCGACTGGTTTTAAAAAGAATGAATTCGAGGCGTTTCCTGGAATTAGGGAGATAGGAAATGGGATCTTTTTGCGGCAAAATAGTTAATGTTATATTTTTACTCACATTAACGAAATAATCGTTTAGACTCTCAGGATTTGGAAGGGAAAATGATTGAGCTGTGTGAGTTTTATTTCGAAGATCGTTTATTATAGACCAGGTTTCTTTTGCAACACTTTTAGGGCTTCCCAGACGATTTTGATAATAGGCTTTTTTAGCTGATTTGACAAGTTTTAGATAAGTTGTCCTGTACTTCGTGATATATTCAGTGACAGAAACATTGGTAGTAAATTTCTTGATGTATAGAAGTGAACGCATATTCTTGGCTGATATGCGGATACCTTTCGTAACATAAGGTTTTCGATGTTTTGGCTTAATAGGAATTAAAGGAAATGCCTTATTGAAGATGCGGATAAGCTTATCTAGAAAAACACTGAAATTATAGTCCACGTCCATAGAAGCAAACTGCCACTCAGAAGTTAAGCATAAATTTTGGAATTTACGAAAATTCTGGGCGGACAAAATCCTACCTAAACGTCTGGGTTTTGAGGACGGTTTGCTGAAGGTGTTAAACTTCGTATACACTGCTTCATGATCAGATAGTCCCGCATTAATAACTGTAGAGCAGACATCAAGGGGTGAGAAATCTGAGAAAATATAATCGATTATGGTAGATGTAGTTTTTGTTAATCCTTGTAGGAGAATTAACGTGCATTGAGAGACCATACGATTCAAATATGTTGACCAGGAACACTTGGGTAGCACAAGAAGCAGCATAATTAATGTTAAATTCACCGCATAGAATTTTTCTGCTTTTATGAGGCAGGTCATCTAACAAATTTAGCAGGTTCTGAAAAAATAGTTCCACGGTAGAGTCAGGTGATCTATAAATGCAAATAATGTAAAGATTAAGATTTTTATTATAAACTAAGGAAAACTCAAAGACGGATTCACTTAACAAAAAGTCATATTTTGTTACCGGAGAAAAATCATTATTTCTAGAGAGAATTAGGGTGCCTCCATGAGCCGAACTTGGACGATCATACCTTGCAATTGCGGTATATTTTTTTTCAGAAAAAGGCTCGTTGACTTCAAGCCAGTGCTCTGTAACCGCAACTATCGGGGGAAATCCTAATTCCTCCAGAAACAAAAATAATTCATCAGTTTTATTTCTTATAGAACGAATATTAATCAGAACCATGCCAAAGTTTTCATCACTAAAATAATTTAAGGTTTCTAGTCCCTCAGAATACGTCGTGTTGTTTAAAAATTTTGCTTTGGAGAGCCAGTGGATTAATAACTTCGGTGGCATTCCCTTGACTTTTGTAGGTGTATAATTCTTTCCGAACTGAGGTAGGACCTATAAGCGGCAAGATCAGCTTCCACTTCAGCTGGACCAATTCCGTAGGCATGGTTAAATTCTAGAAGAACTTTTGTTAGTTCTTCGGCCTTAGTAGGTAGTCCTTCGGAAGCCAAAAATAGTTTCACGCTGGTGTTGGTGTATCCACCATAAAATACAGAAGAAGGCTGGTCGTGAAGAAAAGCAGGATGTTGTTTAATTGCTTTTAAGATATCCGGTTCCCTTAATCTTGCAAGAAGGTATCGGCTCTTCGAGTTATTAGTTAGTCTAACTCTTAGTGGTGTTAAAGGATCCAAACTCATGGATGGTTCCAAAGTATCTTTCTTAATTAAATTGATATGGGAACGGAAAGGCTCTTTGGATTTGCAAACTGTGATGGCATGCTTGTCTGTAAATATATTTGTGTTTTCAACATCATTTTTGTTGTTGAACTTTTACATTCTGATTTTTGTTGTTCTGCTGATATTTTTTGATCTGAATAATTGTCTGTTCCTTCCAAAAGCTTGAATACTCTTCAGGTCTCTCCTGTATTCTATCTTTGCTGCCTTTTCCTATTGTTTCTCTTCTGTAGTTAAAATTATTGAAATTTATATTTTGCCTTTATTATTAGTCTCGATCCACATTCCCCATTTAATTTCATGTATTTGGTTTTGTTTTCATTAATTACTAATCCTACCTTTTTTGATTTTACATCTAGCTTGTTTATGGTATTTATTAAGTCTTCTCTTTTCTCTGCTATAAATGTTAAATCATCCGCATAGGGGATAATTTGTATTCCATTCAGCATTATATCCTTTCCGTTTAGCTTTACTTCTCTCAAGACATGCTCCAAAACTAGGTGTTAACTAGGTGAAAACTAGGTTCAGAGGTCTAATATCAACTTCGTCCCTGAAATTTGATTTTAGCTTTGGAATTCTGCAGGCATATGTGCTGTAGTTATATCAGTTTGTTTAAAATTATTATCTTCCTTAATGCCCTACCCATTTTGGTTCATTTTTTGGAGTCAAAGGTAATTCTGAAGTCAATAAAAGTTATGTGTAGGATCTAATTCTAACCCCTCTATCTTTGTATTATTTGTTCTACTGTATGTATTACGTTTGTTGTTGATCTTCCTCGACGGAAACTGTTCTGATAATCTCCTATTAGGTATATTCTCTGTCATCGCTTTTAGTTGATGATTTACTGGATTGGGTACGATGTTGAAGGCTAATAGTCCAAGTAATGAAGCTTAAAATAGGACAAAACCTCGCAATTTTTACAGAATGGATCAAAATCTAAATCATGCCGAAAGGCGCTTTTACCATGGGGGTGGTTGCCACCCCATCTCGGGGGTGAAAATTTGTTCTTATATTTTAATCGCAAAAGTTGGTAGAAAACGTTCAGTCTAAGTAGAAAAGGTTCTATACATTTTTTTGATAAAATTGATAGTTTTCGATTTATTCGCTATCGAAAGTATTAGTTTTACATCGAACAGTTTAAAAGTTTTCTACTAATAACTCCAAAAGTTTTCGTTTTATTAAAATAACTTTACTTAACAAAAATGTACCCTTTGAAAAAATAAACAAAACCGTTTTTTTTTTAATTTTCTTTAAGACCAATAGTAATCGAGCTATGTTTTATTATATGATGGCTCTTTCTCGTAAAATGCCAAATATTGTAGTTTCAAAGTCAAAAGTCGGGAAGACTATGCATTTTTCGAGAATAACTTATATAAGCTAATTCAAAGTACTTAAAAATGTCTATCTCCAGAAATAAAAAAGAGTCTCTAGCTTAAAAATTAAGTGACTTATAATAAAAAGAATAACAGTCCCTATTATTTTCAGCGAAAAAGTGATCGCAAGCAACCCCCTAATCACCACCCTAATTAAAATTAATCATTGGCCCTAGTTCGTCTTTTTCATTTATGTATTATTAATAGGTTTTAGAAGTTTGACTGGCTTAAAATGATTAGTTTTTAAAAAACTGGAGTTAAAAGTGAACGAGAAATTTTTGTAGTTTGGAAAAAATGGTATTTTCTTCAGAATAGCAAGATTAGCATCAGAGATATGAAAAAATGTTTAATACGAAATTGTAGCTTATTTAATTCCCAATATGGTTTACAAAAAGTTTTTCTATGGTAAAAATTGAGTGAGCTATTAACAATTAAAACTTGTAATGACATGCAAAAACCACCTTTACCAACCCTTTCAAAGTCACCTCTTTTTGCGACTGAAAATTTTAAAAAGATTTAATATTAGCAGTCTTATAGATCTTGTAAAAATCAATTAAATTATTTTTACCAAACTTTCTAAGATAAAAAATAAAAAAGTTACGGTTAAAAAATCAATATATTTAAAAAAAAAAAGAAGAAATCAAATTGGAAGCATAATAATGTAAGTTAACGGTGTTTTTAGTCATTGGCCTTATTCATTCTTATCTATTTATGTATTATTAATATATTTTAGAAGTTTGACTGGCTTAGAATGATAAGTTTGTAATAAACTGGAATTAAAAGAGAATAACGAATTTTTGTATTTTGGTAAAAAATTCCAGTTTTTTCAGAATATAAAGATTAGCATCAGAGATAGGAAAAAATGTTTTAATATAAAATTGTAGGTTATTTAACTCCCAAGAACTTGGCTTGAAAAATTTTTTCTACGGCAAAAATTGAGTGAATCATAAATGAGTAAGTATACCGAAAAACACCGAAATGACATTCGATAGCGAATAAATCGAAAAGTATTAATTTTATCAAAAAAATGTATAGAGCATTTTTTGCTTAGAATGACTGGTTTTATCAACTTTTGCTGTCAAAATATAATAAAAAAATCCACCCCCTAGATGGGGTGGCAGCCATCCCCATGGTAAAAGCACCTTTAGGCACCATATAGATTTTAATCGTTGGACTATCCACTACTTATTCTCTTTTCAAGCAAATCGATCTACTCTGTAAAAATTGCGAGGTGAAAAGCTTCGGTTCCTGGCCTATAAGGAGTGTGGGACCGTGCAAGTTCGGCAAAGCGACCTCTATTTCTACGCTCTGTACTTTTATTCGCACTTTTAATTATATTGGCCAATTATATTAGTCCTGGTTGCTGGATAATTGTCAAGACCATAGTCCAAAAAAATAATAAGAAGAAAAAAATAAGATGCAGGTTATGTTTAGCAAACGTAAACAATTGTATGTAGTAAATAAAATCCGTTATTAAAATGCAGTATTGCAAGCAATAGTACATTATATACCGCGGGACTGAAGTAGTACATTTAATCCTGAAGGTAAAGTACCTGAAGGATTAAATGTACTTCAGTCGCAAGGTATATACGATACTTTTCGTACTTCCGGTATGATTTTATTAATTATTTCAATAATTTCAATCAGTTTTTTCTCTCTTCAACTCATTTAATAAACTGTCTTTAAAATAAGTTACCATAGTAACATTGCGTTGTGACAGTTATAATTTAGAAACATTGTCATTACTAGTGTCATTGTAAAGAAACATTGTTATTGATAATTATTGGTATCATGAGTGAAGAAGGTGTATCTGATATTGATAAAAGAGCAGCCGAAGTAGGTGAAGAATTGTTACCACCGAAATCTAGAAAACTATACGAGCAGCAGTACGATGCTTTTAAAAAGTGGTGCCGCTTAAAAAATGTGAGACAACCTACTGAAAATGCGCTGTTAGTCTACTTCGATGATAAATCAAAAGCGGTTTGTGCCTCAACTCTCTGGGCACATTACTCAATGCTGAAATCGGTTATTAACATTAGAGAAGATATTGATATAAGTAAATTTCCAAAATTATTAGCTTTTTTGAAGAGAAGAAATGAGGGATTTAAGCCAAAGAAGTCAAGAATTCTCACGTCTGAGCAGGTAGATCAGTTCTTACGGGAGGCTCCGGATGATAAATATTTAATGCTTAAGGTAAATTTGGAAATTTGTTTATATTCAGAAATTTTAAGAAATCAATTTTTTTGTAGGTTGCACTTATTTTGGGCGTTGCGGGAGCTTGTCGTGGAAAAGAGTTGGTTGATTTAGAAATCGACGATGTGAGAGATTTGGGCGATTCCTTCCTAATTGCGATTAGAAACACCAAAAATAAAATTGACCGAAATTTTGTGATCAAAAATTCAGAAAACAGTGCCATCAGTTTTGTGGCGATATTTCGGAAATATGTGGCATTGCGAAAGACAGGGACAACTCATTCAAAATTTTTTGTTCAATACATCAACAAAGAATGTACTACGCGAGTAGTAGGAAAAAACATGTTTGGTACAATTCCACGGCAAATAGCAGCTTTCTTGAAATTAGAAAATGCGACGTCTTATACGGGACATTGTTTTAGACGCACATCTGCGTCTTTGTTAGCTGATTCGGGAGCAACAATAGACGTGCTGAAGAGACATGGAGGATGGAAATCCTCCAACGTGGCCGAGGGATATATTGAATCGTCTATTAAAAATAAACAAAAAATTTCAGATAAAATATTTGGTCAAGTCGCCGATTCGTCCACTATAGTTATGCCACAGTCCTCATTCTCGCTTCCTGTTTCCGCAGGATCTTCGAAACAAACACCAGTTCAATATGAAAAGGACCTATCTGTTACTCGTCAGTTACCTGCTGCATTAACCCAGGAAAGACTGGTCAATATGACGAACTGTCACAATATTAATTTGAATATTAACGTTAATTACCATTCTAATTAATTATATTTTTCAATAAAATATCCCTTAAATTCGTTTGTTTGTGATTTAATCGTTCCGGGAGTTTCGTCAATATTTAATCCCGGAGGGATTAAATGTGACACTTTAGTACCTGTCACAAGGGAGTGAAGTTGTCACTTTAGGCCCGGAAGTACGAAAAATACAATTAATTAAATTTATCTTTATATAATAATTGCATATCATATCAATATTGTGGAGCAATATATAATTTTTCTAAGTCAATGACAGAAGGTATGAAATATACGTCAATTTGACAATTTCAATTGACAATATGAATTATTTAAGATAGTTGCAATATTTCTCCGCGACTCGCGCACGGTCGTTTCTCGTTTCCCTTTCCAAGTACTTGCACACCGCGAATAGTTGAAACATTTCTGTTTTGTCCATTTTTGTGTATTAGCGTGATTAACCATGTCGTCCAGTCTCCCGGTATGCCTTCCTTGTCCCATATTATTTGTTTCTTTAGTTAAAACGAGATAGATAGAGGTGATAATCTTAACTTAAAATTACTTAATGAAGAAGAAGTCGAATAAGTATTTCTTTCATATTTAACGGTAAATATTTATAACCTTATTATTTAATAATTTCGTTAAACTCTTAAAGTTCTTAACAAAAATGTCAAAGAAATATTCCTCATCGTCCATGCAAAAGATCTTTTTAGAAATAAAATTATCTACTTTTAGATCATCGCTCAAAGCGAAGTATTAAAATAGTACATTTGCAATGCAGAGTAAGTGTAAGAGTATAATGTATTTTAATAATAAATTGAAAATGACGTTAGACATCTTTAATAAGCACTTTATATGCTTCCAAGTTTATGTTTAAATTTACCGTTTATATTGAAATGGTGTTATTAAGTTATGCATGTAGGATAAGGATTTTATATAAAATAAGAGTATTTCCCCAGAGTTTGTTTTCAAATTATGGTTTTTAAAATATTAATTTTTATCTTTTATTTCCATTTCTTCTTTTCATAAAATACAATATACTAACCAAATTTGAATCTGTGCTTAGGTCAAATCTTAAAATTTGTCCGTTATTAACGCGTTTATCAACTTTTTAGCTTTGATAATTCGCGTGATGACAGCGATTGTAATTTTCAATTAGAATTGTCATCGCACTCCGCTTACAGACCAGGGTAAAGTAACGATTTTCCGAAGACACTCTTTACTCTCCAACAACTGCTTTAAATAAACATGTTGATAACAATACGTAGTAAGCAAAATATGCAAAAGCGTAAACCTCGTATTTACTTATACACAACAAATAAACAATGTTACATCGCTATAACTTGATCTTAAATACTGAAGATGAAGATCATCAAATTATGTTGAAAAGTGAGACAATTTTACCCTAGGAAATCCTTTAAAATAAGAGTTTTAGCTTCTTTAAAGAGTAAAAAAGGTTCTTTAAAAGTAAAATATTGCAAAACCTCTAAATTTTAAAGAACCGCCTGGATTGACATGAATTTTGTCAAAGTAAAATAGTAATATTGTGCCGAAGTGTACTTTTGCCCTAGGGGTTAGTTTAACCCCCTTTTGGGGTGAAAAATATATGTTCTCGAAATAAGTCCGGAAATGGATAAAATGACTAATTGTAAGCAACTTTTGTTTTATAAAGTTTTTTCGCCAAAATAATAATTTTCGAGTTATTTGCGAGTGAATATGTTAATAATTTTTCTACAAAATAAACTCGTTTTCAGACGGTTTTTCGCAAATAACTCAAAAAGTAAGTATTTGGTCGAGAACAAAATTTTTATCGAAAATATAGCAAGTAAAAAAGTGAAACACATGGTATATATATATTAGGTCACTATACCTAGTAGAAGCAGAGTTATAGCTAATGAAAATAAGGTTCATACTCGTCAAATTCTAAATCGAATATTTGAACATGCCATAACCAAAAAACGAAGCAATTTTTTGGAGAAAACTCATTTTAACTTTTTTAAAGTGTTTAAAAAATGCCCTTTTTTATTAAAAAAAAAAAAAAATTTTAACATCAAAAGTTAACAAGTTAGGCTCAAAATAAATTTGGTCCTTTTTTTGGTAAGAAATCGGGAAAATCACCCCCTAATTAGCATTTCAAATGAACTTAATTGTTACCACTTCACAAGTTTTTTGCTCGCGTACGTATTGATCATATAATCTGTAAGTTTCATCGGTTCAAAGTCATTATTTTTGAAAGAGCTCTAGTTAAAAGGGTTTGAACCAGTCACTTATTACGAGTGTATGCAAACTAAGAAACACCGAATCTTAACCAATTTTTGTTTTACAGAAAAACAAAAAAATACAAAAATATTCAGAGAAGTAAAGCTGACTTTTTTTTGTTGTTTGAGATTTTTTGTATCTCTAACAATTTTTAATTTATTTTGAAAAAAGCATTTTTTTTAATTAAATTTTTAAAAAATTTTACTTTAATAAGCAAATAATAATAATTTACAAATTTTTTCAAAAATAAGCACTTAGAATCGATGAAACTTAGAGATCATATAAACACAACATAAGTAAAATAACTTGTGAAGCGGTAACTATTAATTTCATTTAAGTTGCTAATTGGGGGGTGACATTCCTGATTTTTTTTTGCCAAAACAAAAGGGACCAACTGTATTTTGAGCGTAACTTGCTTACATTTGATGATAAAAAATTTTTTTATAAAAACAGAAATATAGTTATTTTCCTAACAAGTGCATAAAGTCATTCTTTTCCGCACGCGACTGCAGTTTGCCGAACGACGCGAAGCGGGAGTTCGGCAAGCAGTCGAGTGCGGAAAAGAGACTTTCTGCAAGAGTTAGGAACAATATTTTTTTTAAAGTCTTTAAAAAATTACCAAATCTTAATCAATTAATTTAATTAATATGAAAATACATACACAAATTAATTGTTTGACAAGGTTGTCAAAACCAAACTTTCAATATAATTAGTTAGCATGACGACGATCTTGGTTTCCATGACGATGATTCAAAACGACTGTTTACCGATTTCACTTTCGAATATTATGTCAAAATAATTTTATTTCGTGGAATTGTCGCGTTAATTTTATTAAAACAGGAACACAATAAGATATATTTGAAATAAATTAGTAAATAATATATAAATATTAGTTTGTTGCATGTATTATAATTACTTTAAAGCCATATTAACATATCTAAATTAACACGCATGCGGAAAAGTAAAAACCGCGTGCGGAAAAGTAACACGCGTGCGGAAAAGTGAAACTTTCTAAACTAAAATGCGTTCGCGAAAGTAGACATTTTTGCACGCTCGTAGAAAAGAGATTTTTTTAAACACTTTAAAAAAGTTGTTATGTGTTTTCCCCAAGAATGCTTCATTATTTGGATATTTCACATTGAATTATTCTATTTGGAATTTTTCGAATATGAACCTATTTTTCATTAGCTATAACTCTGCTTTTTCTAGTTACAGAGACCAAACATATACACCGTTTCTTTCACTTTTTGATAGGCTATAGTTTTGCTAAGAATAATTTTTTCGACAAAATGCTTAGGTTTTTTGCGAAAATCCCTCTAAAAACGTGGTTATTTTGTTGGAAGTTGAACATATTATTCACTTGCAAATAACTCGAAAAGTACTGATTTGGTGAAAAAACTCTATAGAACAAAAGTTAGTTAAAATTAGTTAGTTTATCCATTTCGGGACTTATCTTGGACATATATTTTTTCACCCCCGAGACAGGGTGAAACTCACCACCAGGGCAAAAGCACACATCGGTACCATATTACTTTTTTTCTTTGACATGTTAGCTATGCGTTTGCCAAATTCCATGTCAATCCAAGCGGTTCCTTAAAATGTACAGCAAAAACCGCGAAAGAATGTACTATTTTTGTAAAGTTGTTTTTGTTAATTTGTTGCATATTTATTTCAAAAACAGTTCCAAAAGTCAATTTATATAACACTTTTGCGTGTATATAAATTGGCAACAGCCTGAGGGTCCCGACATAAAACATGAAATAGTGCACCGTTGCTCTTTTAAAGTACTCGGAGGGGTCGGGGTCAATAGATAGTTTGGAAAATTGAAAAGAAAACGAAACATTGGGCGCCAACCTACCTGCGTAGGATTTTTGTAGGAACTATCGAAAAGGAACTAAATGTTTGCCAAATTACTCTTTAAAATTGTCTAAAATGTAGGTGGAATAAATAACAAAATTAAAGATAATAAAAAAATGACAATCAGAAGAAAAATGACAATTATTGTCGGTAATTTATTAAGACCGACGTATAATACAAAATTTATACTGGAACCAATCAGCCACAATAAGAACGAATCTTTGAGGTGAATCAACGGAAGCGATTCAGATTCTAGGAGGCTTTAGACTTTTAGACAAAGTTGTATACTTTCACCTATATTATTTAACCTATATTCAGAGGAAATATTTAGTGAAGCCTTGGAAAATTGCGAACATGGAATACTTCTAAATGGAGAACGCCTAAACAACATCCGCTATGCAGACGACACCGTTATTTTTGCAGACAGTTTAAACAGTTTACAAACAGCAGCTAATAAACAAAGTAAACGGAGTAAGTGAAAGATTTGGACTTCAAGTAAATATATCCAAAAGTAAATTTATGATGATCAGCAAAAATAAAATTAGAGACGCCCAACTACTTATCAATAATACACCAGTGGACCGAGTAAACAGTATAACTATCTTGAAACAATAGCAAACCTAGAGAAGGCTAGGAGTGCATTCAATAACATGTCCAAACTCTTTAAAAGCCGCAACCGTAATCTGGAGATAAAAATAAGGCTCCTACGATGTTATATCTTCTCAATATTTTATTACGGAGTTGAATCCTGGACACTCACTGAAGCAATGGAGAAAAAACTTGAAGCCTTCGAGATGTGACTATAAAGGCGAATCCTAAGGATATCATGGACGGACAAGATAACCAACGAGACCGTATTACGAAGAGTGGGCAAAAAAGAGAGATGATGTATACCATTAAAAGGAGAAAGTTAGAATATCTCGGACACATAATGAGAAACGGGACTAAATACAGATTACTGAAGGTAATCCTTTAACGTAAAGTATTCGGAAAGTGAGGAATTGGGAGAAGAAGAATATCATGGTTAAAGAACTTGAGGAAATGGTTCTCCACAACAACAACTAATCTATTTAAAGCATCAGTTAATAAAATAATTATAGCCAGAATGATCGCCAATATTCGAAAAGAATAGGCACTAAAAGAAGAAGAAGAATTTATTTTATACAAATCTTAACAACAATGTAGCAAACAAAAATTGGTCATAAAATAAAAAAAATATTGTCTCCCGATATTCGAATTGCCAAATTAGTATGAGTATTTTTTTGTCACCGCATTTATATTTACTACGCAATAACACTACTTAAGAACGTAGACACATACTACAAACACTAAACATAAAGTAGGTAGTCAAATAAGATAGAAAACAAAAACCCGTTAAAAATATAAAAATATATTAACCGTTAAAAAAATATACAAAACTTTAACTAGTAAAACCTAAAGGTACTATTTGTATAGAGACCGCTTATTTATACTACTATTTTGTCCATGTTAAATAAAAACCAAATTAAAAACTAGAAAAACGAAAAAAAAAGATTGTCAGCACTTTATGTTTTATGTACTAGAGATGCTGAGCTCATCAAAAATTATAGATATTATTAAGAATATAAAATACACATACACTAAATACATATATACGATATCATTTTTTTGCATATTAATCAAACACCAAAAAAAGATAATTTGGTCTGTAACTACTGGAAAAGTCCAGCTATTTAACTGATAAAGTTCAGCAATATAATATATGAAACAGTCAGTCTAAAAATCACGTATAATATCTACCAAAGTACCTTTGAGAAAAACCATTATAAAGTCAAGTCAAAAATGGATTATTAGAATAGTTAATCATAGTTATGGCTTAAACTGGACTTATCCATCCATCACACAACATTCAACGAAGAATGGCTTTTCTTCAAAAAAAAAACCAACAACCACCAATATTTTCTTGCGTGGACTACCCTCAATCACTAAAACATTCATTCACAAAAAATGATCTATATTATCCATTGCACAATATTCACTTATGGTTTTTTAAATCTTGACGAACATGCTCCAAATTAAAACACAAAAACTTCAACTCCCTCTCAAAACGTCAAAGTCACAGTCTTGTTTTTTCTTAGCCTTATACCAAGGAAATAATCTTACCGGTATGTGTTGGTTGCGTACATGTTGGTTGGTTGTGTATTTTCGAAGTATAAAACATTGCTACACTTTTAAAAGTATTAATAAATTTTACATAACAAACTTTAGTTTCACTTGAGATTTGGGACCACATCATAGATATATACAATACATATAGATATAGCAGCTGAATACATAATATACAGAGAGGTCCTAAATTATGGAATAAATTAAATTTCTCTAAAATGGACGCCTATAGAGAAAAGTCCGGAAACAGGTCGATTTTTGTTTTTAAATTAAAATTTTTTGACATATATTTAATACTAGTGATGTCATGCATCTGAGCGTGATGACGTAATCGATGATTTTTGAAATGGGAATAGGGGTTGTGTGGCAACTCATTTGAATGGGTTTCAATTCTCTATTCAGTAATATAAACAATAATATTATTATTTATACAGGGTGACCAAAAAATATTTTTTTGAATTAAATTAATTAACGTAAAAAGAAGAATGTATGCAATTTATTTTACTCAAAATACACGATAGTGCTGTCATAGAATACAAAAAAAAATGTTTATTTGACAAATAAACATTTCTTTTCGCTTAAATTAAATCACAAACAGCCTCCCATTTACCACTTGGCAGTTTGAACATTTAATTTAAGCGAAAAGCAAGGTTTATTTGCCAAATAAACATTTTTTTCTATTTTGTGACAGCGAATGAATGTATTTTGAGTTAAATAAATTGCATACATTCTTCTTTTTTCGTCAATTAATTTATTTCAAAATTTATTGTTTTGGTCACCCTGTATAAATAATGATATTAATGTTTGTATTACTGAATATATAATTGAACGCCCTTTCAAATGAAGTGCCATACGACCCCTATTCCCATTTAAAAAAATCATCGATTACGTCATCACGCTCAGATGGATGACGTCACTAGTATGAAATATATGCCAAAAAGTTGTAATTTAAAAAGAAAAATCAACCTGTTTCAGGATTTTCCTCTATAGTCGTCCATTTTAGGGAAAATGAATTTATTCCATAATTTAGGACCTCTCTGTAGATATACACACATACGATACCTATAGCTGAATACATAATTGAATTCAGCTATAAAAATTTCAAGAAGATGTACTTAAGGTGGTAGGCGCAAAATCTTGGTCCAATGCTATTTAGATGCATTTATTTTTTTTTTGCGCCTGTAACTTACTAAAGTAAACATTTTCAATCAACAACGACGGCATTTTTGGCTTTCATTAAAAGATGACGTAGAAGACTTAACAAATTTCGAATAGTTTTTTTTTAATATTATGTAATTAATTAATACTTTTTTCCTTTTCTAATATGAATTCTACAT
This sequence comes from Diabrotica virgifera virgifera, assembly GCF_917563875.1. Taxonomy (NCBI): domain Eukaryota; kingdom Metazoa; phylum Arthropoda; class Insecta; order Coleoptera; family Chrysomelidae; genus Diabrotica; species Diabrotica virgifera. The sequence continues at coordinate 66,574,254 of NC_065448.1, read as the reverse complement.
TTCTGCTTAAGAAAACCATTTCATTATTAGGGCAAACAGCAGTAACTGCTGAATTTTCAGCCAAAAAACAATTAACACAATTGTTTGATTTTTCAAAATTAAGACATATTTTTTAATGTTTTTTAACCTTTTTCTGCTTAAAATTAAAGCAATAATAAATAGTGTGACAGAAAAAATCTTAAATTTCACATAACTCAAAACCACTATTTTGGCACTTACTGCTTTTTACCTTATCACGGCAAAATTTGTCCTAAGGTATTTGTTATAAGAGTGGTGTTTAATTTATATAATGCACTTTTTGTGCGTCTACACATCATATTTGAACACAAGACATATTAAATATTATTGTCAGGAATCATTAATATGAATCTCGCCGATTGTGGTTTACCCTACAAGTTTCGCAAACCGTACCGCAGTTCATTAATATCGATTTATCTATGCGTAAATATAAATCTGACAGCGAAAAAGACTTATGATGGCCCTAAGTCAGAGTCAGGTCTCTAAATTTTCCCCCCTTTTATGAGATAGACGCTTCAGTTGACCGAGCTTCATTTATCAATGTCTGATAAGTTACGAACATAGCGTAACTTGTACCTACGAAGCAGATATTTAATATTTCAGCATGAGGTATATATTGCTTATGCTTTTTGTAGAGTATAGCCATTGACATATTTGATTAAAAACTGTGATATTTTTACATTTTTTGTGCTCCTCTTGTTTTGCAGTATATGGTTTTTCAGTGATATACAAGGTATGTAGTTTGAAAGAAAATTACATTTTTAAACGCTTTTCTTTAGTTCAATCGTTTGTGTCAAAACTTTAGACGTTAATTAACTGCCTTTTCTTCAATGCAAATGAATGAAAATTTGCAGACATATGCATTCGCGGAACAATATACGAATCATAATCAATAAATTTTTTTTTATGTTTATTAATTTTTCATTGTTTAAATAAAAAAAGCGAATTTAATGGAAAAATTCTCTTGGTTTTTACAATGAAAAACTTGAAACTTTTACAGACTGGACGTGGATAATAATTTCAACGAATTCTTAGATAAGCTTATCTGTATCTTCAATAAAGCATTTCCTTTAATTGCAATTCAGCCAAAACATCACAAACCCTGGACTACTAAAAGTATCCGAATATCTTCCAAGAATATGCGTTCTCTTTTCTATATCAAGAAATTTACTACCAACGTCTCTATCACTGAATATATCACCAAGTACAGGGCAACCTATCTTAAACTTATAAAATCAGCTAAAAAAGTCTACTACCAGAACCGTCTGGGAAGCTCCAAAAGTGTTGCAAAAGAAACTTGGTCCATAAAAAACGATCTTCGAAATAAAACCCACACTGCTCAAACATTTTCCATTCCAGACCCTGAAAATCTAAATGAATACTTTGCTAATGTGAGTAAAAAAATTACGTCAACTATTTTGCTACAACAAGATCCCATTTCCTATCTCCCTAATTCAAAAAAGGTCTCGAATTCATTGTTTATAAAACCAGTTGATAAATCTGAACTGATCCAAACAATCAATAGTATCAAAAGCAAATCTTCCTGTAGTACTGATGGTCTATCGATAAAAATTTTTTCTAATCTTCCAGAAAATGTGTTAGAAGTCCTCATCTCACTAATTAATGATTCTTTTGAGAAAAGTAAATTTCCAGAGTGCCTGAAAACAGCCATCATTATTCCTCTTCATAAGGGTGGTGAAATATCTAATACCTGCAATTATAGACCTATTGCACTACTACCGGTACTCTCCAAAATCATTGAGAGACTCATAAAAGCCCGACTTATGTCCTTTCTAGTTGAAAACAACATTTTATCACAAAATCAGTTTGGCTTTTTAAATAATAAATGCACCACTGATGCCATGTTTTCTGTACTACATGAGGTTTATCAAGCACTGAACAATAATCTTTACACTGCCACCGTTTTTTGTGACTACGCCAAAGCTTTTGATTGTGTAAATCACATTTTGATAAAAAAACTAAATTTCTACGGAATTCGAGGCATTTCTTTAGATTGGTTCCAATCTTACTTGGATGATAGGAAACAACTGGTTAGAGCAAATGATACAGACTCTAGTCTCAAAAACATTGTATGTGGGGTACCTCAAGGTTCAGTATTGGGTCCTCTACTTTTCCTTGTCTTTATTAATGACATCACTAATTTAAAAATCGATGGAAAAATCTTTCTTTTTGCTGACGATACCAGTATCACTTGGAGCAACTCAAATATTGCAACCCTTCATGAAACTATAACTTCGGATCTACTGACGATAAAGACCTGGTCGGACTCTAATTTACTCTCTTTTAATGTAGATAAAACAGTAGCGTTATCCTATAAAGGAGCTCTTCAACCTTGCCTCTTAATAAAAGCCAGATCAGTACCGCTGATTCTGTAAAATTTCTTGGTATTTTTTAGACAGCAACTTCAAATGGTCCCTCCATATCGATTTGTTACGGAAGAAACTCTCTTCAGCTTGCTATGCTATAAGATCTGTTTCGAATGAACTCAATTTAGCATCTTCAAAAATAAAATATTTTTCTTTGTTCAAGTCAAATTTTCGTTATGGTCTTCCTTTTTGGGGTTTTGGTACAGCTGCCCAATTCGATGTTATTTTCAAATTACAAAAAAGAGCAATAAGATATCTGTTTGGCCTCAGAAGAACAACACATTGCAGAAGTTATTCCAAAGTTCACGGAATTTTAACCCTTCCATCATTGTATATTTTAGAAACTGTTTGCTTAATTCGTAAACATCTACATGTCTTTCCACCAAGACCTAATCATGACTATTTCACGAGAAATTCTACGTTTGACGTCTATTTGCCGACCCCGTCCTCGGAGTTACTAAAGAAATCGATATTATATTCCGCAATAAAAATGTACAACCATCTCCCCCTACAACTAAAATCGGCACCATCTTTCCACAAATTCCGTAAACTGACAAAAGCCTACCTGTCTGAAAAACCATATTATTCAGTAGAAGATTGTTTAGTCAATAACTAAGAAATTACAGTAACCTTTGCACAAGTAGTATTTTTATTATTTTTTTATCTATATTTGTGTGTCATATGCAGCAGCTTAACTTTTTAACTTTTTAACTTTTAAACCTTTTTTATTAATTATTAGGTACACTATGCATTTGCAATTTATTTAAATTTTTGAAATTGATTATTTCTGTTTTAACTTCATTATTATTATTATTTAAATATATTGACGATTTATGTAATTTTTTGACTATTTATAAGCTTTGTCGATAAAATTGTAAAATTTTTCATGGCAATAAAGCATATTTCTATTCTATTCTATTCTATTTAGTCCGTTCTTTAACGGTAAAATATTGCAAAATCTCTAAATTTTAAAGAACCGCTTGGATTGACATCAAATTTGGCATACACATAGCTAACAAGTCAAAGAAAAAAAGTGATATTGTGCCGATATGTGCTTCTGCCCTGGGGGTCGTTTTCACCCCCTCATGGGGGTGAAAAAATATTCGTCCAAAGAAAGTCAGGGAATGGATAAACTGGCTAATTTTAAGTAACTTTTTTCTATAGAGTTTTTTCACTAAGTCAATACTTTTCGAGTTATTTGGCAGTGAATATGTTCATTTTTTCAACAAAATAACCACCCTTTTAGACGGTTTTTCGCAAATAACTCAAATAGTAAGTATTTTGTCGAAAAAACATTCTTAGCAAAAATATAGCCGGTAAAAAATTTTAAAAAATGGTGTTTATATCACGTCTCTGTACCTAGTAGAAGCAGAGTTATAGCTAATGAAAAATAGGTTCATATTCGTCAAATTCCAAAATAGAATAATTTAACGTGAAATATACAAAAATAAAGCACATTTCGGGGAAAACTTATTACAACTTATTTAAAGTATCTAAAAAAAGCTTCATTTTTGTTTTATAAAAAAAACTCTAGCGTCAAAATTAAACAAGCTACGCTCAAAATAAAGTTAGTCCCTTTTACATAAATTCGACTTATTTCGAGGAAGAATGAATGTCAACATGTAGAAATATAAAATGGGTTGTACTCACATATTATAGAAAGTCTCGTAAACCAATTTTTTTTATTAATTTAACAAAACAAAAGTAAAAATAATATATATCAGAAGCAAATTTTCTTAATTTTCAATTTCAGCAAGCCACTTAAGAAATTAACGTCCTTTACGCGAATTCATTTTACTAAAAATACAAATTAAAATTAACAACTGTTCTGAAGCTATTTATTAGTGGCATTTATGTAATTTAACTATTAATATTTTGTATTTTGATAACGACGTCCGAGGTGGAATTCGAAACGTCAATAAAATCAATTTTTCAAGTTAAATTGTGGCTTATTTTCCAATTAGAATAGGTAAATTTAAAAATGGGTTCTTAACCAGTGGCGCACCTAGAATTTTCCTCTGGGGGGGAGGGGGGTATGCTTGGGTACCGAAAGTTTTTGTATTATTTTTGAAAGACAAGTTACATTTTCCTACTTTCTTTTATATATATTTCTATATGCTCTGGGTGGGATTTTAACCCCCAAACCCCCCCTCGTTGTGCCACTGTTCCAAACCTAATCCAAACAATAATATTTTAATTAAACCTACCTAAATATTAAATAAAAACCTAAAAGTTTCTTTGAGATAATAGAAACGTGATTTAACTGTGATTGCACGCGCAGTGAGGAATTCCCTCACTTGAAGAGGGATGTCTCTCCTTTCAACTATCACACAGCACACTGACCGCCTGAAATATTCTATAACTTTTTCATACCCTCTCATGGACCATGCTAAAGGCATTTCTGGGTGCTTAAGGTTATCGTATTAGTTTACACAATTTCATTGATTATAAACAAATATGGTGAGGGATTCCCTCATAGCGCGTGTAATGGCGGGTTAAATGAACTTAATCGTTACGACTTCACAAGTTTCTTGACTAGTGTATATATTGTTTATATGATCTGTAAGTTTCATGGGTTCAAAGTCCTTATTATTGAAAAGGCTGTAGTTAAAAGGGGTTGAACGAGTCACTGATCATTAATGTATGCAAATTTAGAAACACCAAATCTTAATCAATTTTTGTCTAACAGCAATTTAAGTTGCTAATTAGGGGGTGGTCTTCCCGATTTTTTTTTCCAAAAATAAGGGACCAACTTTATTTTGAGCGTAACTTGCTTAAATTTAATGCTAGAAACTTTTTGTAAAAACAAGAATAAAGCTTTTTTTAAACACATTAAAAAAGTTATAATGGGTTTTCCCCAAAAAGTGCTTAATTTTTTGGATATTTCACGTCGAAATATCCTATTTGAAATTTGGTGAATATGAATCTATTTTTCATTGGCTATAACTCTGGTTCTACGAGATCCAGAAACCTAACGATAACACCATTTTTTTACTTTTTTATAGGCTATATTTTTGCTAAGAACATTTTTTTCGACAAAATGCTTACGTTTTGAGTTATTTGCGAAAAACCGTCTAAAAATGTGGTTATTTTGTTGAAAAATGAACATATTCACTCGCAAATAACTCGAAAACTGTTGACTTGGCGAAAAAGCTCTATAGAACAAAAGTTACATAAAATTAGTCAGTTTACCCATTTCAGGACTTATTTTGGACATATATTTTTTCACCCCCGACAGGGGGTGAATGTCACCCCCAGGGCAAACACACACATCGGCACATTATCACTTTTTTTCTTTGACATGTAAGCTATATGTATGCCAAATTGCATGTCAACCAAGCGGTTCTTTAAAATTTAGAGCAAAAACCGTGAAAGAATGGACTAATTGTAGGTAGCCAATTATATGAACTATACATAATTTCACTTTTTACGTTAATAGTTTATGTTATGCTCCATAAGTAAACAAAAAAGTTTCAAATTTTTTGCCGATCCCGACTACTTTTCATGTTTGTATATCATATGTTTTATACATATATTTTAATCAACATGACGATATATTTTAATGTTTGAAAAGTGTAAGACTAAAAAGTGAAAATTAAAAATATATAAAAAAAAATTTAAGACACGCTTTTCTTTAGTTACGAGTAATTGAAATTAAAAAAATATAAAAAAAATCAACTAAAAAGCAAAAAATAAGAAAATTCAAACTCGAAAAATAATTAGAAAAAAGCTTTTAGACAGATTAAATATACAAAAACATCGCACATTCGTTAAAAATTAAGAATCTAACACATTGTTAAAGATAAGCGTGGGGCGAAAACCGTTTATTCGATGAAGACGCGCCCCACGCTTTTCTTTAACGAATGTGTTAAACTTTTTCAATTGTTTAACGAATGTGTAAGGTTTTTGTATATTTAATCTGTCTAACAGTTTTTTTCTAAACATCTTTCAAGTTTGATTTTTTTTATTATCGTAATGTTAGATATTTGACATAAAAAATTATTGGTATTTAAACGATTTTTAATGTAGTTTATCACGGTTAAAAATTATTTAAATAGATAAATATTCAATTTTGGTATAAAAGATTGTAACCCAGGAAACAAAGCCGAAAAACCATTTAGTCCGTTCTTTAACGGTAAAATATTGCAAAACCTCTAAATTTTAAAGAACCGCTTGGATTAACATGAAATTTGGCAAACACATAGCTAGCAAGTCAAAGAAAAAAGTGATATTGTGCCGATATGTGCTTTTGCCCTGGGGGTGGTTTTCACCCCCTCTTGGGGGGTGAAAAAAGATTCGTCCAAAGAAAATCAGGAAATCGATAAACTGGCTAAGTTTAAGTAACTTTTGTTCTGTAGAGTTTTTTCACTAAGTCAATACTTTTCGAGTTATTTGCCAGTGAATATGTTCATTTTTTCAACAAAATAACCACGCTTTTAGACGGCTTTTCGCAAATAACTCGAATAGTAAGTATTTGTCGAAAAAACATTATTACCAAAAATTTAACCTGTAAAAAATTTAAAAAATGGTGTATATATCACGTCTCTACACCTAGTAGAAGCAGAGTTATAGCTAATGAAAAACAGGTTCATATTCGGCAAATTCCAAATGGAATACTTTAACGTGAAATAACCAAAAATGAAGCACATTTCGGTGAAAACTCATTAAAACTTATTTAAAGCGTTTAAAAAAAGATTCATTTTTGTTTTATAAAAAAAATTTCTAGCATCAAAATTAAACAAGCTACGCTCAAAATAAAGTTAGTCCCTTTTGGTTTTGGTAAAAAAATCGAGAAAATCACCCCCTAATTAATATCTTAAAAGAACATAATCGTTACGACTTAACAAGTTTCTTGACTTGTGTATATATTGTTTATATGATCTTAAGTTTCATCGGTTCAAAGTCCTTATTATTGAATGGGCTGTAGTTAAAAGGGGTTGAACGAGTCACTGATCACGAATGTATGCAAATTTAGAAACACCAAATCTTAATCAATTTTTGTCTAATAGAAAAACAAAAAAATACGTGATATTCAGAAAAGCAAATCTGACTTTTTTTGTTTTTCGAGCTTTTTGGTATCTCTAACAATTTTTAAGTTATTTTGAAAAAAACATATTTTTCAAAATTTAAATTTTTAAAAATTTTACTTTGAAACCAATTTTTTTTCAAAAATAAGCACTTTCAATCAATGAAACTTACAGATCATATAAATGCAACATAAGTAAAATAATTTGTGGAGCGGTAACGATTAATTTCATTTAAGTGGCTAATTAGGGGGTGGTCTTCCCGGTTTTTTTTTGCAAAAACAAAAGGGACCAATTTTATGTTGAGCGTAACTTGCTTAAATTTAATGCTAAAAACTTTTTGTAATAACAGAAATAAAGCATATTTTAAACACTTTAATAAAGTTAAAATGGGTTTTCCCCAAAAAGTGCTTAATTTTTTGGATATTTCACGTCGAAATATTCTATTCGAAATTTGGTGAATATGAGTCTATATTTCATTGGCTATAGCTCTGGTTCTACGTGATCCAGAGACCTAACGCGTACATTTTTTTTACTTTTTTATTGGCAATATTTTTGCTAAGAACCTTTTTTTCGACAAAGTACTTACTTTTTAAGTTATTTGCGAAAAACCGTCTAAAATGTGGATATTTTGTTGAAAAATGAACATATTCACTCGCAAATAACTCGAAAAGTGTTAACTTGGCGAAATAGCTCTATGGAACAAAAGTTACTTAAAATTAGTCAGGTTACCCATTTCCGGGCTTATTTTGGACATATATTTTTTCACCACCAACAGGGGGTGAAAGTTACCCCAGGGCAAAAGCACACATCGGCACAATATCACTTTTTTTCTTTGACATATAAGCTACAAGTATGCCAAATTTCATGTCAATCCCAGCGGTTCTTTAAAATTTAGAGCAAAAACCGTGAAAGAATGGACCAATTGTAAAAATCGGAAAATTACTCGCCGCTATTTTTCAACTGGGATATCTGGCGAATTCAATAGAAACGGCGCACTATCCCGTGGGTATCGACAATTAAGCAAAATTAAGCTGTTTCTTAATTATTTAAATATTGTGAAAAATCTACGCATTATAAATTCTTGACAATACTTTTCTAAATTAAAACTGTTCATAAACAACAAAGTTATTGCAAAGTAAACCGGAAAGTAAATCATTATTTATAATTATACAAATAAATAATAAAAATATTTAAAACAATAATTTAAAAATAATAATCAGTTTTTAGGTATTTATTGCATAAATCCCATTTAAGAAAAAAAAGGTCATTTTCAAACGCCCGTATACGGGCTTTTTTAAATGTTTACAATAGTTTTTTTGGTCTCATTCACTTCATAAGGTCTTTCGTAAGATGTTTTCCTGTTTTTAAAAAAGTATATTCATTTAAGATAGTGTACTCACAAACAATTAATGCAGAATGAAATAGGTAACATTTTTCGCCTTATAGACAAATAAATTGACGCCATGAGGGCCAGAGTGGCCTAACTGATTTTAACATTACTTTACACAATCAAAGAAAATGGTCAGAAGCTAACAATGTCCGATTGTAACAACATGCAAGTTATGAAAAACACATATTTTTTTTAAAGAAGGTACTTGACCAGTAAATATCTAAAACACATATCGCCTTTTTCGTGTTCAATGCACAAACAAACTCTTTCTAATCAATAATACTATAAGACAACTCTTTTTAACTGGATGGGGAATATCGCTTAAGTTATGTATCCTCATCATCATCACACTACCAAAGTCCAGTGTCTATATTTCTGATTATAGGCCTCGTGAAGATGTCTCCACTCTTGTCTGTCCTGCACAGCTGCAATCCAGTTTGTCGCTATTCCTTTAATGTCGTCCGTCTACCTTGGAGGCGGTCTTCCACAACTTCCCTTGTCTGCCCTTGGTTGCCACTCTAAATTCTTCTTTGCCCATCTGCTGTCTCTCTGTCTTGGGATGTGTCCTAACCTGTCCACTTCAACTTCGTAATATGTTTTAAGATATCTTCCACTCCAGTTCTTCACCGAATCTCATCATTTCGTATTCTATATCTCAAAGTTAGGCCAAGCAAGGATCTTTCCGTTTTTTGTTGTACTACTTGTAATTTTTTTATTTATGCTTTAATCAATGTCAGTGTTTCAGCTCAATTAGTATTCACCGGATGTAAGCACTAGTTAAATTCTTTGCTTTTCCTTTTTGCTTTATTCTGATGTTTTCCTTGAACACGTCTGTTAGTTTGCCATACGCTTCCCGTCCTTAAGTTATTCTTCCAGATAATTCGCATGTTTGATTGTCTCTGCCTAATTTTACTTCGTGACCCAGATAGATGTATTTATCAACTGTTTCGATATGCCAGTTTTCCAGTTTCCATGGTCGGCTAGGTACTAAATTTTTAGTTTTCCCGAAGGTTGTTTCAAACCCTACTTTTTGGAAAACTGGTTGTAGTTCTTGCAGAATTTCGTGGGCTTCCTTTAAGTCATCGGTTGTGAGAACAATATCATCTGCAAATTGATGTTGGTTCAGCCTTTCGCCATTGACATTCAAACCTCTCTTTTCCCATCCTAACATCTGGAATGCATCCTGCATTACGGCATTGAAGAGTTTTAGTGACATGTTGGCTCCTTTTCTAACTCCCTTTTTAGATTTATTTTTTGAGTTTGAGTGTGGGGGTTTATTGCTGTTGTGGCATTTGCATATATGTATATGTTGAATAATGTTAGTATCTCTGTAGTCGACTCTACGATCTCTCAAAGATCGTAAAATAGCTACCATTTCGATAGTGTCAAAGGCTTTTTTAATAAAAAAATACTAGTACCAGCAGCCGGTTGTACTCTACAGTTTTTTCGATTAGGGCCTTTAGACAAGTTAGATGGTTATTTGTCCATACCCAGAGCGGAATCCTGCCTGTTTTCTTGGTTGGCATGTTTCTAGTTTGTTCTCAATTCTGGTTGGGGTTATTTGAGCAAATAATTTATACGGGTGGTTTAGAAGACTGATTGGCCTATAGTTTTCGAGTTCTGTTTGATCTCCTTTATTATTTATGAGGAACGTTATAGAATTATTCCATTCAGCTGGTGTGGCTTGGATTTCTAAGTACATATTGAAGAGCTGTTTGATTAGTCTGATAAGAGCAGAGCCTTTAATTTTTAGCGCGTCTGCCGTTACTCCGTCCTCTTCTGGTGCTTTGTTATTCTTCATTTCCTTTAAAGCATGATAGATTTCAGCCGTTGATATATCGGAAATATCTTCTTAATCTTGATTCATAATTTTTTATTCTGTCGGGTTTAAATCCAATTTATTTGTATAAATTGTTTTATAGAAGTTCTCTACTATCCCTATCATTTCCTCTCTGTTGAATATTAGTTGGTCATTCTTTCCCTTAAGTCTGATTCCTTAAGTTAGGTATCATTTTCTACAAATGGTGAAAAATAAAAGTACAGGCTATGAGGGAATCAATAAATATCTACACTTATAATAGTGTAGATTAGAACCACATTAAATTCTAGATAAACTTTATCTCGTAAAACTGTTAGGCAACCAATCAATTACGCGTGAGATGTCCAATGCACATGAATTACATCATAAGGATTTACTGTAAATAACTTTTTGTTAACATATCCACAAGGATATGTCAGTTGTCTTTCACCTCTTTCAACGTAATGGCCTAATTAATTATTACCTAGCAACCCATTTACCACGTGTGGGAGTCATATGTTGCCCTAAGGCCTTATCCATAGGAATTATATCCATCCTTTAGATTTAATTATGTATAAACTTTTATAAGACATTTAGTCAATTTTTAAAAGGTTTAACCTTAGTATTTTTGGGTGGCTCAGCATGTTCCTGTAACACTGATGATGCTCTTGTTACAGAGCGAAAACGTTTTGTTTTTATATTTGTAGCCCTTTCAGGGGCTTTTTAACACCTTGATGGACAGAGACGCTGTGCAGCGTCTTTTTTTAAAATTGTGTTGTGGCAGAACGCTGTGAAGCGTCCTTAACAAAATCTAATATCGTGGCAGAACGCTGTACCGCGTTATAATTATAATATAAATACATGGTAACACGTAAGCCACTGTCATAGAATACCTATCTATACCTTCCAATCTGTTACCCGTCTGGTAAATTCCACCTCTCTATTTCACCCCACCCATTTAAAGTATCTAACCGGCTAAGTCACACGCGAAGCTGTACAGCGTCGCCAGTTATATTGAAGTATGCGGTGTGTGTTGTACTGTGCCGCAGATAGTAAAACACGTGGTTAGGTTAGGTTGAATACGAGTTTTACTCGAAAAATGTAAGTAAAAAATAAATTTATTTAGTGTGATATTTTTGTGCCTAATATTTTATGTTATTATAGTAGGATGTATAATTTAAAATATATTATTTTGCTTTCAGATGGCGGACCGTGACCCGTATAAGAGAGAACAGCAGCGGTTGATTCAGCTGTATGACGATATTACGTCGGATGAAGAGAACTCAGATGCTGCTTATGAGGGAGAGTTCAGCTCAGATGAAAACTATGTACCCAGTGAGTCGTCTGCCTCGCAGTCAGATGAAAGTGAAGACTCTGATTTAAACGAACTCCCCGAGCTCTCCAATGTAGAGACGTCTAATAATACTCTTCACAATCCCCAGCAATATAATCTGCCAGAGGAAAGTGAAGTAGAAGAGCCCGACGCATTGGACCAGGATTCCCAGAAAATTATTCAGAAATCTCAAGACAGTATACCCCTACAAGCACTGCAGAATCAAAATTCTGATTCTTCAGATGACATAGATACAGAATGGGAGTTTACAACTGCAGATATACCAGATTTCAACTTTGATGAATCCACTAATCGTCTGAAAATTAATTTAAATGCAGAAGATAGTCCAAAAGATGTTTTTGAATACCTATTTACCGATGACATAATGAGCTATTTGGTGGAATGTACCAACAATTATGGAGAAGATTTAACAAGATCTAATAGACCCAAAACAAGGAATGCTCGAGATAATAGTTTTAGACCTGTGACTATCGACGAAATGAAGAAATTTTTGGCACTGTGTTTATTGCAGGGTCAAATTACAACTTCAAACATGCGCAGGTTGTTTTCATATGGAGATGTATTGTACTTTCATCCAATTTTTAGTTACATTATGTCAGGAAGAAGGTTTGAAAAAATATTGAGAACTTTAAATTGCTCTTCGAGAACCGCAAAACATAAAGAAAAGATTCAAGCATTCTTAGACATGCTTATAGCCAAATTCCACAATGCTTATGGACCGTCTAAAGAGTTGTCTTTAGATGAATCCCTCTTACATTTTCGTGGCAGGCTTGGATTTAGAGTTTACCTCAAAAATAAAAAGGCACGTTACGGCATTAAGTTTTATGAACTGACAACCTCCGATGGGTATCTTTTAAATACTGAAATGTATAGTGGGGATATTCAAAACGCTTCCGATGTGGGAACTACAAAAGTAGAAGCTATAGTTATGAGGTTGATGAAGCCTTACCTCATGAAAGGACACGAACTGTTTATGGACAACTTTTATAATAGTTCTATATTATCTGAAAAGTTATTAAGCTTAAAAACTCATACTAATGGAACTCTCCGGTCAAATCGCAGGAATAACCCCAAGGAACTTATAAAGAAAAAACTCAAGAAGGGTGAACATTTCTGGATGCGTAAAAAGAATGTCTACGTTTCCAAATGGCGTGATAAGCGCGATGTTCTTGTTATCACCACAAGAAATCACCCACGATTGATACAAGTGAAAAACAGATATGGCCATGAGAAAATAAAACCTGAAGAAGTTGATGTTTATAATCGTCATATGTCAGGCATCGACAGGTGTGATCAGATGACCTCAACTTATTCAACGCCAAGGAAAACGATACGTTGGTATAAGAAGGTAATTTTCCATTTATTAGATGTAACTGTATGGAACTCTTTCTACTTATACCGAAAATATTGTAAAAATAATTCCAAGACGTACAGATATTTAGAGTTCCGTGACAGTCTCATTAAATCCTATTTGAAGTTACCACCAGGTTTAGAAGCAAAGAATTTAGTTCGTCGAGAAAAACATGATAACAGGTTACCGGAAAATTCAAACTACGAGCCTGAATGTTTCACAAATGAAACAAACTTAGCAAATCATTGGCCTGAAAGAAATCCAGGCATTCCAAGTGCAAAATCGAATAAGAAAAAAGTGTTTTTGAAGTGTAGACTGTGTGCCAAAAAAGGTCAACGGAAAGAATCAGGATATAGATGTAAAGGATGTCCCCAGAAGCCTCCGTTATGTCCAGACTGTTTTGAAGAGTGGCACGAAATAACAAAAAATCAAGAATAATTTTTTAGATATCTTTGTATAAGTTAGCTTTATGCGTAAACTATGTTGATATAAATTAATATTTTTGACTTCTGAATACGTTTTAAGAATCATTATGTCTTTTTGGTTTCTTTAAATAAATATTGCTTTATTTAAATACGTTTTCTTAATGAAAAATATTTCGCTGATAGACGTCGAGTCACTGCATGTATTAGGTTGAAAACGACAATAGGCACAACGCTGTATGACGTCGAACGCATATCAGCGTTCCGCCAAGATAGACTTAATACTAGTCTTATATTGTGGCAGAACGCTGATAAGCGTTAAAACTTAAACAATATTTTCTGTAAAATTTTAATACTTGGAGTAAAATTTCAGGTCGCCCTAGTTATATTTCATCCTTTTGAATAATAATATCGACAAAAAGGGCACTGTACAAATTGACCATTTTTGAAAAACTTAGGTGTCCGTCAAGGTGTTAAATTAATATACCTTTTACCAAGATGAACTTTTTATTAAATTTACTTCTTGTTATAACTGCAAATAAAAATTTAATTTAGAATTTATTTTTGATATTTTATTTCCATAGAGTAATTATTTATTTTGGTACTTCATATGCCATACAGTTGAGGATCGATCTAAAAATAATGATGATTTCCAAAATACGCTCTATACCTACTTTCCTTTTAGATATTAAAACCATTGCACGTGTAAAATAAACTCAGTGACATTAGAAGTGTTATACCCAGAAGGAATCATTTCTGGAACTTAATCTTTTGGCAAAATGGTACAATTTGATCAAGAATGAAACGATAACATTGGCAAGGTTTTTATTGCTTTTTAATAAAAAAAAATTAATAATGTGTTTGGCGACCCCCTAGTTGAATACCCTTCTGTACACGTCTAGGCATTGACAAAATAAGATGATTGATATCTGCTTGTGGTACCTCGTTCCAAGCAACTTGAATTTCATGGATTAAATGTGCCAGCGTCTGTGGAGGATGGTGCAAAGTGGAGATTCTCCTCCCCATCATATCCCACACATGTTAGATAGGATTTAAACCCAGTCAACGGGGTAGCCACGGCAAAAAATTAAATCCAGCTTCGACGAGCAATATGGGGACGCGCGTTGTCTTCTTGAAAAAGGGCGTTTCAAGGGCCGTCCAGATAAGGCACTAAAGTGGTTTGTAAGATGTCATCCACATAACGCATCTATCATACTGCCTCGAATAAATAAAAGTGGTGATCGGCTACCATATACAATAACCCCCCAAACTATTACTCCAGCTGTCCTCTGCATACGCCTCTCAACAGCAAACCCGATATCTCGTCGCTCTCCACGGCGCACAGTGGGGCAGGATAGCTAAAAAGTTGGCATAAAATGAAAATACTAAATGCAGTATTTTCTGTCGCATTCATTTTAATTAAATAGTACACAAACCTGCGTATGATTTGGCATCATTTTTTTTTCCCATTAAATCCCCCTCCACCAGTTGCGACGCGTCGCAAAGGGCACATGGTCCCGTGTTAACAATGCATAGGCCGCGATAACGTGATTCGACTTACGTTTGATCCACTTATTTCAAGTCAAAAGTTAATTTACTAATAAAATTGGCTACGGATATTTGATCTTCAGGAAAGTGACAATATTATTACGGATGTGATATAATAATTAAGTAAATATAGTCTCTTATAATATGTTGTTTAAAATTACCTGTAAAAAATATCAAAATATGCATTTTTCAAAAAGAGCAAGTGATTTGTTAGTGTTCCCAGACTGATCCAACTTTAATTTTGTTTTATTTTGAAAGCTTGATTATCATTCTTTAGAAAATCTTGTTAACTTTTTGCTCATATTTGCTCCTTTTTTCATAATTTTATTTTTTGTGAGGTTATGTTGACCTAATTAAATTGAATAACACTCTCTTCTAATTTTTTGTTATTTGCACAATTCAAGCATAATAATTCAAGAAAGTGTAGTAGATCCAAAACAAATTAAGATGTATTCCACTTTTTGTTGATTAGTAGTGATCCACTGATCACAAGTAAAAGAAACATAAATAGAAAGAAATTAGAAGACCTGCCAGTGGAAGCACTGCATATTAGTTCATAAATCTCCGAATGTGCAAGATGTTGACGTCACATCTGATGATTCTGATGATGATCTGTAGTTTAAGTTTTTCAATATTTTACCTACAAAATTTTATGTTTTTCTTATAAATACGCGGTAAATGGTTTTAAAAAACAATCTGGTTAAGCAATTTTTCAAAAATAATGTTAACACAATTGTTTTGAGATATAAATAATATTAGATAATAAATCTACATAAAAACAAGTAAATTAGACTGTAGATTTATTTTAAATTAAAATGACTAAACTTCAAATATCATTTAAATCAATATTGGTAGTAACTACGGACATGCAGCTTTGAAAATTTTGAGCAAAACATTTTTTGAACAAGCCATCTTTCAAGGAAAAATATTTGTAAAGCGGGGCCCAGGAAGAAGAAGAACATCCTGGTTAAAGAACTTCAGAACCTGCTTTAACACAACATCTGTGCAGCTTTTCCGCGCTGCTGCAGATAAAATAAAGATTGCCATGATGATCGCCAACATTCGTCACGGATAGGCACATTGAGAAGAAGAAGAAAATATTGAAAAAACATCGTTTTTCTTTATGTACACACAACTTATAATATTTGAAAAAAAAATTGGCCATAATATATCGACAATGATTTAATGCCAACTTATGTTGTCTCTTGCCCCACTGTGCGGCGGAGACTTATCATCTTACTACCATTATGCATACCTAAACAAAATCGCGATTCATCGCTGAATGCTGAATCATGCCATTCTGCCACCCAATGCTGCCGTTCTCTGCACCAATTCAAACGTTGATGACAGTGGTCCGCAGTCAAAGCAAGCACTCGTTGTGTGTGGAATTAAACCAGCCCAAAGGCTCAAGTGATATGGTATAGGGTTCGTATAGAAACAAGTCTACCTTCTACTCCAAACCATTGGTCAGCAATTTGACGCGTAGTAGCAAAACGGTCCAGCAGAGCCAGTAGTTTAAAACGCCTATCTTGACGCCCTGTGGTACGCCTCGATGGACCAGTTGGACTTCTTCGTGTTCCTCTACCTTCGTTTGTCCACACACAACACACTCGCATAACTGTCACTTCCGTACAATTAACACGACGCGACGGCCAATTTCGAGATACGACACGACAAACACATATCTCTATAGGCAATAATTCTTCCCCTGTCAAAATGGCTAAAATGGTGGTAATTTTGGTGTCTTCGTACTCGAGGCTTATTCTTGCACTGAATATAATTAGAGTGAGGAATAATAACTAAAAATTTCTGTACCAACCGGTCTTCATAATTGGGTCTTTTCACAAAAAAATTTAAAGATAAAACTTTATATTTACAAAAATTATAAATCGTAAAACCTTGATGTTGTTATTATAGCATGCTTTACATTCTAGTTGTTATTGTGCTGCCAAAAAATTAAGTTCAATAAATGATTCCTTCTGTGTGTAAACACTTCTAATGTCACCAAGTATAGATGATAGGAAAGTATCTGCATTTTAATAAACACTACATTATACCACTTTATTAGGATCTACTATTGTTGTTCTGAAGCTATTTTCTTGTGGCATTTTTATAATCAAGTATATTCAAATGGGAAATAAGCCACAATTTTATCTAAAAATGATTTTATTAACGTTTCGACGCCCAAGTCGGGTGTCGTTGTCAAAATACAAAATAATACTAAATAAACAAAAATGTTGTTGCTTAGTAAAAAATTCTTCTAATTATTTATTTAATCTGACTCATTTATATCGGCAATTCAGACACGTATTATACATTTTAAAGTAGACGACTTTAAAATGATATTGCCAATATTGATGAGTTGCGTTCCTGGGACGACTTTACTAAAAGATAGTTCATTCGATTATATGAAATCAATCCCAACTCAAGAATATCCGCCACAAAAAATCATAGCATGTGATCTGTCTTTAAAAAGACAACCAAATGCAACGGTGGCACTGAAATTCTCGCGTTAGAGATTCCATAGTAAATCACGAGGGAAAACCAGGAAAAACCTCGTGATACTATCCTGACATCGTAAGTATTTGGGTTTACATTTAGTTTACTCTCAAAACTAATACCAAACTCTGACTTGATATTTTGAATTTTAAATAATACTAAAATACTAAATATGTACTAACTCGATATGTTACTGATTTACTAATTGTGGTGTTTTCTTTCTATTGACTTCCTCCTTTAATATGGGTAACCACATCCTACTGCATTCTACCGAGGAATTTGCGACACAATTGGTTTCATTTAACATAATTAGAGCCGCTTCTTTGATTTTTTCTCTTTTTACTATCTGCTTCTTTTAGGACTATACTTGAAACTAGGACTATACAGATAGTAAAAAGAGAAAAATCAAAGAAGCGGCTCTAATTATGTTAAATGAAACCAATTGTGTCGCAAATTCCTCGGTAGAATGCAGTAGGATGTGGTTACCCATATTAAAGGAGGAAGTCAATAGAAAGAAAATACCACAATTAGTAAATCAGTAACATATCGAGTTAGTACATATTTAGTATTTTAGTATTTAAAATTTAAAATATCAAGTCAGAGTTTGGTATTAGTTTTGAGAGTAAACTAAATGTAAACCCAAATACTTACGATGTCATTATAGTATCACGAGGTTTTTCCTGGTTTTCCCTCGTGATTTACTATGGAATCTCTAACGCGAGAATTTCAGTGCCATTGTTGCATTTGGTTGTCTTTTTAAAGACAGATCACATGCTATGATTTTTTGTGGCGGATATTCTTGAGTTGGGATTGATTTCATATAATCGAATGAACTATCTTTTAGTAAAGTCGTCCCAGGAACGCAACTCATCAATATTGGCAATATCATTTTAAAGTCGTCTACTTTAAAATGTATAATACGGGTCTGAATTGCCGATATAAATGAGTCAGATTAAATAAATTATTAGAAGAATTTTTTACTAAGCAACAACATTTTTGTTTATTTAGTATTATTTTGTATTTTGAAAACGACACCCGACTTGGGCGTCGAAACGTTAATAAAATCATTTTTAGATTATATTGTGGCTTATTTCCCATTTGAATATGCTTAGGATCTACTATATTCGATATTCAAGTAAAAAGCTTAGTTATCACCGGTTCAATGTTAAACATTGAATGCAACAGCTTTCAACACAATTATCTGCCAGAACATATCCTATTCTGTATTAAATGCCGATGGCGCAGAATGTAGTTGTAAATTCTAGTTAGAGATGATCATTTCCCTTCATTTTGGAGTATTCTGCTACAGCTTTTAATTTCCTAATCAATTTGATTGGTCCTTTGTTTGATCAGTGGGAATAATATTTGCCCCATATAGTGAAACCTCTATACTCTGGGTATAGAGATTTTTGAAGAGAAGAACTGAATAAAGATGGGTAAAATAAATGATAAGAGATTTAAGACAAAAGAAGAGAGGCTTAGCTCAGAAGGAAAAAAAATCAAAAGGGCAGAGAGACACTAAATCTCAAGTATGAGTATTCGGGCTAGCTTCCATACACCGAATATTGGCTTTAGAGATATGAGAAGAAAATTTGGTAATGAAATGATAGTAACTAGGAAGGAAATGAGACTGTTAATACAAAAATGGAAGGAAAATAGATAAGAATGCTAGAGATAAAATAATATCGAGTTACAACAAAGAAAGAAGAAGAAAAAAGGGCGCCAACTCGAACGAACAACTCGGCTCTCAGAACCAAGAAGTTGGACAGGTTCGAGATTTTGAAGTAATGAACAATGGGAACTCTATGACACTGGTTACAACCACCTGAAATACAAAATACTAAATACTGATCTTGTCTTGCTATGTTATATACTGGTAATACAGACTGAAATAAAACACCAACCTTAATACGTACAAATATATTAATAATAAATGTTAAATACTAACAATTTACATATAACGCAACGTGATAACAGTGATAGTGGATGGGGAGAAGATCAAATAGGACCGCAAAGGCCACTTAACAAGCAATTATCCACTATCTCTGGCCAAGCAAAGGTATTAAAATCAAAATCCAAAGCAAAAGTCCGTCAGAATAGCACTAAGTCCTTACAACTAAAAAGTTAGTAATTATTTCCTAAATTGAACTACGCTAGAGTGAGATCCACAACAAGAACGCTACGGTTACCAAAAATAATAAAGATCTCACCTAGCAAAAACACTAATAAGTAAATATATAATGAGTTATATAAATGAGTTATATAAATGAGTTATATAAATGAGTGATATAAATGAGTTGTATAAATGAGTTGGTCAGTTACTCTTTATATACAATGTAAAAACCTACAAGACATATTCCCTATTTGAAATCCGCGACAAACCTTTAACGACCCCTTCCCGATCAAATTTTTTAAGCTACAATTTTTATTTATAATGATTATTGAACAAGACCTAATTTTATTTATTGGAAACTACTACTTCTATTGAATTAAAAAAAAACCAACGACCTAAAACCCTATCTATCAAGAAATATGTACCTAGTTTACCTCAATTGTATGCATACAAGAAGTTTACAGTGCAAGCAACTATAGAGTACCCAAAATATGTAAATAATAAGATTAAACAACTTATCTTAACCACAAGTCCTATTTAAAAAGGTCCAGATAGGAATGAATTTCCTCTTGGCACGGCAAAAACTAGTGGGCTGCTGTGGTGATAAATCCAATCCTGGATGTTGTGAAATAGGTACTATCCAATCCAATCAAAAGTAACTCTAGGGGTAACCCATACCCTAGCTGCTTACAGTAACTGGCACATATTTATATGATGGCCCATTAAATGATGATACAATCTATATAAATTGACTAGGCTAAGTGTCTATGTGACAAGTAGCTACGGGACGGAATCTAAAATAAATTTTATCAATGTAATTACATTATTTATAACACTATGTGTAGACAGCACAGGGTCACTGCACTGGAAACCAAAACAAAAAAAACTCAGGTTAGGTATACATATGTCATGTCAAACTGAAACTAACTCAAATCATCAAATCAGACATGGCAGGGACATGCGCATGACATGTCTGATATTCGTTAAAACTTTTTTATATTATTACCTCAAAAAAACCTAGAGCAAAAAGTCTAATGAGAAATTGGAATTTAACTTTAGCACTAAAACATATGGCCTTGACTGTTCCTTTGCAAATGGAAACGAATATCCTTACCGTAATATAACTTATAATGTGACATTTAAATTATTTCTTAACTGAAATTAATATCTACAGATAACGAACGAGATATCTAGGATGGTGAATTTGATTTTATAATGAAGAAATAAAGAGAACTATATCAATATACTCACTTGAGCAAAGCAACACATCGGCGGTATTATAACCTTTTTCCTTTCTTGTAAATAAGTCTCCAGATATAACTACTGCTTGATTATTATTAGTATGGGTTATTGGCTGATGTTCGAGGTCTTTTAGTTATATATTTTCCCAATTTTGCCCAAACTCCGTCACCTAAGTAATGACGATGTGTTGCCTCTTTGTGAGTTCGTGACCAACTAAACTAGAAATCGACAATCATCGATTTTCTTTCTATTGGCGCGCCTGTGCACCGAAAAATCGGTGTTGGATCTTCGCGGGCGTCACCCAAGGTTTTTGTAGAGGGGTATATTTTAATCCAATTTTAATTAAAGTAATTTAATTAGTAGCGTGGTCGCTACATTCTCCCTCTTCTCCAGCAAAAAAAAGGAAAACTCTACAAGTTTCCTTTTTTTTTATTTTCCAGAACTAACTGACGCTAGGCGAACCTGAGGATGGACACGGTAAAGGAGAAACGTTGTGGTATAAAACCATAATTATGGTAGGCTCAACAGCCATACTATTTGCTGAGGAGACAGA
Organism: Diabrotica virgifera virgifera; assembly: GCF_917563875.1. Lineage (NCBI taxonomy): Eukaryota > Metazoa > Arthropoda > Insecta > Coleoptera > Chrysomelidae > Diabrotica > Diabrotica virgifera. The sequence continues at coordinate 66,552,552 of NC_065448.1, read as the reverse complement.
ACAAAAATCAGGACGAAGTCATACAGACAGTATAGAGGCCACGCGAGATATCTTTAATGGTATTTGCAGAAAGTATAGAACATAGAAGGGATGTGTAGCTAACCGACATACGTAACTGACTGACATAAGTTATTCAACAAGATAATTTACTTTAATTTAGTAAAACCAAAGATAGAGAAAAACAAATAATTACGCGTTAATCACTAACATTCTAAATATAATTATACAACCTTATAGAGTAAGTCAACTCTTAACACTACTTACTATCTACATTCTCAAGTGTTAGTAAACCCATGATTAAAACTAAATTACAGGTGTGTATTAACAACCCCCAACACAATATAACTAAGAACCATAAACAACAATTAACCTAAACGCATCCTATTAACTTTACCCAACATTGACACTAGAGCGAACAAATTCTATTAATCACCCCAGAATTCAATGAGGGACTAATTCATTAGGACCAGTTAAAACTACATTACTACAAACCTAAACATATATGATATGGTTCCGGATATCAACATCTAAAACTCAAGGTAAAAGATAATTCATAACGTCTACTTGCTTTCGTAGCGATAGGAAGACACAATCTAGGTAAAGATACTAGCAAGCGCACTATACGCATAGTATAGGGTATGCTAAAAGGTAAAGATACTGGCAAGCCCGCATCTACTCGTGGTAGAGGGTATGCACAAAAGGTAAAAGGTAATAAAAATCCTAAGTGTAATACCTAAACTGTACTATTGACGTGATCCAATTCTTTACTCACGACAAGCACAGAGAAGGACAGATTCTTAGGACTTTATAATAATCAAGATAAAGATAAGATATACATTCAATCAAGATATAGATAAGAGATAAACTCATCAAGGTAAAGGTACGAGATAAACTCAAACTAAAGGTAAAGATAAACTCACTTCAGGTAAAGGTAAAGATAAACTCACATCTACCTTTTCATATTTAAGGCAGAAGAACATCTACTAACATAATGCTCAGTAGGGAGACAAATAAGGTAACTCACATACTCACAGCCACTAATCCAAGCAAGTGGTAGAGACAGGTAACCAAACTTACGGTAATAAGATATGTTAAAACTCAAATCATTTAAAAGATAACAGCATAGGAGATGACAACCAAGTTAAACAGACTGACTTACTGCTGAATATCAGAACGATCCAATTCTACATGACACATTCTAATTTCAACCTAAGAGATACTCTAGGAACAACTTATAGATATTAATATATTTTTGAGCCAAGTGAAGTGCCCAAGTCCAGGGTGATCAGTCCTGAACCCACGCTAAACCCTGACACAGTAAGTAAGTGAATGCATAAGCTTTATGGCCATGGTCCACGAGCTCATGCAACCGTCAATCAAAGAAAATATTATAGAAACGGTTTCCTAACTATCCCTATAAATATCTATCTAACCCAGAATTCAAGATGGGGAAAATTCCCATTATCCATCCTGCACTCCTATGATATATAGTTTGGACTTTCAAGAGACAACCAACAGCAAAATGAACAAGTCCAACATTAAGATAAGATAATATAAGATAAAATAAGATAAAAGGCATAACAACAGATGTTAACCAGGTAAACAAAATAGATAAACAGATCATAAATAACAAACTGGCCCTCACAATTTAATCTTCATCTGAAGATGAACCATCTGAATTGTCAGACAAGTTATGTGGACCTACAGTCTTATCCTCAAGTAAATCTTTGACATGAAACCTTCCTAGTTTCCTGCCGGTGGACGTTTCCTTCAACTCATAAATCAAAGGGGAGATAACCTTAATAACAGTGCAAGGTATGTATTTTTGACACAACTTGGCAGATTGGAAATTCACTTTATCTGACTTGACAAAATTTTTCTTCAGAACGGAATCTCCGACTCTGAACGATAAGGCTCGCTTTCTCAGGTCATAACGGCACTTATTTCTGTCATAAGATGCTTTCAAACGTTTGCGAACATCCACATATATGTCAGGAAGATGCTGAATATCTTCTAAGCGGTGTAACTTATCTGATATTGCAGGAAAATTAGTGGCATTTTCTGAGATTTTACCAAAATAATCACCAGAAAGAGGAACATGACGACCAAACATTAAGTACGATGGAGGACATTTGGTTATTTCGTGAGAAGAAGTCCTGATAGCTTGTACTATAGAGTGGATATGAGTATCCCAAGCTCTCTGATCAGGAAATGAATATGATCTTAAAGCAGTAACGATAGATTTGTTTACTCTTTCAGTATGATTAATTTGAGGATGATAGTTCGCATTGTACCAGATCTTTTGTACATTATATTTGGACATGAGATCACGAAAAGCCTTGGCTGTGAACTGGGGTCCATTATCGCAAGACACGATCTGTGGAACACCATAAATTAGGAAAACTTCATTCTCTAGATACTTGATAATGGCTGAAGTAGTTGCTTTAGACATAGTATGCACCAAAGGAAATTTTGTAAAGTAATCAACAACTACTAAGGCATATTGAGCACCTTTATAAGACCTAGGATAAGGACCAATAAGATCCAAAGATATAAGTTGGAATGGAAAATCAATCCGTCGATAATTACCCATTAAACCTGGTTGTGGAAGATTTGTCGACTTACACGTAGCACAAATTTTGCATCGAGCGAGATAACTACGAATAGTCTGACGCATCTTCGGCCAGTAATACAGTTCAGATATACGACAGAAAGTTTTGTAGAAGTCAAAATGAGCTGCAGTAGGATGGTCATGAAAAGTGGCCAAAACCTCTGCTCTATTTGCTGTTGGAACGACTATCTTCCATTCCGACATTCCAGTAAGGGCATCCATAGAACTTAACACATGTTTATACAACACACCATGCTCAACTTTAAAATCAGGAAATTTACCTGGAACATTCTGGACATCATACAACATTTTTCGATACCAGTCATCTGGTTGTAAAGTAGATAAATCTAACAAGTTAATATCAAAAGTTCTCGATAGTGCATCAGCGACTACTACACCTGCAGCTTTACGATGAACAATTTTATAATCATATTGTGCCAATTTTAAAATCCACCTAGCCAAACGAGGAGATGGGTTCTTCATACTCTGTAACCACACCAAACTACTATGGTCAGTTATGACCGTAAATGAACGACCTTCCAGAAAATATCTGAAATGTTCAATGCCCGTAATTATAGCTAACAACTCTTTTTCGGTTGTAGTATAATTTTTCTGGGCTTTGTTTAATTTCCTGCTTGTATAGGCTATAGGGTGTTCCTCTCCATCGACAATTTGATAGAGTACACCACCAGATGCTGTGTTTGAACAATCAGTCATCAAATAGAAAGGCTTAGTGAAATCTGGGGCTACCATAACTGGGGAGTTGGTGAGAGCCTCCTTGATTTTAATGAAAGCTTCATTAGCTTCAGGAGTCCACGCAATGTTTTGTCCCTTTTTCCTATTTTGAAGTAAGTCAGTAATAGGGGACAACAAGGTAGAATAAGACTTAACAAACTTTTTATAGTAACCCACCATTCCTAACAATCTACGGACCTGGGTGGTATTTTTAGGCACAGGAAAATCACAAATAGCTGACACCTTGTCAGGGTCAGTATGTAAGCCATGAGAATCTACAACATATCCTAAAAACTTAATAGAATCACGACAAAAGCTGCTTTTATCTAAGTTAATAGTCAAATTTGCATCTTTGAGACGCTGAAACAACTGTTGCAATACAGAGATATGAGTGTCGAAATCAGGAGTAATGACTAGAATATCATCAAGGTAATATTGACAATAGGGATCTAAAGCAGGACCTATTACCAAATCCATTAATCTACACATAGTCTGGGGAGCAGACACCAGACCAAAAGGCATTGTAGTAAACTGGTACAATCCTTTGCCACTTACTGCAAAAGCCGTAAGTTTCTTACTCTCTTCGTTTAATGGGATCTGTAGAAATGCCTTCTTTAAGTCGATGGATGAAATGTATTTAGCATTTTGTAGCTTGGTGAGGATGATATCTATACGAGGTATAGGATAGGCATCCCTATTCATCGTAATGCTGTTAAGTTTACGTCCGTCAAAACAGACACGAAAAGTCCCATCCTTCTTCTTTGTCATCCATAAGGGACTACAAAAGCTAGACGAGCTCTGCTCGATAATACCAAGCTTAAGCATTTCATCCACCTCCTTAACTAAGCTCTCATGCCAGGCTTGAGGCAATGGATACTGGTATTGTCTGAAGGGCTTAGACGAACCCACATCAATGTGATGTTCGATGAGATGAGTTCTGCCTAACTGATTCTTCGAAGAGATAGAAGAGAAGGATTTGATGACATTATTCAACTGCTCTAACTCCTGAGCATTAAGTCTACTCATATCTTCAACTGCATCAACACAAGAGATATTAAAAGAAGAGACAGATAAAGAAAATTCAGGAAAATTCAATTCACTATTAAAAGTTTTCAGAAAATCCATCCCTAGGATAACTGAATTCTTAACAGAAGGTATAACAAAAAATGTAATCATCCTTTTACATGAACTAACAGAAATCTCAGTTGTGAACTGACCTAAAATTGGTTGGACCTGACCATCAGCTGTAGTCACTTGCAAACTCTCATCCATTCCTATCTTAACATTAGAATTCTGGAGAAATTCCAGACCTAAAGAACCTAAAATAGAGATATTGGACCCTGTGTCCAGTAAAGCTAAACAAGAATGTCCTAAGATAGATATTTCAAGGTATGGACGATTATCCTTGTTTTTTCTAACTAATAATGAATTAATGTCAATATCAATGAGGGAAGATAAGGGATTACTTGGAGAAACTACAGAAGAATCACAAAGGACATGATCGACTAACGTCCTCTTTTCGGTTGGTATCTGCCGTTCTGTGGTCTTTTGTCTTTCGGTGGGGGTTGGGATATTTGAGTGGTTGGGGCATGGACCTTCTGACTCGAGAAACTGATTTCTAGGTCTTGAGGATTTTCTAGAGTGTTCCCTGTATTTTGATGACGAGTGGGAGTCACCCCTTCTGTCATTTCTTGAACAGAATTCACATTCACTCTTACGTACACCTTGACATCCACACCCATAACAAAACAGACCTCTAGGTTCAGAACATTCAGAATACCGATGTTTGGACCGAAGACAATTCCAACAGGTAATCTTCGAGTTAAAAGTAGCTACATTACCAGACCGGGAATAATTTGGCCTACCAGAATAGGAAGATTCGTTGTTTCTAACGCTTGACCGACTAGGGACACTAGATATAGGTTCAGAAGACCATGACAAAACTTCGTCTAACCTCTTACATTTTTCTGTAAGGTCAGCAATCGAGAGAATGTCAGTGAGTGCCAGACTAGGATGATAAGACGGCAACAAATTTTTCTTAATGATTCTCACTATATGGGACTCAGAAAGAGGGACTTCCAAACGTTTACACAAACTGACAACTTCATTGATGAAGATGGTGACTTTCTCCTGGGGAGCTTGTTTCCGGGATTTAATTTCGTCTAATAAGTTGTCTTCATAGTTGTAAGGAAGAAAATCAGACTTAAGTTTGGCAACTAACTCTTGCCATGAAGTAAAACTACCTCGATTATTGAGGTACCAAGTAAAGGCTGAATCCTTAAAAAGATCACCTGCTGATGAAAAGCACTCATCTTCACTGTTCCCACGCGCTAGACGCAGACATTCTATTTTCTCTAAGAAACTAACAACATTTTCATTCGAACCACCAGAAAAATGTACACCCCATTTATAAATAGGAGCCGACTTAAAGAAAGGGAAGGAATTTACTGAAACACTAGGGTTATGAGTGGAGTGAGCCTGTGGAACTACTTTAAACTCAAGTTCGCCTTCCAGATTAAGTATCTTGAAGTTAAGAGACTTCTTGATGGCATCCTCTTCCTCGGTTACTGACTCTAACAAATGAACCCTACCTGAAACATGACCTAAACGGGAAGTCAAGCGACCATATAAAACATCACTATGGGAGCCAACAAAAGAGCTAATTTGGGTCTTCAAATCTGCAAGGGTAGCTTCTATTTCACGGACCTCATCACTAAAATTTAGTTGGAAAGCTGACAGAACAGCATGACTCCGATTTGCTGAAGCTTGCTTTAACGCACCTGTCAATACGATCACTTTAGCCCTATCAGTAGTTAGCGATGGATCAGCTAACTGACGAATTTTCAACTCGTAATCCAATTCAGGGGTTGACAGATGTTCTGCCTTAAAAGATGCCATTACACACCACTGGGAAGTAAACACGAGAATGAGATAAAATGTAAGTAGGTAAAGTTTAACTTAATCTCTGTCCTCAAGTTAATGTTCTGAGTCGATACCTATACCAGCAATGTTTATTTGTTTGGTCCAGTCGTGAAATCCGATGAAATGTACTGCTACACTCCCGATAAACCTAAAATTGAATAATACTTTTAATTCAAGGTAGTGATTCACTATTAATGCTACTCCGGACTTGTAAACATCGATGAGATTGTTAAATTCAAGATATTTAAATTTTTAATTTTAATTTAATTTATTATTAATACCAAAATAGTTCTTTAACCAATCAAAACAAATCGATTTATTCAGTCAACACCGTATACTATAGCAAAACAAGTTTATACAAGATATAGATATAAGATAATCTCCAAAAAAAAACAAATTGAAGTACAACACTGAACGTTAAAGTGAGAATCTAAAAACACAATCACTGAAACCACCAAGATAAAACCAAAAGTTAAAGAAAATATATTTACAGCCAAAAATGTAAAAGAAGCCCCACGTTGGGCGCCAATTGAAACCTCTATACTCTGGGTATAGAGATTTTTGAAGAGAAGAACTGAATAAAGATGGGTAAAATAAATGATAAGAGATTTAAGACAAAAGAAGAGGGGCTTAGCTCAGAAGGAAAAAAAATCAAAAGGGCAGAGAGACACTAAATCTCAAGTATGAGTATTCGGGCTAGCTTCCATACACCGAATATTGGCTTTAGAGATATGAGAAGAAAATTTGGTAATGAAATGATAGTAACTAGGAAGGAAATGAGACTGTTAATACAAAAATGGAAGGAAAATAGATAAGAATGCTAGAGATAAAATAATATCGAGTTACAACAAAGAAAGAAGAAGAAAAAAGGGCGCCAACTCGAACGAACAACTCGGCTCTCAGAACCAAGAAGTTGGACAGGTTCGAGATTTTGAAGTAATGAACAATGGGAACTCTATGACACTGGTTACAACCACCTGAAATACAAAATACTAAATACTGATCTTGTCTTGCTATGTTATATACTGGTAATACAGACTGAAATAAAACACCAACCTTAATACATACAAATATATTAATAATAAATGTTAAATACTAACAATTTACATATAACGCAACGTGATAACAGTGATAGTGGATGGGGAGAAGATCAAATAGGACCGCAAAGGCCACTTAACAAGCAATTATCCACTATCTCTGGCCAAGCAAAGGTATTAAAATCAAAATCCAAAGCAAAAGTCCGTCAGAATAGCACTAAGTCCTTACAACTAAAAAGTTAGTAATTATTTCCTAAATTGAACTACGCTAGAGTGAGATCCACAACAAGAACGCTACGGTTACCAAAAATAATAAAGATCTCACCTAGCAAAAACACTAATAAGTAAATATATAATGAGTTATATAAATGAGTTATATAAATGAGTTATATAAATGAGTGATATAAATGAGTTGTATAAATGAGTTGGTCAGTTACTCTTTATATACAATGTAAAAACCTACAAGACATATTCCCTATTTGAAATCCGCGACAAACCTTTAACGACCCCTTCCCGATCAAATTTTTTAAGCTACAATTTTTATTTATAATGATTATTGAACAAGACCTAATTTTATTTATTGGAAACTACTACTTCTATTGAATTAAAAAAAAAACCAACGACCTAAAACCCTATCTATCAAGAAATATGTACCTAGTTTACCTCAATTGTATGCATACAAGAAGTTTACAGTGCAAGCAACTATAGAGTACCCAAAATATGTAAATAATAAGATTAAACAACTTATCTTAACCACAAGTCCTATTTAAAAAGGTCCAGATAGGAATGAATTTCCTCTTGGCACGGCAAAAACTAGTGGGCTGCTGTGGTGATATGTCCAATCCTGGATGTTGTGAAATAGGTACTATCCAATCCAATCAAAAGTAACTCTAGGGGTAACCCATACCCTAGCTGCTTACAGTAACTGGCACATATTTATATGATGGCCCATTAAATGATGATACAATCTATATAAATTGACTAGGCTAAGTGTCTATGTGACAAGTAGCTACGGGACGGAATCTAAAATAAATTTTATCAATTTAATTACATTATTTATAACACTATGTGTAGACAGCACAGAAATTGGAATTGGAGAAATTGGAGAAATTGGAATTTAACTTTAGCACTAAAACATATGGCCTTGACTGTTCCTTTGCAAATGGAAACGAATATCCTTACCGTAATATAACTTATAATGTGACATTTAAATTATTTCTTAACTGAAATTAATATCTACAGATAACGAACGAGATATCTAGGATGGTGAATTTGATTTTATAATGAAGAAATAAAGAGAACTATATCAATATACTCACTTGAGCAAAGCAACACATCGGCGGTATTATAACCTTTTTCCTTTCTTGTAAATAAGTCTCCAGATATAACTACTGCTTGATTATTATTAGTATGGGTTATTGGCTGATGTTCGAGGTCTTTTAGTTATATATTTTCCCAATTTTGCCCAAACTCCGTCACCTAAGTAATGACGATGTGTTGCCTCTTTGTGAGTTCGTGACCAACTAAACTAGAAATCGACAATCATCGATTTTCTTTCTATTGGCGCGCCTGTGCACCGAAAAATCGGTGTTGGATCTTCGCGGGCGTCACCCAAGGTTTTTGTAGAGGGGTATATTTTAATCCAATTTTAATTAAAGTAATTTAATTAGTAGCGTGGTCGCTACAATAGTACCATTTATTAAAGTAGCTAATAATACATTAGTAAAATTTAATACTTCCCAATAACGAAATTTAAAACCGATAAAAATTCATAAATAAAAATGTTCCTTGTTGAATCTTGTTTTTGAAGTTATGAGATATTTATATCACCTTCATTAGGTGCCATCTCTAATGGAGGTATGCTAAAGCTAATATTCTACTAACAGTTGTTGGGCCAATTTCATAAAAACATAACTAAACTAAAATTTTTTATCATTTATCAGAATATTATTATGTTTATGACAACGGAATTTCAATGTTTTTTTTTGTGTGACTTTGATGGTCTTGGCTGAGCCAAATAGCCAGACATTTTATTTTAAAAACAAACTAACAAAATAGTATCTAAAAAAAATACACTCTTTTGGATGTAAATATTTTTTTCGCCTGTGGTGGAATGGGAGATCTACAGCACCTCATATTGGAGTGTGGACAGTACAGACAAAATATTAAAGTGATGTATGAAAAGTTAGTTGATCTAAATTGTCCTTTACCTGTCAATTTAAACGAAATTCTTTTTCCAAAAAATAAGCAGACGTTAAAATGTCTTTACGAATATGTAACGTCCTGTAAATTTAAATTTTAAATAGGCTTAGATAATAAAATTAAAAATTGTAAAAATATCACACAAAATTGAAAAATGTATCCATTAATATTTTATAACACCCTGTAAATTTAGTTAATAAGTAGGCTTAGATATTAACTTAAAATTGTTATTGTAATACCATACAAAAAAAAAACAAATAGTCTGGCTAATTGGCTATGCCAAAGCCATTAATAAAAAAAATTTTTTGTATATATTTATTTTTTTTTGTATATTTTTTTATTATATTTATAATTTGTCTTTTTTTTTTCTATTTTTTTACTTGTTTTTTTAATACGCTAAGGCATAAACCCGATTCACTCTCTCGGAGGTTTACATTTTCTTAGTCCTTTTCTTTTTCTTTTTTTTCTCTTTTTTTTCTTTTTTTTTCCTCTTTCTTTTCTTTTTCTTTCTTGTTTTTTTTTTCAATTATAGTATACAATAACCACTTAAATCTACAGGGTTAAAAAAATAACAAGAAAACAAACATGTTTGTTTTGTTTTAACAAACATACCTGTTTTTTTTTAACAAAATTTCTTAAATACAGGATTAATAATTATATTGCTGCAATTTAAATTTACAGTTTTTGATATGTTCGTAAATTGTTTTTCATGTATTAATATCTTCAGAAAAAAATCATATTGTTTAGGTAGACGGGAAGAGGAATTTTTAAAATATTAAGATTATCATAAAATTTGTTTATATTTACTGATTGATGGGAACATTCGAGGAGAATATGTAGTAGATCACCTTCTGTTCCACATTCACAGTTAGGTGACTCTGTGAGACCCAAACTGAACATATGAAGGGAAGAAGGAGCGTGATTACATCTCAGTCTATTTATTACTCTTATGAAATGGCGATTTGATACAGAATGAAACCATCTTTTTATTGGAATTTCAGGCTGCATTTGTTTGTAATTACTTGAAGATTTCGTGTTTCGATAATACGTTTGCCAGTTTTCTTTTTGATGTCGTTTACTAGATAATAATATCAATATCCGAAAGGGGGTAATAAGTTCAAGGGAGGTTCTTCGCCTATTTCTAGGGCAGATTTGGCTAGCCTGTCTACTATTTCGTTACCCCTAATGCACGCGTGTCACTTTATCCATGATATAATGATCTTTTTTCCTAAATTTGCAATTTTATTATAAAGAGTCATAATTTCCAGTTCTATATGATTCAGTTGTTGGGACATATAAGTATATAAGTACGTAAGTTAGTCTGTCAATGACACTCTTACTGTCTATAAACATTATGCAGCTATAGGGTTCGTTACTATACAGTGTGTCAATTTTAAAATTTACAATGGCTATATCTCACGAACAAAAGCTGAAAACGAAAAATGCTTGAAACAGTTTCTGGAATAGTAATGAGGAACTAAAATGACATGAAAGAGAACTCACCCCCGTAAACCCACCACAACCAAAAAAGTTTAAATTGCAAACCCCTACTTGTGCTACATCATTGAAAAGGCTATAAAAAATGCTATCCAATGGTATAAATAATAATTATACAGGGTGAAGCAATAATTGTGAAACTTTGGCTTAAATGAAAAATTTAATGAGGTTTTGTTGAACTAAAAATTTGATAAAAATGTCAATTAAGTAAATGTTCAAAGTGGGTTCCGTTGTTTTGTAAACAATAATACAGTCCGTTTTCAAATTCTGCACGAAATTTGACAAATGTTTTTCGAGAAATAGGGCGACATGCTTGAGTAATTATTTCTCGCAATTTCCCAAGTGACGCAAGGTAAGTTTTATAAACAACTGATTTAAGACAAAAATGGCAAATTAAGTTTTAATTAACAAAAAGAGTACGAGCGGACACTTACCATTTAAAATAATAGACCGGGAGCATTACAAATATAAAAGTCATAGTAAGCCAGCTGATATTAAGACCCTCTATAATTATTACTTATACCATTGGATAGTACTTTTTATAGTAGGATAGTATACTACTTTTTTCTATTGGGTTACCTTAAATCAGTTGTTTATGAAACTCAACTTGCTTCACTTGGGGAATTGCGAGAAAGCATTACTCAAGCATGTCGCCCTATTACTAGAACATTTGCTAAATTTCGTGCAGAATTTGAAAATAGGCTGTATTATTGTTTACCAAACAACGGAATTCACATTAAATATTTACTTAATTGACATTTTTAATAATTTTGTAATTCAACAAAACCTTATTAAATTTTTCATTTAAGCCAAAGTTTCACAATTATTGCTTCATCCTGTATAATTATAATTAATACCATTGAATAGCATTTTTCATAGCCTTTTCAATGATGTATCACAAGTAGGGGTTGGCAATTTAAACTTTTTTGGTTGTGATGGGTGGGGCCTAGGGGGTTGATGGGGGTGAGTTCTCTTTCATGTCATTTTAATTTCCCCTTACTATCCTAGAAACGGTTTCAAGCATTTTTCGATATCAGCTTTTGTTCGTGAGATATAGCCATTGTAAGTTTTAAAATTGACACACTGTATATGTGTCTTAAAGCAAAAAGTATCTCTATCATTTCAGCAGTGTATATCGATGATTTACATGGCAATTTGAATAATTTTTTAAATCCACTTTGAATATTTATTATTGCACATCCTACTTTGTTTTGTACTTTGGATCCATCTGTATAGTAAAGCTGATGATGTGGCCATTTATGAAGTATAAATGATTGAAAAACGGATGGATTTAAATTAATAGCCATATAAAAGTATTAATTCGTTTTGAGAAAAGATCTTCTAATACATGGGAATACATAAGTGAAACTTGATTTTCATAAGTATAGAAAGTACTTCGGTATTGAGATATTTTCAAGTAACTATCTACAAGAAGTGAACATTTTTTCTTTGTCCAATATTTATGAGTTAGGTCTAAAATTGATAACTTATGTATATCCTGCACATAGTTTGTATTTTTTCCTATGGTTCTAGTAATGAATTTATCACTTAAAAATTGTCGTCGAAATTCCAGGGGTGGTTCTATCGCCTCAACTTCCATTACGTTAACGGGTGTTGACTTCAAATATCCAAGACAAATTCGAAGGAATGTATTTTTTTGTATTTCTAATCTATTCAAATGTGTGTTTGCGGCAGTTCCATACAAATGACAACTGTAATCGGAAATAGGACCAATCATAGTACGGTAAAATAAAAGTGCTATATTTGGATCGGCACCCCAATTTGTTCTACAAAAAGCTCTTAGAGTATTCATTGAATTTTCAGACTTTTTTATGACATGATGGACGTGATCCTTCCATAGAAGTTTTCTATCTAAATAAGTACCGAGATATTTTATACAATTTTTAATAGGATATTGAATTTGACCTACTGCCAAATGACCTTGTAGAATTTGACGATTTCTGGAGAAAATGCAAATTTCTGTTTTAGATTCTGATATTGCTAAACCAATACTTTGATAGTGATTAAGAACAGCTTTAATTGAAACATTAAAATTATTTTTAAAAACAAAAAAACAAAAGATGTAAATCTTTGAAACACACTCAGTGATCAAAAGATCCAAAGTTATGGGTTTACCGATCAATCGTAACAAAATTAAACAAATGAAATAGAGAATGTGGAAAAATCCCCTTACGAATAATTCACACAACCACTATTTCGGGCTGGGAAAATTTTTTTGAATAGAATCAAATATACAAGCACCAGTTTTTAGAAATGTGTTTCGCCCTCTTCAACATCTCTGGGCTTATCAATAAAGATGAGAGGTTGAATATCTTCAAACACATTCCATCAAAAAACAACATTCGAGATCTAGAACATAGCAGGAGCGTAAATCTACGCCTAATCTGACAATAACAATCCCTAATTCCCTAATTACTTCAAGTAAAATATATTTTTAAAACAAAAAAACAAAAGATGTATTCAAATTACTCACACATCCATTATTTCGGGCTGGGAAAATTTTTTTGAATAGAATCAAAGATCCAAGCACCAGTTCTTAAAAATGTGTTTCGCCCTCTTCAACCTCTCTGGGCTCATCAGTAAAGATGAGAGGTTGAATATCTTCAGACACATTCCATCAAAAAACAACATTTGAGACCTAGAACATAGCAGGAGCGTAAATCTATGCCTAATCTGACAATGACAGTCTCAAGTTTTAATTCCCTAATTACTTAAAGTAAAATATATTTTTAAAAACAAAAAAAAAAGATGTAAATTTTTGAAACACACTCAGTGATCAAAAGATCCAAAGTTATTGGTTTACCGACCAATCGTAACAAAATTAAACAAATGAAATAGATAATGTGGAAAAATCCCCTTACAAATTACTCACACATCCATTATTTCGGGCTGGGAAAAATTTTTTGAATAGAATCAAAGATCCAAACACCAGTTTTGGATTTTTCCACATTCTCTATTTCATTTGTTTAAAATTATTTTTACATGTATCCAATGATTTGTGGGATTTGTAAACTACTACATCATCAGAATATTGAATAAATTTGTTGTGCTATTAATACAATTTTCTAAATCAATATTATATAATATATATAACATTGGACTTAATATGCTACCCTGTGGTAGTCCTATATTTGTAAGACGTGGAGTGGAGATGGAATTTTTAATTTTTAAAACTGTCGATCTATTAGTGTACAGTAGGCCGGGCCGAAAAAGGGCAAAAAAAATTTTTTTGGGAAATTTTAAACGGGCTAGTAAAAAAAAAATTTGTATGGTAGTTCTAATACTGTGTACCAAACATAGGCCGAATTAAAATATTTTTGACCGGGCCCCCGGGGGCCTAAAAAAAATTATTTGTTTTTGCTTTATTTTTGGGGCGGGCTAGTGTCCAAAATATTATTATCGATGCTACTATCCCGTTAAGAAATTTTCATCATGATCTAAAAAGATTTAACCAGCCCCCAGGACTAAAAATATAAAAGAGGGGTAAACAATTCATATTTATTTACTATTTTTGCGCTGTGAACTGTGCAGCTCTTTGCTTGAATCAATACTCGGCACAAAAGATTGTTACATTTAACTATTATGGACATATTTAACATTATTTTGTATATTATTATTTATTTAACCCAGAAGTCATCACGATGAGGTAGCTGCATGGCGAGTTCCACCCGCTCACTATGAGATGTATGTAATCTTCTGCATCGAAATTTATTTAGGGATTTGGGATACTATGAACATGCAATTTTTATACCAGCCTTCCTTTATTTTAAAATTTTTCTGACAACAACCTCTCTAATACGTTAACGTGAATCTGTTAACATAAAAATTTGGATGACATCCGGGTGTGCAAATTAAGCATTGTCTTGAATAACTTTATTGATAATTGATGAGACATTACTCGGGAAATGTCTCGATTGATGAGACATTACTCGCGAAATGTCCTGTATTAATTTCCATAGATGCCTGGCACCATATTTTAATCTTGGCTGAGTTTTTGTCTCAAACCTCCTACGAGATTATACTTGTCTTGTGATACAAACTCAGCTAAAATCTTTAAGCTTTCACAAGGATCAGTTGTAGCTACATAAACTCTAAGAATGCGGTTCGCTCTCGTGAACCAACGTGTTTGTGCCATCTTCTCTGGACTTCTCTCTGCCAAACTTTGAGAACCTATTCCATCTCAAATTATGATTATTATAATAATTGGAGAAAACTATGTAATTATATAGTTTGAATAAAAACTGTTGATCTGGACTTTTTTGGCAATTGGAAAGAGGGGATCCAATCAGCTCAAAATATGCATAGTGACCATTTGTGTGAGCATCTAGTTTTTGCAGCAAATATCGCAAGGCAAGTTCAGTAGCGTGCAACGTGCATACATTCCGCTGTAATGGTTTATGCACTCGCCTTTCTATAATTCCAATGATTCCACCTTCCAGCCGTATTGACATTTGTACCATCACATCCCATAACACTTAAACTGCTTAGATCTATATTGCGGCTTTGTAAAAAATAATAATAGATATTCCTTCAACAATATCTATGACACGAGACTGGCTAAGAGCTAAGTACCCAAAATATAAATTACCGGATCCTTCGATTAAAGCTATATGGTATTCAGATTTCATAATTCGTCTCGCGTTTCCGAAGACCATGGTTTGATATTTTCTTTCATCAGAGTATAGCCCTTTAATTGACTTGTTTAAATTTTTATTCTCGCGCTGGAGTTGTCGTCTGTTTTTCTTAACTCTTCTCCAAATTTTATTTTTGTGGATGACCAGCGTCGTATTATCTTTGAAAATTTAGTGTAGATTTTCTAAAACGGCATTTAAAAGCTTAAGTATTTTTTTCTGTCGACTTTATTATCTTTCTTTCGCTTAACAATAGAATATGACAACAGAATCTTTTTTAATAGACCCTAGCATTTTTTTTAACAATATAAAAATTCTTTAAGGGCCGGGGGACCGGTTAATTACTTTTTAATCTGGCCCAAATTTAATATAGGATTATATAAATAGTAGTTCCAACTTTTAGTCACTAGCCTTGTACAAGAATTTGAAAAAATATTTTGGCCCAAAAAAAAATTTTAAGGGCCAGGGGGGCCGGTTAATTATTTTTTAAACCGGCTTAAATTTGGTACAGGATTATATAAATACTAGTCACAACTTTTGGCAACTAGCCGTATAGAAAAAGTAGAAAAAAAATTTTTCGGCCCGGCCTAGTGTACAGTGTCCTCAGAAATCTAGGTAAGTTGATGAGGAATCCGATGTCTACTAGTTTTTTATACATAATGTCCAAATTAGCGGTATCGAATGCAGAAGAGACATCTAGAAAAACAGCCATAGTATACGCATTATCAGTAAAGTTTATTAGTATAGATGAGACTAAGGAAGTTATCGCATCTTGAGTTGATTTTGATTTTCGAAATCCATACTGAGATTTTGGGAAAATATGTTCTTGCTCTAACCAGTGTTCAATTCTAAGAATTTCAAATTGCTCTAAGTTTAAATGTTTTTTGTTTATAATAAATTATACATTTTATTATAAAAACTATATTTAATAAATTCTCCACCATTCTACTGAACACCAGTTTTCAACTGACACAAAACAAAACCCTAAATTATTGGCAACTTTCCGTTTCACGTTCATTTCGAATCGCGCCTACAATCAATCATTCCAACCGTCTGGAAACTATCCCAAGGAAAAACATCCCGCAGCAAACGCCCCAATATTATATTCCAATAAATATATATAAAGGGCACTCTTTGGCCACTTTGTCAACTTCTTGAATAAAAAGCATGAAAATAAAAAGCCAGTTGATGGGATCGATAAAGAATTTATGTGGACAATATGTCAAAGTCGTTAGGTCTTGATCAAACGGCTAGCGGCCGCTGTCGACTAAGTCCCGACTGAGTCTCAAGTGATTACATCGGCGAACGATGGTCGATCGAAGGGTCGAAGGTGTTTGCTTGGATTTTGTTATCAGACAACCTAGATATCCAGTGACAAAACTGTGACCTCAACTCTCAGATGTGTGCCAACGATGAAAACACTGTTTTCCTTGTTACAAATATTGTGAATTGGGATAGGAGTTTATCGTTTCAATTTAGTTTGGATTTAAAGAGATAAACCTAATCTTTTTAATTTAACTTAACTGCGAATTAACCCATCAATGCCAGCGTTGGCTTTTTTAGAAAATGATATTATGTTACAGTTACAAATACAACCTTCATTTAGTTAAAGTAATAATGAAAAGTAGATTATTTTAAATTATATTTACATGCTAAGGGAAGTGTATGGTCAAATCGCCTAGTGAGAACAATAGTGGCGACACACGAAAATGAAGGTTTTTGAGTTAAGTCCATCAACCGGCATCTAAATGCCCTCTTTTATGTGCAAGATCGGCGAACAATTATTTAATTTCCTTATTACTAGAGGGCGCCTACCTACATGTCTTTAGGGTATTGTGAATTTGTCAAATATTTTGATGCAATAACGACGAACGTCATCGTTTACATTGTTTTCGTTGGGAATTCCACAAAACTTAATATCAACACTGGCGAATCTGTAATTACGCCGTGATTGCTCGTATTTAAACTAAAATAATAGTGAAATATTAGTGGCAAATATGCATTTTTGTCATTTATCTTCTGAATTCGGGGTTTTAGATCTGACTTAAATTTTAATAAAAGAACGACGAACCTGTAATTTCGCCTTTTACGTTGCAGGTAAGTAAATCTTTTATTTATGTGTGGGTGGTTTATTTTGGTTTTAGCCTTTATTGCATTACATATTTGTTTCTGTGTTTTTGTTGAAGTAAAAGAATGAATTTAATTTTACTAGTTCTTTTGTTACTTTTAATTTTTTTAATCATGTTGATCGTTTTCTTGTTAACAGACATGATGTTAATAATCATTACTTACCATCTTATTTCGCTATTTTTTTATTCCCCTCTACTGTACTTTAGTTTTATTTTGTGAATAACTGTTTGGTTTGTACAATAAAATATTTTATTTGATGCGCTTCGTTTATTTTTTTAAGTTATTTAAAACAAAAACCCAACTGTTGTAGCGTAGTAGTAGTAAAATATAATGGCGAAACATCCAATTAAACATCCTTGATAATGCAATAATGGCGTAACGCAGAAAAAAATAAAAAAATACAATGTTCATCTTTTCTTAGAATAAAATTCCTTCTACTAACTGGTGTAAATAGCCAGAAGCAAAAAAATCTGCAAAATTATTACTTTTTAGTCAGTTATACTATTCAGTACTTTCATAAAAACTTGAAATAAAATTATCTCTAAATGTTCATTCTGAAGATTCGCCACTAGGGTTCTTACCAGGCGAACTAATAGGCGAGGCAATAAAGCCCAAAAACCAGCCTTACCCCCGAAAAAAAAAAGCGACAAGATAGATCTTAAGCCGGGAGCAATCGCGCCGTGAGAAAAAATCTCACATTTTATCCTTTCCGTGATAACTTTGAAAATGTTTTCAACATTGCTTTCCACTCGTAAGTGCCTCGAGGAAGATCGTAGTAATGCATGGATTTTTTTAATTTTTTTGTTTTTTGTTGTGGAATTTATGTCTTTGCCAATATCAATGCCAGCGATCGTTTTGTTAGAAAAGGATGTTATGACACATATACAAATGTATTCCTCCTTTAATAGATATAATATTTTAGTTTGAATTTTTTTTTTCATTTACTGTTTTAGTTGGGAATAGGCCAATTTTGTGGCTTATTCTGAACTAAAATGGTAAATTTATATGACAAAGTAAATTTGTAAAACTAAAATAACAAATCTTCAAAGTTCTGCGTTTTATTCGCTTTGTAAAAATTTTCATTACTGTGTACTGTGTACAAACCCTTCTGAGAAAAGATTATTGTGTTATGTAATATTACAGGTATCAGTGCCGCTAAACTGTTTTAAAATCTTTACAACATAAATAAAACGCATAAATCAGTAGCATTATTGTTTTAATTTTACAAATAATTTTTGTTCATATCAATTTCTTATTTTAGTTGGGAATAAGCCCCTACAATGGCTTATTCTGCACACTATAATGGATATTGTAGATCTCATTTTCCGGTAGACCGCATACTATAGTAGGATCCAAAAAATTCCACAAGATTGGAAAAAAGAAACAACAACCCATCATAACCATTCCAGAGACACTCACAAGGACGGACTCAAAGATGACAACAATAGCATGTGTAAAGGGCTTACCAGAAAAACTGAAATGGATAAGAAACTAAGGCATCACAATAACATTCAAAATAACCAAAACTCTGAGATCTATCCTATCCCAAATCAAACCCAACAAAAAACAAGAAAGATCCAAAAACTGGTTCTATAAAATACCATGCGAATACAACAATTACTATGTGGGAGAAACTACAAGACCACTAAAGTGTCAGAGTAAACGAGCATGAAATGCACAACAATAACAGAGATTTCGAGAAATCTTATATATGCAAATACGTGTTGGACAAAGTGCATGGAGTAAAATGGAAAGATGCGTCAATAATCATGAAAGAAAGAGACATGGCATAGCGAAAAGTCAAAAAAGCAGCCCTCGTCCTACGTAACCAAGAAACATGTATAGCAAATCGATCAGCAGACTGTAGCATGCTTTGATTGTCAATATGAAGTCAAAAGCGAGAATATACCAAAAATAACGGAGTAACGGATGTCGGAGAATAAGTCACCTACTACAATATTATACACAATTAGCCCAGTCGGGATACCATTTGACCTTGCATTAGGAGCTGCCCCAAATTTTATTTTTCTAATCTTTAGGGGGGGGGTCAATAGTAGTATAAATTTAAAATATCGACTGAATTTGACCGTTGCGTTAACCGCCATCTTGATTTTAAACGGGAACCGTTTTTGCTCAATATCTCCGCCATTTTCAACTTTTTGACAAAAAGTATACAAAATGAAATTGTTGAAAATGCGATTTTCTTTAATTTCGTTTATTATAATTTTTTTCGTGCGGTCCATATTTTCCGAGTTATGGGGAAAAAACAGTGACAGTTAAAGCATAATTATTGATTTATTGAATTATCTCGTTTATTATTACTTTTACAAATTTTAACCTATAAAAAATGAGGAGAATGAAATTTTTTAAAATTTTGATGCAATTGATTTTTTTGATAAAATCAATATTTAAGGTAGTAAGTATGCGGTAAAGGCGCGAGCGTAAGACCCGATTGATTTTAAAGCAATTGTTTTTGTTCAATATCTTCCTCATTTTCAACTTTTCGACAAAAAGTGTAAGGACTGAAATTGTTGCAATTACGATTTACTAGAATTTTTCGAGAGAACCAGTGGCGGGTCTAAGAGGGGGGGAATGAAAAAATTCCCTCCAACGGGGTCCAAAATTAAAAAAAAAATTTGAAATATTAAAATATGTTAGCTGACATGAAACTTAATTATCGACAAACAAATTCAACTAATAAAACCCGCTAGTTAATAAAATTAAGTGAACTTAATGCATATAAGTTATTATTTATGTCTTTTATGTACTTAGTTTGGTTGGTGTTTCATTGGAAGTTTCAAAAATGGTATAAAATATAATTCGCTTTATTTTTGTTTATGTACAATTATCAGTGGCGGCTCGTCAGAGGAGGCAAGGGAGGCTCAGCCTCCCCATAAATTTTTACACACTCTATACTGTTTTGTTTATCATGAATCGCGAAAACAACAATTACTCTCACTATTATACAACGTGTAAATTCCATATTATCACTAATTATCCATACGTACGGAGCATTAGCATTAGAACGCATGATCGCGTCTCAGTTTTATTACATATTATTGTAGGCAGGACCCTGGGTTATCCCGAGATGCACGAACGGAGCCGAGAAGCCCTGCTTTCTCCGTTGCTAGTGCTCCGTGCAGCGCAGCAGGCGTTTAAGGAGACCCGGTCTCCTAACAGTGGCATCTACGGCGCCATCACACGCTGCCCGGAGATATACCAAGGGAGGCAGTGTAGCTTCTCAGCTCCGTTGGGTGGTTGGGTGCGTCTCGGGACAACGAATTTTAGGGTCCTGACTAAAAATAATGAAAAATCTAAAAGTGCGAATTTTTTTATGAAATTTGGTATGTGGGGTTATAATAATATTTGGAACAACTTGCTCAAATAACTTTTTCCGATATCTCTAACTCAAAGCAAAATAACGGTAATTCATCGTGTTTTTGAATTCGCAGTAGGCCGCGTTTAGAATTAAAAAAATTCAGTTGAGTATCTTAAAAAATTTGAAGCTTCATTATGTATGGACTGCAAAACTTCAAATCTGTATTTATTTTGATATGCATAGGTATCTATTTACAAATAGATCGAATTGTTAACAAATAAACGACACAAACTTTGGTATTAAACTTTTACTATTAGACTAACTATTTTTAAAATGATGATATCATGAAATTATGAATTAGGATGATATTATGAAATGTAAATAAAAAATGGTCAAAAGATGGGGCCTTAAATTACATTTTTTGGCGCATTTTTTTGCTAGTGCAAATTTGTCTAGATATTTTACAGTTAGGTATAGCCTCCCCTATTGTAAAAATCACGAGCCGCCACTGACAATTATGTCGTAAAGTTAATAATAATACATGAGATAATTCAATAATTATGCTTCCAATTAAAATGAAAAAAATAATTTTATTAACGTTTCGACGCCCAAATCGGGTGCCGTTGTCAAAATACAAAATATTACTAAAATAAACTAAAGTGTTGTTGCTAAGCAAAAAAATTCTTCTAATAATTTATTTAATCTCACTCATTTATATTGGCAATTCAGACATATATTATACATTTTAAAGTAGAAGACTTTAAAATGATATTGCCAATATTTATGAGTTGCGTTCCTGGGACGACTTACTGAAAGATAGTTCATTCGATTACATGAAATTAACCCCAACTCAAGAATATCCGTCATAAAAAATTATAGCATGTGATATGTCTTTAAAAAGACAACCAAATGCAACGACAGTAAAATTCTCGCGTTAGAGACTTCATAGTAAATCACAAGGGAAAACCAGGAAAAACCCTGTGATACTATCCCGACATCGTAAGTATTTGGTCTTACATTAATTTACTCTCAAAAAATAATACCAAATTCTGACTTGTAACATGTTTAAATTATAAATAATATTAATAATACTAGATATACAGGGTGTCCCGAAAAGATTGGTCATAAATTATACCACAGATTCTGGGGTCAAAAATAGGTTGATTAAACCTCACTTACCTATATACAATAGTGCTCACAAAAAAAGTTACAGCCCTTTGAAGTTACAAAATGAAAATCGATTTTTTTTAATAAATCGAAAACTCCTAGAGGTTTTTTTATTGAAAATGGACATGAGGAATCTTTATCGTAGCAACATCTTAAAAAAAAATTATAGTGAAATTTGTATACCCCATAAAAATTTTATGGGGGTTTTGTTCCCTTAAACCCGCCCAAACTTTTATGTACGTTCCAATTAAATTATTATTGTGGCACCATTAGTTAAACACAATATTTTTAAAACTTTTTTGCCTCTTAGTACTTTTTTGATAAGCCAGTGTTTATCGAGATATTTTGAATATGTGTCGAATCCACCACCTATTTGTATATGGTTAAGTATGATTATAGACACCTGTTAATAATCTGAAAATTTATTTATAACTTAAATTTTTTGGTATATTTTGAAAAAGAAGCCACATCTCGATAACAGTTGACTTATCAAAAAAAGACTAAGAGACAAAAAAGTTTTAAAAACACTGTGTTTAACTAATGGTACCACAATAATAGTTTAATTGGAACGTACACAAACATTTGGCGGGTTTAAAAGAACAAAACCCCCATAAATTTTTTATGTAAATATAGTAAAAAAGTAGCCGCATCTCGATAAAAACTGGCTTATCGAAAAAATACTAAGAGGCAAAAAAGTTTTAAAAACGTTGTGTTCAACTAATGGTACCACAATAATGAATTAATTGAAACGGACACAAAAGTTTGGGGGGGTTCAAGGGAACAAAATCCCCATAAATTTTTTATGGGGTGGACAAATTTCACTATAATTTGGTTTTAAGGTGGGCCTATTATAAGAATTATACATGCCCGTTCTCAATAAAAAATCTTTGAGAGTTTTCGATATATTGAAAAAAATCGATTTTCATTTTGTAACTTCAAAGGGCTGTAACTATTTTTATGAGCACATTTGTACTAAGGTAACTTAGGTTCAATCGAACTATTTTTGAACCCAGAATGTGTGGTATAATTTATGACCATTCTTTTCGGGACACCCTGTATAAGTAATACTAAAATATAAAATATGTACTAGCTCGATATTATTGACTTACTAATCTTGGTATTTTCTTTCTTTTGACTTCCTCTTTCAGTATGGGTAACCACATCCTACTGCATTCTACCGAGGAATTTGCGACACAATTGGTTTCATTTAGCATAATTAGAGCCGCTTCTTTGATTTTTCTCTTTTTACTATCTGATTCTTTCAGGACTATACTTGAATCTCTCCACTGAACTCTATGTTCATTATCCCATGCGTGTTGACATATTTGAGATCTCTCAAATTCTCTATTTTTAATATAAGATTGATGTTCACTTATTCTAATGTCTAATGGTCTTGATGTCTCACCTAAATAAAATTGTTCGCATTTTTCTGAAGCTATTTCCTTGTGGCATTTTTATAATTACGTATTTTTTATGGGAAATAAGCCACAATTTTACTAAAAAATGAATTTATTAACGTTTCGAAGCCCAAATCGGGTTTCGTTGTCAAAATACAAAATACTATTGAATGAACTATCTTTCAGTAAGTCGTCCCAGGAACGCAACTCATAAATATTGGCAATATCATTTTAAAGTCTTCTACTTTAAAATGTATAATATATGTCTGAATTGCCAATATAAATGAGTGAGATTAAATAAATTATTAGAAGAATTTTTTTGCTTAGCAACAACACTTTAGTTTATTTTAGTAATATTTTGTATTTTGACAACGGCACCCGATTTGGGCGTCGAAACGTTAATAAAATTATTTTTTTCATTTTAATTGTGGCTTATTTCCCATATAAATAATTAATCATAAAAATGCCACAAGGAAATAGCTTCAGAACAAAATTATGCTTCCCCTTCGCTTCCACTAATTTCCTCCTTAACTCGGAGAATATTAACCGCATAAAAAAATTGTGGAAAAGAAATTGTAGGAAATTGTGTTTCCAACAATTTTAGTTTCTACCGTTTTTGTCGAAAAGATGAAAATGGCGGAGATATTAAGCAACAACGGTTCTCCTTTAAAACCAATATTTCCGCTAATGCAGCCGCGGAATTCAGTCGAGATTTTAAATTTACACTACTATTGATCTCCCCTAAAGGATAGAATTATAAAATTTGGGGCAGCTCGAAAAAAGATTCAATTCAGTAATTATGCTCCCCCCACCACTTTTTACTATTTTCCCACTTAACTCGGAAAATATCAACCGCATGCAAAAATTTGTTAAAAAGAAATTGTAGGAAATCATATTTGGAACAATTTAAGTTGAAAATGGCGTAGATATTGAACAAAAACAATTGCTACAAAATCAAACAGGCCTTACGCTCGCGCCATTATCGCATACATACTACCTTAAATATTAACTTTAGCAAAAAAATGAAGGAAACTAAAATTGTGTAGAATTCAATTCTCTCTATTTTTGAATAGGAACATTTTTGTCTTAAAACTAACAATAAACGAGATAATTCAATAATTATGCTCTATTTATATATAACTGTCACTATTTTCCGCTATAACTCGGAAAATATTGATGGCACGAAAAAATTATAAAAATAGAAATGATAGAAAATTATATTTTCAATAATTTTGGTTGTTATACTTTTTGTCGGAGTTTGTTTGTAAAGGTTGAAAATGGCGGAGATATTGAGCCAAAACGGTTCTCGTTTAAAATCAAGATGGCGGCTAACGCAATGGCGGAATTCAGTCTGGATTTTAAATTTACACTACTATTGACCCCTCCTAAAGATTAAAAAAATTAAATTTGGGGCAGCTTCTAATTCAAGGTTAGGCCTGTTATTCGTCTAACCCGACTGGACTAAATACAGAAACACAAATTAAAATAAGTTATACATTTTCCAAGAATTTAAAATTATCTTTTTTGAGAATGACTTCCGGATTGGAAATCAAAGCGGCTAACATTAATTAATTAAAAATGTAGTTTTCATCCCCAATAACTGTATCTTAATCCCGTCATAATTCTTAAAATATAGATTTGTCTCTTATGATCAACAAATTGTTTCCATTACACCACTTATCATTCCTTTCGCCTTTTTCTTTTATCATCAGGGACGTATTACGAATTGATCGAATCCTCTGCGCCACTGAGCATCGTCAACGTTAGTAACTGACAGCAGATGGCTTTATCCGTCTTGTCACAGCGTCCCGCAACGACGGCAACGTGATCTTTTGTATGACACCTACACGTGTTTTACAATTTGAAGGTATTGAGTATAAAGTATCCTGCACGTTTATCCTTCGCCTGTCGTACTCTACCGTATGTATTTAAGGGATAACATTTTAAAATAAACTTAGTATAAGGAATATAAAAATAATGATGAAATATAATTGACAGGAAATCATCGGTAATGATGGGTGTTAAATTTGTGTTGCAGGTAGAAAACAAAACTATAATATGTAATTTCACAATGAAAAATATCTCTCATGTAGCGTGTGAGGTATATACCCCAGGCTGTGGGTGAAAAATAGGTCGATTTCAGGATATAATTCAGGAATTTTTGAAACCTATCAGGTGTTGTAAAGGACGACGCCAGGAATAACTTCTACTAAAATGTAACCAAAAATATTGTACGCTTTTTTTTCTATTGCGATTTTCATTTGTTAAATTTGCAATTTTTAATGATTTTTAATTTTGCAGCTTAGGATATTGATTTTAAAGAAAAACTTTTTAATAAAAAGTTGTAGTAAATTAAAAAACCTACAATTTAAGGTATGGTAAGTTTAATTTCGTTAATTGGTTATTGCAAAACAGCCTGTGAAAGGTCCAAAATGGCCGTTTTTTACAATTGCAATATTTATTTTATTTTTTAAAGCTTTAAAATGAAGATCTTTCAATTCCAAACATAAAAAAAAATTGTAAAGCTAGATTAACGAATTTGTTGCTTAGATATTATAAATGGTTTATCCCCAGAGGTCAAATGTCGAAGGCTATAACTTTTTGAAAAAAAATCGTTGAGAGTTGGTGAAACATCTATTCTCCCTCTAAAGAGTTATATTTTCATATTCTGATGTAAATAAATGCGAAAAAAACATTTTTAAACCTCTAATTTTCGGGTTTGAAAATAAGGGGGCAAATTTCGTTATAAACATTTAGAGCTGAAGCGGCCCTGTACATCCTATGAGTTTTTAACTTACAGATAATTGTTGCTGAAGATGAAACGAAGATTTATAAAAAAATAAAAAATTTCTATGACCAACTGAAGCCGAGATAATTTTTGGGTTTGAAAATAAGGGGTCAAATTTCGTTAAAAACATTTAAAGCTGAAGCGGCCCTGTACATCCTATGAGTTTCTAACTTAGAGATTATTGTTGCTGAAGACGAAACGAAGATTTATAAAAAAATAAAAATTTTCTACAACTAACTGAAGCCGAGATAATTGTTTTTTTTTTTCTTAAGTCGTAGTGCCTTTATTTGTAACAATTAAGAAATTATTTTACAGTCATTGACAAAAGAAAGACTTATGTTATCGTAAAATAAAAATAATTATAAAATATAATTACATTTAATTATTAAAAATTATTTTTAATCGGTGCTTTTGCGAGCGGCCGAATTTTGCAAATTGCCCGGCTCGCTTCAAAAATCCGCGAGGTCGAAAAATTTTTACGTAACTTGTATTAAATTTTGACAGAAAACAATTTAATAATATTACCATTATAATATACAGTCTATTTACCACTGTATTTGTTTTTCTTGATAAACTTTTATATGAGAAATTTCATTTCTGAAGAAATAATATTACAAAAATGATACATATATATGAAATATATTGTTAATTTTTTCATTGTTATATAAATATAATAATAATAATGTTACTTCTTACTATAATATACAATATAAAATTTTTCTTCTTGTAGTGACTATTCTTTTTGTATTTTTTCACATATAAAAGTTTATCAAGAAAAACAAATACAGTGGTAAATAGACTGGTATATAAATAGACACTGTATATTATAATACTGTGGTAAATAGACACTGTATATTATAATGGTAATATTATTAAATTGTTTTCTGTCAAAATTTAATACAAGCTACGTCAAAATTTTCCGAGAGCGCGGATTTGAAACGAGCCGGGCGATTTGCAAAATTCGGCCGCTTGCAAAAGCACCGATTTAAAAAATAATTTTTAATAATTAAATGTAATTATATTTTATAATAATTTTTATTTTAAGATAATATACGTCTTTCTTTAGTCAATGACTATAACATAATTTCTTAATTGTTATAAATAAAGGCACTACGATTTAAGAAAAAAAAAAACAATTATCTCGGCTTCAGTTAGTTGTAGAAAATTTTTATATTTTTATAAATCTTCGTTTCGTCGTCAGCAACAATAATCTCTAAGTTAGAAACTCATAGGATGTACAGGGCCGCTTCAGCTCTAAATGTTTTTAACGAAAGGACCAGGCAACACTCCTTATGGAAAAGTGGTCCCGGTCAAATTTGATGAAAGTTTGGTTTACTTTTTGATGTGTAGATTAAGAAGGTCCATGGCACCTGGGTCTGAATAACTACTATTCTCGAGTTACAGCCTTCTGAAGTTATTGGATTCGGGTGCTCGGTTTACGTTAAGTGCACTAATTTACGGTCAAGTGAACGAAAATATTTATTATTAGAAGAAGAAAAACTCATGTTCTTCATACATACTTGCGTGTTGTATATGAATTTGTGGTCAAAAATAGTTGGATCGTATTTTAGTCTTCAGAAAACCTCCGAAAAGTCTTCAGAAAACTAAAGAAGTGCGGTATAAAATGTGCCGCTAGATCGATATAAGCATTATCATGTTTTCATGAATGCTTCTCAGTTATGCAATACCAGCAAAACTGCAGTTTGGTTTTATCTTTAGAAAACTACTGAACAGTGGCGGATCTAGGGGGGATATGGGTAATTCCGCCGGTAACATGTTCCAGAAATAATGAATTAACAACTGTATTTAACGAAAATGAACGAGATGAAGTCATCAAAACACATTTATAACCAAAGAGCGGATAGTGTGACGAGAAGACTTAAGCCCAGAGCACGGGCGCCCATATAAAAATTTTTAGAGGGTGGGAAACGTGAAGATGTTGCACATTATATTTTGTATTCTTTGAATAACCATATTATATAATTCAAAGCACCCGAAAAGCCAGGGAGGTCACGGCCCCCTGCCCATGGGTATGGGCGCCCATGGCCCAGAGTACGATTTAAGGACCAGAGAAGATGAGTTACGGGTGTTAAGAGTACGAAATTGGAAAACCAAGGCGGAGGATAGAATGGAATCGAAGCTGATTCTCGAACAGACCGAGGTCCACCAGGGGTTCTACAGCTAATAATGATGAGTTTTTTAATACAAAATATTATGGAGAATAGTTTTGTAGGGTTATTTTTATAACAACTATAATATTCATACTTAGGTATAATCATATAGAAGAAATGGTCAATGGAGAAGGCTTCATAATCATGATTTTGCTAACTTTCCTGTTTTCGACTTAGACTACCTAAAATATCTTACGATTGGGATATATCAAATTAAACTGGCACCATCTTACATACAAGATAAAATAATAAGAGAAAATGACGAAGAGTTTCAAATTGATGAGAATATGGATAAACCGGGATTCATAAGAGTTCGAATATTTTCTAGGTTTCGACAAGCTACAAAACAACAAGTATTCATTTCCTATACGATTGATGAAGATAATGATGAAGATGAGCCTGTAGAAGAACCGATTAACGGGTACTACTGTATCTGGTGCGAGAAGTGTAGGTACTTGTGCTCATATCACCAGTGTGTTATGGTTTTCAGGCTTTGCAAGACATCAACCCAATGTTAAGTATCCTGATAGGTCGTTAGTTAACACGACGTATGATGCATCTAACTGAAATCAGCAAAATGTTAACATACGAATAGTCGAAGATGATTTAAACCCGATTTTTCCATAGACAATTGTAATTAATATTTAACATTTACAAACTACCATTTACTTTGTTTTTTTTTGTATTGAAATCAAGTCCATGTTCTCTACCTGTCTTATATCTGATATCCGGGACAAGTTTCATGTCAACTAATGTATTTTTTTATGTTGCAACAATTTTTTCTTTAATTATTCTGGAACATATTACGAGTGGAATTACCCCCATCCCCCCTAAATCCGCCACTGTTCAGTAGTTTTCTAAAGATAAGGCGGAACTGTAGTTTTGCTGGTATTCCAACTGAGAAGCATTCATGAAAACATGATAATGCTTATATCGACCTAGCAGCACATTTTATACTGCACTTCTTTAGTTTTCTGAAGACTTTTTGGAGGTTTTCTGAAGACTAAAATACGATATAACTATTTTTGACCACGAATTCATATACAACATGCAAGTATGTATGAAGAACATGAGTTTCTCTTCTTCTAATAATAAATATTTTCGTTCACTTGACCGTAAATTAGTGCACTTAACGTAAACCGAGCACTTGAATCCAATAACTTCAGAAGGCTATAACTCGAGAATAGTAGTTATTCAGACCCAGGTGCCATGGACTTTTTTAATCTACACATCAAGAAGTATCATCGACCAAACTTTCATCAAATTTGACCGGGACCACTTTTCCATAAGGAGTGTTGCCTGGTCCTTTGACCCCTTATTTTCAAACCCAAAAATTATCTCACTTTTTTATTTTTTTATAAATCTTCGTTTCATCTTCAGCAACAATAATCTGTAAGTTAAAAACTCATAGGATGTACAGGGCCGCTTCATCTCTACATGTTTTTAACGAAATTTGCCCCCTTATTTTCAAACCCAAAAATTAGAGGTTTAAAAATGTTTTGCGCATTTATTTACATCAGAATATGAAAATATAACTCTTTAGAAGGAGATTGGATGTTTCACCAACTCTCTACGATTTTTTTTCAAAAAGTTATAGTCTTCGACATTTGACCTCTTGGGATAAACAATTTATAATATCTAAGCAACAAATTCGTTAATCTGGCTTTACAATTTTTTTATGTTTGGAATTGAAAGATCTTCATTTTAAAGCTTTAAAAAAGAAAAAAAAATTATTTGTACAATAAATAATGCAATTGTAAAAAACGGCCATTTTGGACCTTTCCCAGGCTGTTTTGCAATAACCAATTAACGAAGTTAAGCTTACCATAGCTCAAATTGTAGGTTTTTTAATTTACTACAACTTTCTATTAAAAAGTTTTTCTCTAAAATCAATATCCTAAGCTGCAAAATTAAAAATCATTAAAAATTGCAAATTTAACAAATGAAAATTGCAATAGAAAAAAAAGCGCACAATATTTTTGGTTACATTTTAGTAGAATATACCTGGCATCGTCATTTACAACACCTGATAGGTTTCAAAAATTCCTGAATTATATCACGTTTTTTCACCCACTGCCTGGGGTAATAGTAGAAACGGAACTTGGTCAGAATGCACAAAAAATTAGCCACGTCAATGTTTGGTATACATGTTTAAGAAATTAGATAGCATATTCAAAGCAGCATATTATGCTGCTTTGAAGATAAGAGTTTTCTCCATATTTTAACATTCCATTTATCATGTAAATTAGTTATTGGTAGGTAGTTATTAGTTAACTTGCATATTAGTACAGTTAAAATTATTAGACGATGAAAATATTATGCATGAGAACATAAACTGTTCTTTTACTTTCAAAGACAAAAAAAAACAGTTTCATTAGCGGAATCGAATTAAAAATTAAGTGTCATTTTTGAAACGCTATTTGGTTAAGATATCTCATTTTTGTTGGTAAAAAAATATCAATTTGTCTTCGTTAAATTACGGATCTGTTGATATCAGGGGACTTGCTATTCAGACAATGTTGCCAAACTGAATTTTGTTAGGTATATTCGGTGTAAAGGAACCCGCATAAACCTTATGGGAAATGGCTCTCTGTCAAATGCTCTGAAACTTTGGGTTCTGGTAGTCCTTGATGTGTAGAATAAAAGACTTAATGGGCGCGTAGCTCCAAATAATCATTGTTTTAAGATATAAGCCTCTGAAGTTATCGTTACAGTGAGGACGTTTTAGTTGGAATAAATTCATTTTCTCGGGAATGGGCAACTCTGGAGATAAATTACGAATCAGGTCAATTTTTATTTTTAAATTATAATTGTTTGACATATATATCATACTAGTGACGTCATCCATCTGGGCGTGATGACGCAATCGATGATTTTTTTTTAAATAAGCATAGGATCATGCGATAGTTCATTTGAAAGCTTATTTAATTCTCTGTTCATTATTATAAATATTAACATAATTATTTATACAGGGTGCCCAAAAAATTTTTTGAATTAAATTACTTGAGGCAAAAAGAAGAATGTATATATTTTATTTAATTGGAAATGCATTTTACTGCTGTCAGAAAAGAGAAAAAAATGTTAATTTGAAAAATAAACATTGCTTTTCGCTTAAATTAAATGTTCAAACTGAAAATAAGCAGGTGGGTGGCAGCTTTAATATTGAATTTAAGCGAAAAACAAAATTTGTTTATCAAATAAACATTTTTTCATATTTTGGGACAAGAGTAAAATATATTTAGAATTAAATAAATTATATACTCGTACATTCTTCTTTTTATCTCAGGTAATTTAATTCAAAAACATTTTTGGGCACCCTGTATAAATAATTATGTTAATGTTTATACTAGTGGCTACAGAATTGTATAACGTTTCAAATGATCTACCACACGACCCCTATTTTTATTTAAAAAAATCATCGATTGCGTCATCACGACCAGATGTATGACGTCACTAGTATGATATATATACCAAAAAATTATAATTTAAAAATAAAAATTGACCGTAATTTATCTCCAAAGTGGCACATTCTCGAGAAAATGAATTTCTTCCAACTTAAACGTCCTCACTGTACCAATAACTTCAGAGGCTTATATCTTAAAACCTTGACTTTTTGGAGCTACGTGCCCATTGAGTCTTTTGTTCTACACATCAAGGACTACCAGAACTCAAGGTTTCAGAGCATTTGACAGAGAGCCATTTCCCATAAGGTTTCTATGGGGTTCTTTTCTAACTAGACAAGGCGAAAACGGCGAGTCCGTTGGGAAAAATATTCCCCTGAGGTTTTTTTGCATAATTACATTCGCGAGACATCCCAGAATAAGGTTCAAGAAGTCGCCCAAGTGAAAAGTGGGCCAAAGTTTTTTTAACAATTTTTTTTTAATCAAATTGTAAAAATCAATATTTTTGGTCCGGACAATTTTTTATAGGTTTTTTGGACCATTCTGGGTAAAAAAGGTTTCTTATAATTGTTCTCTAATATTGACCGTTTTCGAGTTATAAGCAATTTAAAATTGAAAAAAACGAAAAATGGCGATTTTCAAGGCTTAACCCTTAAACGCCCAACCTTTTTTAGGTTCCATGTACGCCCAAGGGTGGGTAAAAAATGTCCACCTCGAAATATATTTATTGAGAGTTGTTGGAAATGGATTAAACTTAAGAATCTTATGCTTAATAAACACAGCATCTTCTAAAATATTAATATAAAAAATTTACAAACCTTACAACAAAATTACAATGTACATCAAAATTAACATACCAGTAAAAGCCAGTAATTCAGATTTGTCGATTTTCTCCGCATTCTTCCTTTCAGCCTCCTCATTGGCGGATAATTATGTAGATTATGTAATTATACGTCGATAATTATATGGATTATCTTCCTACCAACGAGTAGTTATATAGAAACCTTTAGGAACAAGTTTTACCAAGGGTGTACTTTTTATGCCCACCCGTATTTAACTCAAAATGCTACTTTTATTTTCAAAAATATCGGTAGAACCAAATTAACATTTGATAAAGAGCTGTCTTTTTAACAATAAATAATTTTTTAAAAATTTTTAAACACGTAATAAATATGTTACAAGGGAATACGCATTAGGTGGACATTTTTTACCCACCCTTGGGCGTTTAAGGGTTAATAACTCGGTTAAAAATTATTATTATGAAAGTCAGAAAGTGACTAAATCAAAGTATAATGCCCCCCCTACCAGATCCCGAAGAAAATATTGTCATTATTTTATGAATAAGCTGTTATTTTTAAGTAATAATATTGAGCGCCATGCACGTGGTAGGCGGCCGTAAATGTGAGTGCAAGTAAGATGCACATTTGGACTGCCGGAGTGGCATCTCTCTCGCACTCAGCATTTACGGCCGGCTACCACGTGCATGGCGCTCAATATTATTACTTAAAAATAACAGCTTAGTAATAAAATAATGACAAAAATTTCTTAGGGATCTTGTAGGGGGGGGGGGGGGCATTAAACTTTGATTTAGTAATATGTTTTTTTATTTGCAGAATGATATGTAACAATACATTATAATACTTATCTACATATTAAATTTAATAATACATTTCTGCAAAAAAGAGATGACAAACAGCTAGGCTGATACAATGAAGTGTCATCCCTTTATTAATATAAACAAAAACAAATGATATATGACATTAAAAAAAATTACAAAGAAAAAGAATTGCTATTTACTTTCTTGCAAAATACTTTTGTACTCTTAAACTACTTATTGGTAGATATTTTAGATGTTGGGGTACTTGGTTATATATTTTAAAAATCATATTATATGTGAATGATCCTTGAAATTTAGTAGTTCGGTGAGCAGGTGGTGATATTTGGCCTCTGAAACGAGTATGTATGTTGTGCACATTACTGCGAAACGTAATTTTATTGTATAAATATGGTGGAGACTTATATAATATTATTTTATGATAAAATGTGGTCAAATGTAACTCTCTTCTACTCTTCATATTTAACCATTTAGCTTCAATCAGTTTATGGCTAATTCTTTCGAATTTTCTGATACCGTAGATGTACCGGAGACAAGAGTTTTGAGCCCTTTAAATACGTGTTGTTTCTATATTGGCAAGGCAAGGACCATATACTGTATCACAATAATTAAAGTGACTGAGAACCATTGTATCACACAATAAAATTTTTGTCTTTTGATCTAAAATGTGACGATGCGGAAAAAGCATTTTTAGATTGGTATAAGCCCGTTCAATGCACTTATTCACATGACTGCCAAATTTGAGATCTGTATCTAATTCTAAACCTAAATTTCGTGCCACATTAACAGATAATACATCAACACCATCAATTGAGACTGATAGTTGCTCTGAAATGACGTCTTTGTTTTTTCCGAACACTAAC
This sequence comes from Diabrotica virgifera virgifera, assembly GCF_917563875.1. NCBI lineage: Eukaryota > Metazoa > Arthropoda > Insecta > Coleoptera > Chrysomelidae > Diabrotica > Diabrotica virgifera. The sequence continues at coordinate 66,518,045 of NC_065448.1, read as the reverse complement.
ATTTGAGTTTTAGTGGGATTTATGATTAACTGATGTCTTTTTGAAAAGTTTACGAGTTTTGACAATTCTGTAGATATTAATACATTCATTTGTGATAATACTATCGAACTTGGTTATACTAATTTTTATCTGAGTATCATCTGCATAAATGTAAGCTTTGCAATTTTCTAAAACAGTAGATACGTTACTTGCATATAGACAAAACAAAACCGGTCCCAAAGCTGAACCTTGGGGCACACCACAAAATATATTTTTTTTATTAGATATTCCCGAACTTGTTTCCACAAACTGAGATCTGTTAGTAAGATAATGTCAGATAGACTTTCTGACTTTTATAATAATAACTTTTAACCGAGTTATTAAGCCTTGAAAATCGTCATTTTTCGTTTTTTTTTTTAATTTTAAATTGCTTATAAATTTATAACTCGAAACCGATCAACTATATAGAAAAATTATAAGAGAAATTTTTTATCCAGAATGGTCCAAAAACCTACAAAAAAATTGTCCAGGTCAAAAATATTGATTTTTACAATTTGATTAAAAAAAATTGTTAAAAAAAATTTGGCCCACTTTTCAAGTAGGCCACTTCTTATCCTTATTCTGGGATGTCTCACGAATGTAATTATGCAAAAAAATCTCACGGGAATATTTTTTCCAACGAACCCGCCGTTTTGGCCTTGTCTAAACGGCTTTCCCAGCTGACTATAATAATTTGAAGGTATTGAGTGTAAAGTACTCTGCACATATTATATCCTTCGGCTGCCGTACTCTACCGATGTACTTAGGGATAACATTTTAAAATAAAGTTTATATAATAGGCCTGGACCCCTCTTACCAAAGAAAAGTTTATTAAAAGTTATGTACGGGAACACTGGAACAGGGGAAGTTTTAATTTTGGAACAGGTTAAAAGTTTCAACCGTCAGACTACGAAAATGTTAAATGGATTTTGTCCGACAGAACTTCTAATAATTGATTTGTTACCCTTTCATTAAACTCTTATGCAATAATCAGCTCTACTTATACCACCAATCTAATTCCTGTCATTTTACATGTTCTACGTGTCGGACTTATTAAAATGCTCAACACATTTTTCGGACAAACATTTTATCATACATTATTTTTATAAAATTTGCTATTAAATAAACCTAAAATCAACCTGCTAGTTTTCACAACCATAAACTTTCGGACACGTTCCACAATTAAAATTTCCCCTATTTCAGTGTTTCCATGCATCAAAGTTTGTCTCACTAGACACCTTTAAACTATTAATAAATTTTCAGCTTGCTATTAATAAACTTTATTTGGTACGCGGGATTCAGGCCTATAAGCAATATGACATATAATTGTAAGGAAATCATTGGTAATGATGGTTAGAGTTAGTAATGAAGATGCAATAAAGCTTGAATAATTAAGTTTTTTATTCAAATTTATATTGCAGGTAATTTATATTGCAGGTCAACTGCTGATAACATTAATAGTCTAAGAGCTAGTGAACCCTCCGACTAACGGTCGTCCTGTAAGGCTAAAAATTTTTCTAGTGATAATTCATAGCACACCAAGGCTAAAAACCATAACCTGGCAGGCCTCAGCGGTGCACGTGTATCTACCAGGTGAATCGAATAGTGCAAATTTAGGGGGTAAAATAAACTTTCTCCTATAAGGCTTAAATTTAAGTATGTGTTTGAGTAAGTCATTTAGAAGAAACATGTACAATGACAGGCGATTCTGAAGAGCATAAGACCTTGCCAGGCGAGGGGAAAGATTAGGGGTTTTTCCTAAAATTATTCTTCTTGCACCGAACAATTTTTTTTAGGTTTTTTGAATCATTTCAAACAGAAAACGTCTTTAGTGATTTTTCTCTTAAGTTAATAGTTTTTGTTATATGAGCGATTGAAAATTTTGAAAATTGAGAAATCGGCCATTTTTAACCCTAAATCGGACATTTATCTAAAAATTTCAATGTTTCCAAGGTACGTAGATATTCTTTAAACATTGGTTGACGAAATCCCAAAGAGTTCTTTGCAATAAAATATCGAAAACCCCTTTGTCTTTTTAATTGCTAATCAAGCATGTGCGACACTGTAGTATAAGTGAGGACGTTTGAGTTTGCATAAATTCATTATGTCGAGAATGGGCAAATTTCAAGAGAAATCCTCGGATTGGTCGATTTTTATTTTTGAATTAGGACTTTTTGGCATATATATAATACTGGTGACGTCATCTATCTGGGCGTGATGACGTAATCGATGATTTTTTTTAAATAAGATTAGGGGTTGTGTGACAGCTCATTTGAAAGGTGATTTAATTCTCTATTCAGTAATATAAATATTAACATAATTATTTATACAGGGTGTACAAAAAAAATTTTTTTTATTTGTCAAATTTAATCAAAGTTAATTTAATAAAAAAAAATATTTTGTACACCCTGTATAAACAATTATGTTAATGTTTATGTTAGTGAATAGAAAATTCAATAACCTTTCAAATGAGCTATCACACAACCCCTACTCTCATTTAAAAAAATCATCGATTACGTCATCACACTCAGATGGATGACGTCACTAGTATTATACATATGCCAAAAAGCCCTAATTTAAAAATAAAAATCGATCTGTCTGAGGATTTCTCTTGAAATTTGCCCATTCTCGAGATAATGAATTTATGCAAACTCAAACGTCCTCACTTATACTACAGTGTCGCACCTGCTTGATTAGCAATTAAAAAAACAAAGGGGTTTTCGATATTTTATTGTAGAAAACTCTTCGGGATTTCATCAATCAATGTTTAAATAATATCTACGTATCTTGGCAAATTTGAAATTTTTAGATAAATGTCCGATTTAGGGTTAAAAATGAACGATTACGCAATTTTCAAAATTTTCAATCGCTTATATAACAAGAACTATTAACTTAAGAGAAAAATCACTAAAAACATTTTCTGTTTGTAATGATTCAAAAAACCTAAAAAAAATTTGTTCGATGCAAAAAGAATAATTTTAGAAAAGCCCCTAATCTTTCCCCTCGCCTGTCAAGTACTTATGCTCTTCAGAATCGCCTGTCACTGTACACATTTCTTCTGAATGACTTACTCAAACACATACTTAAATTTAAACCTTACAGGAGAAAGTTTATTTTACCCCCTAAATTTGCACTTTTAGATTCACCTGGTAGATACACGTGCACCACTGAGGCCTGCCAGGTCATGGTTTTTAGCCTTGGTGTGCTATGAATTATCACTAGAAAAATTTCTAGCCTTACAGTACGACCGTTAGTCGGAGGGTTCACTAGCTCTTAGACTATAATGGGTAGAGGTAGGATTCAAAAACATAAACAAAAGCAAAAAGAAGTGCTGACAAAGCATAACGGTTTAACGAAAAAAAAGGATTTTGTTTCACAAAAAGCATGAAAATAAGCACATACATTTTGACAACCCATTTTTTACGAAAATTAGCCCCTAAAACATATCACGAAAATTAGCCCCTAAAACATAATATCGTTGGTTTTGAAGAAGAACGTCACAACTCAAAAATTGCCATTTTTGAGGTTTACCCTCTAACCAACTCTAAATGTTAAACTTTATTATGAGAAAAATTGTCAGAAGTTGCAATCATGTAATTACCGCTAGATGGCGTTAGTTTTGCCCAAAATCGGTTTTGGTCTTGCAGTCTTGGTCTTGTTCTTGCGTTTTCGCAAGACCAAAACCAAGACCAAGACCGCCTAATTTTAGCAAGACCAAGACCAAGACTTACCGTGCAAGACTTGAGCAAGAACAAGACTTAGCCTGCGAGACTCTTGGGTCTTGCAGTTAGAACTGAGGGTCGTTTTAGGGAGTATGTAATTAGTTCGGCTATATTCTTACATACTTTATGAAAAACAAAAAAAAAATTGTAAAAAAATTTTTGAAAATTGGACTTATGTTCACTACGAACAATACCATAAACATACATAGCGAGTCAAAATATCCATTTAAAGAACACTTGACACATTTGACACGTACTTAGGTCATTATTAAAATGTAAAAATAAAATATTTTGTACTTTCCTTACCATCAGACGACTTCTCTGAAATTAGTTGTCCGGGTTATAGGTATGGATCTCGCGTATGAAAAAAAAGTTGAATAATAGCAAGCTGAAAATTTGTTAATAGCTTAAGGGTGTCTAGTCGGACAAACTTTGATATATGGGAACACTGGATTGGGGGAAGTTTTAATTGTGGAACAGTTTAAAAATTTGGAACGGTCAGACCACGAAAACGTCACATGTATTTTGTCCGACAGAACTTTCAATTGATTTGTTACCATTTCATTAAACTCTCATGAAAAATCAGACTGCTATTTATTACCAAGTGGGCATGATAATGAGTGGAACACGTAGAACATGTCATATGACAGGAATTATGACAGGTGATAAATAGCAGTCTAATTTTTGCGTGACAGTTTAATGAAAGGGTAACAAATCAATTGGAAGTTCTGTCGGACAAAATACATGTGACGTTTTCGTGGTCTGACCGTTCCAAATATTTAAACTGTTCCACAATTAAAACTTCTCCTGTTCCAGTGTTCCCATATATCAAAGTTTGTCCGACTAGACACCCTTAAGCTCTTAACAAATTTTCAGCTTGCTATTAATCAACTTTTTTTTCATACGCGGGATCCAGACCTATTTTGAGAATAGTCGCCTTCTAATCATAACATAATATTCTTGCTTTGCGTCGCCGATAGTAATATCAAATATCGTATCCAAATTTTTAAAAATATGTCACCTTGCTGATAAATTATCGGTATATAGAATAGTAAGACTATTATGTATTATTTTTGCTGAATGTGCTATGACCTGTGCTATAAGATCATTGGGTTACAGAAAATTTGCCGAAACAACGCGGCTATTATTTAAAAGTATGAATAGTATGATAACGAGACAAAGGAACAGTGTAAATAAAATACCGAAATTAACAATATACACTTCTCCAAAAAATTTACTTACCACCTTAAAAGCAGGTCATTGTTAATGTCTTGAATTTCCTAAGCCTGTTGTGGGATTTAAGTGATTTTTTTGTTGTCTTATTTTTATAAATATCGCTGTAATATTATTGTTGCTAGACAGGTCAATTATTATTGTCACTGTAGACCGGGTGTACCAATAAAAGTGTGTTTTTTCACAGAGCTGGCATCACTCTGTGGAATATTCTAGCATTTATAAAATACTGAAATTACAACGATAACCTCATATTTTCGCTTATTTTGGACATTACATTCGCTTATATTGGACAATAAAATACACTACTACTACTATTACTATCGGTTTACAGCGTTCTTCGACGCATTCCGACTCCTAACCGCCATTCTTTTCTGTTTAACCATAGACCTGGAGGGATTTCTCTTTCCTCTAGTTCTTTTTCAATTCCCTCCCTTCAGCTTCTTCTACGCCTTCCTCTTTTTCTTCTCATTTGTGGTGTCCATGCCAAAATCTGCTTAGGGATACTGTCATCTGGCATTCTCTGTTCATGGCCGTTTCATACTAGTTGTTTTGTTTTTATGTCATCAATTATTGTATGTGTGACTCCCATCATTTCTCGTATTCTCTCATTTGGTATCCGATCTCTTCTTGATTTGCCTGCTGCTCTTCTCCAGAAGTCCATTTCTGTTACTAGTAGCATTTTCTCCGTTCTTTGTTTGAGTGGCCAAACTTCACTGCCATATGTGATTATACTTTTAAGTATGCTATTGTATATGAGCTGTTTGTTCGCTTTAGATATTGTCTGGTCCCACAGAATGTCGTTCATCATGGATATGGCTTTGCGACCCGGTATTAATATAATAAAATATATAAGTTTCTAATAAACTTTAGTTAGTTAGAACATAGGCACGGATCACTTAGATCATGGGTTCAAACTCCACCCGGTATCAGTTGTCTAGATCAGTAATTCTCAATATTTTTTAGTCATGAACCATAAAATACTTTTTATTATTTTTGTTACCAACTAACTGAAATAGGTATCTAGCTAGGTAATCTAATTAAGTATAATAATAATTGTGGTGCTGATTTTAGCTGTGTTTGCGTTTTGTGTACCACCGCAAATAATGATAAGTACCACCAGTGGTACACGCACCCCAAATTAAGAACCGCTGGTCTAGATATTTATTAATTTGGTTGGTCTTTACTACGGCTATGATATTCTAGCTTAAAATATACATCTCTGTCACGTTGTTCAAAGATATGCAATAGGCTAATAGGCAACTGCGAGACTTGCAAGACTCTTCCTGCAAGACCAATACCAAGACCAATATCGGGAGCGCAATACCAAGACCAAGACCAAGACCAGGTGTACTGGCGCAAGACCAAGACCAAGACTGTCTAAGTCTCGTCTTGGTCTTGCATTTGGGCAACACTAGATGGCGTATACAAACTTATAACAGTTTGACTTTGTCAAATCCATGCATTAAATTTTATGGAAGAGCGTCGCAATATAGTTGTGTTTCAGTTGTTGTGGAAGTTACCACGTGTTTTTTGGGGAACAGTGTTACAAGTTAAAAAAGGAACGTATTTTTTTTGGGATTTTGTGTTTAATGCAAGACAGTTACATTTCTTCTAATGTAAGAATTCCTCACAGAATATGTGCGTTTATATAGAATTATTATGAGCAATACAGTAACATTTCAACAAATTTTGGGAGAAACTGTTAAAAATGTTAATTACAGGTAGAAAGGTGAGAACAAGAAAAGTATTTCTATTTATATTTAAATGATAATAATGGGCTCTTTGATATTGTAAAAGATTTTACCTCTTATTTTTTAACCAAAATTATAGTGAAAACTAGCATATTAAAATTTTAAAACGTCGCTACTGAAAATTAGAACTTTTCGGCTTGTAACAGTGTTCTTCCAAACCAACGATATAATAATTTCTAAGCTTATCTTAAGAACGTTTATGTAACTAATATGCCTGGTTGCACCAACATATCTTATGCTTAAGACGTGCCTTAAGCTCCTCTTATCAAATATACGCGTTGCACCATTGAGTCTCAGATCAGTTTCCAACTTGCTACAATGGATTTCCACGTGGATTCCATTCTAAACGTTGTCTCAGTTAAGACGTGCTTAGATAAAAATCGAAATTTATGGATCTATAAGCTGAGCTTACCTAAGCTGGAGCTTAAATTTGTTGGTGCAACCAGCCATTAGAAATTTAAAAATAAAATCGAAAATACAAAAACAAAATAGATAACTGAAGCAAAAATGAATTAAATTAATTTATTATCGACACACCCTAGATATAGTGCAGCCACTAAAGGTGGATATGAACTATTATATACCTCTGATTTCGTTGAACCTCCATCGATTTTCATGAAAATTGGTGCGTGGTTAGAGGATATACCCATATTTCGGTAAAGGGCAAATTCTAAAAAAACTTTGTTATATAAAGTTATTAAAATAAATCAAAACTTTTTGAGTTATTAAAGATTAAAAATTTTAATTTTTCGTGAGAAAAATGCACGTTTTTAACCGATTTTTCATCAGTAACTCAAAAACTATAAGTTTTTATAAAAATGTTGTTATTACCAATAAAAGCCAATAAAAAATGAAATAAACACCTTACTAGAACAACCTTTAGTGTTAACTAAAAGTGAGTTATAGGTAATTTTAATATATATTTTTTTCGGCGAGTACCTACTCAAATCTAAGTATTCAAGCTTAAATAACGGAAAAATTATGCATTTTATAACATAAACTTATTAAACATTTGTCAAAGTACTTAGAAATATTTATCAAATGAGCCCCCGAACAAGTTATTATCTATATCATTAATATTTATGATTTTTTTTTTCAAAATTTATCTTTTAAGAATCTTTCCAAAAAATTTTGTTGTTTCTTGTAAATACCTCCGTTAAGTTTTACGATAGCAGGTCTCCTACCCGTGTGAAAATTAATTTTAAGAGCTATTAGATAACGTTGAATTTAATCTTTTAAACCCCTTACTTATTTATAAATAAAAGGTTAAATGGCCCCGGTTACGTGGTTGCCACACCAATATTTAAGCTTTAAACGTTTGTATCTCAGTTATTTTTTAACCTACAGAAATAGCAGAACAGGTAAAATATTTGATACAGAAAAAAGTAAAATTTGGTTATATACCATTTTTACGTATATTGAGTATTTCGTATTTACGTAATGAATAAAGAAAAGGAAGTCATACGATCAAAAAACGAAACCTGCAATACTTGGGACACATTACAAGAGGCGAAACATATGAACTGTTTCGAATAATTATGCAGGAGAAGATAGCAGGAAAAAGGTACATAGAAAGAAGACGAAACTCCTGGCTAAAAAATCTGCGGGAATTGTATAGCTGTAGTAACAACGAATTGTTTCGGTCAGCAGTTTCAAAAATACGTATAGCCCTGATGATCGCTAACCTTCGGAACGAAGATGGAACTTGAAGAAGGAGAAGGAAAAGTTATTTACCAGCAATTTTATTGCTGAAATCGAATCTTATGATTGTATATATTAATAATATAGGTATGCAAAGTCCGCAGATAGTGTGCTCCTTTTTTATAAACAAAATGGCGCCGGAAAATCGTGTTTTTTTCAATTTTTGTTCTATAACTCGAAAGATTTTAACTTTACACCAAAAACACTCAAATAAAAATTCACCGTAATTACCTTCCGCATAGAGACGTGTTTTTCCCGATTTACTTTGAGGAAAATTTTCTCCGGAAAATGCGGGTTATTCCAACAAAATCTTTAATTTTCAACTAAAATTTTAGATAATTAATTCTTTATCAATAATTAAATAACTTGGTAATATAGAAGCTCTTTCGTATAGATAATAATTCCAGAAGAACATGAAAATTGAATGAACAGTTTAGCAACAATTGAATTGTTAATTAAAAATTTACGGTTGCTATAATAACCACAATAATTACGATACATAAGAATAACTATGATTTTTGTATAAAAAGATACTGTACCTAACTAATGTCCTGTACAGAATTCAAATTGGACTATTTAAGCTGCCTTGGGAATATTTTAAAATTTATAAACAAATTTATAGCTCATAAACAAATAAAATATCTCGGGAAATATTCAATTGAATTAAATCATAAAAACGGTCCGTATTTGAAAAAAAAGCGACATTACGCTTCTTTTAAAAGAAAAAAAATAATTGTAGTAAGTGGTTCCTGAGATACAACCGGTCAAAGTTGACCGGTATTTACTGCAAAGATATAAATTATAGGATCATAATTTTCCAACCATCACCTTTTTAGTTTTTTCTCTTTCTCCACACCAATTTTCATATCTTTAAAAGACTCATAACTAAAGACTGGATTATATGCAAAATGCATATGCATATATATGCTGCATATTTCTCATGTTTTTCATAAATGCATATGCCTTGCATATTTGGAGATTTAAGAGCATATAAATGCATATTTTGATGGGAATTTACTCTACCCCATTTAAAAATAAGGTATATATTAGTAACATCAACATCCATTAAAATAAAATGTGAAAGTAAATATTTTGCTGTTAAGCTCCTTTGTTGTTGTACCCATAAACATAATGGGCGTTATTTATAGCTGCAGGTATCATTATCCGGATATTTAAGATTTATAGACTTCTCAGAATTTACAAATTACCTAAGTAAATACCGATTATATTTTGAATAACATTACAAATATTACCTGTACTTTCTGCTGGTGTCGGCCAACTATGAATTATTCTGGGAAAACCAACCAAAACGAAATTTTAAGGCAGCGTTGCCAATTTAGCTTATTTTATGCTAGATTTGGCATATTTTTGTGTTGTTTAGCTTATTTATTTCTTGTTTAGCATATAGCATATTTTCTAGCATATTAAATAATATAAAAATTATTTAGTAAAAATCGAAAATCTTCTAATTCAGAACAAATTTTTATGTTGGCCTTACAATTACTAAAACAACTTAGGAACTCTCTCACAGGAACTTGAAACTGATATCAGTGAGTCAAATCTGATTCCTAACAAAAAATGTTTAACCATTCACACATACACACCTACATCAGCAAATCCCTTCGCCTTCAATAATGTTTATATTAGTACTTATGTCTGTGGACCATGAGATTACTATTAACTACAGGATCATGTTTCAGCATTTTTTAAAACAAATAATTTATCTGTACTGGGTTATGCTTGCTATAGGGATTTTTTATTAGTTGATAATGGAATACCTACTGTTGAACTGATCATTCCATCATTCTTGTGAGGTTTGGCAAATACTATATTGGTCGAGTTGGCAACACTGTTTTAAGGGTAGGATAGATTATTTTATTTTATGAATGGTTAGTCTTAAATCAATCGCCGATTATTCAACTTTTGTGATTGCAAGTTATTGACTATACTGTGTAAAAAAATCATTTTATTATTATTGTGAAAATGCCTAAAGTAGCAAGGGAAAAATCAAGTCTTCTCAGAAGTTGGATTGGAAGTAACAATCATCTAAAAGTTATCGACAGTGAAAGTATGTTTTGCACCATTTGTGATAAAAAGGTAAGTTCTCCACTTCAATAGATTTTTAAACTTATCAAACTTCTTTGCACATCTATGTGTCTGTCTATTCTAAAATGACAAACCGTCCCATTTCTTCAAAAACTGTTTTTTAAAGTTCGCAACGGTTTGGCTTATACAGAGCGAGGTGTTGAGAGTGGCCCACCCTGTATACTACGGTACACTGACTGTACTTTATTGTTTGACGATTTCAATTTCACTTTGAGAAATAAAAAAAAATTGGGGGAGGTTTAAAAAGTTTGATCATTTTAATGTAGGTATCTATTTACGAAAACATCTAAAACATCATTATCATTATATTCCAGATTCGATGTCAAAAGAAATTCCAAGTAGTTCAACACATAAAAACTTCACTTCACCAAACTAAGCTATCAAAAAATGATAATAAACCTCGCCAGCAGATTCTACAGAACAGTTTGCAGATTCAGAATACGTCAGTTGGGCAAGAAACCTTTGCAAAGGATTTATGCCATTTTTTTTTGAACTGCAATATCCCTCTGCACAAGTTAGAACATAAATCGTGTCAAAACTTTTTAAAAACTTATTGCAAGATTAAAGATAAACCAGCTCAAATACCAAGTTCTTCAACTCTTCGGAAAAAATATGTCAGTGCATGTTACAAAGATGTGATGACGAGTATTAAAAATCAGTTAAAAGCCGATTATCTTTGGATTTCCGTCGACGAAACAACGGATACAAAGGGTCGACAAATTGCGAATCTAATTGTTGGAGTTCTTAACGACTCTGGCGATTTTAAAAACTCATACTTAATTAGTGTAAAATGTTTGGAAAAAACAAACTATGCTACAATAGCTAGATTTGTTAACGAATCCCTAACAAATTTTTTTTTACCTGATCAAGTACCATTTGAAAAAATATTATTAATGCTTAGTGATGCCGCCTCATATATGATGAAAGCTGCATCCAATCTTAAAATCTTTTTCCCTAATTTAATTCACTGTACATGTTTGGCGCACGGCCTAAACAGAGTTGCAGAGAAAGTTAGAATTGAATTTCCCAATGTAAACACCTTAATAAATAATGTAAAAAAAGTATTTCTGAAAGCACCACTACGTGTACAGGTATATAGGGAGATGCTTCCCGATATTCCTTTACCACCAGAACCAGTATTAACCAGATGGGGAACTTGGCTTAAAAGTGCTATATTTTTATCTGAACACTACGACGACATCAAAAGCGTTATTTCAAGTTTTGATCCGACTTGTACCGCTATTGATAACTGTCAAAATATTTTTAAAGAAAAGTCTATTAAAAATCAATTGTTGTATATAAAATCGAATTTCGATATCATTGAAAGTTCAATTACAAAATTAGAGGCTCAAAATTTATGTCTTCACAATAGTATGTCTATTGTTGATTCGGTTAAACAGAAAATAACAAATCTGAATGGGGAAATTGGAGTAAAAATTAAAGATAAACTTGATGACGTTTTAAACAAAAATGAGGGTTTCACTTTATTGCGTTCAATAAATAATATAATCAATTTTGGAAACTTCGATGAAAATATTAATATGGATCCGTCTCTAATAGCAAAGTTTAAATATGCCCCAATTACATCTTGTGACGTTGAGAGATCTTTTTCTGCCTATAAACAAATATTAACAGATAGAAGACATAATATTAGTTTAGAAAATATGAATCAATATATGATTATTTATTGTAACAATAAAAATATGTAAATTTGTTTTATTGTACTCTTTTTATAATATTAGTTTAGAAAATATGAATCAATATTGTAACAATAAAAATATGTACATTTATTTTATTGTACTCTTATTTATCTTGTGGTCAAAATAAAATATTTTGCCGTTTTATTTGTCACAAAACCTGAAGTTAAAAAAATATATTAAGAAATAATAATACAATTTGGTTTAAATTCAAACCTATTTATTTATTTTTATTATTTTTTATTTATTTATGTATTTAACGTAAACCATAAAATTATTCATATAAAAATAAGTGCATATATAAATGCATATTTGCATGTTAATTGTGCATATTCAGCTTGTTTTAAAATGCATATTGCATGCATATTTTAGACATTTTTTAGTGCATATTTTCCAGTCTCTACTCATAACATATATGATTATAATAAAAACTATCGATATTACTAGTAAAAATTGCCAAAAATAGCAAAATTTCAATCAAAAATTAGATTGGAGAAAATGTAATCTCAAAGTTCAAAATCGGTATACGTCAAAAAAATGCATTTTCTCGGCTTCCCATGGAGCAATTTCCTTCATTCTTATTTTGTTCCCAAGTAACTCGAGTAGAGCCATCTAACTAATGCATTATTAAATGTCAATGTTGCTTTTGTTTTGTTATAATAAATTAATTTATTTATAAGAAAAGAAAACTACCTATTTTTTCCAGTTGTAGACTTTTTTAGGTAAACTTACTGCAAGTGCCGCTTTTACCGTTAAAAATACAAATATTCTCATTTGAAAGCTGTATAATTATTTAAACAATTTTATTTAAACAGATTAAACATTTTTGTTATAATCAAGAAATTAATTTATTATAACAAAACAAAAGCAAGTTTGACATTTAATAATGCGTTAGTTATATGGCTCTACTCGAGTTAATTGGGAACAAAAAAAAATGAAGAGAATTGCTCCATGGGAAGCCGAGAAAATGCATTTTTTAACGTATACCGATTTTGAACTTTGAGATTACATTTTCTCCAACCTAATTTTTGATTGAAATTTTGCTATTCTTGGCAATTTTTACTAGTAATATCGATAGTTTTTATTATAATAATATATGTTAAGAGGACTATAGATATGAAAATTGGTGCGAAGAAAGAGAACAAAAATAAAAATGTGATGGTTTGAAAATTATGATCCTATTGTTTATATCTTTGCCGTAAATGCCGGTCAACTTTGACCTGTTGTGTCTCAGGAACCACTTAATAGAATTAAATTATTTTTTCTTTTAGAAGAAGCAATCTGTCGCTTCTTTTCCAATACCGTTTTCATGATGTAATTTAATTTAATATTTCCCGAGATATTCTATTTGATTATAAGCCAAAAACTTGTTTATAATTTTAAAATATTCCTGAGGTCGCTTAAAAAATTCAATTTCAATTCTGTATAGTACATTACATAGGTACAGTGTCTTTTTACACAAAAATCATAGTTATTCTTATATATCGTAATTATTGTGGGTATTATAGTGACCATAAATTTTTAATTAACAATTCAATTGTTGCTAAACTGTTCATTCAATGTCCATCGGCTTCTGGAATTATAATCAATACGAGAAGATCTTTTATATTGCCCAGTTATTTAATTATTGATAAACAATTACTTATCTAAAATTTTAGTTGAAAATTAAAGATTTTGTTTGAAACACCTGCATTTTCCGGGGAAAATTTTCGTCGAAGTAAATCGAAAAAAACACGTCTGTATGCAGAATTTAATTACGGTGAATTTTTATTAGAGTTATTAGAGTGTTTTTGGTGTAAAGTTAAAATCTTTGGAGTTATAGAGCAAAAATTGCAAAAACACGATTTTCGGGCGCCATTTTGTTTATAAAAAAAGTAGCACATTATCTGCGGACCTTGCATAATAATATGTAAGCACTACGAGCCTAGTAGGCCCATGGCTTGATGTACTATTCTTTTCCACTCCCTTTTGTCAGTCGCTTTTCTTTCCCAGTTCCTTACGTTAATTCTTCTCATATCTTCTCTAACTCCATTACTCCATCGTGACCTCGGTCTTCCTCTTCGTCTTTTCCCTGCCAATGCACTAGATGGTACCATTCTGGGAATTCTAGATGGAATTATCCTCTGCACATGGCCCAACCATCTAAGTCTTTGCGCCTTAATTACTGCTAGTATGTTAGGATCTTGATAGAGCTCAGTTAGTTTCTTATTTGTTCTTCTTACCCATTGTCCATTTAAGTTTTTCCCACCGAAGATTTTGCGCAGTATTTTCCTCTCCCAAACTAATAACAACTCTTGATGTTTTTTTGTTGTGACCCATGTTTCAGAAGCATACGTTACTATCGGCCTTATTACGGTCTTGTAAGTTCTTAGTTTTGCTCTTCGTGATATATTTTTACTTCTTAACAACCCATTAAGTGCAAATATAGCGCGGTTGCCTGACATGATTCTCTTTTGTATTTCTTCTTCACAGTTAGAATCTCTTGTAAAAACAGTTCCTAAGTACTCAAATCTCTCAACTTCTTCGAATTTATACTGTGTTCCCTTCGCTGTTTTCATTGTTATGTATTGCCCCCGAACGAATTGCTTATTTGTCCATTCCATATACTTTGTTTTTGCTTCATTTATATACAATCCTTTGGTTGCTGCCCTCTCCTCGAGTTTCGTGACTGTTTCGATAAGTTCAATTTTGCTCCTAGCCAAGATTACCAAATCGTCTGCGAATGCCAAGCATTGATGTTTTTTGTGGTAGATCAGACCTGTTCAATTAATGTTTGCTTCCTGTATAACCTTTTCTAGTAATATGCTAAACATTATAGACGATAATGGATCACCATGCCGCACTCCTTGTTTGACCTCAAAGCCTTCTGTTATAGTATTGTTTATCTTGACTTAATTCATTGTTCTTTGGAGAGTTAATTTTATAATTCTAATAAGCTTTGGAGAAACGTCCATGTCTTGCAATGCTGTGAATAACTCGCTTCTTTTCACTCGATCGAAAGCCTGTTTATACGCGGATTTGCATACCTATATTATTAATATATACAATCGTAAGATTTGCTTCCAGTAATAAAATTGCTGGTAAATAACTTTTCCCAAAAATGTCCTATTCTCCGATAATATGCCTAGACTATATGTCCTTCGAGGTCAATCATGAGTTATAATATGACCATACATTTTTTCTGGGTCAAATATGGCATTTCGTTTATAGAAAAAGCCTCGTATGGTATGTAGGTGTATAAAGAGAGCTTTTGTTACTAAATCGTATTACTGATTTCACAAGTTAATAAACATGATAAATATTATTTTTAGATATTCTCCCAACTAAAGAAATTCTAAGATCTGACCGAGCTTCAGTTAATTTCTATACCGCTAACTTTAATTAATTTCTCAGTTTCAGGTTTGTATTACTTTATTTCATGAGGATATTTTCGTTTTTGTAAATTAATTCGCGTAAACGCGCTCTTTTATATACCGTTATATACCGAATTACGTCACTTTACTAGATTATTTTTATTTTCATCTTTTTATGAGCTGGTGGGATAATTAGTAGTTATAATATGATTTCCAGAGTATAAGGTTTAGCAGAAAAATAAATATAAGCACAAAGATTTATACTACAGGAAAATCCTATTAAATTCTGAAACGGTTTTGTTGTTGTACTTAAAATTTAAATATTGTATTTATATGGGTTTAGAGTGCAGCCAATATGTGAAACAATTGTGCATTTAATGATAGAAGTATGTAATTTGGACCACATATACTGCACAAATAAAGGTTCAAATTTAGATGTGAGGCCATCTCAGATTTTGCCTTTTACAAAAATGGCGGGGATTCAAAATGGCGATTATACATTGTGACTAATAGCACGATAACCTTTAATCGAGACTTCAGATTTCAATTAAATTTGGTATATAGGTTCTTTTTTTGATATGTAAGATCGAGGTCTTGAACCGGAAGAATCGGTTTACTAGAAGTTACGTTCTTCCTGCTTTTTATGTAAAAATATGCTGTTTTTTTTTCAATTAATTCACCCTGTATGTATTAATTTTTCAAAAAGCTAATACCACCATTGAAAAGAGCGTAAAAATATTTTTTAGGAAATATTTTTAGCTTTTTAGTTATGTTAATTAACCAGAGGCGTGCGGTCCATGGAAGCGGGGGAAGAAGCGGGGCCTATTTATTCGTCGATATAAGAAAATATATTATTAATTAATATTTAATAATAAAATTTTTTCCTAATCCAAATAATCTACATATTACCTAGCCAATAGGTATTGAAAAATATTAAAAGTTAATGGCGTACGAACGAACTCAATATGCACACAATTCAACAATTCAAATATTTGGTCCACTCCTGACAATAGCGCATCTCAAAATCGCCGCGTGTCATGCAGTTGTCCCTTTTAAAATTGGTCAGGGTTCAATGACCGCAGCCACTAGTCGCGCGAATTTTGGTATGCCATGGAAGCGCTCGTCGTATCGCCTTCCCGAAAGTGAGATGCTCCAACTGTTACTGCTGCTAAGGGTTGCTTAGGTATTACATACATTCGCTTAAAGAATATTTCGATTTAAATTTTTTGCAGAGATATTTCCTTTTACTGATCTTTTATTTGACATTTTACAGAAATCATATGGTATTGCATTTTGTATAAGACAAATTGATGACTTTATTAATACGATAATTAAAAAAACGAGAGCAGTTTAAAAATATTTGGGATAAAACTGAACATATGGGGTTTGAACATGAAAGTAAAATAATGAAGATTGATAATTTCGGAGACAGAGAGACAGAGAAAACAGAGGAAACAAAGAGACCTTTTGATAATATTCTACAACAAATGAATTCTAGCTTTCAAAATTTTAACGATTTAAAATTTGTAGAATTATATATAATCTTAATATTTCTAATTATAATTCATCAAAATTTCCCACAGAGGAATTTATGTCATTACGATTAAATAATGAAAATTTTTTGATATCCCAGCTTTGCATTCTCAGTTAAGTATCATTTATGAAACAACTGACACGAATGATAAAGAAATACCCAGAAATCTGAGATTTCTTTATAACTACTGCTTTAAACAAGTCGCTGTGTGAAGTGGTCAAGTTGTGTGAATTAGTACTACTAACTATCCCAGCCACAAGTGCATCAGTTAAACGAAGTTTTGCAGTATAAAGATGCATTAAAAGTTTCAAATTAAGAGTTTAAAAGAAATTCAACAAGCGAAGACAGACTTTGAAAGTTAGCCCTATTATCCATTAAAAAAGACTGCATTCAACAATTATCAGAAGTTGATAGGAGAATAGACCTCGAGTATAAATAAGTGTCATTTTAGTGAAAAATGTGTGTTGTGTAAAATGCCTCGAAGTATATATTTTTTTTAAATATGATTCTTCTTTAGAAAACCAAGCCCGACGCGAGGACTGAAGGCCCGAGCTAGCAATACAGATCAATGATAGGTCACTAGTCACTAGAAATAGCGGGAATAGAGTGCCTCACGCATTCACGCGTCACGGATTTAGTGTATGAGTCCTTTTACGCAGGACGTCTCACATAATTAAGTACTTTGCTGATAGAGAGCCCCTGCGCATCGGAGTGTTATCAGGTGGAAAGTTGCTCGACCCTCGACCCTTAAGAAAATATTTTTATATCCTTATTAAATCGCTTCCCCTTTCGAAAAAGTCACCGCACGCCACTGTAATTAACATTAGTAAATGCAAAACGTATCTTCACATGTACCTATATGCGGCAGATTCGTGCAAATATTATAAGAATTATTGTGCATTTAATGGTAGAAGCATATAATTTGGATCACATATACTACATATATAAAGGTTCAAATTTAGATACGAGGCCATCTAAGTTTTTGTTCCTTTTACAAAAATGGTGGCCATTCAAAATGACGACTATACATATGTGACTAATAGCACGATAACTTTTGAATGAAACGTCAGATTTCAACCAAATTTGTTATATAGGTTCTTTTTTTTATTAATAATATGGAGGTCTTGAACCAGAAGAATCGGTTTACCAGAATTTGTGTTTTTACTGTTATTTTATGTAATAATATGTTGTTCCTTTTTCACTTCTTTCACCCTGTATATATAAATTTTTCGAAAAGGTAATATCGCCATTGAAAAGAGTGTAAATATATTTTTTCTACGAGTGCGCCCAATTGTCATCTTTCGCGCACGCATTTTAGTATAGAAAGTTTCAATTTTCCGCACGCGTGTTACTTTTCCGCACGCGTGTTACTTTTCCGCACGCGGTTTTTACTTTTCCGCACGCGTGTTAATTTAGATATGTTAATATGGCCTTAAAGTAATTATAATACATGCAATAAACTAATATTTAGATATTATTTACTAATTTATTTCAAATATATCTTATTGTGTTCCTGTTTTAATGAAATTAACGCGACAATTCGATGAATTAAAATTATTTTCACATAATATTCGAAAGTCAAATCGGTAGACAATAACAGTCGTTTTGAATCATCGTCATGGAAACCAGGATCGTCGTCATGCTAACTAATTACATATATTGAAAGTTTGGTTTTGACAACCTTGTCAAAGAATTGATTTGTGTATGTATTTTCATATTAATTAAATTAATTGATTAAGATTTGGTAATTTTTTAAAAACTCTTAGAAAAAATATTGTTCCTAACTCTTGCAGAAAGTCTCTTTTCCGCATTCGACTGCTTGCCGAACTCCCGCTTCGCGTCGTTCGGCAAACTGCAGTCGCATGCGGAAAAGAATGACTTTCTGCACTTGTTAGGAAATAGTATATTGTGCAACAAGTGCAGAAAGGTACTAATTTCTCACGAGTTTGAAAAGTTGCGGTACGAGCGCAAGCGAGTGCCGCAATTCAAACGAGTGAGAAATTACCTTTCTGCACGTGTTTCACACTATACTTTTTCTACAAGCACAGTTTTTCCTAAAAATAAAAATCACAATTTCCAAACGACGGTTAATTATAATAGATACCTATGTGATAAATTTTAAACTGTATTTAATTAATACCTACTAATCAATTTAAATTCCTTATACCTAAATAAATTGCACAGAAATCAGTTAAAAAATTAATGCACTGCCTTAATTTGTTTAAATTTAAACAATTATTACACATTATTGACATTATATTTATGCAGTCACGGATTTACACAAAACCTACTTCATTCGACGTCTCTTGCACAGGTTGCTAAATCCTTATTGGTTATTTGATAATTATAAAATGTTTAATAAGAATAAAATTGTAAAATAAAACAGTTGTAACATCCATAATTTAGTTTCTATGCTATAGTTAAATATAATAATTGTCTTATAGGTTATATATTTGTCTAAAGTTTAACCACGGATGTAAACAGAATATAACGTTACCGTAAAATGGGGTGAGATTGATCTCCCGGGGTGACATTGATCATTTGTCGTTGTATCACATATATGTAGATACAACCGGCAACAATGTAAAATTGTTTCTGGGCGTGGCACTATTCATTTCTTGGATCTTGACTATGATCAGTTCACGTCGTTGTTAGTTTGCAATTGGCATTGGGAAGAAGTTCTGTGGCTTTGAAATTAACCATAATTTTTGTCCTATTTTTATAGTTTGTGTACTTTTGATGGTAGAGGAAGAACAGAGGTAAGTTCGCTATTTCTAGTGTTATAAAATTATTTTGTATGGTTCTGTAATAATAATTTTAAGTATCTAGCATTTTAACTAACGCCAGCTTTTTTAAGATGGCGGATAATATTGAATGGGGTGACATTGATCAAGTGATCAATCTAACCCCACGTTACGTACGTTTCAGAAATTAATTTATAATTTTTGTTACAGATTTAAGAATATCAATCAAAATGGGAAGAACGTACAAAAGACAATTTGGCAGTAGAACGTATGGCAACTTTAATGAAGAACAAGTTAATCAGGCGTTGCACGATGTATTGGAAAATGGATTATCGCTAAGAAAAGCCGCAAAAAATACAAATTGTCCTACGGGACTTTAAATAACAAGTACCATGGAAGGAAGATTAAGAAAATAGGTGGACAATCCGTATTCATATATGAAGAAGAAGTAGCCATTATAAATAGCATTTTAACGTGTGCAGATTGGGGATATCCTCTAAGTGCAATGGATTTGAGAATGTTCGTCAAAAGTTTTTTGGCCTTAAATTAGCAGGAAGATTTTCAAAATAATTGAAAATGACATATCCACTGTTCCCTTCAAGGAAGTAGTTGCCTTACTACCAGATCCGACACTTGAGACGATTTCTGATAGGATACAAAAATATCATTTTCGCGGAGAAATTAATATAAAAGAATGTTAAATCAAATTTTCTTTTTTTAATAATTGTTCTGAATTACATTTTTAGTTGTTAAAATATGTTTTTTTTTTGTATACATAAAGAATAGTACAATAAAAATAGTGTGATCATTCTCATCCCGCATGATCAATCTCACCTCTTTGTAAAAATTCGAAAAACTGTCTGACCGAATTAGTCAGGGTTAAGATTGATCATATTCTATTTAAAAGCACTACTGTTTCATGCTATAAAATCATCATGATCAATCTCACCCCAGTCACGGGTCTAAGATTGATCACCCTTTTTTTTATGAGATAAGTGGATTTTCTTAATAATTAAAACAAAACTAGTGTTAAATCACTACTCTTCAGATATTAATATATCACGTGAAGTGTTTAAATATAGAACAGTCACAAAAACGTTTAAAATATAAATCAAATAAAGTTAAAATTGATCAATCTCACCCCATTTCACGGTACTCAGAATGCGGTAGTCCACGGATGTAAACAGAATATAACGTTACTCAGAATGAGGTAGTCAACTGTGCAGAAAAGAACTTTGCGGCACAGAAACGTCACTTTGCGGCACAGAAACGTCACTTTTCTGCACACTAATGTCAAATATCTTATACTGTGAGAAAATATCAAGTTTGCTAACATAAGACCGTGCAGAAAAGTGCACTTTGAATAGTGGTTGTAGAAAAATAACTATTTTAGGAAATATTTTGAACTTTCAGTTGTGTTAACTACCATTTAATAAATACATAACGTATGTTCACATGTACTTATGGGCGGCAGATTAATTTTGAATGCTCGCCATTTTTGTAAAAGACTAAATCTGAGATGGTCTCATGTCTAAATTTGAATCTTTATATATGTATTATGTGTGGTCCAAATTATATGCTTCTGCCATTAAATGCACAATAATTCTTATATTATTATTTGCACGAATCTGCCGCACATACATAGGTACCTACATGTGAAGATACGTTATGCATGTATTAAATGGTAATTAATATATCTAAAGAGTTTAAAATATTTCCTAAAAAATAGTTTTACGCTCTTTTCAACGCCGGTATCACCTTTTTGAAAAATTAATATATACAGGTTGAAAGCAGTATGCTATTGTATATGAGCTGTTTGTTCGCTTTAGATATTGTCTGGTCCCACAGAATGCCGTTCATCATGGATATGGCTTTGCTACCTTGTATTAATATAATAAAATATATAAGTTTCTAATAAACTTTAGTTAGTTAGAACATAGGCACGGATCACTTAGATCATGGGTTCAAACTCCACCTGGTATCAGTTGTCTAGAGCAGTAATTCTCAATCTTTTTGAGTCATGAACCATAAAATACTTTTTATTATTTTTGTTACCAACTAACTGAAATAGGTATCTAGCTAGGTAATCTAATTAAGTATAATAATAACTGTGGTGCTGATTTTAGCTGTGTTTGCGTTTTGTGTACCACCGCAAATAATGATATGTACCACCAGTGGTACATGCACCCCAAATTGAGAACCGCTGGTCTAGATATTTATTAATTTGTTTGGTCTTTACTACAGCTATAATATTCTAGCTTAAAATGTACATCTCTCTGGTGTACTGGCGCAAGACCAAGACCAAGACTGTCTAAGTCTCGTCTTGGTCTTGCATTTGGGCAACACTAATGACGATACAGAATGCTCATACATAATATTTATTAGTCAGCTACAATGAAAGTACAAACAGGTGAGAAAACCAAAGCTATAACAATCAACAGAGGAGTTTATCAGGGAAACATTATCTCATCCAAGCTATTCACACTCGGACTTGCACACGTGTTCAAAAACAATAACTGGCCAGATAAAGGAATATATGTTAGTGAAAGAAAACTGAGTCATTTCAGATATGCTAACGGCATTGTAAGATTCGCTACAAGTTTAGAAGGAATACAGACAATGATAACGGAAGTATTTCAAGCTTCGGAAAAAGAAGGTCTTAAGATGAACTTAAAAAACAGAAATATTGACAAATATACCGAACATTAGAGAAATAACGTTAAACGACATAGATTCAGAAACAGTAAGCGAATACATCTACCTGGGACAGATAACGAAAGTTAACAAATAAAATAAAACAATATTTGAAAACCAGAGTTTACGGTCAGTGATATACTCCTGATTACTCCCTATACTCACCTATGGTTCACAGACGTGGCCACTTACCAAAGCCGACATGGATAAAATAGTAAAGGCACAAAAAACGATGGAAATATCAATGCTCTGGGTGAGACATATATACCAAAAAACAAACAAATGGATTAGAGGCAAAACCAAAGTAAAATATGCAGGAGAACATGCTGCCGAATCAAAAAGAAGCTTCGCAGGATACAATGCCCGACTGAAGGATGAAAGATAGAATCACGAAATACAACAATGGAGACCAAGGAAAGGAAGAAAATGCAGAGGTAGGCCACAATTGAGATAACTGATGCCGTTAAGAAGATTGGAGGACAAAACTGGAAGCAAGTGACGTAAAATAGAAAACAGGGATTGAATTGGGGGACGCCTGGAAAATACAGTTACCTGTCATCAAGACTAGATGTACTGTCTGGTATGTCGGGGACTGGTATGTTACAATACCGACTTAAGCCATTCCACTTATTCTGCCTTTGTTTTTCCGGTGAAGGGTCATTACTTCACGGGAGGAGAGTCTCGCTATTGCTCTTCCCTATACATATCTATTGATTCCCTCTACATATTGGGTAAACTGTATTTCTCTTCTTGTGACTGCTACGCTGCAACACAGACGGTTAGGCACATAGAAGAGGACTGTCTATGCAGAACGTACACAGGTATTGTACCCTCGGAGATCGCTGGGAAAATTTCCACTCAAAATAACAAAATTCAGTTTGGCAACACTGTGTGAATGTTGATAGTAACATATCCTTTTTAAGATAAACACAACTGTAATTTAGTCCAAACAAATTAATATATTTTCTTTTGTCAACAAAAATGAGATTTTTCAACCAAATAATATTTCAAATATGATGTGCAAAATAATTTTTAATTGGGTTCTGCTAATGGGCTTGCTTTTTTTGTCATTAAAGTAAAAAACTTAAAATTTCACTCAATTAAATCATTATTTTCCGGTTATCGCCTTAATTATTTTAACTGTACTAATATCCGTCGACTAATTCTGAATGACTAATAGATTGTTAAAAAATTTATCTGTAGCGGCTTCTGAAATATCTTAAAAATATCGAATTTCATTGATAAAATGCGCATATCCCACCGATCTTCGCTTCGACCATAACCCTATATACTTTTCAACGGCAACCGAAAGATCAGTAGGATATACTGGGTGTCCACTTATATTTTCCCCCATTTTAACTGCCTAAAACTTCTAAACGGGTCAAGATAGAAATATGCGGTTTTCGTTTAAATGTTTTATTTTAGTAATAGTTTTGTCTGAATGGATTGAAATTTTTATATCGCTTTCAAATACGAAAAGAAAAATGGCGGATTTAAAAAAAAAACGTTGTTGACTTTTTTTAATAAAACACCCAGTATATTTTTTTGTAAATTGAAAGAAAGGTCATTCATCTATCCGGCGATACAAAGTTTTTCAAAATCGGTTGTCAAATCACTGGAGAATTAATTTTTAAAATGAGAGGTGCAACGTGGATATCACATACCTAAATACCATAACTAAGCAAATTAATACTATGTTATGTGATTTCCACATTGCATCTCTCATTTTAAAAATTAATTGCTCAGTCATTTGACAACCGATTTTAAAAAATTTTATATCGTTGGATAGGTAAATGACCGTGTTTTCAAGTATTTTGGTAAATGATTATTTTTTTATATCGTTTTTAAATAAAAAATGGCGGATTTCTGAAAAAAAAAACGTTGTTGACTTTTTTTATTGAAACACCCAGTACATTTTTTTGTAGCTTGAAAAAACGGTCATTTACCTATCCAGCGATATAAAAATTTTTAAAATGGGTTGTCAAATGACAGAGCAAATAATTTTTAAAATGAGAGATGCAATGTGGAAATCACATAACATAATATCATTTTGCTTAGTTATGTTATTTAGGTACAGTCGACTCTCGTTAGTTCGAAACTCCAGGGGCTAAAATATTACGAATTATTGAGTGTTTGAAATATCAAATGGTTCGAAATTTGTGAGAGAAAATAAATAAAACTTCGAATTATTAAGTGTTGATTATTTATTAACTGCTACATATTCTATAACGATGACAAAAGTTTAGAGGTACATGTATGTATTCCTAATGTGAATTAATCAATCTTTGGAAATAACTGTATTACACTGGTTTGCTTCAAAACACATTGCTGCTGCTCAGACTGCTCAATAATTTTTTTTAAGAGAAAAAGTGCCTGAAATGCTTTTTCATCACTTTCGTTTTGTAGACAGAAGGTTTGTAAGGTATCGAATGGGGATCTTGCTTTCTTAACTGACACCTCTGCCAAAGGTTCTGATGTATCGTACTCATCTTCATCGTTACTTTTTCCATTCGTATCTGTCGCAGATCAAATTTCGCCATCGGTTAGTGAAACTGAGACAGCAACATCTTCATCCACTTGAACAAAGTCAGAAAAACTCACACCGACCGCTGATGTCAACTAATGGTTCTATTGCTGGTTCTTCATCATCCATAAATAGTGGAAGATCTTCTTGATCTTCTTTTAAGAAACCGGATTTTTTAAAGCAGTTGAGAATAGCTATGAGTGTTAACACCTCTCCATGCTTTGTCAATCAGTCAAATAGCTGTCAGAACCGTGATATTTGCAGTTAGCTGCTTGTCACAGTCTCTGTAACTTTGAATTGTCGAGTGTTGGACGCCGATGAGTTCGAATTAACGCGTCGTTTTGTTTGTAGGAATGATATTTTTCGTTCGAATTACCAAGTGTATAAAAATGTATTGATTTAGTTCGAAATATAAAGAGATTTTGTAGGGAACTCGTGATAACTTTGAATTATAGAGAGATTCGAATTATCGCAGGTTTGAATTAACGCGAGTCGACTGTATGTGATATCCACGTTTCACCGCTCATTTTAAAAATTAATTACTCAGTGATTTGACAGCCGATTTTGAAAAGCTTTATATCGCTGGATAGGTGAAGGACCTTTCTTTCAACTTACAAAAAATATACTGGGTGTTCCATTAAAAAACAGTCAACAACGTTTTTTTCCAAAAATCCGCCATTTTTTTTCGTATTTAAAAGTGATATAAAAAATTCAATACATTGAGACAAAACTTTTACTAAAATAAAACATTTCAGTGAAAACCGCATTTTTCTATCTTAAGCCGTTTAGAAGTTATAGGCAGTTAAAATGGGGGAAAATATAAGTGGACACCCGGTATATAAAAAACTGGACATTTCTTTGTGATGTATTGTATAATGCATAAATCTAAATTTAATTATCTACTCTGTTATGTAAATAAAAAATAAATTAGGAGGCAATTTTTATCCGGTTTTATCCTGCATTCGATTTTCCCTTAATGGAAAATCAAAGGATATTAGGCTTTCACTCCATCGTTTAAAAGTTCTTAATAAATATTACGCAACAAAATTTTCGTTAAAAGTGAAAAAGTTTGATCCCTCACGTTTTCTCAGCGTCACATCACTGACGTAGTTGTTCACAGATGCTCCCCTGTGTGCCTAAAAGGCCTAATTCTAGAAATTAACCTGCCCTGGCGGCTTGACGTAACGACCTTTGTTGAGAAGGGGTGTTGTTTTCTCGAGAAAATTGAATTGGAAGTAATAATGTTTATTGCGTGGATTGAAATTTTATAGAGATAATAGGAGGTCCTGGTGGAGTCTTAGCGAATTAACTTTCCTGCTCAAGAACAAAACAAAATATACTCCTTTAATTTAAAACAGAAAACAGGAATAGGCAACACCTGTTTGCACTCAGTTCAGAACGTGCACGAAACTAAATAGTCGAGGAAATGAAACTAAAAAATGGCAAAACCTCGCAATTATTTCGTCCATCATCGATTTGTACAAAGATTTGGGATTAGGCTCATTTTACCCACTAGTTCATTTTCTATATTGAGCCGTTATACGCTTTTGATTTTTAAGGGTGAAAACCACCCCTAATTTTAAAAAATTATAAAATAACATTTTAAACTTTAATATTGTCGACATTTTATTCTTATTAGTTACATAATGATTGTTTTATGCTTTAAGATATACTATCATAATATTTCAACCCTTAAACCCACCCTTGTTGGAGCTATATATGAAAAATTTACTTATCATTAAACCATTATTTCGGCTTGCATCGATTTACATAAAAATTTGGGATTAGGATCAT
This sequence comes from Diabrotica virgifera virgifera, assembly GCF_917563875.1. Taxonomy (NCBI): domain Eukaryota; kingdom Metazoa; phylum Arthropoda; class Insecta; order Coleoptera; family Chrysomelidae; genus Diabrotica; species Diabrotica virgifera. The sequence continues at coordinate 66,491,171 of NC_065448.1, read as the reverse complement.
CTAACTCTGTACTTCATATTCTATATCAGGCTTAAGGACGTTGATTATTTTTAAGGGTGTAAAACTACCCCTTATTGTCAAAAATTATAAAAAAACATTGTAAACTTTATTATGGGTAAAATTTCGTTTTAATTGGTTAAATAATGATTGTTTTATGCTTTAAGAATAACATCATAATATTTCACACTGTAAAACCTCCCTTAATAACATTACAATTTTTATAAGTAGATATTTTAATAGATCTATACAGAAAAAAAAATAGAAAAAAGAATTACAAAAACATTTATTTACACAAAATTAAGAATTTACAGATATGTACAAATACAAATACAAATAGTTTTTTATAGTCCATAAGCGGACTACTCGAATTTTTCGAAAAAGAAGTTCGCTTTATAAACATAGCACCTTCATTTATGGCGGTAAAAAGTTTTTTCAAAAACCATTTTGTTGGATTTTTAAAGAGCTATAAGACTATGTAAACTAAATTTCGTAAGATCCCTGAGTTTTTAATTGGGGTGAATTTAAAGGGCTCGAATAAGGGGGTGTTTGCTCGTAAATAGAGGTTTTAATAAGCTACATCTCGCTAACTATTTACTTCAATAAAAATCTGTGTACAAGGGAATTTTTATATATTAAGAAAGATACAATTAAGTAGTGCATCATTTTTTTCGTATCTCCAGTATTTTCGGAGATATTTTGAAGTAAAATCTCAAAAATACAACATTGCAAAAAATAAATCTTTTTTAACACCACTTTTTCTCAAATTTGACCTTTTAAATAGGTCAACCTTCTTGGGTGTATTGATAATATAAATATAAAACGAATTATGGAAAGGTGAAGACCAATTTTTAATTAGGAGGGTAGTTAAGGGGTTCTTTTCACTGATTTTTTCGTAGAGAAAAGCAGGTACCGAATTTTTTTGATCATAAGTCGCTCAAATTTCATGCTAGAAACATTTTATTATTATTATTTGAAAGGACTAATTGTATACTTGAAAAAAAAAATGGTTAAGTTTTTCTCGGAAAAGGCAAAGTTTTCCCGTTATTTGACTTTGAATATTTCAAATTCCCTCCTCAAAAAAGAAACAAGAAAGTAATATTTTAAATAAATATCGTTTAGAACTTTTGAGGAGTCATGCGTGTGGCTGACCTCCACACCATGTAAAACTTTAGAGCCTAGAAACCCCAACGGGCGACCATGGCCCACCATGGGCTGTCAGCGGTCACCGATGATGATGATGATGATGATATTTCAAATTATGCATTTGACGAAAAAAGATAACTTTTAAAGTGTCGTATCTCGGTTTGTATTGGTCTTAAAGATATTATAGAAAAATAGCTTGGTTTGTCTTACTAAAAGATACAATTTTGATATCTACAGTTTTTTTTAAAAAATGCATATTTTTCGAGGTATTCTCAAAAAACCCTCTAAAAAAGTCGATTTTTTCGTCACAAATCTGTTACTTTCCAGCGCGAATAACTCAAAAAATATTAGTTTTACGAAGAAATGTTAAAAACATTTTTTTCTTAGAATTACCTTTTACATCGATTTACATGGTTAACATGTAATAAAAAATTTCCACCCGCGAGATGGGGTGGCAACCACCCCCAAGGTTTTAGCGTACAGCGCTATGATATAGAAAATGATCATTGGACTATGCTCTACGTTCTGTGAAAATTTCAAGTACCATAAATCCATGCTGGCCGAAAAAATTGCGAGTAAAATTGCTTCATTTCCTCGACTAAAAATCTTTTTAATTAATATACAACTTTTATCTTTTTACATAAATTTAAAAAAATAATTTTCTTGTTTAATAAAGGAATACTCACTTGCTCTAAATTTCTACTTAAAAAATTTGTAACCATATTTAACCCGTATCTGTAATAGTAAGAAAAATAAAAAACCAGCTTTTGTTTTTAATTTTATGTAATTAATTCAAAAATGACAAAAAATTTGAATTTTTCAAATTGTTTTATATAGAAAGACGACTGGACCTCGATTTTTGACCCTTCGATTCGTTATCGAACGTATTCGCTTCGTATCTGTTAGGGGAGAGCATATAGATTTTCACTTCGGAAAAAATCAAACAAGATAGAACTTTTTGTAATTGCGTTAAGAAATGTTTAATAAACAACATATCAAAAAGCTCTACTCGAGAACTTTTAGTGGGTGCTTCATTTTTTATTAATCAAATGAACTATGAAATTAGATGATTTTTTGAATAACTCAGAAAATATAAATTTCAGAAAAAAACCGACTTGACCATTGAAAAATTCAGAAAATTTTACAAAAAAACCTTATATAAAGAATTTTCTAAAATTAAATCTGTATCTTCTATAATTTTTTATTTATAACACTAAAGTCACCCTTCTCACAAGCATCGGCGCACTGTAAACGAGCGTACGGCGAAGTGCACGGTTGAGTTATTTTAATGTAATTCTTTAACTAATGGATCGAATAAAATTTTACAAATTGAACATGAGGGAAGAATAATCAAGCTATCTTATGGTTGCAATAAAAATAAATAAAATGTATGCGCATAAGTACGGTGTGGGTGGAAAGTGAGCCTCGCATGAATTTTGTTTAAAACTGATTTAAAAATGTGTAACTAATACAATTTTTCTTACGAGACTCTCAAAATTGCACAACTTACCTTTCAAGCATCTTTCTAAATGACGATTCATTCAAAAAAACTCTCAAAAATTTATTTCAGATGATATGACGTCTTAAAAAATGTAATTTTTGATATCTTCGTAGTTTTATAGAATTACCACCATTTTAAGACGGTATTACTCAAGTTTGAACAGATCTATTACACTTTTATAAGTGTTTTTTAAAGCTTAAGATGTAGTCTTTAAAATGCACTTAATTATTTTACTTTAGAAATGAAATAATCTATTTATTCTTGAGAAAATTAAGAAAGATAACAAATATGTAATACAAAAACCGAAAATTACCACTAAAAAAATGTTTATACAAAGTGATCAAAACTTTTTTTCTGTAAAACTTACCTAAAACACATTTAATAATAAGCTTCAACAATAATAAAGGTTCAGCAAAAAATTTTTTTTTAGCTCTGTACTAGCTCTAGAGTATGTCTGCGTAACTTGAAACCTATTGATAACTTTTTTATTATCAGTTTTTCGAAAATAAGTTATTCTTTATAAAATACTCTGAATCGCATATAATCTAACATGCAATCATTAAATATCAAATTTAATTAATTTTATACGAGATATGTCAAAAAATATGAATTTCCCTCAAGAGTAAAGTACCTTTACATTTCACAATATCGAACACTGTTATTAAGAAAAATTGTTTCTAATTAAAAAATTTGCTTTAGTGTTCAATTACATCCTTCTAATTAAAATATTGTGAATAATAAAGGCACTTTACTCTTAAGAAAAATTCATATTTTTTACATACCTCGTATAAAATTAAAAAAGTTTGATATCTGATGGTTGTATCTTAGATTTTAGACCAGGGAGAGCATTTTATAAAGAATAACTTTTTTTTCGTAAAAGTGATAATAAAATAGTTATCGTAATTATAATAAAATGATGATGAGTATCCGTAATTTAAGAAAAAATTGAAAAAAATTTCGATTAGAATAATGTAATTATATATTAAAACATGTTTTTTTTCGACTAGAACAAGGTAATTGTCTATTTAAACATAGTTTCTAATTTTAAACAACTTCTCGTAATATCATTTATTGATATTCTGGAATGTAAAGGTACTTTACTCTTTAACGGAATTCTTATTTTTGACATAACTCGTATAAAATTGATAAAATTTGATATCTGATGGTTGACTTTAGATTTTTACTATCCATAGCATTTTATGAAGAATAACTTTTTTTCGTAAAATTGATAATAAAAAAGTTTTCCATGTAGTTCCTAGCTACGCAGACATACTGTATAAGAGCTTCTGTATAAGAATTTTCAAATTGTAATGCCAAATTATTCGGATTCAGCATTCGGATTCGGATTCAAAAACAAAATACAAACATATTTGATCTAAGTAAAATGATGAATTTAACGATATTTTTAAAATTATTTATACAAAACAATTGTTATTGTTTAAACAATTAATTAACAATTAGCGGTCAAATCTGCTAGTAGAACTTTTTACTTTAACATGTATACAGGGTGTCCAGAAACTCTACCGACAAACGAAGAAAGGAGATTCCTCAGATAAATTTAAGACATTTTAACCCAATTCTTCTAGTCCGAAAATGATTCCAAAGGGAGCTAGAGCTCTTCGAAGATGGCGTCTTGTGATTAGCTTTTCTTAAATAACTCCAGAACGCGTTCATTTAGAAAAATGAAAATTGGTATGCATATTTATCTTCTAGAGATAAATCGATTACATTTATTGTGAATTTCTAGTATCGGTTATAGGCGTCCGTTTTGGGTAGGGCAATGGTTATTTTATCGCATAACATTTATGTCTTTAACTTCTAAGCATTTTTGACACTGGATTATTAAATTATGAGGTATTCTAGTACTAAAAGATACTCTTGCTCTAAGTCCGTAGACCACACCGTTTTCTAGAAAAATGCTTTTTAATAATTCAGATCTTTATTTCCTATACAGTATGATTCTGGAATTAGTTTGGAATTTTGATGTATATGTGAATTCTTGAGTCTTTCTTATTTCTACTTATGAATTAGTCTGTCGATACTCTGATTTGTGAATGCGTGGGTTCGAAGTTGTTGCTCAACCACTGATCACTGCTGTTTGACTGACTTCGTAATCTATGTCTTTCATGGCAGAGTAGGCAGATGTTTTACCATTATAATATTTCTGGTCAGGAAATGACGGTCGCATTTCCTAACCATTCTTGTGTAAGTAGTCCAAGTATTACAGCATTGGTTACAGTTTGATAGGGAAGTATTTAGTTTATATTATGTCTCGTACTTCATAGTATGTCTGATTGTTGACTATCCATATACATAGGATGTTTGTTAATTCAGTATTTGGAGTGTTTAGACAAATGAGTTATTTTTCAGAGTATATTCCCACTTCTTTCTTTAGGCATTAGTTTGTTATTCAGATTCTGGAATATTTCTTGAATAAATTTATGTATGTGAGACCGCATGAAACTTCAGTTTTAATTAAAATTGGTTGCTTGTTCTTGTGATATTCTTCCTATTATTTAACATAGTGCCAAATAACTTGTAAGTTCACCATTCATTCTGTTTTCTTTCTTACTTATTCTTATATTATTGGTACTTTATCTGAGTCTGGTTATTCTCATACATCTTTTGTAGAAATATGCTATAGTTCGCGAATACCAGCATGAATTAAGTTATGTATTTTCTAGAACACTTTAGTCAATACACTTAAGGTATTTATCTTACCTTTGATTTAGTTTGGTTACCTCTCTGTTACTTAGTCTGTTAGTAATTTTTTTGTGACTTATTTTAATTACTTAGTTTGGATAGGCTCATATTACCGGATGAGGGTGTATGTAGAGCTAATTTATTTACTTTGTTCAGTATTAGTTACCATTGGATCCAATAATTTAGTTTATTTATTATTAGTAAGAATTGGTCCATAAATTTGCCTGATCGTTCTTCTTTGGATATGCTCTCATATAAATCTGGTGTCCATTGATAGTCCGATTCTGGATAAGTGTCCGATTCTTCATTTATTTTGTGTATTTGGTTGGATAGGTTCGTATTACCGGATGTGGGTGTACGTAGACCTGATCTGTTTATGTGGTTTAGTATTGGTGTGAATTGGTCCATAAATCTTCCTGCTCGTTCTTCTTTGGATATGCCTTTTATGAATCTGGTGTCCACTGATATTCCGACTTTGGATTAAGTGTCCGATTCCACATTTATTTTGGTTATTGACTTTGGATTCCTTTGGTATGTTTATTATTGGTATTATTTGGCATTAGTGAGAGTTCTTCCATAAATCTTCCTGATTGTTCTTCTCTGGATATACTATTATGAATCTGGTGTCCATTGTTAGCTCAATTTTGGTTTAAGTGTTCAATTCTTTACTTATTTTAGTTACTGATTTTTTTATTCACTTTGCTATATTTACTTGTGATATGGTTCGAATTGGCTCACACCTTTTCCTGGTTGTTCCGTCCTTGCATATACCCTTTATAAATCTGATGTCCATGGATAGTTCAATTTTGGTTTTGGTGCCCAATTCGACACTTAGCATTATTATGAACTTTAGTGCAATATTTACTTTTAATATTATGTTAATATTTGGTAGCAGAGAGTAACATAGTAACCTATTAGTATGAGTGTGAGTCATATATTTCTCCTTGAACCTTAGTTTATTCTTATGGGTAAGCTTGCGAATCAACGTGGATTGTTAGACTATTGTAAATTTAGTTGTTAATATTTTGAAATTAAAAAAAAAATTTGTTTGATAAATTTTTTGTTTTCCCGAGTAGAAGGGGATTGTAACGGTCCACCCGTTATAATATCATTTTTAGCGCTTTAATTATTTTTTTAAAATTATTTTTTCTTGATCGCTTAATTAAATTTCTCTAATTTTCTGATAACTCTCAATTTAGAAATACTATTTTCTCTTATATTTTAAGAAAATTATTTATTTTCAATACGTTACCATTAAACCAATTTAAGACAATCTTTTGGAGTTGTTGGATGGGCAGCGGCCCTCTGGTGGTCGACATTCTTTCGCGTTCTGTGGTCTTTTGAGGTTCTCCACTTTGAAGTGAGAGGAATGTTCGTTACTTGACTTGTGGCTGTAAGGTGGATAGTTTGTACCATAAAATGGCGGATGATTCACATCTAAATTATTTTATTTAACATCCAGTTTTTAAAGTAAAGTGAAAAGTTTACAAAGTTACCACAAATGATTTTCTGCAGTAGGGAGACATGTGGGTAAAACAACCCCTCTTGGAATCGGAATAGAAATCACCGGTAATAAAAATTTTTTTATAATAATTTTTGGTTAGTTTCTATTGGAATATTAGTTTCATTGTTAAATTTCTTTAGTGAAGCCATTAAGTGAAGTATGTAGAATATTTTGACTTTATTTAATATTCATTCAAGAGAAATTATAAGTATAATAACATGTTTTGGGGTTTTTACATAACCAAACATTTCTAAAGTCCTCAAATTAATATTGGAAATAATTACCATTACTTCTCTGTAGGTTTTAAATTTATTGAACATCCAATATTTTTATAAATTCAATATATTTTTACAGATATTCCCTCAGATAAATCATATTCAAATTTCACATTCATCATTATTTGTTCATGTCTTCACACTCAAAATAGTTCAAGGTTACCTGAGATTAGTTTTTGTTCCATTTTTAATGATTGTTTTTTCTATATTATTGCTTCTAAAAAGTTTTCCTCAATTATTTCTTCTTCTCTTTACTTTTGCACACCGGTTTATATGAGAAATAAAACTGGGAATGTTTTTTAGCCATTTTGGAGAAACCACCATGTGAAGTCGTAGCCCCTTTGACCACCTAGGGCAACCATTACAGCCACAGTCAAGTCACTGGGAACATGTCAATTTGGGAAACACACTTAGGGACGTTCCAGTCCCATTTTCTGTCATCTTTCCACCTGCACCTACGGATAGGACAGGTTAGCACTCTCCGTGTGCTCATTCGATGGATTGCAGCATCGAATCTTATCTGAAAGTCGTTCGATAAATGGGTTTGTTTGGGAACATTTAGTGTTGTGCATTGAGTAACTATTGGTTTTATATTTCAGACATTTGGTTCAATGCACTCTGTTATTAATTTTTTTTTCAGATCTAGTTACCTTTGTATTATTTGACATATTTTTATGTTAGATTATTAGGTTCCCAAACTGTTGATCCTATGGTAAGTTACTTGTGTACACAAGGTAATACGCCTAGAAAATTATGTTTTATATTTTATTATTGGTTTGATATTTATTTTATAATATTACTTGCTTGTTTCCCAAATATGTTATTGTTATTCGCTTTATTCAATTTGTTCGGTTAATTTAGGTCATCGTCTCGGTATTTATCTTAGCTTCCTTTCTATAACTTTTATTTATTAATTTTGCTTTATTCATTATTGTATTTTCTCTTAGTGAGGCTTGGGCCTATTTATTTGTATTATTTTGATCGTTGTCGGTTTTAATTTAGTTGTAAGTAGCAAGCGTACTATAACCATTTGGTAGAAGTCACATGTCAGTTGTACCCTATATATAAGTAAGAGGTATAATTTTGTATATACAGGTAACATTATTTTTGTTATCTTAAAAAGATATAACTTTTGTATAACTCTTGTCATGTTATAGTCACAGTATATGATTTGTCTAGCTCGGAGATTGTTAAAAATCTGGTAGTTAATTTTAATAAATGTTTATTTATTTTGTACATCATTTATTCTTATTCCCTTTATATTTACATTTACTTATATATTTAATTAATTTATTTAATATTTAACAGCAGTGTAAGATACCTGGGAGAATGATCGAAGATCATTTTCATGGCGCCCATGATTTGTTATTTTTTTTATTTTGTTCGTCTTTAGAAATTATTCATCTTCATTCATTTTCAGTACATTATTCTTATTTTATTATTTCACCTTTTTGTCATCAGTACTATCTACTTAGAGCTACTGTTCTTCGACAGGCATGCAAACGAGCCGTAGTGTCAAGTTGTTCTCTTGTAACTCTTACTAGCCAATTCTATTTAGTTTGCCTCTGTCTTCCCACTTCTACTGCTATCCCTATTATCCTTCCACTTTACTCCAATAATACTACCGTAAAGTAGTATTTTTCCTACTGCGGCTTCTCCACGTAGAAGCCACTTCACTCTCGTCTTTACATTCCATCTATTTTCATTTTTGTCCCACTAGTTACTACCTTTTTTCCTTACTTCTGTTGGAGTATATCTTTCTTTTTACTTTCACTCCAACAGAAGTTTTCTTATTTTTGTTACAGGATGTTACAAGAAAGGGGTTCCAATAAGAAAAGTTTTAGATTTAAATAATTATTTGCCTACTGCATATTATTTAATAATGAATTTTGTATCTGGGACTTTTCTCTTTTATATAAATTTTTTTTTAAATAATTTCCATATTTAGTAAAGCACTACTCACTTCCTCTAAATTTCTACTTGAACAATTTGTTTCATTAATTAAGTTCAATATCTCGAATAAGGATGAGATTCACTAATATCTACAGCTTGGTTGCACGGTTAAATGAACGTGAAATTGTTAACTTGTTTAGAGATCAAAATGTTAGCCAGGGAAGCGTTGATAGGGAAATAAGAGACTATGAAGAGGCTACAACTTGCAGTAATTTTGAACTGGACAATTTCAGGTTTCAGCTCCAATCTGGGTTAACGGACTGCTAAATAGAAAGCGCACAAGACAGAATGGCAATGTCTTATCGGGAATAAGATCGCCATTTTAGAGTCTAGTAGAAACAACTATATTGTCAAAAGATTTTCTTAAAAAAACGATTGTGTGTGTACTTTGTACGCACGTAAGACGTTATACTTCTATTATATGATTTCAACTAAATAAATATACTTTCAACAGGTTCATCAACTAGCCTATATTTGTCCACTGCTGAACGTAGGCCTCCCGTAAAAATTTCCACCTATTTCTATCTTGAGCTTCTTGCATCCAATTTGTGGTGATGCGCTTGATATCATCCGTCCATCTAGTCGGTGGTCGTCCTCTGCTTCGATATGCCTCCTGCCTTGGTCGCCATTCCAGAATCTTTTTGGTCCATCTGTCATCCGTCAGTCTGGCAACATGTCCTGCCCAAGCCCATTTAGCCATGGCTATTCTTTCAACTGCCTCCGTGACTCCTGTTCTTCTTCTTATTTCTAGGTTTGGTACTTTATCTCTGATGGTAATACCTAACATTGATCTTTCCATAGCGCGTTGTGTAACTCTTATTTTATTTATTGTCCTTTTTGTCAGAGTTAGTGTTTCTGCACCATATGTAAGAACCGGCAAAACACACTGGTCAAAGACCTTTCTTTTTAAACAAACTGGAATATTAGACTTGAAAATGTTATTTAATCTACCGAAGGCAGCCCATGTAAGACCTATCCTTCTTTGTATTTCAGTTGTCTGGTTATCTCGGCCTAAGCGAATCTCATGTCCTAGATATTTGTAAGCTATTACTTGGTCGATGCTATGACTCCCAATCTGAATTTTATCGCTGACTACAAGGTTGGTCATAAATTTTGTCTTTGAGGTGTTAATTTTAAGACCAATTGTTTTTGACACTTTATAGAGCGTGTGCAGCATTTTTGTAGCTTTATCAACTCTATCAGATATTAAAACGATGTCATCGGCAAATCTTAGGTGGTTCAGATCCTCCCCGTTTATATTGATTCCCATATTATCCTCTCCTTCCATTTGCTTGAACATATATTCAAGAACAGCTGTAAACAATTTCGGGGAGATAGTATCACCCTGTCTAATTCCACGTTCTATTCTAAATTTCTTGGTATCTTCATGAAGTCGAACACAAGCTGTACCAGTTTCGTAGATACTTTTAATCAAGGCGATATATCGGTAGTCAATGCGGCAGTCCGCCAATGCTCGAAGCATTTTATGATGATCTATAGTATCGAACGCCTTTTCATAATCCACGAATATAAGAAAGATAGGCTTGTTATACTCTGTGCACTTTTCTATTAGCGTTTTTATAACTTGTAGATGATCGTTTGTTCCGTATCTGGAGCGGAACCCAGCCTGTTCACAAGGTTGGTAACTATCCAGTTTGTTCACAAGCCGTTTTGTTATTATCTTCATGAATAGTTTGTATGTATGGGAGAGCAAACTAATAGGTCTGTAGTTCTTCAGATCTGAAATGTCACCTTTTTTATGCATTATGGTTATTATTGCATTATGCCACTGAGAGGGGGTTACGCCTCTTGTCAAACAAACATTGAACATCTTTTTCAACACATTTATTAACGTTTCTCCTCCTTCTTTGATGTGTTCAATGACTATCCCATCTTCTCCAGGTGATTTATTGTTTTTCATCTCCGAGAGAGCTGATTTTATTTCCTCTGTTGTGATGTCTGGGATGTCTTCTGAGCCTACATTTTGAACTTTTGGTATTTGACTTTGATCAGGATCTGGAAGTTCTTCTCGCTTATACAATTCTGAGTAAAAATCTTGAGCAATTTTTAAAATATCTTCCTTATTTGTTGTTATTTCTCCTTTTTTATTTACAAGTTTACAAATATTTTTCGATCCTTCAGTCATTTGTCGGCGCAGTACCTTTAAACTCTTATTTTTATCAATGGCGTGAGTTATGTGTTCAGTGTTGTAATTTCTGACATCTTTTCGAATGGATTTTATGATATCTTTGTTTAACTGTCTAAGTGCTGCAAAATTTTCTGTGTATTTGTTTTTCAATTCTCTTCTTTTGTTTATAAGGTCTTTAGTAGCTTGAGTAAGTTTATCTATCTTGTTTTTTCTTTTTTCCTTATATTTGCTATGAGCGTTTCGAATCGCACTGTTTATTCGCATGTTTGTCACCTCTATATCTAACGCATTTTCATTTAGATGTTCTACTTCTTTCAGTTCTGAAGTTATGAGATTCTGATAAGCTACACTATCTTCTATCGATTCCCATTTATTAGAAGGCCTCTCTGTTATCATTGCTGTCCTCTCTTGTCTAAGGTTGATCAATATTTTTGCTCTAACCAACCGATGGTCACTCCCAACAGTGATTTTATTGATTACTGTAACATCTTGGATAATATTTTTTCTGTTTGTGATGATGAAATCAATTTCGTTTTTTGTTATGCCATCTGGACTAGCCCACGTCCACTTACGTTGTTGGTTCTTTTTGAAAAATGTGTTCATCACGTATAGCCGATGATGCAACAAAAAATTTAGTAGCATACCTCCTCTATCATTTCGCTCACCATATCCAAATGAGCCCATAGCCACTTCTGCGTTATCTTCTTTATATCCAAGTTTAGCGTTAAAATCGCCCATTAAGATTAGGTGGTGGGTTTTATCTTTTTCCATAGCTCTATTTATATCTTCATAAAAGTTTTCTATTTCTTCATCGCTATGACTCGTCGTGGGTGCATATACTTGGATAATTTTAATAGAGCATCTCTTGTTCAATTTTAGTATGAGGTACACAACTCTTGAGCTTACACTATCTATTTTTATAATTTTATCTAGGTGTTTCTTGTGGACGAGAAAACCTACGCCGCCAACTGCCTTATCGTCTTCTCCAATGGAATGTAGCAGATGCCCTGATTTTAAAACTAATTGGTTTTCTCCTTTTCTTCGTATTTCGGAAAGTCCCAGTACATCCCATTTTATGCAGTTAAGTTCTTCCTGTAATTCAATGAGCTTATCTTCAGTTGCAAGCGTTCTTACGTTATAAGTGGCAATATGCAATGTTCGTTGTCCATGGTAGCCGTGTCTATCCCGGTGATTCTTTGCACCCTCTGCCCTTGGCCCGATCTGGTGGCTACCGTCACCAGGGACCGTTGGGCCGCCGGGGACTAAGGGCCTTTTTCTAGTTTGTGTCATGTCATTTACGGGGGAAAATTAGCCATTTCACTACCACGCTGGCCAGTGCGGGTTGGTAGCGGGAAATTAGGAGTGTTTGAATGGGGAGAGGCGCAGGTTACGCAGTTTGTGTGTAGGGTGTGCGACAATATGCCATACACACCCCCCACGCAAAGTGGACCCCTTCCACTCCAAACACGGTCAATAGGACTCATCCGTCACTCGGGGTGTGGATGAGATAGGTTTGAGGATAGAGATAATGGGTAAGGTTGAGATGGAATGTTAGGGAGGGACAGCGGTCAGCTGCTCCTGTAATCGCCTCTTACAACTAGTAGGAGATCCTGTGGGTGTATTCTACTAAGCGGCCCGCATCCCACACGGGGATTCAACAGGTTATTTGTATTTAAAGATTAAACTAATTTTTACTTACTACTTTCCAAAAATTTTTACTAAAACAATACTAAAAATAAAAACAAGTTAGATAACAGACGGAATTGAACCAGGGACCTCTCGATCTCCGGTCGAACGCGCTACCACCGAGCCAAACTCCCTTTGCTTTGACAGCTTACAAGATTTCTCATACATACTGACAAATTCAATAGACCAAGTGAAAAAATAATTTAAAATTTAAAATAATATACTTACTATCATTATAAAATATTTTATTCCCGAGGAAGATAAATCCAAAGACACAAAAATTATAATAAATAATACATTTACTAAAAACACTAATATATTCTTTTTTAATGATTTATTTGCGCTGACACATACATAATTTGAAAGATTAGCAACGAACTACATACTGTCTGTCTACGCATGCGCCAGGCAAGTATAAAATTTCACCCTAGATCGGAAAGAAGTATATCTTCAAAAATAAAATGAATATTTGAAATTAATATCACCGTAGCTCGAGATAAAGAATAGGTAATATTCTAATTATTATAATACAAATGTATGCACAGTGACAGAAAGAGAAAAAGAAAAGAAAAACAGAATTTTATGAAAAACTGCAACTATACTACTAGAGACACACGTCCCAAGGGCAGATAAAAATTAAACAACCACTGAAGAATTTCTGGAAAGTCTGATGAAAATGACAAAAAACATAAACTAACATTGTTGATGGGAGACTTGAATGTAAAGGTTGGCAGAGGCAAAGTGAATGATATCCTGGAAAATCTTCTGCCTATGGGAAAAACGATGGAACCGATAGACGTATATGCTTCAGCCGGGAATATAAATTGCTGTTAAGTAATACACTCTTAAAGGACACCGCACACATCTTATGGAAAATATAATGTCACTCAAATTCAATAAAATTTATATGAATAGATTTGTTTCAAATTAACGGTCAATTCTTATCATTGCGCCAACTCTGTATTTTCAATAATAAGAGCAGAAATTGAGCAGAATAAATAAATCTGAAATCAAATGAGTACGTACATAAGTTAGAGAGAGAAAAAATATTTTAAAATACCCAAATTATCGGCAGCGGATTAATTTCACTAATCCGCTTGGGCCCAGCGGGGTTTAAGCTGTTTTGAATAGCACCCAGAGCAATAGTGAGTGTAACTGACACATTTATGAACTCCAAAAATGGATAAATTTTAATTGCAATTTGCGCCGTAATTAATCATAATTAAGGGTTGGCTCAATGATAAGAATTGACTGTTGATTTAAAACGAATCTATTCATTTAAATTTTATTGAATTTGAGTGACATTATATTTTCCATAAGATGTGTGCGTTGTCACAATCGTCTAAATATGAAAATCCTTTGCCGACTAACCTGAGAACATCGTCAGAAATAGATATAGGGTGGCCGGAAAGTCCTTTTACATTAATGAAGAGGGAACTTGCATACATTTTTAAATATTAAAATAATATTTAAAAACACAAGGTAACACGATCTTAAAAGGCTTGCATGTAAAAAAAACAAATACTTTTAACTCATACGCTTATTACGAGGCTTTGAACATGCTATAAAATTCACATTTCTTATAAGGCGCTTAAAAGTCCTTCTATTGGTCTGACGTCACGGACCATAACCGGGCTACCAGTCGAGCCCGGTTAAACGTGATTAGAGAATTCCGGGAATTGTATATAACATTTTAATCGTATTTAATTGGAAATTACCCCAGATATTATATGTATTCTTGCATCAGTTTATTTAGTTTAATATAATTTCCGAGAAAAAAAGTTATGCGCAATTTTCAGAAACCGTGAGAGAAAATCTCATATAGCGACCACTGTCGCGTTAGCAACAAACTCATTGAACAAGTCTCGAGATTCGAATATTTGTAAGTCGAAATATTATGTAGTTTTGGAGACGTTAAAGAGAGCGTCTGAAAGCAAGCAAATAAAGTCAATTAAGTGTCAGGATGTCTAGGGGATGTTATCTGGAGAAATAAAGATATGAGGCTGGAAGGGAAAATAAGCATACCTATATACAAATCATGTGTAAGACTGATCATGACCTACACGATGAAAACAAGATGTGACACAGCAGAAAGCAAGAGGACACTGAGAACACCATAAATGAGAACGTTGAGGTCAACAACTGGGAAAACACCGTGAGACAGAATATCCAACGACAGAATAAGAGATATCTGTAACATATAAAAAACGGTGGTATAGACATACAGTGGAGAAGACAGAGAAGAGGAGAGTTAAATCAGCATGTGACGATAATCGACAGCGAGAAGGAATAGCCCGTATAGCCAGAGATTCAAAGCCAACAGGCAAGAAACCAATAGGAAGGTCCTTTAAAAGGTGGCGAGATAGCTGACAATCAACATCACAGGTACGAACACAAGCTCAAAATCGGTTAAGAATAGGTCAAGAGACCAAATATAAGAAAAGGAAGAAATAATAGATCGCAATTTAAGATTTCAAAATTACCTGTGCCCCTCCCCCTCAAGAGGAGGTGGTGGAATTGGAGCGTCGTGTTTGGTGACGTTCGATAGCTTTTTAAAAAATATTGAACACTCGTTCTTCAGATTTTCGATTAGATGTAAATTTTTTCAAATATTTGACCGTCCCACTTTCCTTGAACACATCCTGTAGATTAATTTGAGGATATTTAGATAGTTCCTTGTATACCTAAAAATTGACATAAAAAGAAAAAATTTCGGTTTAAAAAGTCGATCCTAAAATAGATGAATCTAAATATTATACTCTGAAAGTCACATTTAAAAAAGTTGTTTTTATTTAGCATAAGCCTTTCCCCCTACTAAGGTGAAGTGCAACTGTTTAGATAGTGACAAATAGTCCATTATGCGGTGTTATCCTTTTTAGGGTATTAGTTCCGTGATAGATTTACTGCTCTGATTTACGAGTGTTGTAGGATCTAGTATACAGTGATACATCTTTCGGTGTACGTTACTAATTGTGTTATTCCTGTCGACTACTGTTAAGTAGAGAATGGTTGTCTTGTTGATATGCGCATTTGGGTTTTTACTCCAGGGAAATAAGCAAGAAATTCAACATGTTCGGAACACTCAAATATCCAGGTAGCTGACAATTTTTTTAGTTATTGTAGACATATAGGCTGAAAACCTACCTGTTTCCTGCATAGAGTTCGCGTCCGTTTTTGAATTATTAACAATTTAGTGCAAAAAAACGCGATTTTTACGATTTTTACTCCATTAAAAAGCTACATAGTTGACATAAAATTAAAAAATTTAATTTTTTCGAACATTAAAAAATCTTCCAAATGCCGATTTTTAAAATTTAAAAAGTTAATTTGTTGCTTCGAAATCTGCAAAATAAATGAAAATCGTTATTTGTTAATAACTCTTACTAAAACTAACTTAGAAATTTAGTGTTTTACCCAATGTTGTCTATTGGGGTACTTAATAAACCCTCAAAATTTGAGACCGATCCATTAATTAGTTTATGTATAAGTTATTCTATTTTTTTTATCCGAGATACCTTAATTTTGAAATAACATCAAACAGAAAATAATGAAGATAGGCCAACTCTGCGTATGCCAAATGAAAGTAGAGAAGTCAGACTATCAAAATGTACTAAAAAAAAATAAAAAAAATATCTAATATAGTCAAAAATCATAATTCCAAATTTTTTAAATTTGGTAGTTTAAAAACATTTAGAATACGTTTAAAAATATTGTTAGTAAAAAAATATTTTTAGGTACATATTCGAAAATCTGGTATTTTACACGAATTTTTAAAAATGTAGTTCAAATGGTGACTAGTCGTGGTAAGTGAAAGTGGAGCTGGGAGCCGACAAATGCACGAGTTCAAAAACTAAGAAAGCAACTTGAAACTACTGTCATTCTATATCTCGGGATCTACTTAATGGATTTTGATCTATATTTTTTTTAATTTCTGTGTAATTTTTGTGTCTATTACAAATATGCAATCTGTCTAGACATGTATTAAATAATAAACAGTCTTATTTGTTTAAACAATTTTTCAAAAATATTTTTTTCTCAAAAATCAATTTTTTAGTCATACTATGATTATTAATCATAAAAAAGAATGTGTGTGTACTTTGTACGCACGTAAGAAGATATTCTTCTATTATATGATGGGTAATTTAAACAAAGTGAATATACTTAACAGGCTATTTGTATTTTATTAAAAAATCAAACTAACTTTCTTATCTACCACTTTCAAAGAATTTTTATTAAAACAACCATAAACAAAAAAAATACGAATTTCCCAGGATTTGAACCCGCGTCATTCCAATCTTAGAGCTAACGCATTACCAACTACTCCAGCGAGGTCCTTGTAATTGACATGTAAGTTTCGGATATAATTAAACAACACGGCGACATATAGTGTAAAAATGATATGCTTACATAATATTTTATTATTTTACTACAGAGAAACACAAATCCAAAAACACAAGAATTATAATAAATAATACATTTCCTAAAAACACTAATATATTCTTTTAATAACTTATTTGCACGGTTACAGATACATACATACCTATCTTAAAAGATTAGCAATGAACTACATACTGTCTGTGTACATACTGTCTGTGCAGGCGCGCAGATTTATGTACAATTTTACCCTCAATCGAATCGCGCCTAAAGAAGAATATCTTCAAAAAAGTTAAGGTATACTTTAATAAATAAATTATCTTCAATAAATAATTATTTCGTAAAAATAATTTATTTATTAAAGTGTACTTTAACTTTTTCTATGATCATTCATGATTCTATGATTAAAAAATAGATGTTTGGACAAAATAATTTTTTCAAGAATTCTTTAAACAAATTAGACTGTTTATTAATTAATAAATATAAAAACAAATTGTATAATTGTTATGTACGTAGAAATTACATAGACATTAAAAAGAAAAATCAAAATACATTGAATAGATCCGGAGATACAGAAAATTGTATTAGTTTGAAATTACTCTTTCGGTATTTGAACTCGGTGGATTTGTAGGTTCCTCCTAGTAACCATTTGATCTATATTTTTGAAAATTCGTAGAGGGCTCTGTATACTTACAATATTTGTGCAAATTTTTTATTAAAAATTCAAATCCATCTAGTGGCATCAATGAGATTCGTTAATTATTATAAACAAATTATCTGTGAATTAAAAAAAAACACCTGGCTAACTTTGGCTCAAATGAACCTAGGCTAAATTGTTTTATTTGAAAATTCGTGTTAAAATACTAGCTTTTCTAATGTATAAAAAGATTTTTGACTATATTAAATAATTTATTTCTATTTTTTTGATATAATTTGATAGGATAACTTTTCTAGTTTCATTTGGCATACGCACCATTGACCTATCTTCATCATTTTCTGTCTTATGTTATTGTAAAAGAAATCTCTCTGGGATAAACAAAAATAGAATAACTTTTATATTAAATAATGGATGGGTCTCAAATTTTGCGAGTTTTTTAAGTACCCCTACACCCAACTTTTGGTGAAACCCTAAAGTTTTAAGTTAAATTTAGTAAAAGTTATTAACAAATAATACCGATTATCATCTATTTTGCAATTGATAAAGCAACAAATTAACTTTTTAATTTTCAAAACCCGGTATTTCGAAGATTTTTAGTGTTCGAAAAAATCTTTAATTTTGTGTCAACTATTTAGCTCTTTAATGGAGTGCAAAAACTCGTAAAAATCGCGTTTTTTGCACTAAATTGTTAATAATTAAAAAACGGACGCGAACTCTATGCAGGAAACAAGTAGGTTTTCATCCTATGTCTACAACAGCTAACAAATTTGTCAGCTTCCTGGGCCGAGAGCACGCCAAATAGAATTCTATTTTGCTGACGTCACAAAATAGAATTTCACAATGGGAGAATCGACGGTCGTGACGTCACTAAAATAGAATTCTATTTGGCGTGCTCCCGCACCTGGATATTTTAGTGTCCTGAGAAAATCCTTATTTCTCTGAACTATTTATTGAGTTTCATTCCACAGAACAGCTTTAGATTATGAATGCGGCGTTGATCTAACGCTTTAATCAAAAGCTATGGAACACTCTATCACTTTAATATTTATGTATTATTGTCAAAATAAGTAGACTAAGACAATTATTGTCTTAGTACAAAGTAAAATGTAAGGTTTTCACTCGTATGTCTTGTTTGTCATTATTCAGTTCTACTAATTCTGTGTTATTCTCGATGGCTTAATCTGTAAAAAAGCCAATTCCATTTACGCAAATTTTTCAGTATGGACATAAAACTGCTGAGATCATGAATAATTATATTTATGGTTAATTGTAAAATCTTTTTTTTTTTTCGATGTTTGCTATTAATACTAATATTGATCTAAAATAACTTTGTTTGACCTAAAACTTTTTGGCGCCAAAACAAGAAATAAACAAAGGAGGAAAATAAAATATTACCCTATAAAAAAGTAGATCGTTTAAAAAATAATTATTAATGTGGTACATTATTGTAGTAGGTGGGTGCAGGTTCTTGTAATATCTTGAAGATCTTGGAACTTTCTTCTGGTTAACAGCAACCAATCAGAATGCAAGTTTGTGAGCGGAGCAAATTCCTTTGGATTAGTTATTTCTCACACTGTTAGGAAAGTAACTTCCATTTTTCTTCAAAGTTTACTTTAGAAAATACGTCACTATTTGCCGTATATTGCAGAGCTCTGATTTAGTTAACAATAAACTCCTGTATCAATAAAGACATCAAGTTTTGGCCTTTTTGGGATGATGTGGTGTTGCTGGGAAGAGGAAAAGGATCTACAGGAGATAGAACAGAGAATAGTAAAAGCTGAGAAGAAAATGAGACTGTACATAAATTAAACTAAAACAAAATGTATGGAAGGAACAGAGAGTCAGTTCAAAAATGGAGAAACGTTTAAAGTGGAAGTAGAAGAAGGAAAGTCATACAAATTCGAAATGGAAGAAATATTTATATATCTTTTGGTTGAAAAATATTCTGGAATATTGAAAAACAAGTTTTTATCAAGAAAACTAAAAATACATTTATACAAAACAACTATACAACCAAAGTAACATAATGCAGTGAGGCATGGACGCTGATAAAAAATGAACAAAATTTACTGGAGATCTGGGAAAGAAAAAGATGTATGGAGGAATAATAAAAAACAGTTTATGGATAAGAAGGTCAAATTATTAGATAAAGGAATTATACAATCTTTCAAATATAATAGGATTGATAGAAGCAGAGAGACTTAGATAGTGCGGTCACCTAGAAATGATGCCGTAAAAAAGAGTACTGAACTACACTGTGGCCTGAAAAAAGAGAAAAGGAAGATCAAAAAATAGATAGAAGCAAGAGGTCGAAGAAGATATGGAAAGAATGGGGCTATAAGGTCACAAAAGAGAAACAAATATGAAGGAGTGAAGACAAATCATATATCATGCCAGAGAAGACCTCAGTGTATAAATAAAAGTGAAAACAAAGAAAGACAAAACTTTTCAAGCCATGGGTATCTAAGGTATTCTAGTGCTATTACAAGCCACATGATAACAACCACTTGTTATCTTACGATTATCACACGATTATCACACGATTCCACGATTTTTTAACAGTTGGTTGATGCAATACTAAGTTAGCGATTTTACCGTAGTGGGTGTTTTATGCATGTATGTAGCTTATATTTGGGTACGGTATTTAAACGGTTTACTTTAATAATAATTTGGAGTTAACGGTTTTGGGACTGACAGATAGCTAGGTAAAGAAAGCAATATACAAATAAAACGATATTAGGAAAAAAGTGGAGTTAGCTTGTGTGCAGATTAAGCATTCAATAATACATAATACAATAAAAGACAAAAGGGATGCTTATAACAGGAAATCTACTAAAACGTAAATTAGATCTGCAGCGTCGGGAAATATAACAAGTTATGGAGTTTAAATATCTAAACATCGCACTATCTGGCTACGGAGAGTTCGAGACCAAAGTGGAAGCTCACCTGAATAGAGCAAACAGAGCCGCAGGTTGCCTGAATGAAACAATATGGAGGAATAAAAATATCGGAAAAGAAATGGAAGGCAGAATTTACAAAATAGTCATCAGAGCAGTCATGACATACGCGGCTGGAAGACAACTTGATACAGAGAGAATAAAAGGGATGCTAGAAACAGCAGAGACTAAAACCCTCCGAAAAATCGATAATAAGACACTATGGGGCTAGTGTTGCCCAAATGCAAGACCAAGACGAGACTTAGACAGTCTTGGTCTTGGTCTTGCGCCAATACACCTGGTCTTGGTCTTGGTCTTGGTATTGCGCTCTCGATCTCGGTCTTTGTCTTGGTCTTGCAGCAAGAGTCTTGCAAGTCTCGCAGTTATCTATTAGCCTATTGACATTTATTAAGCGTTATTAAAGTATTAGAAATAATGAAATAACCAATTTGATATTATTTGTTATTTCATTATTTAGAATACTTTCTATCTCATACACCGACTATAAAACTGCGCATAGAGACCATCCCCCACCGGCACCTGTAGAATCTGTGCACTGTAACAGAGTAGGTACATTTTAATATTTAATTAACATAGCCATAGTAAGGACCAACGAAATTAATAAATGTCTAAACTGACATTGGGTAAGTGTGATCCACGATGAAAGCGATCCCTGCCTATGTTCTAACTATAACTATGTACTAACTGAGCTATACCATGGCTCACGGGAGTCAATCTGTTTCTTAATTCACGTTTGCATTTAATAAGCTTATATGTGCTAAAACATGGTTAAAATATAAAAAACCAAATTAATGACATAAAGTTGACTGTATTTCAAAGAACACTATCTGTCTAGAAAGGTATTGATCGACCCTCACCACATATTAAATGGAATAAAAGAGTTATACAATTTGCCGTTTATTTAAATAAAAAATAAAATACAATACAAATTAAATTACAGAACTGTACGCAATTGCTTTGACGTTACTGTTACGTAATTTATCTTTATATAAATTGCTTTGGCCAAGAATTAATACAAAGTAATACAATTCTTTATATTCGTTACTATCCAATACCCTAAGTAGGAAATTGTTACTTTCCCTTATCCATTACCCTACCATTACTTCGTTACTTTAAATATTTCGGTATTTTGTTTATAGGGTAACCGGAATTATCTGTTAATAATTTGCCTCATTACTTTTGAATAACACTAACACTACACTGTTTAAAGTTATTTAAAAAAAAACATGAAAATAGAGAATTTATCTTTAAGTTTAAAATGCAAAAGTGTCAATGAAATTTAAACTATCAATTTTGTGTTTGTATTCTGCTACGCGATTAATTAAATAATGATTAATTTAAATTTATTAAAGATCCGAAAAATATCATAATCTGTTTCGTTATTAACAACGCGACAAGTGTCGGTGTCATAAACGCCAAAAGAATTGCATATCAAGGAAAGAAATTTATTGTTTATTATATTAATAGAAATAATATAGTTTGGTAGTCGAAAATAGCCGGGCATTGTCAGCAAATTTTAGCACAAACGATTAGTCTATAAAATAATTTAGGCCCATAAGATTATTTGTGGTATATATTAAATTTTTTATCAGCTAAGCTAAGATGACGTATTTATGTTTCGATACGATATTATTATCAACGCAAAAAGACTATGATTAGAGGGCATTCTGGGTATTCTGGTGGCTATTATTAAAATCCGGACAATTAATTTCAGAGCGAAGAATTCGTCTGCTGGGAAACAATGTACAAAATGTTTTATTTTTACATTATATTTATGAATTCGCAATACGTTTCAAATGTGATAAGTATTCTCTTAATGGATATTTTGATTCTCTATATATGCTTCTGGTATTGTTCGTAATGCGCGTGAGTTCAATTTTACAAATTTTTGTTACATATTTTTTTACCCTCTCATAGAGTCTCTATGCATCTAAGCTTATACCCGAACTAGTATACTCCCTAAAACGGCACTCGGTCTTAACTGCAAGACGCAAGAGTCTCGCAGGGTTCGTCTTGTTCTTGCTCAAATCTTGCACGGCCAGTCTTGGTCTTGGTCTACTAAAATTAGGCGGTCTTGGTCTTGCAAAAATGCAAGAACAAGACCAAGACTGCAGACCAAGACCGATTTTGGGCAACATTATATGGGACAGAGCTAGAAGTACAGATAAACGACGGAGATGCAAGGTGAACAAGAAACAGTTCTCTAATGGGAAGAAGAGAAGATGAAAGACACAAAACCATAAAACGGCAACTTTCTGGAGGTACGTTGAAAAAAAAACGGTCAGAATCATGTTTTTACAAAAAAAAAGAAGAAGAAGTGTTTTTTCGTTGATATTATTCAACACTAAGGACAATATTCTCGACACTACCATTTTTTTAGTTTTATGGTAAGAGATAAAAAATCATACTTTTTCTAAAGTAATAAACAGAACGTGCGGTTTTAAATATATAAAATATTTAATAAGTTAATTACATCCACATTTAATTTCATTTTGAATAATATTGATGGTAAAAACGTACCTGATATCTTGTATAAAATAGATTAGAGTAAAAGGATGTCAACTACTATCGTCTTATTTGAAAAATATTATTAAAAACTTTCATACGTGGGTGCAGAGAAGAAGCAAGTGGAAGGTGAGAACCGATGACAGATTATCCCTCCTTAGTTGGTCTACCGGATTAGGCTATCTTTCCGCTATTTACAAGGCACAAAGCCGATAACCTTGGGTAACGTATACAGGATTAAGTCATCCTTTAAAAGCGGAAATGTATGGGGCCTTTGCGGCGAGACTAGCACTCTGTTTCGTGTGACGTTCATGAAAATTCAATTCGGAACATGAAGGAAACACTGTAATTGAATGACGATGATGCATGAAATTTAAATACGATGAAAGGGAAACAAAGAACTACTTGTATTAGTAAATGTAATATATTATCACTTTTGTTCACACTTACACTGAGAGAACTAATTTCACAAGTATGAATAAATTATTGATTGTTGAGCTCAATAACACAGTATAGAGATCTAAAAACGAAATATAAAACTACTTATAATAATACAGTCATTTCCAATAAATGAAAATCATAGTTTTCCATGATATTCGTTCGAAAAGTATATATGTATTACTATTAGTAGGAGAGGGAAATATGCCAAATTTGCAGTAACTCGAGCGTTATGGTGACCGACTGGGTTGTGAAAAGTAGGTCTTAAAACCAAAAAAGTTAAGTACAGTTTTCCATTTAAGGTAATACTACATTTTAGAAAACCAAACATAATCATTTTTTCCAAGAATTTTTTCTCAGAACGTTTATTAAAAATGATCATAAAACTAACAAAAAAATCATACTGCATTTGAAAGAGCAAGGTTTCTTACGTGACAATTTACCATAATTTGACAAAAAAATAAAAATTAAATATTTTTTAACTATGAAAAATTGAAGAAAAACGGGAGATTTTTTCACAAAATTTTTTTAAATTTCCGTAAAATCTTTTTTTTGCGGAATTTTTTGCTAACGGTGGTAAATTGTCATGTAGGAAACCTTCCTTTGTCAAATGCTGTATGATTTTTTTGTTTCAGAGCTCTCAATCATGAGACAAACACGTTAACAGACAGTGCATCAAATGTATAAGCAAGTGATATGACACTATATGAATTTTGCGAAGTAGAATAGGGAAATTGCTGAATTTCTTTCAGCGCTTATAGTTTTGGAAACAATAAGTTTCTTAACATTTTTTTGTAAACATGTGGACGACAACCATGGATGTCGTCATGTCGTGTCACATTTCGTATGCATCTGTAGATGTAATATGACAAAATATCTACCGATTTTTTGTCACAACTCGTTTTTGTAAATATCTCAGAGGTAACAACATATGCATTCTCCAAACAACAAACTCAATTCTTGGAAGCAAATTCCAAGTTAAGTGTTCTTATTTTATTTTTACTCTAAAATCAATAAAACCTCTTACGATAAGCAACTGAATGTGAAATATGCATATTGAAGTTGAACCATCTGCAGCTAAAACAGTGACTTGGGTAAAAATTTTTATAGGCTTACATAGATATTTCCTGTATAACATAATTCGTTTCTCAATTTTCCTTGAAACAGTAACTTCTATTACAGTCCACGCAACTCTGAAATTATAGATATTAATAATTTCGCATATGAACAGTACATGTACAAAAAACGTGGAAGATATTATAAAAGATTTCAAGCGACGGTCAGAAGAAAAATATGTCAAAAGGAAAACGAATCCTGGACAAAAAAGTGTACCATGCTAAATACATACATAGGTGGAAGCCAAATTTCAGAAAGTTGGAAACTAATAAAAAATTTAAGAAACGACAGAAACAAAGACATTATTTAGTCCATATCACCACAAACTTGGGAAGGATACTTTGAAGATTTACTAAAAGAGAGCCCTTTAAACAGATACATTCCAACGGTATACAAGGCATCAGGTTGATAGGATCACTAATCAGAGTAAATAATAGAGAAGTCGAAACCACATGCAAACAGCCGAAGAATGGCAAATTACCTGGCCCAGGAAATATAGCTCCCAAACTCATTAAATATGGGCCCAAAGTTCTAATTAAGCGGCTAAGACAACTTTTCCAGGAATGCTTAAATAACCATGAAATACCTGAAGAATGGAAATAATCACATCTTTTCACTATCCACAAAAAGGGAGATAAATCAAAACCTGAAAACTATATAGAGGAATTTCAGTCACTAATAGTATCAGCAGAATATATGGGAAACTTAATAAAAATCGAATAGAAGAAGAATACCAAGATATGGAAGCCGAAGAACAGGCTGGTTTTCGCGCAGGTCGATCTACAATAGAACATGGTTTCTCCATTACTCAGATAACTGAAAAGAAAGTTACTCGTGGCCAAGAAGTCCATCTGATCTTTGTAGACCTTAGAAAAGCATATGATAGCGTCCCGCTGGTAAAATTATGGGAGGCACTGGAGAAAACAAATCTAAATATAGAATTGGTTGAAGTCGTAAAAACGTTGTACTACCAACAAACAACAAGAATTTAAACGGGAAATCTCATAACACCTGGATTCACCGTAACTAAAGGACTAAGGCAACGATGCTGTATCTCACCAACACTATTTAAAATAATTGATGGATTCGACCGTTACTCAAATGTTATTCGTTATTCAAAATATACCTCGAAGCAGCACTCAACAAATGGAAGAAAAAATGTACGAATATGGGCATACCACTAACGGACTCAACTTTGTACATGCTTTGCTTTGCGGATGACCAGGTGATCATCGCACAGGACTCTGAAGATCTTAGTTACATGATACGAAAACTATTAGAATAGTTTACAGAGTGAGGTATAGAAGTGAATATGGAGAAAACTGAATACATGAGTATCGGAGGAGACCAACATAGCCTCCGAGTAGAGGAAAATCAAGAAATAAAATTATGTGAAGACTAAAAATATCTAGGAGTAAAGATCACTCAAGACGGAAAATTAGATGCAGCTGTTAAGGAACGAAATATACAGGGAAGGAAAAGCATATCCTTACTGAACAGAGTACTGTGGGATAAAAACATATCCAAGGAAAATAAAAGAAGGATTTATAACAACATAATAAAAAGCATCACAATATATGGATGCGAAGTTTGGCCCCTAAAACATAGAACAGGGAAAATGCTTAGAGCAACAGAAATGGACTTCTAGTGCCGTTCGGTGCGAATATCTAGACGCGACAGAATAACAAACGAGAGAGTCCGAGAAATCCTGGCGATTACACATACTATTGTTGACGACATCAGGATGAAACATCGCAGCTGGTATGGATACGTAAGGAAAATGCCGGAGAATAGAAAACTAAGACAGATCCCCGAGTGACAACCAAGAGGAAGGAACAGACCAGGAAGGCCCAGAAGAAGTTGGAGAGTAGAAGTTGATAGAGAAATCAGGGACAGAGAAGACGAGGACGATCTATGGAATAACAGAATGAGATGGAGACTGGAAATCGGAAGACGTCGAAGTACATGTCTTAATTGTACAACACCTGATAGTTTAAATTTACGCACCAGTTTTTCTTTATATAGCGTTATTTTTCAAATGCGGTATCTCCGATGACAAAAAAAAAACAAAAAAAAATCAACCAGAAATTAAAAATTTTACATCCCACAAAATTATATCATTTCGATAAAGACATCTATCCAAAAATTTTTGTTTATAATAAAACGCTTTTATAAAGTTGTAATATGACTTTAAATTAGGTATTCCAACAGTGTTTTAAATATATCTAGTTATTGTTTTAACTTTTAGATTGCTCGCATGTTTCCGTAATGCTTTATCATCAAATTTCAACTTTCATGTTAAAACTTCAGACAAGCAAACGAAAGTCCTGTTTAAAAGTAGGAGAGCAGCCAAACAGCCAAATGTCAGGTCCATGCATGAGGCAGCCAAAAGTTTTGAGCCAGTTAAATTACATTATAAATTGGACACTCTACACTGCCTCGCAGTTTCACGCTAGTTAAAGTTAAAGCCGAGAAACTCAACACTACGTTTCACATACGCTGACTTAAATTCGAATTGCAGTAGACAACATAATTACCACACGTCTTATAGCCCACATTTTGCAATGGTAATAATTTACAGTAAAAAATATACATACTAGGGCGGTCAGATAAGTACTTGGCCTTCACAAAAAAAAAAACGAAAGTGTTGGAAAAGTGGCGATTTATTTCTGAACGTAATCTCTTTTTAGCTCTATATACTTGACCCAGCGATGCTCCACATCCTTTAACATGTCCTCTTCTTCTTTAGGTGCCGTGTCTGTATTCAGACGTTGGCCGTCATCATGTTTACAATTTCCTGAAACCTCTCTCTATCGGCTGCTGCGCGAAATAATTCTTCTACTGTGCAGCCACACCATTGTCTAATATTACGCATCCACGAAAGTTTCTCTTGACCATCCATCTCTTTCCCTCCAATTTTCCTTGTATTATAAAGCGAAGCAGATGGTATTTAGGTCCTCGAATTATATGGCCAACGTATTCTGTTTTTCTCCTCTTTATAATGCTTATGAGCAGACGTTATGAATTCATCATTTGAAGAACATCTTCATTGGAAGTGTGCCAAATACACGATATCTTTAGAATTCGTCGATAGCACCACAATTCAAATGCTTTTTTTTATTTAGCACTGTGGTTTTTAACGTCCATGTCTCACAACCATACAATAGGATAGACCACACATACCATTTCAGGACCTTCTTTCGAATATTCATCTACAGGTTTCTGTTACATAAAACTGGTTTCCAGGTCATAAAAACCTTACTTGATATTTCGATCCTAGTTCTTATCTCTTCATCAGAGTCACAATTTACATTTAACCAGCTGCCAAGGTACTTGAAATGATTCACCCGTTCTAACTCCCCTCCATCAAGAGAAAGCTGACCTTGATCTCTATTAATCTTTCCAACTACCTTCCACTTTGTTTTTGAAATGTTGATTTTAAGGCTTCTCCGATGACTTGCTTCACTGACTAGATTTAGTAATGTCTGAAGATCTTGTAAATTTTCAGCAAGATTGCTGATTGTTGATTATCTCTTCGCTTAGCCTTACTCCCTCTTGTCTGTCATCCAAGGCCTACCTAAAGATTTCTTCAGAGTACAGAATAAAAGGGTGGTTGATAAAACACAACCTTGTCGTACTCCACGTTTTATCGGTAGTATTGCAGTACGACTGTCTCCAATTTGGATAGAGTCTACTTGATTGTAATATAAGTGTTTCAGCAGTCTTATATCGTAGTGGTCCTGCTGCCTGTAGGCAATCGAAAAGTGTATCATGTTGTACTCAGTCAAATGCCTAGTCGAAGTCGATAAAAAAACATAAACGTTCTTTCGGAATTCACTTTTTTGTATTTTGTGTAAGAGAAGGCGCGTACAAAATAGTGCTTCTCTAGTTCCTAGACCATTTCTAAATCCAAATTGCTTATTACCCATTCTAGTTTCGCACAGAAGGAATACTCGGTTTTGTATAATACGTAAAAGTATCTTAAGTGTGCGACTCATCAAACTGATTAGTCTAAAATCGCTACATTTGTTGGGCCAGCTTTTTTTTGGTAATGTTATAAACAGTGACTCCAACCAATCATCTGGTATTTTCCTCCGTTGTAAATTTTGTTAAAGAAAGTAGTCAAATTGGTAATGTTTTCCTCATCAAAAAGTTAAAATAGCTCAACAGGGATTTGATCTGGTCTAGGTGCTTTATTGTTTTTGGCTTTTTGTATTGCTTTTATGACTTCCGACTTCAGTATACTGGGACCTCTGTCTAATTGGTTGTTACATGTAGTATTTGGAGCATTTTCTTCAGAAGCATCGTCAAAAAGTCACTGATGTGTCTCTCCCATTCTTTGCTTTGTTTTTCGTGATCACAATTTTTTCCGTCTGCAATTTTAAGTACGTGAGCATTTTTCTGTTTTCTAATCCCGGAAGCATATTTCAGTTTCTTGTGGACGTTGAAACTGTCATGTTTTTTTTGGAGGTCACCTATTTCTTTACATGAATTCTCTAGCCAGGATTTTTTTGGCCTGTTTAATTTTTCTTATGAGTTTGTTCATCCAGTCATTTTTTGCCAACATTGTAGGTGTTTTTAAGGATTCCCTTACATCCTCCAAAATCGAGTTTTGAATATCGTACCAAAATTCGTTAATAGTTCTGTTTTCGTTTGATATATTTGGTATTCTGTGCATTTTACTATTTATCTGCTGTGAAATTATGGGTTCGCGCGTTTGGGAGGTTTTAAGGGGGTAGACATATATATCTTACTAGGCTTAGTTGGCTTTGTTAGTTTCTTTAATTTTATTTGTATTTTGGAGCAGAGAAAATTATGATTCGAGTTTATATCGGCGCCGGGGTAAGTTTTTACATCTTTAATATTGTTCCGAAATCGGTGGTTTATTAGGATGTAGTCTATTTGATTCCGTACTATTCTACCTTGATGTCCATCTTGAGAAAATTTCCACGTGTAGAGACGCCTTTCTGGAAGTTGAAATCAGGTATTTGTAATGACGAAGTCATTTTCTTGGCAGAATTCTATTAGGCGCTCACCTCTTTGATTTCTCTCTCCCAAGCCAAACTTTCCGGTGATGTTTTGTGCCGTCTTTTGTCCAACTTTAGCGTAATTAAGTCTCCCATAATTATTGTAGTTTCGTGTTTATTTGTTGTTTTTAGCACTTCTTCTATTTGATGGTGGAATTCTTTAATTTTCTGTTCAACTGCATCTGTAATGGGATCATAAACTTGGATGATATTATTTATATTTACAGGTTTAGCATTCAGCTGTATTAAAATTACTCTGTCTGACATTGGGATGAAGTTAGTCACATAATTTACTAATACTACGCTCATAATTATTGCTACTCCGTTTCGATGCATATGGTCTTGATTTCCAGAAAATAAACGGCGTATCCGCTTGCTAAGAAATTCTTCGTGTTTGGCCATCTTGTTTCACTCACCCCCATGATAGTAATGTTTAGACTTTCCATTTCAGAGGGTAGATTTCTCAGCTTACCGGCTTCACATAAAATTGTTACATTATATGTAGCTATTTTATACGGATTATTCATTTTCATCTTATGTCTGGCGATGTTTTGCTCACAGGTATTTCGCTGGCTAGTGACCTGGGAAGCCCTGTGGTATAATTTCGTATTCCTTCCACTGCTGGATATTTAGTTCCGCAGCCCACGATCAGTAATTTTATTCGTTTCACTAATTGATTTCATGATAACTTTACTAGGGATTATAATGGGGTGGTTTCTCGTTGCCTTCCCAATCGCAGTGTTTTAGCCGTATCAATATAATATGGTAATTGTCGCCTAAAATCGTCCATATTATGCTGTTCCGAAACTTTTTCTCGACCTTAGCACAGTAATGAAAATGCTGCTTTCCATTTCCATGTGTTAGATTTTATACTAACCCTAAAATCCGGGGTCGCCCCTTCCACCATCCTCGCCGTACCGAAGGCTTTTCTCTACGCCGTGGCTATCATTGTGGTCTTCATCCGTAACCCTGAACAAGGGACCCTAAGCAGGCACTAGTTTCCCGGGACAAGAAACACCTCGAATCTGTGGAGAGCAGGAAATGATTCAGTTTCCCTGATAGGACTATCCAAGGAGTTCCAATGAGTTCCTACCCACTACCCGGTTAACCCGTCTGAAAAATACTTTTTCTCCAGGTCTGCAAAGTAGGCTTTCGTGTCGGTTATAAACTTTTTATTCGACATAAATTTCTTTTCCGCGAGTGACTTTTTCAAGTTTTGAAACAAATAGGAGTCATATAGACCCAGATCTGGAGAACACCCTAGATCAAACAGCAGTTTGTAGCCAAATTCGACCCATTTGGCCATGGTGATGGCGGAGGTGTGAGCCGCAGCGTTGTCATGGTAGAAAAGTATTTTTTTATTCCCCAATTGGAGTTGTTTTTTTTTAATTTGGTATCGAATCGGGCTAATAATACGACATTGTAAACTCTTGTGATTGTTCTGCCCTTCTACAGGAAGTGGATATAGATTAGAGGGAACATCCATAAACTACGTCGTTAAATTTTGGAGTTTTAATACCCCCCCTTCCGTCGTAAAGCGTCGTTTGTAGTTGACCCCCCCCATACCGACGTCGCAATTGCAACTCATGATCCCTCCTTTTTAGTGATTTTTTTTAAATTCCATGTTATTGCTAGATTTTTAAAAGTTAGCTCTCAAAGTTTATTTACGAATTTATCCAAATCAGTATTACTATGAATTCATTAATATCTGCGTACTCTTTCAATTTACTGTACAGTGTACAACTTATAAATTAGCTTTATAGGCAACACTTTTATCGAAGTTCCTAAGCTTTATTAACTGCATCATATAAATCTTAATACTCATTTTGTTTTGATTTCAATGCCATTTCTTTTAAGTATAAATAGATACAATGTACTAACTAAGAAATAGAATAGAATATTTTATTTCTATTCATTTTTTTAGAAATTTTTTCACACAGAGTATTCAGTAAATAATTGAACAGTTTAATATTTATTGCTTCCAGATGTTGTTCTGAAAAGAAGCGTTTGTTTAAAGACATAGGACAATGTTTTATTGTTTGTTATTCTGTATAAAACTGTTAGCGATATTATTAAGGCTGTGAGTGATAAAAACGAAATGAAAAGTATGCGATTAAAAGTAATATACAAATTCTTTTTATTCTAAAATAGGATATATTTTTTATATTCGTGAACTTAAAACGACGTCGGATGTGCACTTATGGTCCCCTCCCCCTGTCGTATACCGTCTTAACAAGCAAAGTCCCGCCACCCCTTTTTCAACGACGTAGTTTATGGATGCTCCTTTACACCTCGTGAATCCCAGAAAATGGTGATCATCGCCTTTCCGACCGATTGGAAAATCTTCGCCCTCCTTGGAGCACGTTCGCTGGGATACGTCCACTGTATCGACTGTTCCTTGGACTCTGGTGTATACCATTCGAAGATATTTCGTTGACGGTTGTGAGACAATATAGAAACTTATTTGGATTGCAATTAAATAGCGTCAAACACTGCTCTGAAGTGGTCTCATAGTTGCGTTTATTTTACGAAATTAGATAATGCGGTAGCCATCGCGCCGGCAGCTTTTTTATTTTCAAACTTTCATGCAGCATATAACCAACAAGATCTTTTGAGATGCCTGCTGTCTCAGCTATCTTATGCGCCTTCATTCAGCGGTCTACCAATACGAGTTCGTGGATTTTTTGCATTCAAACGCTTTTTGATTTTGCTGCGGGATTTCCCTTCTTAAAACAAAATCGAGTCGAATCACCGACTGATATTCTGTCTATCTTTCTTGTCCCTATCGTTCTTCTGAGGTATTTCATATCTGCTGCTTGTATCCTACTATTGTGTCTTTTGTTTATTATCCAGTTTTCTGCTCCGTATCTCAATGTTGTCCTGTATAATATTTTATATATTACCATCTTCATTTTTCTTGATATGTCGTCGTTGTTTAGGAATCCTCAAGTTAGAACCTGGAATAGTTTTCCTGTGCTACCTAGTCTGTTATTGAGTTCGTGCTCAATGCTTCATTTGATATTTACATATTACTGTTCCCAGTATATATTTGTTTGTAAATCACTGATTAAAACAGTGTAAAATTATTTTGCAAAAACGTATCGATTTTTGCTTACTTATAAACAATTAGAATAACTTATTATTATTATTATTCGGGTTCAAGATGGCGCTGTAAGTGTAGGTTGTGCTAGGTTGGCTCCTGTATATAATTGTGAAAAGTAGTGGTTAATATTTGTTAATAGTCAAAATTTATGGTATTTGGTCTTCATCAAGTAATTATGACCGAAAATATAAGAAAAACCCGTCAACAACAGAAGGAGCAACAGCAACTTGAAAGTCAGGTTAAACGACTAGAATCTGACGTGAAAGGTGGCATTGAGGAACTAAAATCGCTTATAGGAGAACAAAATATGGATGAGAGTTCCAAACCCAATTTCAGTAGTAAGAATATCTTAGAAAGAATTAAAATGCTGGAAGATAATTTTAATAGATCCCTTAACAGTATCAAAAGCGAGATAGAAAAACTAAGAGACACGTCTAATTCCTCTAAAAAAAGGATGGAATATCAACATCAGAACTACTTGCTAAACGGTATTGTGTTTAACAATATTCCAGAGAGTGAAGAACAACTACATCAACAGGTAGCAAAAATCATTAGTAATAAATTAAACATACAAATATCCGAAAACGATATTAATTTTTGCTATCGAATTGGCAAAAAACAAGAACGAGCTGTCAGTCAAAGGAAACCTCGACCAACGGCAGTTATGTTTATAAACAAGTGGAAGCGTGATCTAGTGTTCACAAATAAAACAAAATTGAAAGGCAGTGGACTTGTTATGATGGAACTCCTCACAAGAGAAAATCCTCTTTATAAATACGCGTGTGACAAGTTTGGCTATAAGTGCTGTTGGTCGTGGAAAGACCAAATTTTTGCAAGTGTCGGTGGTGAAAAGAAACAAATCACGAGTTTGTATATGGGAGACTAAATCATAATTTAACCAGTGAGTAAAAAAATTTGTTTGTTGATTTCTTGCTATTAACAAAAAGTTGAGCTGTGGGGCCAACTATGTGCCATTTTTGACAATCAAAAACACAAACTTTACGTAGAGTCCTAGTTTTTTTTTGTTTGTTTCCCATTAATTACTTGTTTCTGTTTATTTATTATAGTAAAAATAAATGTACAGTTCTACAAATTTAAATATTATGCCTCTACCTATTAGTGCGATATTATTATTATTCTCATATTAAATTAGATATAAATAAATTCTTCTTTTTATATTATGATTACTTTTGGTCATATTAATGTAAGATCACTGACTGCACATTTTATTGAATTCAAAAACTGTGTTCTCTTAAAAAAATTTGATGTACTAGCAGTTAGTGAAACTTGGCTTACAAATTTCATTACTGACAAGGATATAGGTATAGATGGGTATAATGTGATAAGAAGGGATAGAAATGGAAATGGGGGAGGTGTGGCATTCTATGTTAGATCTCAAATTAAATATAAAGTTCTACAAACAAATAATAACAGTATTGAACACCTTTGCTTGGAATTGTTCGTAAGTAATAAATCGTATGGATTCTGTGTTGTATACAAACCACCTAAATTTAATGTCCGACATTTTTTTGACGAGTTTGAGAATATTCTATCTGATGTTTTGCCGTTGATTGAAACATTTTATTGTACTGGTGACTTCAATGTTAATTTGTTAAATACTGATTGCCCTGATACTAGAGTTGTCTGTGATTTTTTTGAAACAATGGGGTTACATCAAGTCATAGATCAGCCGACTAGAATTACATCTAGTACGGCAACCCTAATTGATTATATTTTAACTACAAAACGAAGAACAATTCTTGATGTTGTCGTGGAATGTGTTGATTTTAGTGACCACGAGTTGTTGATATCTAATATAAATATAGAGATTAAAAAGAAAGAAATTGTTTATAAGACTGTAAGAAACTTTAAGGCGATAAGTCAGACCGTATTCTATGAGGAATTACAATCTCTACCGTGGCGAAATATTTTTGATATTGAGGGTCTTGATGATAAAATCGAGTTTCTTACCAATAATATGCTTACTGGATCGTCATGCTCCCTATGTAACCTATAAAATTTCGAAAAATTATGCACCATGGATGACTGACACTTTACGTATTATGAAAAAAGAAAGGGACAAAGTATTGAGTTTATACAAGAAATACAAAAACATCCAAACTTGGGAGGAATACAAATCAATTAGAAATATGTTTACTTTAGCTGTCAGAAGAGAAAAAAAGGCTTTCTATTCAAAAAAATTGGATAATAAAAACGGGAAGGATCTTTGGAAATCCTTAAAAGTTATAGGTCTTGGTAGGGAAACTCAAAACAATACGCAACTGTCAGAAAATTTAAGTGATATTTCGGCAATGAATGACTACTTTATAAATTGTGTTCCCAATATGAATCCTAATTTAACACTTAAAAACTTTTATAGTCATAATTGTCGTGTGGACGTGGAAGCAAATTTTTCATGTGTTGAAGAAAGTGACGTTTTAAATGTCATTAAAAGTATAAAGAGTGCTGCTACCGGATATGATAAAATAAATATACTAACAATTAATATGTGCCTTCCCTTTTTATTGCCTTATTTGACACACATTATTAATGCTTGCATTCTAAGAGCAGAGTTCCCGTCAATGTGGAAAGTTGCAAAAATTATACCGGTACCGAAAACAACTAATCCGACAGGATATAACGAAATCCGACCAATTAGTATACTGCCCACTTTCTCAAAGATACTAGAGAAAATTATAAATCAGCAACTACAGGTTCACTTGAGTCAACATAAAGTTCTACCAGAAAATCAGTCTGGTTTCAGAAGGGATCACAGCTGTACTAGTGCCTTGTTAAAGATAACTGATGACATATTTGATGCCTGCGGTAATGGTTTAATCACAGTGCTGATACTTCTGGATTACTCGAAAGCATTTGATACGCTTGATCATTCGCTATTAACTTCAATGTTTAAGTATATTGGTATGTCTCAGCGGGCATCGGATATGATACCTAGTTATCTCAGTAATAGAAGTCAAGCTGTTCATTACAACGGTAGGACATCAAACTATCTTAATACAAATAAAGGGGTACCACAGGGCTCTATTTTGGGTCCCAAATTGTTTAGTATTTACACTTCAAACTTTCCTGCAAACTTTCTCTCTTGTAACCAACACTATTTAGCTGATGATACTCAAATATATTTATCTTTTAAGCCTGATGAGTCTGAACAGGCAGTGGCAGCAATCAACTATGATTTAGAAAGAGTTTATCAGTTTTCGACTAGCCATTGTCTTCGACTTAATAACAACAAGTCGGTAGGCATAGTGTTTGGTTCAGCGGCGCGGAGAGAAATCTTTCTGAGAGACTTTGCTCACATGATCACCATCGATAATTCTTCAATAGAGTTTAAGGAAACTGTGAAAAAC
This sequence comes from Diabrotica virgifera virgifera, assembly GCF_917563875.1. Classification (NCBI taxonomy): domain Eukaryota; kingdom Metazoa; phylum Arthropoda; class Insecta; order Coleoptera; family Chrysomelidae; genus Diabrotica; species Diabrotica virgifera. Next base: position 66,454,711 of record NC_065448.1, on the reverse strand, counting down.
TTAGGTTTACATATAGATCAAAACCTAAGATTTGGTGGTCATGTGGCCAAGTGTTTGCAGAAAAGTTATTTGAACCTGAAGTTTTTATTCCAATCTCGTCATATATTTACTAAAAAATTAAAAAAATTGCTCTGTGATACTTTGGTGTTATCACACTTTAATTACTGTGATACCATTTATAATTCCTGTATCACAGAACGTGACAGATATCGGATAAAAAAAATGCAAAATTCTTGTCTGCGTTTGATACATGGTATCCGTAGATATCAAGCAATTAGTTACAAACTTAAAGAAACAGGGTGGTTAAGTATGAAACATAGAAGACATGTACATTCAGCTTGTCAATTCCAAAAAATTATTATTTTCAAAACCCCCCCGTATCTCTATAATAAAATAAAATTCCGTACTGATGTACACAATATTAACATAAGACATAAAAACACCATTTCTATTCCTTATCATCGTACACAGCAATACAAGCGGTCTTTTACATATCAAATAGCCCAAGTTATGAATAAATATACTACTGGTACTAATTTTACTCAAAACAAATTTAGAAGGTTCGTTATTGAAAAATTAGGAAATATTGCATAGGTAGAGTTGGCTGACATGGTATGAGTAGAGCTTAAATTCAAAGCGCATATTGGTAAACTAAAGTTAATTAATGTTACATTTTGATTTATTTTTATTTAAATGTTAGTAGGTAACCTATTATACATAATCCTAGATATTTTTTTTTATTATTTGTTTTGCCCAGGTTAGCTGAACAGACAGGACATGTATTCTGCCCCGCATTATACATCTCCTGAACTGAAACTCGCCTGGAGCTTTTTTTTAAACTAATATTCATTATGTGAATAATATTATAGAATGAATAAAGGCCTTTATTATTATTATCCAGATTTAGCCATACGGCTCACACTCCCTCTAAAGGGGAAAATTGACTCATCCCAGATACCTACGGTATCAAAAGGATTGAGCTCTGGTGGGACTCTTTCCGTGTTATCGAGCCCTAGGTGACTTGGAATGCAGGTGCATCTCCCAGAAATTTTCGTACGCATCTGGCCGTCGCGAGTAGTACAGCTTTCTGCATGGTCTTATAAAGATGTTCATTCAGACCCAGCTTTTTTATGCTTTCGAGGAGGGTCTTCGGAATGACTCCAGTAGTAGAAATAATAATCGGTATCGTTTGGGTACTTTGCATTCTCCATTGCCTTCTTATTTGAATTTCTAGATCTCTGTATTTGGCGATCTTTTCAGTAAATTTACTACGTAGATTATTGTTGTTAGGTATCGCCACATCAATTAGTGTTGTTTGTCTTGTTAATTTATTAACTAGTACGAGATCTGGCCTATTATGTGCCACTGTTTGGTCTGTGAGCACAGTGCGGTCCCAGTATAGCTTGTAGTTGCCATCCTCAAGCATACTCTCAGGGACGTATTGATAATACGGGAGATGGTCTGTTTGGAGAAGTCCCAGCTTGATAGCTATCTCTTGATGAAGGATTTTTCCCACTGCATCATGCCGTTCCTTGTATTCAGTTGCAGCAAATGCCTGGCAGCCCCCTGTAAGATGTTGGATGGTTTCTTGGGCTTGACATCCATATCGGCATCTGTCGTTTTGAACCTGAGGGTCTTTGATGATATATTTCAGGTAATTTCTGGTTGGTATAACCTGATCCTGAATGGCCAGTAATGAACCCTCCGTTTCAGGAAACATCCTTCCTGATGTCAACCAGTAGTTCGACGCTATATTGTCGACATAATCTTGGCTGACCTCATTGGGATGTCGCCCGTGCAGAGGTTTACCCATCCAGGCGCGCACTTTTTCGTCCTTAGTAAGGTGGTTTATGCGCATTTCTGGTTCCCTCAGTTTGATCGGTGTTGTGTCATCTACTGCGCAGATAGCGCGATGTGGAGTAGATGTCTCAGCCTGCATCTGAAAATAAGTTCTTAAATTAGCAATTTGTTTATCTAATTGCTCACCTATATCCATAAGTCCTCTTCCTCCTAGATTCCGTGGTAATGTTGTTCTTTCTACTGCACTTTTAGGATGGTGTTTTTGTGTCTTTGTGAGGTGTGTTCGTACTTTTCGTTGAAGAGCATCTATATCTGTTTTTGTCCACTTAATAATACCAAATGAGTAGCTAAGCGCGGAACATGCGTAGGTGTTTAGTGCCTTAAACAAATTTCTACTGTTAAGGTGTGAGCGAAGCAGCTGTTTTACCCTTCGTATAAACTCAGTAGTAATCTCTTTTTTCATTTGTTTATGGTCAATTTTCCGCGCTTGCTTTACTCCAAGATATTTATACATATCGTTTTCACCCATGGCCTCGATGTTCTGGCCATTTTGCATATCAAATCCTCCGGGCTGTACTTTTCCTCTGACTATATTTAAAATACGGCACTTGTCTAGTCCGAAGTGCATACTAATATCATTAGAAAAAGTTTCTACAGTTTTTAGCATCTCGTCGAGTTGGTTTCGAGTGGAAGCCATTAATTTCAAATCATCCATGTACAATAAATGATTAAGCTTCGCCACCACATTGTTGTTATTTTTGATGCCAAAACCTGCATCTGTGGAGTTCAATAGCTGAGATAGTGGGTTCATAGCTAGACAGAACCACAGAGGACTCAACGAATCTCCTTGAAACAGGCCCCGGCTGATTGCGATATTTTCAGTTTCGATGTTACTTTCACCAGGTATTTGAAGGTGAATTCTGGTTTTCCACTTTGTTATTATATGTTGTAAAAAGGTCACTATATTATCATCGACTTTATATATTCTCAATATATCTATAAGCCATTCATGCGGCACTGAATCAAAGGCCTTCTTGTAATCAATAAAAGCAGTAAATAGGTTCCTCTTTTTGGAATATGCTTGATTAGAAATGACTGAATCGATGATAAGTTGTTCTTTGCAACCCATGGAACCCTTAGCACATCCTTTCTGTTGAGGCTCTATGATATTGTTCAGAGCACAGTGTTGGTAGATACGCCGGGCTACACAGGATGTGACCAATTTATACAAAGTTGGAAGACAAGTAATTGGGCGGTATTTTGCTGGATCTTGGGTGTTATTTTGATCCTTCGGTATTAAATAAGTGGTTCCCTGAGTTAGGAATGATGGTATATCCTGCGGATTAGAAATAACATGATTAATTAGTGTTGATAAGCATTCATGAACACTCCAAAACTTCTTGAGCCAAAAGTTTTGAACTCCGTCTGGTCCAGGAGATTTCCAGTTATGAAGCTCTTTGATGATATTTGAGACTTCTTCAGTGGTGAAGGGTTCGTAGAGAGTAGTAGTGTAGTGTTGGCAGTTCTGTGCCGTATCTTCTATCCACACTGCATTGTTGTTAAGAGCAGCTGGTGTGGAAAGTTGATTTCCCCAAAACTCATGAATTTCTTCTTGGCTTGGATAAGACTTATCGAGATTTTCTACGGCGGAATTGAGTTTCGGATAGAACGCCTTCTCAGCAGTCTCAAAAAGGGCATTGTCGGATTTTCGGTTGTTACTCACTTTGTACCTTCTTAGTCGTCCTGAATAAATTGAGAGTCTTTGTTTTAATGTATCCAGGCACTGTTGGGCTGTGTTGTTTTCTGGATCGTATCTTGAGTGTATTGCAGTATTCCGTATTATTTCTTCAGCTCTCCTGATGACTCTTGTACTTCTTACACCTCGTATATATTCTGTGACTTGACCAATGTCCCTACGCAGCAATTCAATCTTTCCGAGCAGTCTTTTTTCCCAGGGTGCAATTCTGCTACCAGTCCTTTCGTTATTAGTACCCCGTCGTGTTCTGATCTTAATGCCCATTACATTAGCAATTGCTGTTGCTGCACAGTAGATTAGCATGTGCAGATACTCTAATGTGTGGGCTTCTACGACATAATTGGGTAGGACTTCAGTGTTCACAATTTGTAACAGCACACCTAGTCTCTTACAAGAGTTTATTCGTGGTAGCGGTGGTCTGCTAAGTGGGTTTGTTCCATTAAACTCTTGTACAGCACGTGCCATTTCGCTTACTAGGTTATCATGTAGCTCGTTGTTTTCCTGCTCTGTATTGTCAGGTTGAGTTTCTTGTATGGCAAGCTCAGGAATCTGCTCATGCACTTCATTGGGGACTTGATCTTCAATTACAACATCGTTATGGATCTCCCGTTCGACTTCGCTTCTGATGATATTGCGTCTAGTCTCTGGGATAAGGTTGTTTCTTATAATTACCCGGTATTGGTCTGATACTCGTTGCTCCGATACTTGAATATCTGGGTACGTCCTGCAAAATTCGGCATACAGCTGTTGTCGGTAGCCGATTGTTTCTTGACCGAGGTTTGTCACCTTGTAGTAGAAGCGCAAAATGTTTTCATTAATGGACACAGTCCATTTCATGCGCTGCCTCAGTCGTCCCGCTTGAGTGAGCGCCGGCTGATGATCCAGCGCAGCACCTTCGGCGGGTGGAGCTCTTGTTGTTGTTTGGCTCGCTTGTGGTTGTGGTTGTGGTTGGGCTGTAGCTGATTGTATGACAGGGGCCCGCCTCCTCAACACCCTGCCACCGACGTCCCGCATGCTGTCACGTCCAGCGCCGGCTCCAGACGTACCCTGGCGATCCCCAGGCAGCGATCCTAAACATAAATTATTATTCTCCATTCTCATGGGTGTGCATTTTATACCTACTGCCAGGTGTCAGTTTTTGTTAAACGGCAAGTATCCCTGCTACTCTCTGGGTATTGGCGCTACGAATACCCAGAAAGCATCCCCCATTCGCAGGGGGCCGCGCCTGATAGAAGAACTGACAAAAAACTCCCACAGGTTATTATTATTATTATTATTATTATTATTATTTCATATTTAGAAAGGCTCAATTTTTATACACATTTAGAAAGAAAAACAATTGTCCTAGGGTAATTAGGTTCACATTAATTCACATGTTCTTGCAAAATAATTTTGCAATATTTAGAATTATTTTTTGTCATTTTTTAATTAGGTTAATAGTGTATATCTTCTTCTTTCGTAAACTATCCAAAGTACACTGCGCGTCATAGAAAACGGGCACCCTAAAAAATGGGTCATTTTTGATGTCGCGTATCTCGCGTAGCTGCTGTCCGATTTAAGTAATTTTTTTGAATATGTTATAGCCTTATTCTTTGTCAATACTCCTGTAATAATATTTTTGCTAAACAGGTAAATTTTCATTGTATACCGGGTGTACTAATCAAACTGTGTTTTTTTCTCAAAAGTTCGCAACACCCTGTGGAATATTCTAGCATTTATAAAATACTGAAATAGAAACCCAACTATAGCCTCAGATTTTATTAACATTCTGTTTTTTATTCATTCGCTTAGGTTGGATAATACAAAAGTTAGGTACTTTAACAACTAGCAATGTTCTTCATCAGTACAGGGTGTTTCCAAATAAGTGCGACAAACTCTAAGGAGTAATTCGGCATGAAAAACTAATCACCTTTTGCTCTATAAATATATGTCCGCAAATGCCTGGTTTCCGAGATACGGGATGTTGAATTTTTTCGTCCAAACTGACGATTTATTTATTACCCTAAAATCGGTTGAGATATCCAAATGAAATTTGGTAGGTTTTAAGAGATAGTTATTGCGCATTTTTTGACATGCAATTTAAAATTTTATATTCACCATTGGCGCGCATACGGGTAATATGACCGATCATATTACCCGTATGCACGCAAATGGTGAATATAAAATTCTTAATGGTATGTCAAAAAAATGTGCAATAACTACGTCTTAAAACCCTCCAAGTTTCATTTGCATATCTCAACTGGTTTTAGAGCAATAAATAGATCGCCACTTTGTAAGAAAAAATTTAACAGCCCGTATCTCGGAAAGGAAGCATTTGCGGACATACGATGATTATAAAGCAAAATGTCATTATTTTTAATGCAGAATTACTCCTTAAAGTTTGTCGCACTTAACTAGAAACACCCTGTACTGACGAAGAACATGCCTAGTTGTTAAAGTACCTAACTTTTGTATTATTCAACCTAAGCGAATTAATCAAAAGAGAGAATGTTAATAAAACCTGAGGCTATAGTTGGGTTTTAATTTTAGTATTTTATAAATACTAGAATATTCCACAGGGTGTTGCGAACTTTGAGAAAAAACACAGTTTGACTCGTACACCCGATATACAATGAAAATTTACCTGTTTAGCAACAATATTCTGACAGGGATATTGACAAAGAATAAGGCTATAACATGTTCAAACAATCACTTAAATCGTACAACAGGTTTGGGAGATACGCGACATCAAAAATGACCCATTTCTTAGGGTGCCCGTTTTCTACGACGCGCAGTGTATTACTGTAACTTCATCGTTTTCTGACTTACAGTGTTGCAACAAAAATTAATTTGGCAAAAACAAATTAAATAACTTTTAAACTATTTTACCAACAGCTTTAAAATTTAGGGTATGATTTAAGCACAAGAAGTCTCAGCATAATTTTTACATAAGTTATGAATATTTATAAAAACTCAAAATTTATGATTTATTTTCCAATTTTCTAAGCAACCAATAAGGATATACACATAAGGATATACACGTTTATGAGTTTCTTATTCTCAAATTTGTTTAAAATGCTTAACGTTTTGGTAATAGACAAAAAAAAAAACGAAAATTTCCCGTTTTTTTATCTTCATGTGTTTATAGTCCTGTCGCCAGGGGGGGTACAACGGCCTCCTTAATTCAGATGGACTTTCCCAAGTTTTTTTTATATATTTTGACCCGCAGAATACGAATTTTTTGGGTAACAGTTGATCCGGATGTCGATAACATTGTTATAGACAAAGAACTTGAGGAATTACATAACAGTGATTTCTTGCAAAACAAAACATCTTTTTGTATTTTTTGGGTCATTCTAGGCAAAAAATGCTCTGACAAGTTTTTTCGTAGGATGCATAGTTTTCGAGATAACCGCGGTTGAACTTTCAAAAAATCGAAAATGTGCAATTTTTGAACTCGAATACCTTTTGATTAAAAAATAAAGTAGGAATTCTGCTTACCGCATTTGAAAGTTTAAGTCAAATTATATCGGTATTGATTATTTGCATTGCTAAAAATTTATTATTTTATTGTTAAACAAAGCTATAAAAACCTAGTGCGCGAGTGATGTTTTCAATGATTTCTCATTTAAAATCGAACGAGTAGGTAGAGTAGCTACAAGTGCAAGCGAGGCAATTTCTACGTAGCATGCGTTAAAACGCATGTATTAGGCACGGGAAACACTATGTGTTTATAGCTTTGTTAACCAATAAGAAAATTAATTTTTAGCAATGCAAATAATCAAAACCGATATAATTTGACTTAAACTTTCAAATGCGGTAAGCAGAATTGCTACTTTGTTTTTTAATCAAAAGTTATTCGGGTTCAAAAATTGCAATTTTTAGATTTTTTGAAAGTTCAACCGCGGTTATCTCGAAAACTATGCATTCTACGAAAAAACTTGTAGAAATATTTTTTGCTTAAAATGACCCAAAAAATACAAAAAGATGTTTTGTTTTGCGAGAAATCGCTGTTATGTAATTCCTCAAGTTCTTTGTCTATAACAATCTTATCGACATCCGGATCAACTGTTACCCAAAAAATTCGTATTCTACGGGTCAAAATATATAAAAAAAACTTGGGTAAGTCCATCTGAATTAAGGAGGCCGTTGTACCCCCCCTGGCGACAGGACTATTATAACTATGTATAAATATCATCAAAATCTGCTGCAAGACACAAATAGGTGATTATTATGGATGTCCATACTACTCAAAAAATTTGGTTTTGGCCTGGAGGGGGTTGTGTCACCAGCAGGATATTTTTTTTCGTTATTTCTCTAAACTAATATACCATCCCTAGGCCCTGGATATTTGCTTTGGAGACCGGCTCGATTAACAACTTAATATTCGTCATTATATCCAGAACTGCCTCCAGATACACAGTAATAATATCTAAATGGTTGTTCAATAAGTTTTGCGGTTCGATAAGAGAAGGCGTTGATGCAAGCCTGTTCTTTTTGTTATGTTGGTACGCTCTTCATATGAACGTGTGTTAAGTTACCCCTGTTGAGCTGCCTCCCCCCCCCCGCTTGCATAACTTAAAAAACAAATAGCGCTGATTTAATAGCTATTTATGAGCTCTCATATTCCGCAAATTAAAATTTTCAGCTCGTTACACTGAGCAGGAATTTAATATTTTAGTGGGGGGGCTGACTCAGCCCCCTCCCCACTATTTAAAAATAGGGATATTGAATCGATCTTTGCGGTAGAATTACGAGCTGTTTATGAGCTTTAGAAATGATATAGTTTCGACTTTTGAGATCATTCCCTTCACCCCCAAACAACCCCTTTAATTGATTTTACTTAAGAGAAACATGCTGAAAAAAATTAAAATTTGTCGTATCGCGGATATAATTTCCATAGCTTATATATTCTAAGAATAAACTCTTAAATCAGACGAATTTCGCTTATTGAGCTACAAACCCTTCGAAAAAAAAAACCACCACATCTTCCAGGCTTAAGAGAGAGTTGTACTTAAAATGCATTAAATTAATTATTTTGCGACTAAATATCGTTTAATAATATATGAGCTCCCAAAATACGCGCCATTAGGTCATTAAATTGCCATTTCTTTTGTATAGTGCAGTGACTGAAGGTAAAAATCAACTATTACCTTCAATTTCGGTGAACCTTCATCGATTTTCACGAAAATTGGTGAGTGGTTAGAGGATACCCCATGAAACAAAGGTGACATGGTACCACCTTGCTCCTTCACCTTGAGGGTGGATACCACCCCTTCTCGGGAGTGAAAATTATTTTATTAGAATTAACTCTACAAATCGATAGAACGACAAATTATAAGCAGAATTTCTTATATAAAGTTATTATAATAAATCAATACTTTTTGAGTTATTAAAGATCAAAGATTCCATCACTAAAAAATTGTAAGTTTTTATATACTTAAAAGTTATCATTGCCAAATAGGTCTGGATCCCGCGTATGAAAAAAATGTTGATTAATAGCAAGCTGAAAATTTGTTAATAGCTTTGGAAAAATTTTGATATATGGGAACACTGGAACAGGGGCAATTTTAATTGTGGAACAGGTTAAAAATTTGGAACGGCCAGACCACGAAAACGGCACATTTATTTTGTCCGACAGAACAGACTTAAACTCTCCGAACAGAGATTAAACTCTCATGCAAAAATCAGACTGCTTTTTATCACCTGTCATAATTCCTGTCATTTGACATATTCTACATGTTCCACTCATTAACCTTTGGAGTACGAAGACTGGGTCAAGCGTGACCCGAAATTCACTTATTTCTTAATATTTTATTAAATAATTTTTTTACAAATCCGATTGATCGTAAGTTCTTCTTATTTGTTTCAATCTATTTTTTCGTATATATTTCGTGAACATGCAGATTACAGTTTTTCCTCTACGTAACATCTATGATGCCGGGTCAGTCCTGACCCGGTCTTCGGATTTCGAAGAATATTTTCAATATGTTTGTAGGTACACGTAAATCGCAGCCGTCTCTGTTTACGGGTATACGTATTCAAATATATGGCCGGAGCGAATTTACCTATGCCAGTTTTCTGTAAGGTATTAAAATCTGGCCGCCGGACCGAACTAGTATATGCCCATGGGAAACCATCTTAAAAAATTTAAATGCAATAATTTAGGATTATAATTGTTATGTTTGTTTGTTTTTTGTTGAATTAAAGTTACTGTTTATTAATACTTACTATTTAAAACATCCTTATAAATAAAATGAGAATGGGTCACGCTTGACCCATCATCGTAATCTAAGTAAGTCAAATAATCTCCGTACTCCGAAGGTTAATAAACATTGTTCTCGCTTAAATTCAATGTTAAAACTGCCACCCACCTATCTCTTAGCAGTTTGAACATTGAATTTAAGCAAAAATCAATGTTTATTTGTGAAATAACAATATTTCCTATTTTTCTGACAGCAGTAAAATGTATTTTAAATTAAATAAATGGCTTACATTTTTCTTTTTGGTTAAATTAATTTAACAAAAATTTTTTTTGTAGGTACACCTTGTATAAATAATGATGTTATTGTTTATAGTACTGAATAGAAAATTAAATAACCTTTCAAATTAATGAGCCATCACACAACCCATACTCTTATTTAAAAAAAATTATCAATAACATCATCACGCCCAGATGGATGACGCCACTAGTATTATATATATGCCAGAAAGTCATAATTTAAAAATAAAAATCGACCTGTTTCTCACTCAATCGTCCTCACTGTATATGTCTGTTGTGCAATATGATGTCAATATGTAATAGTACGGGATCCGAATATATTGTATGTCGATCTGTACCAGTACCCACCTGTTTGCCGGATGAAACATTGTTTTGATTAAATTTCATACATAGATAAATATTTCTAGCATGGGTTTCCTATCGAAATCGTGTCATAGCTATGCGTAGGGGGTGCCGTAGGGGTTGAAATAAATATTTAAAGCACATTTTTTTTGAAAGTATGGTAGAATTATTTTATTTTTAAATCAAATAAGCATATTCAGTACAATTCGTAGATTATCCAAGAAAAAATTCAAAAAAAATACTAAAAAATAAGCCAACGGTGGCAAATTTTTAAAGACACCTTAAAAAACTATCAATTTTTTGCGGTGGATAACAGAACTCATTACTGGATAATGGTAGACAAAAAATTCAAAAATATTTTATTAGCTTAGTACTGTTTCGAGGTAACTGCCGAGTTTTTTTAGGTCTCTTGAATTTTAACTTTTTGATCTTACTCAAAAGTCAAAACAACGAATTTTTTTGCAAAAAGGGTGAAAATCAACATATTTATTATGGTTAAACAAAAAATAAGAACAAAACAATAAACATCTCGACAGCGTTACCTCAAGGAATGTCTATAGAAAATATATACAAAATTCTAGGTGGGTTGGTCAAGTAGATTTGAGTTACAATGTCTACAGCCTTTGAAAAAAGCAATTTTGAGAAAAACGCGTTTAAAGTAGTTGTTGTCAACTTTTATTTTCAATTTTGTTTGTCAAATCATAAAGCGATGCACACCGGAATATGTTCTTGAATCGCGGTGTAATGTACAAACAAAAATAAGAAAAGCTTTTGGCCGTTTTTCGCTACGCTCAGGCGAGCTGGAGCGAACTTGCCGCAAATCGAGTCCAAGGTAGGGAGATAGTGTTGAATATCCATACCTTTGACTCGCTTTGCAGCAGGTGCGCCAGCACGCTTGAACGCAGTGAACGACGGTCAACAGATGTTCTCATTTTCTTTTATAAATTACTCCGCGATTCAAAAAGATATTCCGGTGTGCATCATTTTACGATTTGAAAGACAAACAAAACTTTAAACGCGTTTTTCTCAGACTTATAGGCACAAATGAAATTGAGAATAAAAGTTGACAATATTTTAAAAGCTTTTACCTCAAAACTTCTTTTTTCAAAGACTGTAGACATTGTAACTCAAAAACTTCTTGACCGACGCACCTGGAATTTTGTATATATTTTCTTTAGACATTCCTTGAGGTAGCGCTGTTGAGTAATTTTTTGTTTTGTGCTTATTTTTTGTATAAGAATAATAAATATGTTGATTTTCACCCATTTTGCAAAAAAAAATTCGTTGTTTTGATTTCCGAGTGATATCACAACGTTTAAAGTTGATAAAAATAAAAAAACTCGACAGAGTTACTTAGAAAAACTCATAGCCTAATAAAATATTTTTTATTTTTTTGTTTACCATGAGTTAATGATGAGTTCTGATGTCCACCGCAAAATTCATTAGATTTTGAGGTGTCTTCAAAAATTTGCCACCGTTGGCTAATTTTTCAATATTTTTTTTGAATTTTTTCTTGAATAATATATGAATTGTACTATATATGCGTATTTAATTTAAAAATAAAATAATTTTACCATACTTAAAAAATGTGCTTCAAATATTGATTTCCACCCCTTAAGCATAGCTATGACACAGTGTTACATCCGGCAAGCAGATGGGTACAGATCGACCTATATTCTGATTATAGACTTTAACTGCACATGTTATTTCTACCATATTTACAATATATTTATTTTTTTACATGTACAAACCGTACAAATCGTCTCTTTGGCAGCCAACACAAAAGATGGAGAGGCGACTTTACTTAAAAAAAGGCTAGGTCAGGCGGTAAAGCAGTATAGTGGAACCTCGATAACTCGGATTAATCAGGACCGCGGCCGATTCGGGTTATTAAAAATCCGGGTTAGTCGGAGAATACGGCAGAAATTACTAAAATACGGTATACTTACAGATTGTACACTTAAACTCCGTTAAAATTGAAATAAAAGTTTTCTAGTAAAAAGTCCGTACCCTCCCCTCGTATCTTTTAAACAGGACTGAATAGGTATTTTAAATACCGTCAAACGAGGTATCACTTGCCATAAGGTCCTATTTAAAATTATCGGTCACAGTGGCTCTGTAACGTCACCTGTCACTATTAAGTCACTTGTCATAACTAGTTAAGAAGCTTACGTCCGTTTATTTCCTCCCTCCAAATTTCACTATTATAGGTATAACCGTTCAAAAGATACGAGGGGAGTACGGACTTTTGACTAACACTGTATAAATATAGGCACAGTACCTACACATCTAAATTACTAAAAACACGCAAACACAAACTTAAGCCAACAATACAAGACCGTACTACACACAATACAGTCACAATCAGAACGATATTATGTTATTTAAGAACAGTGAAAACTAAGACCATTGTTTAAAAAAGAATTTTTAACTAGTCTTTTAGTCTTTTTTAAACAATGCTAAGACAGCTTGAAATAAATAAAGAAATACTACAGGTGCCTGTTGTTTCCGATAATCCGAAACAATGAACGTCGCTCTGCCGCTGTGTGCCATGAGTCATTTTGACTATCTTATAGTTCAAATTACACAAATACACATTATCTCTCAAATATAATATTACAAGCAATTTTATTGTTGAAATGTTTGTCTGATGAAAATCGGTTCGGGTTAGCCGGACATCTTGGTTATCGGGGACCGACTTATCGATGTTACACTGTACTTATGTGTATAAATTACTTAAGCTTAAATTAAAAATCAAAATTCGATTGCACTAAATATTTTCAAGTTGAACAAGAATAAAAAAGATTAATAAACTTGTTCCAACGAGAGTCCAATTTACAAATTTCATTCTTGAAGGGAAAATCTGTGAGGGCTGCAAAATACGCTTCCACAGCTGTTACGTACCTACTCATCATTTAATAATAGTATATTACATACCTAGCGGGAAAGTACTCTATTTCAGCCGAGTGACAAGGTAGTTTACCGAGGTGCTTCGCACCTCGGTAAACTACAGACGCGAGGCTAGAATGAGTTCCCGCGAGGTTTGTATACTATTTTACTCACAATCGGTTAGTAGTTTATGGATTTCTAATACTGACAATCTACCAATAATAATTTCGTTTCAAATATCTGTATCCATTTTCATTATGTGATAAGATGAATTATTTTAAGTAACCTGTGAGATCGTTGGTAGGTAACAAAACAAGTTTGTTGAATCTGACATTTAGGCGATACACGCCGCCATTAATTGTACATATAATCAAATTGTGTTTATTTTACAAAAATGTCTGATAGTGAATTTGAATGACAGATGCTAGCCGGGAAAGTACTTTCCCGGCTAGCTGGGAAAGTAAAGTAAGTAATAAGTCGCTTCCTGATTACTTCAAAGGTTAGAAATCCATAAATTACTAACCGATTGTGAGTAAAAACGCTTTTCACGCATAAATTTTTTTAAGTATTGAAGCAAATGGAAGTCGCTAGGGGTCAAATCTGATTAGTACTGTGGATGCTCCAAAAATTCGAATTTTAATTCATGGATTCTAGCCATTGACAATATGCTCATACGACACCGTGTGTTGTCCTGATAAAAAACAATTTTTTCTTTTGCAAACCAGGTATTTTTCACGATTTTTTCTTTCAGATGGTCTAAAAGGTTACAATGGTATCCAGAAATTATTGTTTTGCTAGTTGTCAAGTAATCCACAAAAAAATTCCTCTCGCAATCCAAAAACTGATATCTGCTAAAATCTTCTTGGCCGGTTTCTAGAAACGAACTCGTTTCGAAGCAGAAAATCCGGGCTCTGCTACTCTTTAGCCTCTTGTTTTGATTTAAGATCATGGTAATAAACTAAGTCTCATCCATTGTGATGAATCGCTCTAAATGTAAAAAAGTCGCATTCGTATGTGTTTATGTTCCGTTGTTGGCGAATGCGGCACCCATTGTGAACACAGTTTTTGAAACCCAATAATTCAGCCAAAATATTACTTACACTGCCCAATAGATGCCTAGGGATTATACTAAACCACTTTCAGTCACTCGATGAGTTCCCAATGCCATATCCTGTATTTTTTCTATTATTTTTGGTGCTGTTGCTGTTTTTGGGCATCCTTGACGTAGATTGTATTCAAAGCTTTTACTACCACGTTTAAATTTAGCAACTCATCTTTCTTCTGTAATAACTTAAGGCGAGGAGTCCTTATACACTTTTAACATTCGTTCATAAATTTCCTTTGCTTTTAAACTTTCCAAAAATAAAAATGTAACCAGTGCATGATACTTGATAATTTCCATTGTAAAAAATATTGTGACCCATTGATACTAAATGGCTTCTAAACAAATAACGAATTGACAGATCGAAATGAAACTTAAAAACCCGTGTTGAGCTGCTCCTCCCCCATTTGCAAAAATTAAAAACCAAATAGCCCTGATTTATGAGCTATTTATGAGCTTTCATATTCCGCAAATTAAAAATTTTGAGCTCAATACACTGAGCAAGAATTTAATATTTTAGTGGGGGAGGCTGACTTAGCCTCCCTCCTTAGATTTTACTTAAAAATAGGAATATTGAATCCATTTTTGAGGCAGAATTGCGAGCTATTCATGAGCACTTGAAATAATATTATTTTGATTTCTGAACTCATCCATTTTACCCCCAAACAACCCTTTAATTGATTTTACTTAAGAGAAAAATGCTGAAAAAAAATGAAGATATATCGTATATTTTATAAAGTGCATCGTTTTCCTGTTAATTAGGCTAGAATAATTAGATTTGGATAGGTACTCGCCGAAAAAAATACATTTAATTTGCCTATAACTCACTTTGAATTAATAATAAAAGGATTTTCAAAGCTGTAATTTTTAGGTATGGATCCCGCTTATGAAAAAAAAGTTGATTAATAGTAAGTTGACAACTTGTTAATAGCTTAAGGGTGTCTAGTCGGATAAACTTTGATATATGGGAACACTGGAACAGGGGCAGTTTTAATTGTGGAACAGGTTAAAAATTTGGAACGGTCAGACCACGAAAACGGCACATTTATTTTGTCCGACAGAACAGACTTAAACTCTCCGAAGAGAGATTAAACTCTCATGCAAAAATCAGACTGCTATTTATCACCAAATGGGCGTTTTAACCTTCGGAGTACGGAGATTATTTGACTTACTTAGATTACGATGATGGGTCAAGCGTGACCCATTCTCATTTTATTTATAAGGATGTTTTAAATAGTAAGTATTAATAAACAGTAACTTTAATTCAACAAAAAACAAACAAACATAACAATTATAATCCTAAATTATTGCATTTAAATTTTTTAAGATGGTTTCCCATGGGCATATACTAGTTCGGTCCGGCGGCCAGATTTTAATACCTTACAGAAAACTGGCATAGGTAAATTCGCTCCGGCCATATATTTGAATACGTATACCCGTAAACAGAGACGGCTGCGATTTACGTGTACCTACAAACATATTGAAAATATTCTTCGAAATCCGAAGACCGGGTCAGGACTGACCCGGCATCATAGATGTTACGTAGAGGAAAAACTGTAATCTGCATGTTCACGAAATATATACGAAAAAATAGATTGAAACAAATAAGGAGAACTTACGATCAATCGGATTTGTAAAAAAATTATTTAATAAAATATTAAGAAATAAGTGAATTTCGGGTCACGCTTGACCCAGTCTTCGTACTCCAAAGGTTAACAAATAAACATTTTTTTTTTCGTTTTCTCTCAACAGTAGAATGTATTTTGAGTTAAATAAATTACATACATTCTTCTTTTTGTGTCAATTAATTTAATTTAAAATAATTTTTCTTGGACACTCTGTACAAACAATTATGTCAATGTTAATATTACTGAATAGAGAATTGAATAACCTTTCAAATGAGCTGGCACACGACCCCTATTCCCTTTTTAAAAATAAGGGGTGAAATATGTGGGAGGGAGGGGGTTGCCAAATGACAGATATATGTACCGTAAAAATGTGTTCCACTTTGATCAAAAATTGACCTGTTTCGTCATTTTCTTAAAATCTAATAAATACTGCCAAATATCGAGGTGGATACTTTTATTTGGCCCACTCTGTATACACATTCATCTATTTGTCACTCGCATATTTTTTATCATTTACGTAATTACACTAATAATTTATCAAAAATGTACCTTGCTTTAAATTACAACAAAAGCTTGTTTTTATAAATCATAAATTAAAGTAATCATGCCATTTCAAGAGCAATTTGTGTTATTAAATTCACGTCAGAGCGACAATTAAAACGTAAAAGTTTCAGCGGTGTTTCCGTTTTAATCAGTATTTATGAAACCTCACGTTTCCTATTAAAAACCGAAATTACAAAACTTCTGATATAAATGTTAATATAATTGTAACTACTACGCAATTCATTAAGGTCCGGTTTATAATCCCATCAATAATACAGACAGACAAACGTTAATATTCGCTTTAAATGTAAGCATTCGCATTTTATATTAAACGTTAGGTACATAATTATACAAGAATAATAATGTATAGAATAATAATGTATAGAATAGTACTGTGGTCCTTGTTCTCTGATAGTACCACGAAATCATCATCATAAGTGGCTCGACAATCCGTTGTGGATCTTGGCCTGCTCGCAAAGAAATCGCCACTCCTGTCGATTCCTGGCAACTTCCCTCCATCTTCTGACCCCTAGAATTTTTAGGTCTTCTTGAACATCATCAATCCATCTTCTTCGTGGTCGTCTTCTACTTCTTGTGGCCTCTGGTTTTGAAAAAGTTGTATAATTTTTCTCTCAAAAATTCCAAGAAGTCTTTCATGATTTTGTGATAAGGTCCACATTTCAGCCCCATATATCAAAACCGGTCTTATTAATGTCTTCTATAATATATTGAGCTTTACTGCGTACCAGTACCAATACGAAAAAAGAATATCAGAAAATATGCTGAGAATGAAATATTAGAAAACGATAACATCGAGATAACAGAATCACCTGGAGAGAGAAAAGTAACGAGATAAAAAAGAAAACCCCTTGGTTTAGAGAGAAAATCAATATCAAATTTGAAGAAAAGGAAAGACCATTTTACAATACAAAACAAAACAAACACAACAGGGCAACAGGCATACAACCACTACTAACGAATCAGAAACGAATATTTTAGTCAGACAAATAAAAGCACTGTCAACACTTCCAGAGTTGTTCAAAACGGATTCACATTTTTTATTTTCCCTTTGACAAACATAGTTTGTATAGAATTAGTCAGATATATACATATACATTGTTAAAAACTAAACGCTAAGATCTAAAAAATTCTTTAATTGTATAAAACACTCCATCATATACAAATTGCTTAAGATTCCTCTTAAATACATTATTTATCGAACTGTTACACTTTACAACTGTGGACAAATGATTAAATATCTATATACCTCGAATACCCCTAGCGACTTAATAGACCAGTAAGCATTTGTGAAAAAACGTCTATTTTTGGATGTGAGAGGTGGCATTCGGATTTTTGCAGGTAAAGTTAGGTGACACCTTCAGTAATAATAATTGACTTATGCTCCTTCTCAAATATGCCCGGAACATTAATAAAAAAATTAAACTATTTAAAAATTTCGAAAAACGTCGATTTTTTCTGCTTTCTTTGCTTATAACTTTAAAACAATTCGTTTGGGAACAAAGTCGTAGATAAATAAAATAAAGATAATTGAATTTTGTATGATATAGGACTGGTCAAAAATGTCTTAACGTATTACCTTTTCTGCAATATAGCAATAAATACAAAATAAGGGGGCAAAATGCGCCTGTTGTTATTCAATGTTTTTAACCACTTTGGTGGTACTTAGAACCTTAGTAATTCACGTAGAAAATTCTTGGCAACATACTTAAACAGTGTACCAAATTTCATGAAAATCGACTTAACAGATTTTGCATAATAAATGTGCAATCTAAATGTTTTTAAAAAAGTTCAAATTTTATAAAATCTTTCTGAACAAAAAGTCGACCATTTAGAAGTTGGCTAATTTTTTTACATAATATAAAGGGGTGTTCTACCTATCTAATACACCAGCAATGTTTTAAACTTATAAACAATTTTTTGGTTGATAAACAAATAGCTTTGTTTAATAATAAAAAAAAATAAATTTTAGCAATGGACATAATTAAAACCGGTATAATTTGACTTAAACTTTCAAATGCTGTCAGCAGAATTGCTATTTTATTTTTTAATCAAAATTTATTCGCGTTCAAAAATTGCAATTTTTCCATTTTTTGAAAGTTCCACTGCGTTTATCTCGAAAACTATGCATCCTAGGGAAAAACTTGTAAGAACATATTTTGCTTAGAATTACCCAAGAAATAAAAAAAAATGTTTTATTTTGCGAGAGATCGATGTTATGTAATTCCTCAAGTTATTTGTTTATAACAACCTTATCGACATCCGGATCAACTGTTACCCAAAAAAATCGTGTTCTACGGGTCAAAAAATACATAAAAATCTTCGGTAAGTCGATCTAAATAAAGAAGCCCTTGGCACCCCCTCCTGGCCACAGCACTAATTTGTTTATAAGCCAAAAAATTGTTTATAACTTTAAAACATTGCTGAGGCTGCTTAAATAATCAGATTTCAAATACGTAAAGTGCATTAGATAGGTGGAATTCTTCTTTATATAAAAAAAATTAACAAATCTTTGTATGTTTTAGTCTTTGTTGTGCAAAATTTTAAAAAATTTTAATTTTTTAACAAAGTTTAGATTGGAAAATTATTATTCAAAAGTCAATTTTAATGAAATTTGGTGTACGGTTTTAGCACATTACAAAAATTTTCTAAGCGAATTAGGAAGATTCCAAGTACCTAAGTGATGGAAAATCACTGAATAAAGGCAGGCTCGTTTCAGGCTGGTTTTGCCCCTTATTTTATATTTATTGCTATTTTGCAGCAAGGGTGATAAATGAAGACATTTTTAGCCAATCACATCTGATAGAAAATTTAATTATCTTTGTTTTATTCCTATACGACTTTGTTCCAAAATGAATCGTTTTAAAGATATAAACAAAAAAATTAGAAAAAAATCGATGTTATTCAAAATTTTTAGATATTTGAATTTTTTTATTAATGTTCCGGGCATATTTGAGAAGGAGCATAAATCAATTATTATTAAACAAGTTATCACCTAACTTTATCCGCAAAATTCTGAATGCCACCTCTCACATCCACCTAAAAACAGATCCTTGCTGGTCTATAAATTTAATTTTCCTTTTTAAAAATGGTATATAGAGTTGGATGGCATCACTCGTTTTAAACCCATGTAAGTTATTAAAAATAATTCCACCGTTGCAGCGTTATAATCAAATAAATGCAACGTTAAAATCTTATACTGTTTAAAATAGTCTCTACAATTAGTTAGTTGGGGTTGGGAGACACCAGCGACACAACCCAATATTTTCTTTTGCATAACTAAAACAAGTAATTGGATTTCGTAAGTCCTAGATTTTCAGCCAAAGTGATCGAAAGTATAAC
The DNA here is from genome assembly GCF_917563875.1 of Diabrotica virgifera virgifera. Classification (NCBI taxonomy): domain Eukaryota; kingdom Metazoa; phylum Arthropoda; class Insecta; order Coleoptera; family Chrysomelidae; genus Diabrotica; species Diabrotica virgifera. The sequence goes on along the minus strand of NC_065448.1, from coordinate 66,434,810 downwards.
CGGAAGTCGATATTTGAACTCTTCGTGTAACTTTGCGTCGATTGATATATTATTTTACTAATCTTGAGTAATTTTCACTAAACTTTCGGTCATAATTCTTTAAACGGAAATGACTTCAAAACCGGAACTAAAGATTCAAGCTAGACTTTTCAATGCACTTCGATTGCTATGTCACATGCACTATTTCTGCGAATATAATATGCCACTTCCGGTTAGAAATATTTAACCGGAAATTGTATTTCCTTACCTCGCTAAGGCACGTCCAGTATTTCTGCCTCTCAGGCGTCATCGGTGGAGCTATGCATGCTTTGTTGATGTTTAATTCAGATTTGTGACTGCATAGCTCTACTTATAACGCCTGAGAGACAGAAATCACCATCAGGAGATGGTGGTCCAACTCTGGGTCAAATAAAAACAAAAACTGTCTTTTTCCAGAGGTAATTTACTTTTGAGGGAAGTCCTTTTTTTACATATCTCGTATAAAATTAATAAAATTTGATATGTCATGGTTTTATCTAGGTTGTAGACTATGCAGAACATTTTCCAAATAATAACTTTTTTTCGTAAATTGATTATAAAAAAAGTTTCCCATATGGTTCCAAGTTACGCAGACATACGGTATATCTCCCATTTAATAATAACTATTGTACATACAAAAGTTTTAATGATATTTGTGAATACATTATGGATTGATTGAAGTGGTTGATATATTGATGACATGGCGTTTAATTATCCGCGAGAGTTTAATTACCAAAACAGGATAATCATCTCATCATACATCTTACTTTAATATGGATGATTGATCGCTACTTTGTCACTAACTTAGATAATTATTACATAATTCTGGATAGGAATTGATTCATGTCAAAATTTAATTAATACAGATTGAAGATATGCTCTTAAAATTGATGGCTTGTGTATTTATAGGGTGCTCTTAGGTTTTGTGATATTGCGAATTTGTTAATATTGCTGAACATCGTGTAATGGTAGGGGAGCAAAGTATGCTAAATATGCAGTCACTCGAGCGCTTTGGGGACCTATTGGGTTGTGATTATTAGGTCCTAAAACCAAAAAAAGTTAAGTAAAATTTTCCATTTTAGCGGGCGCTTGCCATTTTTTAATTTAATTTTCCATTTCCATTAATCGTTTTTTCCGAATATAGCGCCATCTATCCATAATTCGAAAAAATGTTTCGAATAAAAGTTGCTTATTTTTATGCAGAGAATTCAAATATGCAATAAAAAATGGGGGCTCCCATTTAAGATTTTAAAGTAACCCCCCACCCCACCTCCTTGGGGGGTCGCGTTTGGTACCATTCGATATATTTTTCAAAAATATTAAATAAGTGTATTTTGCAGTTTTTCGATCTGATGTTTATTTTGCTAAATATCGCGGGATTTGTATATAAAATTTAAAATTTACCCCCCACCCCTCTCTGCGAGGGGTCGTGTTTGGTATCTATCGATAGATTTTTGAAAAATATTGAACGTGTAGTTTTTAGTTTTTCGATCTGACGTTCATTTCGCGAAATATTCGCCTTTTTCTTGTGAAACTTTGTGACTCACCAATTCCCTTACGCCCCGCTCAAATCGTCAGATTTTTTAAATATACACTGTTTTGCATGTACTTAACTTACCTTATCTTAATCTGACAATTTCGAGTATTTTTAAGGATACATTTATTTTTTCGGGCCCCCCTAAACGAACTCCCCTGTGTTAAGAGCCAATATATGGCAGAGGTACATCTGCAGGGTACCACGTTTCTCCCCATATGATAATCTGACGCGCTCGAGTAACTGCAAAAATCCCCGCTTGGGCTCCCCTACCATAAGCATCCCTAAACGGTTAATTAAAATAATTAATTACAGCTAGCGCCAATTATAGAAAACAATAAAATAAAATATGTTCAAATTTAATAAATCAAAAGTCGATCGTGCCTCTGTAAGCAGCTGCTATCTCTGCGCAAGTCTGATGAGAAGACAAGCATTTCTAAGTTGTGATAGCACACTGACTATTTCTGCAAATTTCCCATTACTCGAAGTAGAAAAAAATATATTTTTTATACTTGGAAGAATACTACAATAAAAATTGAAGAAAGACTTCTGTGTAAAAGGTATATTTATTAAAACCCCAATAAAGGGCTACATTAAAAGACAGAACGTTTTCGCTCTAAAGAGAGCATCATCAGTGTTCTAAGCAAGCTCTACATACTAAGCCACCAAAAATACATAGGTTAAAACCCTTAAAACGCCGACCAAAAATCTTACATTGGCGTGTATTATGTTAAACCCTGGCGATGGGTGAAAATGAAAAAGATATACCTTTTTTCACAAACAGTTTTCCCAAACTAATATGACAGAGTAGATAAATGATATTATAGTACATTATTTCACGGTTTTGGCTGTAAATTTTAAAGAACCGATTGGATTGACATGAAATTTGGAAAACGCATAGCTAATATGTCAAAGAAAAAAAGTGATCTGGTGCCGATGTGTGCTTTTGTTCTGGGGGTGACTTTCATCCCATCTCGGGGGTGAAAAAATATATGTCAAGATGTCGCGAAATGGATAAACTGACTAATTTTAAGAAACTTTGGTTCTATAGAGTGTTTTCACCAAATCATTACTTTTCGAGTTATTTGCAAGTGAATAATATGTTAATTTTTCAACAAAATAACCACGTTTTTAGCCGGTTTTTCGCAAATAACTCAAAACGTAAGCATTTTGTGGACAAAAATATTCTTAGAAAAACTACAGCCTATCAAAAAGTGAAAAAAAAATTGTATATATAAGGTCTCTATACCTAACAAAAGCAGAGTTATAGCTAATGAAAAATAGGTTCATATTCGAAAAATTCCAAATAAAATAATTCGATGTGGGCATTCTTGGGGAAAACACATAACAACTTTTTTAAAGGCTTTAAAAAAGCTTTATTTCTGTTTTTATAGAAAAAATTTCTAGCATCAAATGTAAGCAAGTTATGCTCAAAATAAAGTTGGTCCCTTTTGTTTTGGCAAAAAAAATCAGGAATATCACCCCCCAATTAGCAACTTAAATGAAATTAATCGTTACCGCTTCACAAGTTACTTTACTTATGTTGTGTTTATATGATCTGTAAGTTTCATCGATTCAAAATGCTTATTTTTGAAAAAAATTTGTTTTAAAGTAAAATTTTTAAAAAATTTAATTTTGAAAAAAATGATTTTTTTTAAAATACCTTAAAAATTGTAGAGATACCAAAAATCCTAAACAATAAAAAAAGTCAAGTTTATTTTTCTGAATATTTTGTATTTTTTGTTTTTTTTAAGACAAAAATTGGTTAAGATTCGGTGTTTCTAAATTTGCATACACTCGTAATAAGTGACTCGTTCAAGCCCTTTTAGCTACAGCCCTTTCAAAAATAAGGACTTTGAACCGATGAAACTTACAGATCATAATATGATCAATAAGTACGCGAGTAAAAAACTTGTGAAGGGGTAACAATTAAGTTTATTTGAAATGCTAATTAGGGGGTGATTTTCCCGATTTCTTACCAAAAAAAAGGGACCAACTTTATTTTGAGCGTAACTTTTTTAATTTTGATGCTAAAAAATTTTTTAAAAAACAAAAATAAGCATTTTTTTTAAACACTTTAAAAAGTTAAAATGAGTTTTTCCCAAAAAAGTGTTTCGTTTTTTGGTTATGGCACGTTAAATATTCGATTCGGAATTTGACGAATATGAACGTATTTTTCATTTGCTATAACTCTGCTTCTACTAGGTATAGTGACCTAATATATACACCATGTTTTTACTTTTTTACGTGCTATATTTTTGACAAAAATTCTTTTCTCGCCCAAATACTTACTTTTTGAGTTATTTGCGAGAAACCGTCTGAAAACGTGGTTATTTTGTAGAAAAATTAACATATTCACTAGCAAATATCTCGAAAATATATTATTTCGGTGGAAAAACTTTATAGAACAAAAGTAACTTAGAATTAGTCATTTTATCCATTTCCGGACTTATTTCGAACATATATTTTTCACCTTCAAAAGGGGATGAAACTCACCCCTAGGGCAAAAGCACACATCGGCACAATATCACTTTTTTCTTTGACTTGTTAGCTATGTGTATTGTGTATGCTAAATTTCATGTCAATCCAAGCGGTTCTTTAAATTTTAGAGGATTTGCAATATTTCACCTTTAAAGCAGGTACTATTATATTAAAAAAAAAAATAATGTATGTGTACTTTGTACGCACGTAGGAAGTTATACTTCTATTATTATGATTACAACGAAATTAATGTACTTAACAGGTTATTTGTATTTTATTTAAATATTAAACTAACTTTCTTTAGCTACCACTTTTAAAATTTTTTTATTAAAACGATACCAAAAATATAAAAAAAAATATGAATCGTCCTGGATTTGAACCCGGGACCTCTTGATCTCTGGTCACACACTCTTCCACTGAGCTATATCCCTTTTTGCTTTGATAGGTTACAAGATTTCTCATACGTACTGACAAATTTAATACAAAAATACTTTAAATATACTCTTACTATTATTATAAAATATCTTATTCCCGAGGAAGACAAATCCAAAGACCCAAACATTATAATAAATAATACATTTACTAAAAACACTAATATATTCTTTTCACACCTTTTCTTGCACTGATATATTTATACATAACTTGAAAGATTTAGCAACTAAACGTCATACTGTTTTACAATTTTACTCTCAATCGCGCCTAAAGAAGTTTAAATTCAAAAAGATATCTTAAGTTGTCACATCACTTTAAAACAGTAAAACTGGCTACAAAATAATATATTTGACGGCTGTAACTATGCGCTGTTTTTATTTGAGTATATTTCGAACTTTGCGGCATTCTTTTTCCACTTTCACGTTGTAAATAATATGTGTGTTGTAAGGAACTTCTAGAACTCTGCTTAAAATAAGAGTTTTTTTTTTATGGCATAGACTTGGGTGTCATTTAGCCAGTCACAACTTTTTTTGTTTTCTGTTCATACATAAGGAAGGCAATGAGGTCCTTAGAGTTCCATAGCAAACTCTTCTACAGCTCTCTACTCAGTTCAAAAGCTGGCCGCTATGGACTGTCCAAGTTGCTCACCACATTTTCCATTATGTATCTTCTTCTTCTTCTTTTTTCATATGTACATAATATACCAAATTATCAGGATTAATAAGTTTAGAGGTTAATTTTAGTTTCACAGATAAATTTCATTAAACAGTCATATATGTTCTTGCTGTTCAGAGACAATAGATAGGATACATTGAAAGGTGGAAAAACATTACATTTTATTAAATCTTGGATTAAATTATATGTGCATGGAATATATTTTGCGCACTCAAAGAAAGCATGATTTAAGTCACCAACCTTCTGACATTCTGTACAAAGATTTGAATCAAAAACTTTAATTCTTGCTAGATGTAGAGGGAAACATGCATGTCCAAACTTCATTCTAATTAATGTTGTTATATATCTTCGAGGTACTACATAATTTTTAAACCAATATATTTTTGGAACAGAAGGTTGAATCAGTGAATACTGAGATTTGGATTGTTTACAAAGATCTCGCCAATATTGACTCCACTGATTTTTAACTCGATGCTTAATAGTGTTAACTAAGTCAGATATGCAAAACTTACGATTATGTGAAGTACCATATTCAATAGCTTTTTTAGCCAAACTATCAACATATTCATTATGCGTTAGTCCTATATGAGCCTTAACCCATAAAAAGTTCACTCTTCTTTTATTTTTATGAATTTCAAAAAGGATTTTCTTAATTAGTAGGATATAAATATTTGAATTGTTTTTGGGAAAATCTATAGTTTGAATAGCAAGAAGAACAGAGAGTGAATCGGAAATAATTGTTGCAGATATCTCTTCTGATTCTTTAAAATATTGCAGGGCCTCATAAATTGCTATGGCTTCAGCACTGAAGATAGAAAAATCATGGCCTTACTTAAATATTTTTTCTGTTTTAGTAGCAGGTATGAAAAAGGCACATCCAGTGCCAACTAACGTCTTAGATGCATCTGTATATATATTTATAAAATCTGGCCAATTATCTAAGAATGTTCTTAAGATGTTAGAGCTAATATTACTGTTTTCATGGTAACTTGGTTTTACTAATTTAACTGTATGTAAAAAAGAATGAAAATCTTCAAGTCCAAAACTATCAATCATGTTAAAATCACAGACAAAATTTAACAGATCTCGAAAAGCCTCGCAAAGTGGAGGAGAGTTCTTTAGCTTCCAGTATTTATTAGTTAAATCCGCTACATTCAGCTTGTTAATATTTTGGTAAAGACCGATATTTAGGTAACGAATTTTCATTAAAAATTTCTGGCTGAGATATTTCCTTCTATAATTAAGTGGAATTTCTAAAGCTTCTACATGTAAAGCTTTATTTGGAGTTGATTTCATAGCTCCCAAACAGATACGGAGTCCTAAGTTCTGTACAACGTCTACTTTGTTTAAAATATGTTTAGAAGCTGAGCCATATAGAATACTACCATAATCAATTATAGATCTAATATATGATCGATAGAAAAGCAAGGAAGTTTCAACATCAGCTCCCAACCAGATCCTTGAAACTGATTTAAGAAAATTTAGACCCTTATTACATCGATTTATCATAAAGTCAATATGTAATTTCCAAGTCAATTTACGATCCAAAATCATTCCCAAATACCTAATGGAAGAAGCAAATGCGTAGTCGTAGCCATTAAGTTTTAAATTTTCTATTTTTGGGATATTATGTCGAGTGAAAATACAGACAGTAGATTTATTTTGAGCTATTTCGAATCCGTTTTGATTGAACCATAAATTAACACAACATTGAATTCGTCCTAAGGTTTGAACGGAGTTATCATAAGTTTTGGCCTGTGAATACAGGAGAAAATCATCAGCATATTGTATTATTTGAAATTTAAAAATGTCAGTAGGGACTTTATGCAAATCCGCAGTATACATATTAAACAAAAGGGGACTCAATACTGATCCCTGTGGTAGTCCTAAATTATTATATCTAGGGCCTATCAGTTTATTATTATTAGTTCTTAGATATATCTTTCTGCAGGAATAAAAATTATAAAGGGCTTCAGCCAACTGAGGCGGTATATGAAAATGTTTTATCAATTTTTCCCTTAAAATGTCAAGACTGACATTGTCATATGCACTTTCAATGTCTAAGCATATAGTAGGTAAATAGGTGTTGTTGGAAAATGTGTTTTGAATGTCTGTTACTAGTGTAGAAAGTGCGTCTAAAGTACCATATCCTTTTTTATAACCAAACTGAAAATCTGGAAGAAGTTTATTTTTTTCTACCCACCATTCCAACCTGTGTTTTATCATTCGTTCTAGAGTTTTCAACATACAGGACATAAGAGAAATCGGTCTATATGACTGAGCCAAATTTGAGTTTTTACCTGGTTTTAATATTGGTAAAACAATTACATCGTGAAATTGATCAATAACTGATTTATTGCTGATTACACAATTAAAAATATCTAACATTAGAAGTTTGGCAATTTTAGAGAGATGTTGAATCATTGGATATTTAATCTTATCAAATCCTGGACTCGTGTTATTTCGATTTTTTAGAATATATTCTAGTTCTGTAATATTAAAAGGTTCTAGTAAAAAATGGCTTTGTTTATCTGGAATATAATTATGAGTATTAGGTGGTTTAACAGATGGCGGAGCAATTTTATCAAAGATTTCATCCTCTAAGGTGTTATCCAAATTGTATGCATTTGGAATTGATTTTCTATTTAGTTTTCTGGCTTGCTTCCACAACGTTGTAATTGGAGTATTTTTGTTTAGAGAAGACACAAAATCTTTCCAACTCTTTTTAGCTATCAATTTTAGATTCTTCTTAGTTTTAGCCATGCTAGCTTGACACTTTATATAATTATTAAAATTAGCATTTTTTTTATATTCTGTCAGTGCTTCTTGCCTTTCTTTAATAATTGTATCACATTCTGTATTCCACCAAGGTGGGGAACAACGAATTTTACTTTTAAAAGTTTTATATTGCGGGATTGAAATGTGCGCAGCATGATTCATACTATCTATTAGAAAGCTATATTTATCAGATGTTCTGTCCATTTCGTAAACACTATTAAAAAAATTTTCAACTGATGTTGTGTATAGAGTCCAATTGGCTTTTCTAATGTTCCACTTACTTCTGGGTGTAAACTCTTCAGTTGTAGTACTATCTAATATTTCCATATTGATAATAAAATGATTAGAGCCTAGTGTGTCAGAATGTATGTACCAGTGGATTTTATTAGCTATGTCAGGAGTAACAAAAGTTACATCAATTGCTGAACTATTTTGATCTGGTCGAGTAAGAACAGTAGGCTCGCCATTATTTATTACGATAAGGTTGAGATCATCTGCAGTATTAATAAGCTGTGTTCCAACTGTGTCATTGTAACTAGATCCCCAAATAGTATGGTGAGCATTAAAATCTCCTCCTATAATTGCTGAATTATTAACTTGCGAGAAGATGTTTGTCCAATCATTAACTGAACTTTTACTTTTAGGTGGTCTATATATAGATAAAATATTCAGATCCTTTGTTTTATATTTAATTGTTACACCACAAACTTCTATTTCCGTATTAAAATTAGAGTTTAAATTTAATTCACTAAAAGTAATTGAATTGTGGATGAGAATAGCTACACCACCGAACCCATCATTTCTGTCTTTTCTAACCAAATTATAATTTTTAAAATGATAACTAATATCTTTTTTGAACCATGTTTCACTAATTAGGAGGATGTCTATACTTTTATTATTTAAATAATGCATTAAACTACCTTTGTTTGATATAGCAGATCTGGAATTCCACTGACTTATTTTTAAATTATGTTGTATTGACATTATGAATTAATTATGAACTGTTCTACTTCTTTAATAATTATTTTGTTGTCTAAGGTTTTTATGTCTTCTACTGTATGAATATTTTTTAAAAAGTTTATTATAAATGTTGCTACAGATTTAGCTAGTTCAGTTTTATTTTCGATATTATTATTCGGTGTATAAGAATTAGTTGGCAAAGGTTGAGACGGTCCAAAAGTGAAGGGGAACATCGGTTTATGAGATGTTGATTCTAAAATAGGTGAATTTGCTTTTCTTTTCTTTCCTGAGTGTTCATTTGAATTATTTATATTAGAGTTTGATTGAGTCAAAAATTGGGATCTATTAATTTCTACAGTTGGCCGAGTCGGACCAAGATTTTTATCTTTATTATTAATTGGTAGGGATGGAAATTCTTTTTCATTATTATTTAAACAAGAGAAAGAGTTGGGACTGATGAGTGCTGAAAAGGAGTTTTCACATATTAATCTAGCTTCCACAAAAGTAGTTTTTTGTTCTATCATAATATTCTTAATTTTCTTTTGTTTTTCATAAAATGGACATTTTTTTGATATTGTCACATGTTCGTTATTTTTGCAATGTATACAAAACATACTTTTTTCGCAATGATGGTCTTTATTTTTAATTTCACCGCACTGTATACATAGTTCCTGTGTACTTCGGCATTGCCCTGAAACATGCCCAAATTTTAAACACTTATAACATTGAACAACTCGGCCAAAAAACTGTTCAACAGAAAAATATACTCTATTAAAGGCAACATAATTCGGTAAAATATTGCCTTCAAAAGTTATAATTATAGTTTTTTTGTCCACATATTCAATTTTATCTTCTTTCTGTACCCTACGCTTAGTCCTATATATACTCAAAACATAAGAAGGAGTTTCGATGTTATCCATGAGATATTTCACATCATATCTAGTGTCAACGTCTTTCACCACACCTTTTATTTCTAGTAAATGACTAGGAATATATGCTTTCAAATTTTGTTCTTTAAGTGAGCTGTTATTGGCGAGGTTATTTGCCTCTAACCGAGAAGTAAGCAAAACTTTTACACGGTTCCTACCTATACTTTTAATTTCTCGAACATTCGTTAATTTTAATTTTTTAAAAATAAGGTGCCCAATCGTCATTGCATGTAATTTTCCCAAATTAAGATCATCACCAATCCTTTCAATGTAAACCCAAATATTATCAAGATTATACTTATCTGAAAGCAAATTGAATTGTTTAATGTTCTGTCTCGTATTTTGTCCATCATCTTGCATATTCAATTCCATTTTACTAATAATATCACCATTATCCGCAGTCACTCGCGTCAAAAGAGACGTCCCTGACTCACTTTTATCCCCCATTTAGGGGGAAATGAGTTTTAAACCACTATATACTGAAATGTTTTTGTTTATAAACACTAAATTAATTATTAACCACTACTTTATCTTCCAAAAAACACCAAAACTTTTATCTTTTACAGGAGCAGATCAAAATATCAACATCAACTTTGACAGTTATTTTGACGTTTTTTGTAAAATAAGAGTTGATAACCAGAACATCCAAGATATTAAAATACTGAGAAGAGTCCGCCAGGGTTGCGTGCTGTCCCCCTACTCTTCAATGTCTAGAGTGAAGAGGTACTTAAAGAAACGCTATCAGATTCAATATCTATTAATGCAGAAATCTTTTTTGCAAAACTTACGTTCTGTAGGCGGTACAGTAATAATGACTGACAAGAACAATGATTTACTGAACGTAATGCAACGCCTTCATGAAGAAGGAATGAAGATAAATTTGAATAAAACTAAAAATGCAAGATCATAACTAAATCAGTAGATGCAAAAATCTGCCTGAATATTGATGATACAGTAATTCAGAGTGAGGATACCTACAAATATTTAGGAACATAAAGAATATCAAATGTAGGCCAAGCCAAATAAATTAAGACACATATTGAAGTAATACATGCACCATTTATTAAAGTTAAAAAGTTTCTTTGTTGTCGGGATATAAGTTGTAAACAGTCCTAAGGATGCTTTGGTGCAACGTGTTCGCCACCCATCTTTATGGCTGGGAAGCGTGGACCCTAAAATAAGTGAATTTGAATAAAGTGGTCGCCTTTGAGTTTTGATGTTACCGAAGAAGAATCATAGAAGCAATAATGTTAACTATCAAAAGACGAATCCTTGAGTAGTTAGGACATAATATGTGATAAGATGGAAAAAATATTTATTATTACAACCTATGCAAGGTAAAACTCGCGAGGACTGCGAAATGTAGGAAGACCAATAAAAAACTGATTTAAAAGCTTAAAGGAATAGTTTTAGTGTAGTTGTTTAGAACTATTTCGAGCGGCAGTCAACAGCGCCCGCATAGCCATGATAATTTCCAACTTTGAAGAAGAGAAAATGATGTTCTGCAAAAGATTTAGGTGAATAGTGAAAGTCTTCTACGTTGTTGGTAGTTCTGGCTAAAACATCTGCAGCATTTTGATGATGATGTCATGACCTTTAATATAGATATTTTCAAAGTACTACAGAAAAGTAGTTTTGTCATCAAATTGAGGAGAAATTTCTACGAGTTGTAAATATGCATCAGTTGCCTCCATACAAATGAGACGCTCAGAGGAACAGTGGCCTAACCCAAAAATGAAGTTTTGAGATAAATGCAATATTTGCATTCGTATTTACATTATGCGTATATGGGATGACGCTACAAATTATGTATCCCTTATTAGCCAAATATAGAGGTAGGTTGTGTAGACCATTGTTAAATCGATGATTTAGTCACTGTTGCTCTGAGCGCCTCAAATACAGTGTCGGAGCCTGATTATCCCGGCCTAAATCCTTGTTGTTGATTTTAGTTTTATGTTTAATTAACTAGTTCCTCTGCAATTCCTCTGTCATTCTTCTGGTCAGATTTGGCTCTCTTTTTGAAGAGAGGTAGTAGCAAACTTTATCTCCATTCTTGTCATATTCTGTTTTGTTCTTTTATTTTTGGATAAGTTTTAATGTTTGATCAGATTTGGTCATTCGTACTGCAGGAGTTCTATCATCTCCTGTAGATCTTTTATTTTTAAATTTTTTAGTGTTGCCTTTACCTCTCCCTCCCCAATGTTAATTTTTTCAAAAATAAATAACCATTTTCAATTTCCTTGCAAAACGAAAATACAACCGCATCATATTCTAGTCCAATCAGAGAGTGCAGCAAGCACCTCTACCGGTTTCGAAACTTATTAGTCTCTCATCAGGAGGCACTTATGCTACTCTCTCTGATCCAACCAAAACAAACCCCGGCGTGCAGTCACATATTGCAACGAACGAAATGGCATAGATGCCCTAGCGGCAACCGCTAGCAAAAGACTAAATTTTCAATACAATGGCATATAAAACAACATAATGTTATTCTACATCCCACCAGACTGAAAACAATGGGAACCTTTTCTGGCTACACCCTTGAGGCTTCTACACTTTGCAAGCCATAACGGATGCTGAGACTAAGGAAGATGAGGAAATTTTACAATTTATATTTCACGTCCCATCTGCTCAGCGCGGTAAAGTTCTAACGAGAATGGTTCCCTTCGTACTCCAATCAGAGTGAACATATAAATAAAAATAAATAACCATTTTCAATTTTGATGCAAGACGAAAATACAGCCGCATCATATTCTAGTCCAATCAGAGAGTGCAGCAAACACCTCTACCGGATTAGAAACTTATTAGTTTCTTATCAGCAGGCACATATGCTGCTCTCTCTGATCCAACCAAAACAAACTCCGGCGTCCAGTCACATATTGCAACGAACGAAATGGCATAGATGCGCTAGCGACAACTGCTAGCAAAAGACTAAGTTTTCAATCCAATGGCATATAAAACAACATAATGTTATTCTACATCGCACCAGACTGAAAACAATGGGAAGATTCTCTGGTTACACCTCCGAGGTTTCTACAATTTGCAAGCCATAACGGATGCTGAGACTAAGGAAGATGAGGGAATTTTACAATTTATAATTCACGTCCCATCTGCTCAGCGTCGTAAAGTTCCAACGAGAATGGTTCCCTTCATACTCCAATCAAAGTAAACATATAATAGTATGGTATAACTAGACCCAAACCCAGACATCAAAAGTGAAAGTTATCCTCCAACACCAAATTGTTCTACAGGGTGATTGATTAGTAGGGTAAAGCTCAATAGCTCCGCTATAGTAATATATAGGAATAAAAGTTAATAACAAAAATTTTAGCCACCTTTGAGCTTTATATTACAAAATTAGTTAGAATGTTACAGGGTGTTCGATAACACAGTGGCAGACCAAAGTTTTGTTTTTTTAAATGAAACACCCTATATTTTATTTTATATTCGAAATTCTCCTAACTTCTCCATCACAAAAATATAAATGTTTGTAATGTTATACAGGGTATTTACAAAGTTATAACCAATTTTGTATGAAAATCGTAACAAGTTCAACTCCCTGTATAAATAAAAATAAGCACAACAGCAATGGTTTATTAATGCCATATTTTTTATTTATTGTCAAAATTTTTAATAATTATTGATATTGCTAATTTTCTTTATATCAAATACAGGGTGATTCAAAACGCAAGTACATTATTTTATCAGTAATGTTAAATGGAACACCCTGTATTTTATATCATTATCGAAAAGTAACATTAACGTACTTTAATTTTTATATAACATTCCCTATGCCCAAATTTATTAGTTTTCGAGATATTTTCATTTTTCAGAGCAAATTATTTTAGGTGTTTATATTTATCTAAATTTTAAGTAAGCCATGACTGAATTGACAATTTATGATTACCGATTATCAAATGATTACCGATTATCAATCCGGTAATCAATGTAACACTGTAGCAAATAACGAAATAAAAATAATTTATTAGTAACACATTTTACAAACAAAAACACAACCACTACATGCAACATTTTTGAAACAATTAAAAATTATCTTTTTATGTAAATGCAACAAATAAACAAAGAAAATTAGTAATAGATTTTACAAAAAAACACACAAACACAAAATACAATATTTTGTGAAGTTGTATGAAAATATAACAATGTAACAAATAAAGAACGAAACATAATTTATTAGTAATACATTTTGCAAAAAAACATGTTTGAAAAAATTAGAAGCTACTTTTATAAAATATTTTTAATAGTTAATTATATAAGGTGTTCAAAATTATCACCTAACACAAATATGTACGCCTAAAAACGATCATTGAATGAGCTACTTACTCTACAGAGCATTTGTAAATTAACACATCGAAATACACTTTGTATTCTATTTTTGATATCATCCCTTGCTGTTGGAGGTATTTTATATACTTCATTATTAACGTAACCCCAAAAAAATCAGTCCAGTTTATTAAGGGGCTAAAGGGGCTATCCTAGTGTAACAGTACGAAATTCATATATTTTTTTAGAATTTCTAAAATAAAAAGTACTGTACCAATTGTTTTTAAAATTTGCATGAGCATTTGTTATAAAAAGAAGCACATGTAAAACAATTTGCATAAAAAATATTGAAAATTAAATGATTTATGCACCATCTACTGGCACAGTAAAAATAAAAACATGGCCCCACTGCTGCAGTGATTGGGAATAATAGAAATTCTGAAAAATAAAATTTCAAAGCGATTATTGAAATATAAGTTATTTCCTATACCATCAACTAGGATTTTTCAAAAATCAGTCCAGTTTATTAAGGGGCTAAAGGGGCTATCCTAGTGTAACAGTACGAAATTCATATATTTTTTTAGAATTTCTAAAATAAAAAGTACTGTACCAATTGTTTTTAAAATTTGCATGAGCATTTGTTATAAAAAGAAGCACATGTAAAACAATTTGCATAAAAAATATTGAAAATTAAATGATTTATGCACCATCTACTGGCACAGTAAAAATAAAAACATGGCCCCACTGCTGCAGTGATTGGGAATAATAGAAATTCTGAAAAATAAAATTTCAAAGCGATTATTGAAATATAAGTTATTTCCTATACCATCAACTAGGATTTTTCAAAAATCAGTCCAGTTTATTAAGGGGCTAAAGGGGCTATCCTAGTGTAACAGTACGAAATTCATATATTTTTTTAGAATTTCTAAAATAAAAAGTACTGTACCAATTGTTTTTAAAATTTGCATGAGCATTTGTTATAAAAAGAAGCACATGTAAAACAATTTGCATAAAAAATATTGAAAATTAAATGATTTATGCACCATCTCTTGGCACAGTAAAAATAAAAACATGGCCCCACTGCTGCAGTGATTGGGAATAATAGAGATTCTGAAAAATAAAATTTCAAAGCGATTATTGAAATATAAGTTATTTCCTATACCATCAACTAGGATTTTTCAAAAATCAGTCCAGTTTATTAAGGGGCTAAAGGGGCTATCCTAGTGTAACAGTACGAAATTCATATATTTTTTTAGAATTTCTAAAATAAAAAGTACTGTACCAATTGTTTTTAAAATTTGCATGAGCATTTGTTATAAAAAGAAGCACATGTAAAACAATTTGCATAAAAAATATTGAAAATTAAATGATTTATGCACCATCTACTGGCACAGTAAAAATAAAAACATGGCCCCACTGCTGCAGTGATTGGGAATAATAGAGATTCTGAAAAATAAAATTTCAAAGCGATTATTGAAATATAAGTTATTTCCTATACCATCAACTAGGATTTTTTAAAAATATTAAAATTTGGAAAAAAGACGATGTGTTGAAATTTTTTTTTAAATTAGCTAATATATTTTTAGTTTCAAAAACCGCCAAATTGACATTTTTTATCCGATCAAAAAACCCCTAGTTGATGGTATGGAAAATAACTTGTGATGTAATAATAACTTTGAAATTTTATATTTCAGGATCTCCATTGGTCTCAATTACCGCAGCAGTGGTCCACAGCTCCAGGAGCTATGTTTTTATTTTCACGGTGCCAGTCGATGGCGCATAAATAGTTTAATTTTCAAATTTTTTTTATGAAGACCGTTTTACACGTACTTCTTTTTATAGAAAAAGATCATGCAAATTTTCAAAACAATCGGTGGAGTACTTTTTATTTTAGAAATTCTCAAAAAAGTATATGAATTTCATACTTTTACACTAGGATAGCCCCTTAAATTCTGGTGATTTGGGTGGCCACGCTACTGGTCCATTGAAAAATGAAAATATCTCGAAAACTAATAAATTTAGACATAGGGAATGTTATCTAAAAATTAAAGTACGGTAATGGTACTTTTCAATCTTGATATAAAATACAGGGTGTTCCATTTAAAATTACTGAGAAAATAATTAACTTTCGTTTTGACTCACCCTTTATTTGATATAAAGAAAATTAGCAATATCGACCATTCTTGAAAATTTTGACAATACGTTAAAAATATGGCATTAATAAACCATTGTTGTTTTGCTTATTTTTATTTATACAGGGAGTTGAAATTGTTACGATTTTCAAATAAAATTGGTTACAACTTTGTAAATACCCACTATAACATAACAAACCTTTATATTTTTGTGATGGAGAAGTTAACAGGATTTCGAATTTAAAATAAAATATAGGGTGTTTCATTTAAAAAACATAAGTTTGGACTGCCACTGTGTTATCGAACACCCTGTAACATTCTAACTAATTTTGTAATGTGAAGCTCAAAGGTGGCTAAAATTTTTAAAACAAAATCAATGGGAAAATACCCAGTATTGGGTAATACTGTATACCATAATTAAAAAATCATACAGAAGTAAAAAACTTCATTTGTACAATGGTATAAAAAGTTTATTAAAAACTATTAAAAGTCATCCAAAAGGATCTGCAAAACGTTTTCGATCTAGATCAGATCATCTTCAGTGCCTAGAACGAAGTATTTCCACGTTAGAATGAATGCAAAAGGTTAAAATTGTGACTAGTTAAAGAAAAAATATGGTAATACTCACGTTCTGCCTAGTACATGTAACTAGCAACTTTATGAAAATGGTGACATCGAGAAATATGGTTTACATTTTAAATCTATAACATTTATAGCGACTCCAAGTCGATGTTAAAGGATTAATTTATATGTTAGGAGTGCTCAAAGGGCAACATGGTTCCCTGCTCGATAAAAAATCTTGGTTCTTGCCAGTTCAATGGACACAGACCAACAAAGGTGAAGGAGATGACAATCCAATTATTAGACAGAAGTGACATGACAAGACAGGAAGTCAATTTTTGGTTATGAATATAAAATAGTGTTTTTTGAATTTAGATTATTAGTTAAACTGAATGTAGATTAATAACTCTATTAAGTGAAATTTAAATTATAACAAATTAGGAATGTAATGAAAAATCGAAAAGGCTACTCTCTGTTACAGAAACAACTGTTGTTATTGTTTAATTGACAAATGTTACTCATAGTAGAGTCAGTGACGTCACTGGCTTTTATTGATATCTATTACTATAGCGGAGCTATTGAGCTTTACCCTACTAATCAATCACCCTGTATATATGAATCATCTAATTCTTTAGAAAAAAGTCACACCATTTTAAACGTCGGGTTTGGGGGGTAGAGGGGAGAAATCGGTAAATTGGTAGTTTTTTACGTTTTTCGTCAATAATTCTAAAACTATGCGGTTTAGCATGAACAACCTTTTATACAGAAATGTTCTACATTCAATTTGAAATAAAAAAGGTCCTATGCATAATCCTTCTAAAATGAACGGTTCAAAAGTTACGGAGGTGGTATAGTATAATTGGTCCAAAAAAAGGCCTAACCCAGACATCCAAAATAAAAGTTTTCCTTCAACACCAAATTGCTCTATAGGGTCCACATATTGTTCAGTAAAAAGTTACACCATTTTGAGCGTCCGATTTGGGGGGGGGGGAAGTATGTAAATTAGTAGTTTTTTTAAGTTTTTCGTCAATATTTCTAAAACTATGCATTAGCGTCAACAATGTTCTATACAAAAATGTTCTACGTGAAATTTAAAACAAAAAATGTTCTATACATATTTGTTATAAAATCAACGATTCCAGAGTTACAGAGGGTAAAAAGTGGAGGTTTTCGATACTTTTTATATTCTTTGAGGAATTAAAAGAAATTTTCTTTAATGGGATTGTGTTTTGTAAATAAAATTTGCTATTTTAGTGGTCGATGATATGTTAGTGATAAGCCCTTGAAGAAACGTCAACCTCACTACCCAAAATCATCATCAGTTGCCCAGGTAATATAAAAAGTATCGAAAACCTTCAGTTTTCACCCTCTGTAACTCGGGAACCGCTGGTTTTATAACAATAATGGATTGGACCTTTTTTGTTTTAAATTTTATATAGAACATTTTTGTATAGACCATTGGTTACGCTAAAGCACAGTTTTAGAAATACATATTGACGAAAAACGTAAAAAAACTACTAATTTACCAATTTGTACCCCATCTCCCCCCAAACCGGACGCTCAAAATGGTGTAACTTTTTACTGAACAATAGGTGGGCCATATAGAACAATTTGGCGTTGGAGGAAAACTTTTACCTTAGATGGCTGGGGTAGGCCTTTTTTGGACCAATTATACCATATAACCTCCGTAACTTTGGAACCGTTCATTTTAGAAGGATTATTCGTAGGATCTTTTTCATTGCAAATTTAATGTAGAACATTTTTGTATAAAAAGTTGATCATGCTGAACCGCATAGTTTTAGAAATATTGACGAAAAACCTAAAACACTACGAATTTACCGATTTCTCCCCCTCTACCCCCAAACCCGACGCTCAAAATGGTGTGACTTTTTTCTGAACATTATGTGGACCATATAGAACAATTTGCTGTTGGAGGATAACTTTCACTTTTGATGCCTGGGTTATGGCATTATTTGGATCAATTATATCATACTATAAATCAAAAATGAATAACCATTTTTAATTTCGTTTCAAAACGAAAATTCAACCGTATGATATTCTAGTCCAATCAGAGAGTGCAGCAAGCACCTATACCGGTTTCGAAACTTATTAGTCTCTCATATGTGCGTCCTGATGAGAGACTAATAAGTTTCGAAACCGGTAGAGGTGCTTGCTGCACTCTCTGATTGGACTAGAATATGATACGGCTGTATTTTCATTTTGAAACGAAATTAAAAATGGTTATTCATTTTTGAGTTATATGTTTACTCTGATTGGCGTACGAATTGAACTATTCTCGTTGAAACTTTACCGCGCTGAGCAGATGGGACGTGAATTATAAATTGTAAAATTCAATAATCTTCTTTAGTCTCAGCATCCGTTATAGCTTGCAAATTGTAGAAGCCTCGGAGGAGTAACCAGAAAAGATTTCCATTGTTTTCAGTCTGGTGGGATGTACAATAACATTATGTTGTTTTTTATGCTATTGGAGTGAAAACTTAGTCTTTTGCTAGCAGTTGCCGCTAGGGCATCTATGCCATTTCGTTCGTTACAATATGTGACTGCACGCCGGAGTTTGTTTTTGTTGGATCAGAGAGAGCAGCATATGTGCCTCATAATGAGAGACTAATAAGTTTCGAAACCGGTAGGGGTGCTTGCTGCACTCTCTGATTGGAGTAGAATATGATGCGGCTGTATTTTCGTTTTGCAACGAAATTGACAATGGTTATTCATTTTTGATTTATATGTTTCCTCTCATTGGAGTAGGAAGGGAATCATTCTCGTTGGAACTTTACCGCGCTGAGCAGATGGGACGTGAATTATAAATTGTAAAATTCCCTCATCTTCCTTACTCTCAGCTTCCGTTATGGCTTGCTAATTGTAGAAGCCTCGAAGGTGTAACCAGAGGAGTTTCCCATTGTTTTCAGTCTGGTGGGATGTAGAATAACATTATGTTGTTTTATATGCCATTAGATTGAAAACTTAGTCTTCTGTTAATTTTTTCGTTTGTCGTCACTTCTGCTGTTGGTGTTTCATTATCTTCACCTTTAGCAAATTGGGATCTAACGTAGTCTACCAATGTTTCTTTCTGAATGGTATTCGTTTTATTAGTTGATTAATCTGATTTTTTTGATCTCCTGATCATTTCCAATATTTCTTTTTGTATTTCGCAGAAGTCGCGTTTTATCTGATTAGTTCCGCCAGTGTTCCATGTTTATCTGTTTGCCTAAAATCTTCGTTTCACTTCTAATTGGTTTGTAGTAGTTGTATGCCTGTTATGTTTGTTGAGTTCTGTAGTGTAAAAAGTATTCCGTGAATTTCGTTTTTAGTCCTTCGACTATAATGTTTGTTTGTGTTTTTGTCGCTCTCTTGGGTGTAAAGTATTTACTGATGATTCTTATTTTACATAATACTAGCCTATAGTCGCTACCTACATTTGCTGAGTTGTAGTATCTTAGTTCCAAATTTTTATGTACAAAACAAAAATTTTGTACAAACCAGTAACAAAACCAAAATTTGCTTTATTTATTAATGTTAAGGATGATTTTATAAGTGAAAATCGTAACGGAAATGTAAAGAAAAATGTTGGCTTATTTAAAAATTTAATTTTATTTACGGCAAATCACAAAATTGGGCAAAGAAAACAGTTAAAGAAATTAAAAAACACAATCTTGAGAATCATTGGATAAACTAAACAATATTAATTAAAAATAAAAAAAAATGACAATATCTATAAAAAAAAAAGGTCTCCAATAATTTTGTACTACCAGTTTTCAGATACATCTCCAATATAAAAATCTTTTCATTATATCCAAGGCTATAATGTAAATCAATTATTATAGAAAAAGCAAATGTTCAATATCAAAGCATGACTTCTAAATTAGGATTAGGTATTATTTTATTTAATTGAATAATACTTCCTTGCAAAATAAGTTATAGGAGCTATTGAACAAAACAACAAATATCATTAGCAGAATTTTACCCAGAGCACCACATTTATGAAAATATAAAAGTTTCCAATCTTCCACTTACCTTCAGGCTTATATAAAAAGTTTGCCATTTCCTTACCCCTACGATCCAATATGTACCGGGTGTCCCAATAAGAATGGCTCTCGGCCATATCTCAGGAACCGTTTATAGTAGAGCTTTGAAATAAAAAATTTTATAACAAAAGTTGCCTCAGGAAAAGCCTGGAAATTATTTTCATAATTGTGGGTCCACCGCTAGAGGGCGTAATTGAATATCAAAAATAAAAAAATCTAAATTTTACAAAATTTTCCTAATGAAGTGGCACTGGAAATCCGATTATTGTATTCTTCATCAAATTCTCCGCATATTTGATTTTACAAGTTTAACTCTACCTTTGCAAATAAGAGGTGGGGGTGAGTGGGAACCTTGTTATGAAAAAATGGCTGTAAGTCCGGTTCTGCTAAATCAAATTTTGAAAACTGGGTCTTGTTGAAGACAGATCTTTTTCTTCAATGTAAGCGTGATAATTTTGAGCCATCCTAATAAGTAATAAGCCAGCTGGGAGGCGTTATTTAATTTTTTTCAGAAATCTAGTTTTCTTTGGAAAATATTAAATACAAGTATGCATTTTTAATCATACTTTATAAAATTAGATTAAATTAGCAATAGAATAACGAAAACCGCATGTCGATACCTTTTTTCTATCTCAAGATGTCTCGAGAAACGTGTAAATTTTATACATAACTGTTACTATCACCGGTAAACTAAGTTAATGAAAAGTAGTGAGCTGTGGAAAAAAACAAAATAACATTTTCCAGATGTCAACGTATAAAAATATAATTAATTAAAACAACAATATAAAGAGAAAAAATACTATTAAAATTAAATCTAACACAGAACAAAAAGAACTACTTAGTGACGACCTAAATATTCAAATTGTTGCCCATCATACAATTCTCTAGAATACATTATCCAGAGAATACTAAACGCCATTCAAAGCATATCGAGAGCAGAAATTGAGACTGCTGTTCAATCTACTCTTGAAAGAGTAAATGTTTGCAACGAAAATGATGGGCAAAAATTTGAACGTTTATGTCATCACTAAATAGTTGTTTTTATTTCTTTGTAATAGGGCTTTTCAACGCTTCTCATTTGTTTCGAGCCTCTGTCATATGCCGTATAATCCGTGTATAATATTAATATACGAGATATGAACGAGGCTCGAAACAAATGAGAAGCGTTGAAAAGACCTAATATACGTTGACAGCTGGAAAATGTTTCTTTGTTGTTTCCATAGCACACTACTTTTAATGAATTATTTCGTTTACCGGTGACAGTAACAGTTATGTTTTTAAATTTACACGTTTTGTAAGATATCTCGAGATAGAAAAAAGGTATTAACATGCGGTTTTCGCTATTCTGTTGCTAATTTTGTCTAATTTTGTAATATGGGATTAAAAATGCATGTTTGTATTTAATATTTTCCAAGGAACACTAGATTTCTGAAAAAAATTAAATAACGCCTTCTAGCTGGCATATTACTCAGTAAGTTGGTTCGAAATCATAACTTTTACATTGACGAAAAAGATCTGTCTTCAACAAGACCAAGTTTGCAAAATTTGATTAAGCAGAACCTGACTCACAGCCAGTTTTTCATAACAAGGTTCCCACTCACCCCCACCTCTTATTTCCAAAGGTAGACATAAACTTGTCAAATCAAATATACGTAGAATTTTATGAAGAATACGACGATCGGATTTCCAGTGCCCCTTCATTAGGAAAATTTTGTAAAATTTAGATTTTTTAATTTTTGATATTCAATTACGCCCTCTAGCGGTGGTCCCACAATTATGAAAATAATTTCCAGGCTTTTCCTGAGGCAACTTTTGTTATAAAATTTTTTATTTCAAAGCTCTACTATAAACGGTTCCTGAGATATGGCCGAGAGCCATTCTTATTGGGACACCCGGTACACACGATATCTCATCTGCAGCAAATTATGTAGTGTTTCCAATCGAGTTTGGCACGCATTTGATAAGTTAGCGCACGATATATTTCTTTTAAAGTTGATTGCTCTTAAAACTTTTCTTGTTAGAATTAGACACCTTTCAGCGTTAGCGGTGGCAGGAAGTATAAAACTAGAAGAAATTGGCGTATTAGGGAGGAAAACATGGAGCAATAAAAATATAAATGGGTAGGTAGATGTGGTTTAGGTTAAAAATATACATGTGTAACAGTTGAAAACTCCTGTTTGAGTATGAAAAAAGTAAAATCTTCATTGCAAGCTTGCATAAAATTTTTAATTCGAAAAATATGCCATAAATCACAACAGAACATAATTTAAAATGTATATAAAAAATCTAACAATAAAACACTGAAAACGTTTGTTTTCTATACCTCCACAAAATTTATTACAACTAAGTGACTACAGCTGTTTCGGCAGATAACAACAAAAATAGCCAGATACATAAAAAAGAAAGGAATAACACCAGCTTTCAGAACTAACAACAACTTAAGTAAATATATTAAGAACAATAAAAGCCGAAAGAGAAAGCAACTACAGAGTGGTGTGTACAAACTGACTTGTGGTGACTGTCCGAAAACTTACATCGGTCAAACTGGCAGAACCTTTGACAAACGGATAGCAGAACACAAAAGGGCTTTCAACAATAGAAAAAAAGACACTTCTACATACGCACTTCACCTTCTAGATCATAATCATTCTTTTAATGAACAGTTTAAAATTCTGCATATTCAAAATAAAGGCCTTAAGCTATCTTTATTATAATCTATGGAAATTAATAAATTGAAAATACAGATATAATTCTGAATGACCAACTTGAGACAAACAGCTCCCCACTCCTCAACCTCTTCAGTTAAAGATTTTAAATAGGCAAACCATTGTAAACTAAATCACTTGAGAAAGGCACTCTGCCGAAACAGCTGTAGTCACTTAGTTGTAATAAATTTTGTGGAAGTATAGAAACAAACGTTTTCAGTGTTTTATTGTTAGATAGAATTAACTTCCATCAAGTAACGGTCGAATCCATCAAGTATATAAAAAAGTTTTTGTCTTTCGTTTGGCCCCTAAAGAGGATTAAAATCGAGAGAAAATTCAAATTATAGCTGCCAGCCCAAAACGTGCCCTCATTGGTCGTGATATCATACCATTGTAATGTTTAAACTCAGTTGAGTAGTCTGGTGCCAGACACCGGAGGAACTAGACATGCGAGCGGAGTGGAATAGCAGCCGAGGGCAACCGAGAGAAGCCGACGAAGTGGGAGTGGCTTGATTGTTGAACTTCTCAGTTCAGCCGTGAATGCAAGCACGGCAGCAGTTAAGCGCTTCTTACTCGCTGAGGCGAGAAGCAGAGGCAAAGGCTAATCTTCTGGATGTTATGAACTCAGGGAGTTTGATTTTTATTGGACTCTCTGAGACGCTACAGCTAGAGATTGGTTAGCAGAAAAAGCAAAACGGGCTCGACGTGAGCCTGTTACGAGATTTCTACTGTGCCTCCTTAAGGGTATCGACACTGCAAGGTGTAGTTTTGTAGAAACCACATCGGGCAGCCCCGGCCCCTTGGGTCAGTAGAACGAGAAACAGCAAGAGGAACCCTAACCCTAGTGAACAGGCGCGATAGGTCAAGGGAAACCGACCCTGAAGCCGAGCTGGTGGCGAGCCAGTCGGTGGAAAAAAGGCTCACCCCCTCCCCCCCGTCCTATGGCCACTCCGCCAACTAATGAAGATCCACGTAAAGTGGATCTTAACCTTTTACAGGAACAGCAAGAAGAGGAAACCGACGAGGACATGGAGGAAAAAGTCCCCGGCGAGGCAGAGAGAGGTACCACCAAAAGGGCTAGGACAGCAAACAAAGCGAGTGATGAAGAAAACATCGGCAAAGGAGAGCTCCTAAAAGAGCTAGCAGCCCAAAAAGAACTGATGGGACAGCTGTTCGAAGCCACCAAAACCAGAGAAGTCCAGTACGAGGCACGGCTGGTAAAAAAGGATGAAGAGATAGCCCAGCAGAAGGCCCAAATAGCAGAGCTGAAGAAAGAAACACTGGAGATGAAAGACGCGATGGTCAAGTCCCAAAAGCAAGTGGTGGACCGGTTAGACGAGCTGATGGAAGCCAAAAGCCAGGACAACAAGTGCCAACAAAAACACGCAAAGCCCCCAACGAAATCGAAGCCCGAACCGAAAAAAAAATCAACGCCAACCACAAAACCGAAGCAAAAAAAGAAAAAAGAGGACTTATCAACACTGGCAATCAACGGACATTCTCACCCTGCCACGAGGACCAACCGAACCGATCCACAAACCAATGATCCAATCCCCCAGCGCCAACCGCAGATGAAGATACGCTTGCCTTGCAGCGTCCTGGTGATTCGGAGACAGAGGACATGGAAACAAATAATGAAGAAACCACCTTGTTGCCTGAACAATAGGCAACACCACACCGAAAGCCGCCTGTAATTAAATAACAGAGCGTAAGCGAGACAGGGGCTATCCTCACCATAGATCAACGACTAAAAGTTTACACGGTAAACAGAATTTCCAGGAGTTGTAGGGAAGCACTCATCCAGGCGAAAAGCCTAGAAGATTATCGAAAAATTGTGAGGATAATAGAAGAGTATGCAGAGACATACAAAGATAAGAGGCTACAATGGATAGTCTTCCCAATAGACGAGGACATAAAACCTAGCGTGGCTTTAAGAGTATTGCCCACACACACCACCGAGAAGGCAATCCAAGAAGAGATGGAAGGACAACACCAGATAGTCTGTCACGCTGCGAAGAATACGACTACCAGAGCCGGCCCCAAAAGAAAACTTCCGATGTTCATACTGACTCTGAATCACGAGGACATAGATAAGGCTAAGCGGATCACCAAATTGTGCCACATGAAGGTCGTGGTAGAGGACCTACGAAAATCGACAGGACCAACGCAGCAGTGTTTCAACCGCCAGGGCTTCCACCATGCACAGAACGCGTGCCACAAGAACCCGAGGTGTGTGAAATGCGGAGAAGATCACCCCACAAAGCTGTGTAAAAGACCCAGAGAAATAAAGGCAACATATGCCAACTGCAACGGAAGCCACCCCGCAAATTACAGAGGATGCCCTAGATGTCCAATCCGGGGAAGACCACCACCACAGAGGCCACAACAACAGACGAACCTACGACAGAAGACAACCGGGGTATCCTATGCCCAATCCACACAAGCCAAAACGACGCAAAACACCACAGCGATCCTCCAAGACGAAGACGACCTAGTCAGAATGGTAACAAACATAGTGACTAAGGTAGTCCAAGAAGTCATCAAAGGTACCAGACAGATGATCAAATAAAGTCAGTATACAAAAAAAAATTTAAAAAGGCGCAAGCCACCAAAAAATATAAAAAACAAAAAAATTCTTGAGCACCAAGCCATTGGACTGAGCCCAGCTGGGCTTGGTACAATGACTTGGGGCCCAAGCAAGCAATTTTAGTTCCGCGGATAAGTAATTAGAAGGTAAAGGCTTAGAGCGCTTCACGCTGGCCTAGTTTTGAATTCGATTAGGGCACCACATTGGAATCTTATTACACAGGATTCCACTGTGAAGAGCATCTGGCTGATAGTTGTGCTCCTATCGCGCATCAGCGTGCTATAGGGGGAAAGGGATGACCGACCTGGGGCATTGGAGCGAGGTGGGGTGATCCCTGTTTTTTACTCGGGCCAAAACACCTCGCCCCAATGAATTGTTACACCGGAATGTACTTATTTTCGAAAGGATGGACATCTCCCACAGGTCGGGTTGAATCAAATTGCTTGCTTGCTTAACTCCATTAATTCATGCTCAACTCCATTAATTCATGCTTAACTCCATGTTTAAACTCAACGCCATTAATTCATTACGTTTTATATTCATTTACTTGTAATCATTTTATGGTGTATTTCAGTTTTGTAAGTCTTTAGATAGTTGCTGTGTTTCATAGTTTTATCTTACAATCTTTAGATAGTTTCATAATATTTGAATGTTTTGGTTAAGATATTCTTTTTAAATTACCGAAGAGGGTTTTCGAGGGGGCAGTCTGATAACTTTCCCATTATAAATATATTTATGAAGGCCAGGTGGCCACTTGTCTTAAACAGGATTAAAATTTTTCACAGAGTTGATATTATATTATTATTTTTAAATTTTACATCTAAATGCATTATGTACTCAAAAATTATACCTATATTATTAGTGCCTATATATTTTATACCTATATTATTATTAAGCTCACTTAATTTATTAAAAAAATATTAAGCAGACAACAGATATTACACTAACACAACAGATACTTACATTAGAATTAGCTTTGAGTCCATCAGTACCATGAGAATAAACTAATATGTCTTTAATATACTTTTTCCGTCGACCGTCCATTTATGATCAATTTTAACACCCTCAAAATCATTGATTAATAACCCCTATTAATGAATGATTTTCTATTAATGAACGATTTCATTATAGGCAACACAACATACATTGCTTGCATAAATTAATTAAACGCTTTGTGATTGGCAGTGTCCTGTGGTGTAGGCAACCAAACATATACCTATTTATATTCCCACTAAAAAATTTAAGATCAAGTAGCCGCTGTTGGTACTATCTGTCATTATATGTCATTATTTACTTTATTGTTTAAAATTCTGTGTACTTGAAAAATCAAAAGATGGATATTGACAAAGAGTTTAATTCAACTCCACCAGAAGTGTCAGAAACTGCAAATGAAACACCTTTAAGTTTACTGCCTGAAAAATCTGTAGGTCCAGACGAAATACCTGCGGAATTACTGAAACATCTAGACGATGAAACTCTACCGGTACTACTGGATCTGTTTAATGAAGTATATAAAACCGGAAAAATCCCTGAGAAATGGTTGGTGTCCACCTTTGTAACAATACCAAAAACAATATACGCCAAAGATTGTTCGGACTATAGGACAATATCACTAATAAGCCATACCCTCAAAATATTTCTAAAGGTGATTCATGGAAGGTTATATAGGAAGCTAGAATATGATATGGATGATACCCAATTTGGGTTCCGCAAAGGACTTGGAACAAGAGAGGCATTGTTTGCGTTTAATGTCCTCTCTCAAAGATGTTTAGATATGAACCTGGATATTTATTCCTGTTTCATCGACTTCGAAAAAGCGTTCGACAGGGTCCGACATGAAAAACTAATAGAATTATTGAAAAAGAGAGATATAGACAGACGAGATTTACGAATTATCATCAATCTGTATTGGAATCAAAAGGCCAATATAAAGATAGAAGAACAAGAATCCGAAAAGATTGATATAAAGAGAGGAGTACGACAGGGTTGTGTTCTGTCGCCGCTACTGTTTAACCTGTACAGTGAAGCCATATTTCAGGAAGCGATAGCGGAGCTAAGTGATGGAATCTCTATAAACGGAAGAATAGTAAATAACATAATATTCGTTGATGATACCGTTATAATGGCAGATACCCTGGAATCGCTACAAGAATTGCTAAATAGAATTAACGATTATTGCATTCGATACGGACTAAAAATAAACAAGAAAAAAAGTAAATTTATGATTGTCTCAAAAACAGATCATGGAAATGAAAGGTTAATGATAGAGCAAACCCAAATAGAAAAAGTTAAGACATACAAATATCTGGGAACCTGGGTTGATGACAAAAATGACCAAAGCAAAGAAATTAAAGTCCGAATTGAAACTGCAAGGCAAGCATTTATAAAAATGAAGACACTGCTTACAACTAAAGACCTTCAGTTGCCTCTCAGATTGAGGGCTTTAAGATGCTACATATTTTCTATATTGCTATACGGAATGGAAGCTTGGACATTGAAGAGACAACATATAAGAAGAATAGAAGCGTTCGAAATGTGGTGTTACAGAAGAATATTGAGAATTCAGTGGGTTCAAAGGATTACCAATGTTGAAATTCTACGACGTTTAAATAAGGAGTTAGAAATTATGAAAAGTGTAAAAACTAGAAGACTGGAATATTTGGGTCACATTACCACAGGAGAAAAATATGAGTTGCTGAGAATTATTATGCAAGAAAGATCCAAGGAAGAAGAAGCATAGGAAGAAGACGCATCTCCTGGCTGGGGAACCTTAGAGAATGGTTTAACTGTAGTGCATTACAACTATTCAGAGCAGCAGCCAACAAACTGACCATAGCCATTATGATATCCAACCTCCGATAGGAGAGGGAACTTTAAGAAGAAGAAGCCTGAAAAAGCAGAGTGTTGTACGAAAAAACATACGCTGAATTTATTGCATGGTGTGACGAGAGAAAGATAATACGATATTCAGAATCTGTATTAATTGTTTACATATTTTTCAAATATTGCCGAAAAAGGACTAATAGCAAGTTTGTGGCCCAAATATTCGATGCTAAAATCAACCTTAAATTTAAAATCAAACATTGATATATCTAAATATAATAAGTTAATTATGTTTATCAAGAAAAAAAGAACAGGTTATATACCAAAGAAATCAAAAACACTTGAAAAAAAAGTCCAGAAATTCATCTCTGATGCTACTAACGACGTGTATCTAATGATAAAGGTAAACCAGTAAATTAAGTTTATATATTTAATACTCGTATTTCATAACATTTCATTTTGTAGGTTGCATTGATTTTCGCAGTGGCTGGTGCGTTAAGAAAGGATGAACTATTAAAATTAGAAACAAATACCGTTCAAGACTTGGGTGAAAGTTTCTTGTCACAATAAAAGCATTAAAAGCACACACAAATAGAATATTTACCATAGTAGATAATGAAGCAAATACCATTCTCAATGCGATCAAAAGCTATATCTCTTTAAGACCGGCACACACACCACATAAACGATTTTTAATTTTTTATAAAAATAACAAATGTTCCACACAGCCAGTTGGCATAAATACGTTTTCCAAAATTCCTTCCGTTATTGCTAAATTCTTGAAATTAAAGCACCCGCATCTCTACACTGGGCATTGTTTTAGACGTTCCTCTGCCTCAATGCTGTGTGACAGTGGTGCAGACTTTTCAGCTATTAAAAGACTAGGTGGCTGGGAATCGACTGCTGTGGCAGAAGGTTATATAGATCATTCTATGCAGAATAAACTTGAGACGGCTGAAAAACTCTTGGGACAAAATACCACTAAACCTTGTCAAAGTACTTCCTTCAGCACCACCGCTTCTTCTTCTATCACAGAATTTACAGAAGTCCAAGAAGATTTAAATATAAATTTGTCAGAATGCTATACAGCAGATAATCATTTATCAATACCTTCCTTTAACTTCAGTAATTGTACTATTTCGAATATTAAAATTTACAGTAATAAAACTTCCACTAAGGAAAACTAAACTTTGAATAAAGTTAATAAAAGCTGAAAAAATTGTTGTTTATTTTTAAGTAAATAAAAATTTAAACTAAGATATCTTCATTTCTGAAAAGTACGGTCGACGGAAAAGTTTTGTAACGGACTCGTGAATTAAAATGGCGATTAACAATCTCGAACATTAACGCGCTCGCCCCGCTCACGAGTTAAAATATCTCAATTGTTAATCGCCCTTATTAATACACTTGTTGGCTAAATAACTATTTTAACCACCTTATTAAGCTCCGCTTCTTATTGACCGATAATCTATTAAATATTTTAGTGGGGGTTTCACTTTTTTAATTTAACTGAATGGTATTATACAACACATATACAGGGTGAGGCAGATAAAAGTCCCATTAGAAATATCTCGAGAACTAAAGGAAACAGAATCATGAAAATTGGAATGAAGGGGTTTTGAAGGGTGATCTCTTTAATGAAAATATTTTCATTGATTTTCTACTTTCGGTTATACCGGAAGTGGCTTATAAATTCGTTTTTTTAAATGGAATATCTTCTATAATTTTACATTTTTGGATTCTCCTGGATGTCTTCTTTCTTAAAATATGAGGTTTTGTAATGTTATACAGGGTAGTTTAAAAGATAATTACGTTTTTTTCTTAATTTTCTAGCAATATTCACACCCTGTAGAATTGTAGTAGTTTGACATCAAAAACTCTATTTATGTTCAAATGATTTTTAATATTGTCTACTATTGTTAAAAATGTTAGTATAGCTAAACGATGAATTTGTACTATACAGGATTGGTCGAAACTCGGAAAGAGTATTTTCTGAGTTTTCTTAAATGGAACACCCTATATTTTATTATTCTAATGAAAACATATTTTATGCTACTTTTTTATTTCTTAAGCATTCCCTATACCTAACTGCCTTAATTTGTGAGTTATTGGTGATTCAAGCCAAACATTAATTTCAACAAAAAATACGTAATATTTTATTAGGTTGGTCGTGAAAATATTCAATCACAAATAATTTTTCGGAAATAAATACATATTAATTTAGACCAGGGGTGGGCAAAAGCCGGTCCGCGGGCGGGATCCGGCCCTTTTGCTTACTTTATCCGGCCCGTTGAGAAATCCTGCAAGCACTTTTTTTAAGAGCATAGGCGCAATACTTTTTAAATGCATTCATTTTTTTTAATCCTGAGAAAACTAATAAGTATTTTTGAAAAATTTAAACGCTGAATGAAATATTACATTATTGCCGAGGGCCGAAAGTCCCTGAAAACTTCTCTGTTTATTTTAATAAGTCACAAGGATGAAAAAAAAAGAGAAAATTTAATGTGTTTTTTAATTGCAAATATCTCATTCAAAAGAAACTGTTTGTTTATTCTAAGGAATTTTCGGTCCTCGGTAATCTTTCCTTCTGCGTTTAAATTTTTCAAAAATCTTTTTTGATTTTCTCAGGATTTGAAAAAAGTAATGCATTTAAAAAGCGTTGGTCCGCAATTTTGCGCATACGCTCTCCATCTCTTTTATGCGATTTTGTTGAAATTAATAGTATTGGTGTTCGTAGTGATCAATGAAATGAATCTCTATCTTCAGCTTTTCTTAAAAGCGTCTGTGTGTTTTAACCCGGTCCAGGCGCGAATATTTTTCGGCCAGGGTATTTGTCGTCTACCAGGACCCTTTTTTTCGATTTTACCCTTCATAATCAGCTGCTGCAACAACTTACAACAACGTACTTATCATTTCTAAGTTTGTGCCCTTTCTTCTTGCTGTCTTTCTCCTTTTAACGATATCTCGCCATTTCGTTCGTAATATGATCGGTCCATATTATTTTCAAAATTCTCCTAAAAAGCCACATCTCAAAAGCTTCCAGCTTTCTCATAAGTCAGGATTAACAATCCAATAAACGAAAATAGAGTGGACATACCATTTTTATTATTATCCCGGTTTTTTATAATGTTCTCTGCCTTCCGGTTCCCAGTTTCCAGCTCCGTTCTGAATGCCACAGAGCTAGGATTATTTCGGCCCTCCTCTTTAAAGTTTGTTTTGGCAGCCTGTCGTCGTCCATTCTTTCTACATGACCATACCAGACCAGTTATCTCCTTTGAATTTCGTCGATGATGGTTGACTTGACATAACGTTTTACCATTCGATATCAGATTTGCAGATAGAATCTTTGGTTACTCAGAAATTTCCTTATCTTCATAAAGGTTGCTCTTGAATTTCTGAAATTCATCTTTTATCTGGATCCTTGTTATGGTTTAATATAATGGACCACATTAAAAATTTCGTAATTTTACTGGGAACAAATGGCTCACATATACACCCACACCCAACTATGACAATTTATATTATGATCTATTATTAACAGTCAAAATGTCTTTGTCCAAATTCTTTAAAATTATACTTATAGTATTGTTGTCAAAAAAATTTCCTGTGCAGAGAAAAACATCCACCAAAAACATTAGCGTGTGCGCAGCGTACATACTGGGTATGGCATAGGTTTCCGGCCCGGGAGACATTTTGAAAATTTCATTTTGGCCCGCGTTTAAAAGTATTTGCCCACCCCTGATCTAGACTGATCTTTAGAATTGCCAATAATGGTTGAGCTATCAAAATACCTACGTAGTTAACATTCTTGGCGCGATTAAAAATTAAGCACAAATTAAAGCATTTAGGTATAGGGAATGCTTAAGAAATAAAGAGGTACCATAAAATGTCTTTTCATTGGAATACTAAAATACAAGGTGTTCCATTTAAGAAAATTTAGAAAATCCTCATTCCGAGTTTCGACCAACCCTGTATACTAAAATTTAACAATTAGCTACACTAATAATTTTTAATAATATAAAATCATTTTAACATAAATAGAGTTTTTGATATCCAACTACTACAATTCTACAGGGTGTGGAATTTGCTACGAAATTAATAAAAAAACGTAATTAGCTTTTAAACTACCCTGTATAACATCACAAAACCGCATATTTTAAGAAAGAAGACATCTAGTAGAATCTAAAAATGTAAAAATGTACAGGGTGTGCAATTTAAAAAAACGAAGTTTTAAGGAACTTCCGGTATAACCGGAAGTGGCAAATTGATGAAAATATTTTCATTAAATAGATCACCCTTCAAAACCCCTTCATTCCAATTTTCATGATTCTGTTGCCTTTAGTTCTCTAAATATTTCTAATAGGCCAGTTATCTGCCTCACCCTATATACAACACACGGTTACATACCTCATCACTGTTTTTATGTCCTTCTGTAACGATTGATCCTAAATATTTGAAATGGTCTGCTCTTTTAAATTTTTGCCGGGTCAAAGATATATAAACTCCTTTTATTTGTACTTTTTTTTTCGAGTTGATTATGTATGATTTTTTTAAAACATTAACTTCTATACCCGTAGTCTGTGCTACTTCTTTAGAATATGTTTGCATAAATCTTTTTTGGGTATGTTAATGTACAGCACATTATGTATATATCATATTATGCGTAAGCTACGGCTTGGTTGATCGTTGTCAAGTTTGTACCTTCTCTATCTATAGGAGACTTCCTGATAATTTGTTCCAACGCAAGGTTAAAAAGTGTTGTGGATAGCGCACCTTCTTCTGTTAGACCTTCGTTAATATAAAATGCATCTGTCAGTTTATTTTGGATTCTTATTTTTGCTTTGATATTGGTTAAACATAGTTTTACTAATCTGATTAGTCTTTTAGCACGTTCAACTCTTGCATTATTTAACCTTCCGATGACCAAACTTTTTTTGTTACACGGATGACCAAGGGGGGGGGGAAATGACCCCAGATCAAAAATGTCAAAAATGACAATTAGCAAAAAACTGAAGGTTTTTTTATGGCATGGACTTTATGTCATTCAGCCAGTCACAACATGAGTATTAGTGTCATGTGTAGTGTGTATGTTGAGTAAGTGTCTTGTTACTTTGCAAAGTCGACGTCATTAGCGTAAAACTACTTGGAATTACACATAATAGACGATATTTTACTAAACATCAACTTCAGAATATATTTTTTATTCGTAAAATATAGGGAATTTTTTTTATTTCAAAATATGAGACTATCTAGAATGATATTAAAGTCAAATAAAAAAATAATGAGTTAAAAATTGAAAATACTTTTGAATTTATTAAAGAAAAACTTACGCTGGGGTCAAAACTTCCCCCGCTTGGACATCCGAAGGTTAATCTAATAATTATTGAATCACACGCTTGTTTGAAATGTATAAAAATTGTTGCAGTTCGGTATTCCGTTCATAATTTTTCCAGCTTTGCCTTACTGTACATATTTGGTCTACAGTTGACTTACCTTTCCTGGGTCATCCTTGATATTCTCCTCTTGATCGTCTCATTATAGTAATGATTAGCCTTCCTTCTAATATTTTCCTAAATCTTCCTTCGGCCATTCAAATTTATTCTTTCTTCTTCGTTCTCCTTTATATATCAATTGCGTTTTTGATGAGACTGTAACGATGTGACCTTTTGCGAGCAGTTTGAATATTTGTGATCTTTTAAAATCATTATTCTCATCGGTCTTGGGAAATAAATGCACGTATTCGATAAGTGTACAGTGATTTTTTTCCCATTTTAACAAATTTCTTCATCTATCATGGTATCCTCAATCTAACATGGTATATAAATATGAATTAGAAATAACACGTTTTTTATAATCTACAAAATATAAAGCATGTCGTAATAATTTAAGTTTAATAGTTGCGGCTATTTATTGAAATCTGAAATATAGTGGTAGAAAAAATATGGCACTAGATGCGTTATGTGTGGTTGTACTTGAGTGCACTTTTATTAGTACCTTCTTTTTATTTTCAAAGATATTTACTTTGTTCCATCCTTTATAACTTGGTCTATATAGACATTTGAAATAACAAAAATTGCCGGAGAGCCAAATTTTGGTGGAGAGCTAGGGTATACCAGAACAAATAAAGTATTAAAAGTCCCCATCGATCCCATGTGTGCAACAAAAAGTATTCGGGGTCAAAGATCAAAATTTGAGATTTTTTGGATTTTTTTCAAAAACGGTAAGTTTTATCAAAAAATAACCTTAAACCAAAGTTGTAGATCTTAAAATTCTCTACGAAAATAGTCCTTACTATTTTTTTTCTAAGAGTTGCCATTCCTGAGATATCGCGATTCTAAGAGTGACATTATACATGATATGCACACGTTTACACACTACCTGTGACGTAGAGTGTACTCGGCGCGTTTTTTTTTACCTTGGTTTCCCCTGTAGGCCTACTCGACTAACAGTTTTGACAATTTTAGGATAATTTAAGGAAACAATACCGGTCAAGTTCTAGATATGACCTTATTATTGATATTGATTATATTGATAGTGCTATTGATTATTAGTTTAACTATTGTTTTGATTTCTTTAGATATTTTAATCAGATTCATATTCTTGAAAGTCTACTTTAACAGTCAAGTCTTCTTCGATTTCATCTTCTTCCTCTTCATCTTGCTGGATGTTCAAAAATTGTTCAAATGTGACTGAGTCATTGGTCTCTTCATTAAAATCACAGGAGTCTTCATCTGTTGTACTAACCTGGACATTTGAGCAAGACTGACCTTGGCAGTGGGTACACACTAGAGAACACAGCAGCCCTACTTTTT
Organism: Diabrotica virgifera virgifera; assembly: GCF_917563875.1. Lineage (NCBI taxonomy): Eukaryota > Metazoa > Arthropoda > Insecta > Coleoptera > Chrysomelidae > Diabrotica > Diabrotica virgifera. Next base: position 66,399,056 of record NC_065448.1, on the reverse strand, counting down.
ACATCCACATTTGGCATTACAACCTTTTTTCCAATTGCAAAAAATAGTGTTAAGGGTTTTTCTGGAGCAGGTGGGAGTAAGGTTTTAATCGGTTCCAGAGTATTATCTATTAATTTCCAACCCCAGTTTTCTGGATTCAGTTCATTTCCTAGCCATGCTTGAACTTGATAATATATTCGATACAAATGTTGAGAAGCAGATGCTGATGTTGGAGGAAAACATAATAGTTGTACTTGTTTCGTGTTTCGCGTTTTTTTTTACAAAAGTTAAGTATCGGTATTTATCAAGACAACTTATTTTTTTTGAGCTCCATAAACCGCAGGAAGAAAGCGAATTTCTTCCGTAATTATTGTTTGCGGTGTGGAATCAAGTTCTGTAAAAACTTTACAGCAGTCAGTCAAATCTTTTTTTTTCGAATAATTTAAGTACTGACGTTTTGCCCCTTCTGTACATTGCTGACGTAGTGTCGCAGCCGGTTATCGCATGTAAAAATAAAATTTACTTTTGGCATTTGGGATAAGCCGATAAACTTTTCGAAGAATATATCTCTGTTCGCTGTTGAGCCCTTCCAGCTTTCGGAAAATAAATAGCTTTATCTACTGGAGTCCTTGTAAGCAGTACTAACAAATCAACATCTTCACCAACTACAATTGTTGTGTTTGTTGCCTTAAATTTTTCAATTATTGCTGCCTCAATTATTATAAGGACATCTGCGTCATTTTTAGCTTGTTTTACTTCAATATTCGCAGCTGTTAATTTGTCAGTTAACATGGACATGAAACGAGATTTATTATTAATGTTAGCGAAAAATTGTTGTTGATTCGCTGGAACTGTTATATTTTCATCAAAGATAATCTCGGAACCTGATGATGTTTTTGTAGTTCGACGACGTTGTTCTGCAGCTTTAATATTTTTTGTCGAGTCACTGTAGCCGTCAAATACCACTGTCACTGTGAGCCGTAATATCTGCTAAATGGTAGACGCTTGTATTTTAATAAGCCCTTATATTCACTTGAACTGAACCTTTAGCACTAAAAGAAACAGATAATATGAACAAGACCTACGGACAAGACTGTAGCCATTGTTTACAATAGACAATCTGCTCTTTTTTAAACAATGGTATAGCCAAATGTTTTTCACGGCCACGTGGATAGAGGAAAGTCAGTTTGGGACTGATTATCTTTTGAAGAAATATTTTCAGAATAGTAGAATATATTATATAAAAGAGACACAAATAGGCATTTATACTTGTCGTAAGTGCCACATTATGCATATACTTGGCTTATATGTGCATATAATGTATAAAGTAACTTTTAAAATCGCGATATCTCAGGAATGGTAACACTTAGGAAAAAAATTGTAGGGACTATTTTTGTAGAGAATGTTAAGATCTACAACTTAAGTTTGATGTTTTTTTCCGTTTTCTAGAAAAATCCAAAAAATCTCAAATTTTGACCTTTGACCCCGAATAACTTTTGTTGCACACATGGGATCGATGGGGACTTTTAAAACTTTATTTGTTATGGTAAACTCTAGTTCTCCACTAAAATTTGGCTCTCCGGCAATTTTTGTTATTTGCCAACTATTTGATATCTAAGTTGAACGGAATATTATCCCAACATTGTGTATGCTAACCTAAGTTTCCAGGGGGGGAAAACAATTAGCGTCTCTTTGCAAAGACAATGACGTCGACATTGCAAAGTAACAAGACACTTACTCAACACACACACTACACATGACACAAAGTACCTCATTTTGTGACTGGTTCAATGACATAAAAGTCCATGCCATTAAAAAAAACTTAGTTTCCATCTTCTAACCCTTAAACGCCCAAGGGTGGGTAAAAAATGTCCACCTAATGCGTATTCCCTTGTAACATATTTTTTACATCTTTAAATTTTTTTTAAAAATTATGTATTGTTTTTTATTGTTTATTATCATATCGAATGTTAATTTGGTTCTACCAATATTTTTGAAAATAAAAGCAGCATCTCGAGTTAAATATGGATGGGAATAAAAAGTACACCCTTGGCAAAACTTGTTACTAAAGGTTTCTATATAATTTCTCGTTGGTAGGAAGATAATCCATATAATTATCGATTTATAATTACACAACATACATAATTATCTGCCAATGAGGAAGCTGAAAGAAAGAATATGGAGAAAATCGGCTAATCTGAATTACTGGTATGTTAATTTTGATGTATATTGTAATTTTGTTGTAAGGTTTGTAAATTGTTTATATTAATATTTTGGAAGATGCTGTGTTTATTAAGCATAAGATTCTTAAATTTAATCCATTTTCAACAACTCTCAATAAATATATTAGCTATTTTCGAGGTGGACACTTTTTACCCACCCTTGGGCGTACATGGAACCTAAAAAAGGTTGGGCGTTTAAGGGCTACTGACGTTCTGCAATTTTTTTTTTTCAATATGTTTTTGAGATATTCATTTCAGGATATAAAGGCAATTCTGTATACATCGTCACTAACCCTGTATAAAAATACTATCAGCTCATTTACGCTAAGAATAAATATACAAACATCCGTGCAATGGAAATGATTTAACGAATTTTAATTTGCAAAATGTGATACCTCGTCGTTCTATTTCAAAATGTCACTGAATTTAATCAGTTTGCATGTGAAATAAATTGGTTTAGATGCAGATCCCAGGTGATGAGTCACAATGACATAATTTATACAAAACGTCAGTTTGCAACACATATGTTATCTGGATGTCAAATGCTACCTTTTGTGTTTGACAATAAACAATAGTTTAACCATATCGGCACGTTGCGGAATAAACACATTAAATTTTGACGTAGCTATTTACTAAACAGATATAATACATTAGATCGAAAGCAGCAGAATTATAGATGGGGATAGACATTCATTTATAATCGATTTTCTGAATATTTCATTACGAGCGATTTCAATTATTCGTAAGAGGAAATTATAACTTTAACACCGAGGTGTCAGCAATAGTATAAAATAAGTTGAATATGCAAGCATTATTTACGTATACAAATTCATAATATGAAAAATTGCTATTATGAAAAATTTTTTAGAATAAAAGATTATTTTTTAATGTGCAATTATATTATTATATGTAATTTAAATATTGTGAACTATAAAGGTAATTTACTCTTGATCGAAATTCATATTTTTTTATGTGTCTCGTATAGAATTGATAAAATGGTTGCGTCTTAGATCTTAGACCATGAAAGCTTTTTATGAAGAAAAACTTTTTTCTTCAAATTAAAAATAAGAGTTTTAAATGAAAATGATGTTGGTATTCGTAATTTGAGAAAAATCTTCGAATAATCTTTTTTTCATTAGAAAGATGTAATTGCAAATATTAGATTTAACCCTGGAAGCTCACACTTGGGTGTGAGATACCCATCGCGACACTAAACTGCATGTAGCTTGCGCAGCTGCATTTCAATGGTAATGCTGCTTTATGTAAATTCAGTCTCTAGTCTGCCAAGGACGGGTGTGTAGTTGCGGTCTCATTTGAGTAATATTTCCAATCACGAGAATTTATTGAATACAGGCTAGGGTATGTAGCACCCATGTGTGAGGTTTGCGATCAAGTGTGCGTTCAAGTTATTGACCTAACAACACAACATCCCACAAATTTGTAAAGAAAACTAGGTGTTATTTCTGCAAAGGCAAAGATGGAAAAGCAAAGCGTGCATGCTCGGCTTGCTATAAAGCACAATGCATGGAGCATAGAGCCACACTGTCTTATGAGTGTAGTTACTAAAATGAGTGAAACTGAAATACCCGGCTAAGAATGAATATGAGTTCTATAATCAAAGGGTGTTATATTTTAGTTAGAAAGACCATTTTGTTGTTAAATTAAATTAAAATATTTTGCATTATGTTTCCGGATTTTTAGAAAATGTTTTTTAATTATTTTTAGGTATTTTTAATATTTTGTTCTTTTGTGTTACTACAATTAAGAGAGAGAAAATAAAATTATTAATTTAATTATTCGTATGTATTCAATAGTGATTAGAGAGTCTCTGGAAATCATAAAATATTTACTTTTTTTTATTTCTTCACAAAAAATCATTGGGTATCTGACACCCATGTGTGAGGTTTATGTAAAAAAAATAGGTGTGATCTTCCAGGGATAATTTAGATATATAATTTTTTAATCCAAACAACATTTCATAATAAAAATTTTCAATATTGTGAAATAAATAAAGGTACCACATTATTTATAGAATTTCATATTTTTTGACATATCTCGTATAAAATGGATAAAATTTTTGAATCCTAGGTTTTAGACCATGCATAACTTTTTATGAGTATAACTTTTTTTCGTAAAATTAAAAAAAGTTTTCCGTAATATGTTTGCAACTGATACTCTGCATATAATATACAGTAAGGACGTTTGAGTTGGAACAAACTCATTATCTCGAGAATGGGTTTATTTTTAAATTATGACTTTTTGGCATATGTATCATACTAGTGACGTCATCCATACGGGTGTCGTAATCGATGATTTTTTTAAATAAGAGTAGGTGTCGTGTGACGGCTCATTTGAAAGGTTGTTAAATTCTCTATTCAGTAATATAAACAATAACCCAATTATTTATACAGGGTGGCCAAAAAATATTTTTTTATTAAATTAGTTGACACAAAAAGAAGAACGTAAGCAATTTATTTATTTCAAAATACATTTTACTGCTGTCAGAAAACAGATAAAAAGTTTATTTCAAAAATAAACGTTGCTTTTCGCTTAAATTCAATGTTCAAACTGCTAAGAGACAAGTGGGTTGTAACTTTAACATTGAGTTTAAGCGAAAACAATATTTTTTTGTCAAATAAACATTTCTTTCTGTTTTCTGACAGCACTAAAATGTATTTTGAATTAAATAAATTACATATGTTACAGTTCAAGTGGATTATCTAGTTGGAGTTGACTTTTCCTAGTTCGAGTCGACTCAAACTGCTGGTTTAATAAAAGTTGATTATAAATATAAAATTAAGATTTTTATTCAACATTTACTAGTAAAAGTAGATTCCAGCTAGTTAAAGTATACTCTTCCCAATGGTATTTATTAAAAGTTGATTCACACAAGCCACCGATTCTAGAAATTAAATGTTAGTGTATATTATGTTCAAATCGTGATATTTATAGTCGAGGCTGAATCGTCGCCCCCGTTAGGCAAAATTATTCCAGTTCGATTTTTTTGCACAAACTTACTCAAAAAGAGGTCCTTATAATGAATCCACAGGGTGTCAGGTGGTACCGTAATCGAAAAATTATTTAAATAATTTTTTTTAACAAATTCACAAAAAAATTCACTTCGGAAATTTTTTTTACATCATTAATTTGGGTCATTCGGGGCAAAAGAGGTCTTTTGTGATTTTTCTGTAAAATTTATTGTTCTCGAGTTGATTTAAAATTTGAAAAATGCGAAAATGACCATTTTCAAGGCTTAATAACTCAGTTAAAAATTATTATTATGAAAGTCAGAAAGTCACCAAATCAAATTTTAAGGACCCCCCTACAAGGTACTGAAGAAATATTTGTCATTATTGCATTACTAAGCTGTTATTTTTAATTATTAACAATGAGCGCTAGGAGCGTATTGAGGCGGCTGTCAATGTGAGTGCGACTGAGATGCACCATTGGACGGTCGGAATGGAGGATCTTACTCGCACTCACATTGACTTCCGCCTCAATACGCTTTTAGCGCTCATTGTTGATAATTAAAAATAACAGCTTAGTAATAAAATAATGACAAAAATTGACAGAAGAGTTAGGAAGAGTCAACTTTAACTAGTAAAAGTTGATTTAAATTTTTCAAATCAACTTTTACTGCTCGTTTCAGTTAGAGTTGACTCGAACTAGGAAAAGTCAACTCTAACTGAGAATCAACTTGAACTGTAACACATACATGTTTCTTTTTATCTCAATTAATTTAATTCAAAATTAATTTTTTTGGACACTCTTTATAAATAATTATGTTAACGTGCATATTACTGAATAGATAATTAAATAACTTTACAAATGAGCTACCACATGATCCCCATTCTCATTTAAAAAAATCATCGATTACGTCAACACGCTCAGATGGATGACGTAACTAGTATGATATATATGCCAAAAAGTCATAATTTAAAAATGAAAATCGACCTGTCTCAGGATTTCTCTCCCAATTTGCTCATTCTCGAGATAATGAATTTATTCCAACTCAAACGTCCTTACTGTATACCTAAATATATATATATATATATATATATATATATATATATATATATATATATATATATATATATATATATATATATATATATATATATATATATATATATATATATATATATATATATATATATATATATATATATATATATATATATATATATATATATATATATATATATATATATATATATATATATAACAGCGCTAACAGGCCTTATAGGCCTACGGCTTCTAAATTCTGGATAATATTTCTCCATTCTTTTCGGTCCTCTGCACTCTTTCTCCAGTCCTTCACCCCGATTTCTTCCAAATCCCTCTCTGCAGCCTCTAACCATCTCTTCCTTGGGCGACCTCGTCTCCCTTTTCCCAATGCTCTGTCATTCAATATTCGTTTGACGTTTCTAGTTTCTGGCATTCGAGTAATATGTCCCAGCCATCTAACTCTTTGGGCTCGTATTTTTGTCGTTATTTTTGGTCTCCCATACATCCTCATTGCTTCTTCATTTGTTCGTCTCCTCCAGGTTTTCTCCGCTATCTGTTACCTCCAAAAATTTTTCTCAGGACCTTCCTTTCCCATATCGGTATCTTCTTCTCCTCTTCTTGATACATTACCCACGTTTCGCTCGCACACAACACTGTGGGCCGTATTATCGTTTCATACATTCTGATTTTCGCGTTTATTGATACATTTTTTGCTTTTAATATCGTGTTTAAGGCACCCAGAACTCGACTTCCCTTCAATAATCTTTTATCTATTTCTTTTTCTTTCCTTCCAGTACTGGTTACAGTCACTCCCAGGTAATATGGATGGCGTAACTAGTATGATATATATGCCAAAAAGTCATAATTTAAAAATGAAAATCGACCTGTCTCAGGATTTCTCTCCCAATTTGCTCATTCTCGAGATAATGAATTTATTCCAACTCAAACGTCTTAATGTATACCTAAATATAATGTATATAATACATATCGTTTGGTAGATAGCTCAAATAAAACCAGATATATGTCACTCGTACTTGAAAGGGAGTTTCAATTTCCGTACCCATTCTAATTCCGAAGAATCCAACCAATTAGCTTGGAAAATATTAAACTAAATACTAACTAAATCCTAAACTAACACTTTGACTTTAGACAAAAACACCATAACATCGAGCAAGTACATAGGGTAACCAGAATAGCTAGAGACACCATTGGAAAAAGTCCTATATTACAGCTGCCTTCTTAGTCCTCTAGCTGGAGTTTGGCAACGTCTGGCATGATGGTCTAATTTCCAATATTAAATCACAACTACCTCATCCTGTCGCAAAATTCCATAGTCACATATAACAAAGAGATTCTTTTTAAAAATGAATAACCATTTTCATTTCTGAGATAGTCTAACTCAGTCAGATCATTTTTAAGATATCATGATGAAGCTTGCATTTCCCTATGTCCGATCTCGAAAGGACTCCCTTAAGGTAGCGTACTCGGTAAAACACTACATTTTCTGTACATAGCTGACATACCTAATAATAATAATATTCTCTCGTTTCAAACCGCTAACGCGACTTTGGGATTATAGCAGGGCAGTCTGCTATATCTAAGGCATACGGTATACAAGAAGGGTAATAGGGCCAGTGCTGCGCTTCCACCGCCTATTATTACCCCTGTTTTTACCCAAGGTAATCATTTTATTCAGGCTGAGTCGACCTGAGGCCTATAGACATTTAAAAATGTGTAGATATTCTCGCGGGCGCTGTTTTTCCCCGGTCTACCTGCGCCTGCGTGGAAGTCAGACATACCACCGCCTGGGCTATCCGGACCTACCACAAATAGTAATACGATTGCTACAAATACAGATGATACTGTCATATTAGCCACTATTGTGAATCCAGCATTAGCATCCAGAAAATTGCTAAACCATTTAAACGAAGAAGCAATCGTCACTCAGTGCACTAACTGCTTCAAAAGACTACCATCTTATTCAAGTAAGTCAAATGGCCAACACCATCTCTTCACCCCACCACTGCTTAGAAGACTAAAAAGTGGTATCCTCTAGATCTCTGTACGCTAGCAACTACATAGTAGGCCAGTGTAATAAGACAAAAATATACCCTGTTCGTGACACTTCAGCAGCCAGGGTACTGAAGCATTTTTTCGACAAGTAATACCTATAGGAACAAATTGTAACTATTTCCTGCGTAGGATCTGGCGGCCATTTTTATTTATAAACAATTAACTGTCAGAAAATGGCATTTTCCCTTTTTTTTTTAAATCAATGGAAAACAGTGAAACTTAGGATTTAGGAAAAAGCTTTAAAATGACATATTACAAATTTATTTGTTATATTTATTGCATTTGTTGTTAATATAATTGCAAAAAAAGGTCGGAATTGCAAAAAAAATTATTTTCAAAATAAGTGGTGTAAAAATTAGTGTACAGGTTTAAAATTTTTGCCAAATGAGGGTTCTTTGGTGCTCAATATGTGATAAAAATTTCAAAGCGATTCATTCAATTGTTTAAATTTTATTCGAATTGTTTATCTCAGAGAGCATTTTTTTTGCAATAACATAAGTCAGAAAAAATGACGTTAGAACCATTCCACAGATGTTAAATGGAAGAGCATGAGCTATATTTTCAACTTGGTTTAAAAAAAGCGAATAAAAAATGCATTTATTAATAATAAATAATTATGCAAAAGTATCGTAAATCGTTCCTTATAAACTTTTTGAAAAACTTTTCCAAAACAATTAACTTTTTTACCCTGTTTTAAGTGCACAACTACCAAGTAATGTTATTTATATCATAATTGATAAAAAATTGTAACAAATATATATAATTTCTTATATAAGAAAATAAAAAGTTTATAAGGAAAGTTTTACGATACTTTTGCATAATTATTTATTACTAATAAATGCATTTCTTATTCGCTTTTTTTAAACCAAGTTGAAAACATAGCTCACGCTCTTTCATTTGACATATTATGTGGAATGGTTCTATCGTCATTTTTTTCTGACTTATGTTATTGCAAAAAAAATGCTCTCTGAGATAAACAATTCGAATAAAATTTAAACAGTTGAATGAATCGCTTTGAAATTTTTATCACATATTAAGCACCAAAGAACCCTTATATGACAAAAATTTCAAAGCTGTACACTTATTTTTACAATAGATATTGCGAAATTATTTTTTTTTGCAATTCCGAACTTTTTCGCAATTATATTAACAATAAATGAGTATATCAAACTTTGTAATACATCATTTTAAAGCTTTTTCCATAATCTCAAAGATATTTATACTAAAAAATCATAAGTTTCACTGTTATCCATTTAGGTCTGGATCCCGCGTATGAAAAAAAAGTTGATTAATAGCAAGCTGAAAATTTGTTAATAGCTTAAGGGTGTCTAGTCGGATAAACTTTGATATATGGGAACACTGTAACAGGGGCAGTTTTAATTGTGGAACAGGTTAAAAATTTGGAACGGCCACCCCACGAAAACGGCACATTTATTTTGTCCGACAGAACAGACTTAAACTCTCCGAACAGAGATTAAACTCTCATGCAAAAATCAGACTACTATTTATCACCTGTTATAATTCCTGTCATGTGACATATTCTACATGTTCCACTCATTAAAACGCCCATTTGGTGATAAATAGCAGTCTGATTTTTGCATGAGAGTTTAATCTCTGTTCGGAGAGTTTAAGTCTGTTCTGTCGGACAAAATACATGTGCCGTTTTCGTGGTCTGACCGTTCCAAATTTTTAACCTGTTCCACAATTAAAACTTCTCCTGTTACAGTGTTCCCATATATCAAAGTTTGTCCGACTAGACACCCTTAAGCTATTAACAAATTTTCAGCTTGCTATTAATCAACTTTTTTTTCATACGCGGGATCCAGACCTAATTGATTTGAAAAGAAAAGGGAAAAATGTCATTTCTTGAACTTAATTGTTTATAAATAAAAATGGCCGCCAGATCCTACGCAGGAAATAGTTACAATTTGTTCTTATAGATATTACCTGTCGAAAAAACTCTTTAATACCCTGGCTGCTCGAGTGTCATGGAAAAAACCTTATTACCCTGGACTATAGATGTTAGACATTTGTATAAAAGTCAGCAATTTGGTTAAAAGTAATCTCTAATAAAGTGTGATTCATTTAGAGGTACTTTTTTGGTGAGGATTTGTTGGGTGATCGTGCATGAATGGTATCACCTAAAGTTGCTTTCTTATTCAGTATTTTGTTTGAAATTTCATCCTAGAAAGACTTAACTCGGCACAACGTCTAGAAATTATTTAGGTGTATTACGAAAATAGGCGTTCAATGAGGAATGTGTTTCGTGCGTTTAGAGCAAAAAAAATGTTTTCCGATGAGGCCCGTTTTTGGCTTAATGAGGACGTGAATAAACAAAATGCCCGTATTTTGGTTGGTGAGCAACAAAAAGAGGTTCAAGAGTTTCCGATACATTCAGAAAAAACCACTGTTTGGTGTGGTTTCTGGGCCGGTGTAATCGTCGATCCATGCCTTGGACCGGCCAGAATGATACTGTGAATGGAGACCATTATCGCGCCATGGTAACGGACTATTTGGTACCATAAATTGAAGTTCGTAGTTTAAGTGACAGTTGATTTCAAAAATATGGCGCCAATCCCGTGAAAGCATGGCTTTACTTAGAAAACGGTTCGGTGAGCAATTTATTTCACGCTTCTGACCAGTGGCTTGGTCGCCTATATCCTGTGACATCACACGTCTATTCGTTTTCCTATAGGGCTACCTCAAGTCCAAAGTCTACATGAATAAACCAGCTACGATTAAGGCATTGGCCCTAAACACAAAAAAGACACAATTTATGGTAATCACAAAAGCTCAGCAGCGCCAAGAAAGCATAACAATACATGGAGAACAAATTAAAAAGGTTAAAAAATATAAATATTTGGGTACAATAATTAATGAAACTAATGAGTACACAGAAGAGATTAAAGCAAGAATATGACAGGCAAGAAATGCTTTCAACAAACTGAAAAAAGTACTCTGTAGCAGGGACATTACAATTTCTTTAAAGATAAGACTTCTGGGATGCTACGTGTTCTCCGTATTATTCTATGGGTTGGAGGCTTGGACATTGAAGAAGGATGTTTCGGACAGATTAGAAGCCTTCGAGTTATGGGCGTACAGAAGAATATTAAGAATAAGTTGGGTGGGTAGAGTCACGAACATCGAGGTGTTGAGAAGAATGGGAAAAGATAAAGAGGTTTTAAATACAGTTAAAGTGAGAAAACTACAATATCTGGGACATGTTATGAGGGGCGAGCGTTATAACTTGTTACAATTAATAATGCAAGGAAGCATACAGGGTAGAAGGTAGTCGCGGAAGAAGACGCATCTCCTGGTTAAACAATTTGAGAGCTTGGCTTAATTGCACTTCTGCTGATCTATTTAGAGCAGCGGTATCGAAAGTGCGAATTACCGTGATGGTTGCCAACCTTCTTAGAGGAGATGGTACATGAAGAAGAAGAAGAATACTCGGGTGAAATACTAATCGAAAAGCTCGAACGCGTCATCGAGAATTATACCTTCAGAATGGACCGTCTAACCGCAGTCATGGTCAACATTTGACAGAAATTATCTTTAAGAAGTAATTGTAAAGAATCTTTTTGTAACGACAATAAAAATTTTCAAATAAAATTCATTTTTTCATTGTTTTTTCTTTTTTAAAGAAGTACCTCTAAATGAATCACCCTTTATAAAGGTAAACGCCACTGTTTCATTTTTTCTATCTCTATCAAATATATTGATTACTGATATATTGATAACAGATTAAAATAAATAAAGCAACTTATAAAAAAAGAAGTTCTGTCATTCAGTTAAAGTTGTTTATGTATATTTGTATAACCTAAACATATTTCCAAACGCAATTAAGATATCGATTCAATGTGAACCACCCTGTATATGATACTTTTATATTTTTACCCACTCGTTAATCACATTTATTCAAACTCTAAAAGAGTAATTGAAAAACGGATCTTCAGTGAATTGATTATTGGAATTTTTGTTAGTCCCATCTTAAACTAACAACGCGAGAGACCGCTTCTTAATATGATTACCTCTCCGTTAGCAAGTCGGCAAGCAAGCAGATAGGTATCTATATTCTGAAATGAGTTTACCAAATCGTATTTTAGCATTATTCTAATCCTAGAAGATCTCATTCTAACTATCAACAGCGGATAATTTCCAATTCCAGAACACTTGTATTGAACTAAATTCAACCAGAAATGTCATTCGTACTTGAAAGGGAATTTCAATTTCCGATGAGTCTCAGAAGTGGCGGTAAACCGGGGAAGGGATGGAGCAAGAGGTTATGCGGGTTGCATAAAACGAGAACTAGACATCACGATCATAATCCGTGTTTAAGGAGATTTCCTAACCACGTAAGCCACTAAGAGCACCTCTCCTAGGAGAGTGTCTCCGGCAAACTTAGCTGGATCTTGAGAGCTTCATCGACAACGTTTATTAATACGAATTACATAATTCCTTGTAGTCTGGTGGCATTTGTAACTATAACGGATGCTAGTTGTTAAGAGATTTGTTGCAATATCAGCGAGTTCATCTTCTTGCAAGACAGAATATTTTATCACAGATATCCTTACAGAACAACATATTGAATTGATTATAATGTAACTGTCCATAAAAACTTAACCTAAAATTTTTGAATATCTTACACTTATACAGTGAGCGCGAAAAGTATGGAAACATAAATATATCTGTGACACCCCGCATGATATAATAGTAAAATATTTTATACAGCGATAAAATTTTATATTTTTGACGTTACTAAATATACATCTGTACCGTGGAGGTAAACAGTCGTATATCCACAATGTTTACATTTATTTTGCAAGAAAGCGCAAAACATACAGACTAGTCAATAAACTATAAAAAAAAATTTATTTCCATTACGTCGAATTCAACATTATTGGTATATTATAATATGAAAATGCAAATCTATTACTGGGTATTAGTATTGTTAAGAAATTATTTACCTGATGTATAATAATGAGAGTTACGACTTTTTACCTCTATGTCTTTAAACAGGTAATATGCAAAATAAAAATCGTAAGTGATTACAAAAATAGTATATTCCGTATTTAAAAATGCAAAAACCAAATCACAATGTTTGGAACAAAAAAGAACTTTTGTTTTTCATTATCCCGTTTTAACACCCTCAAAATACCATTTAATATAAAAATGGAGGTACGATTGTTTACCACTACCGCATACGAAAGCATACTATCTAATATACGCACGTATTTATGGAGTTGCTATGGATATACTACTGTTTACCTCAACTGAATAATGGAGTTGCTATTGTTTCTAAACGCCTTATCCAGGCAACTGATAACGCTGCTACGATTTTTTGCCAGAATATGCTATGAAAATCTGACAACAAGAGCGTGGTATTTTCGGCAAAAAGTGGAGTTACTGCTGTTTACCTCTACGGTACAGACATACAGTTTATTATACAATGTGTGCCTACGAAAATTTGAACCCTCCCCCCAGAAACTCTGAAACCAACAGCTTCTTCAATATTTAGAAAGACACGATAATTTATATCGGGAAGGGGAAGAATTTTCATGCAAAATTCATGCACTCAAATGTAACCCCCTACTGCCCCGCATCAACCAACAGTTTTTTTAAATAGCAAGTGTGGTCAAGTGGTACATCATTTAAAAGGTAATTTTTTATCTACACGACAATACATATTTTTTTTTACGTAATAAGTTTGAAGATAATTTTGGAATCAACCAATTTATTATAAATTAGTTAAATCCAAAATTATCTTAATCCTAACCTCTAACCAAAGTTATACCGAAAATTAAAAAAAAGAGGGTCATCTTGAGAAAAAAGAAATAGCTTTCAAACGATGTGCCACTCGACTACACTTGCTATTTAAAAAGAACTGGGGGTTGATACGGGGCAGTAGGAGGTTACATTTTAGGGATATATATATATATATATATATATATATATATATATATATATATATATATATATATATATATGAGTGTCAAAAAATTAAAGGCAGGAAGTTATTACATAGATTTATAATTGCACATATACAGGGTGAGTCATGAGGAACTGTACATACTCCTACCTCGTATAGAGGCTCCTATGGGGAATCATAAATGACCATTAAAAAGTGTCTGTTCCCATTGTTTAATAATATACAGGGCGAGTTTCCCATTTTGACAGAAATTTGTATTCGTCATAATTTTTGAACAGTCAGATCGATGTGTCTCTTATTTTGGTCAATCGTTACACTATTATCACCTAATCAACTGATTTATTCAAACTTGAAAAAAATCAGGTCCGGCTTCAAAAAAATTAGTTCGTTTAGGTCTTAGAAAAAATTTCACCCTGTATATGCTTTTTGAAAACTATAATATGAATTTTACAAATTAGATAAATAAGCAATTAAAATGACATATTTATTTTTTCCCCACACGATTACTTAATTTTTTATAAAAAAATTAAATTTGACTATGAATTAAAAGTTTGGTAAAGTGGACCATAGATTTAAAAAAAAAACTTTTTTTGCAAAAATTAATTTTTTTTGAACAAATATTTATTTTATGATACCACCCAATCAACTGATTTATACAAACTAGAAAAAAATCAGGCCCGGATTTAAAAAATTAATTCGTTTTAGTCTTAAGAAAAAATTTCACCCTGTATACGCTTTTTGAAAACTCTAATCTGAATTTTACAAATTAGAGAAACAGACAATTACGATTGCATATTTATTTTTTCCCCACACGATTATTGAATTTTTTATAAAAAAAAATCAAATTTGACTATGAATAATTAAAAGTCTGGTAAAGTGAACCATATTTACTAGAAACCAGATTTAAAAAAATTAACTTTTATTACAAAAATTAATTTTTTTGAGAACAAATATTTATTTTATGTTACCATCCAATCAATTGATTTATTCAAACTAGAAAAAAATCAGGCCCGGATTTAAAAAATTAATTCGTTTTGGTCTTAGAAAAAATTACACCCTGTATACGCTTTCTGAAATGTCTAATATGAATTTTACAAATTAGAAAAATAGGCAATTAAAATGGCATATTTATTTTTTCCCCACACGATTACTTCATTTTTTATTAAAAAATGAAATTTGTTAAAATCGGAATTTTAACCTAAAAATGAAAAAAAAATGAAATCACGGTTTAACTTGCTACAACTCTGTTCAATTTTAATATTTTTTTTTTATTTTTACAGCGCATATGTCTTACCATTGTGAAGACTATGAAAATTGTTGTAGACTTTCAGTCTTCTTGTCATAAAAGTTATAAATTTAAAAAAATAAAAGGTGCAGATTCGTGAATTGCAAAGTTAAGTCGCAAAAATTAAGTGAACAAATTTAAAATTTATCTATTTGATCACGTCTATATTAAACTATAGAGTCCAAAAACAAGTATTATGGGTTTTAGATCTAGACGTAGTATAGAAAAAAAAATGGTGAAGCTTTTAATTTTAAGAAAAACGTTGTTTACTTTTTTTATTTTTATGGTAAAATTCCGATTTTGACAAATTTGATTTTTTAATAAAAAATTAAGTAATAGTGTGGGGAAAAATTAATACGCCATTTTAATTGCCTATTTGTCTAATTTGTAAAATTCATACTAGAGTTTTCAAAAAGCGTATACAGGATGAAATTTTTTCTAAGACCAAAACGAACAAATTTTTTAAATCCGGGCCTGATTTTTCTCTAGTTTGAATAAATCATTTGATAGGGTGGTAACATAAATTAAATATTTGTTCAAAAAAAATTAGTTTTTGTAATAAAAGTTAATATTTTTAAATCTGGTTTCTAGTAAATATGGTTTACTTTACCAAACATTTAATTATTCATAGTCAAATTTGATTTTTTTATAAAAATATTAAGTAATCGTGTGGGAAAAAAATAAATGTGCCATTTTAATTGCCGATTTGTCAAATTTGTAAAATTCATATAAGAGTTTTCAAAAAGCATATACAGGGTGAAATTTTTTCTAAGGCCCAAACGAAATAATTTTTTAAATCCGGACCTGATTTTTTTCTAGTTTTTATAAATCAGTTGATTGGTTTGTAAGATAAATTAAATATTTGTTTAAAAAAAATTAAATTTTGTAATAAAAGTTATCTTTTTTGAATTTATGGTTCACTTTACCAAACTTTTAATTCATAGTCAAATTTGATCTCTTTATAAAAAATTAAGTAATCGTGTGGGGAAAAAATACGTAATTTTATTTGCTTATTTGTCTAATTTGTAAAATTCATATCATAGTTTTCAAAAAGCGTATACAGGTTGAAATTTTTTCTAAGACCCAAACGAACTAATTTTTTTGAAGCCGGACCAGATTTTTTTCAAGTTTCAATAAATCAGTTGGTTAGGTGGTAAAATTGTAACAATTGACCACAATAAGAGACACATCGATCTGACCGTTCAAATATTATGACGAATATAAATTTCTGTCAAAATGCGAAACTCGCCCTGTATATTATTAAACAATGGGAGCAGACACTTTTTAATAGTCATTTGTTATTTCCCATAGGAGCCTCTATACGAAGTAGGAGTATGTACAGCTCCTCATGACTCACCCTGTATATGTTACGGTAAAAGTAGGTAATCGGTAATTGTATACAATTACCAGAGCCGACGGTAAATGTAGGAAATTATTTTAAATTATCTACTTTTACCGGTAATTGTATACAATTACCAAAAACCAGTGGTAAAGGTCAGTAAAAGGATGAATAAAAAAAATTCTAACAGCTTTTCAGGAAGGGTGATTTTTATTGAACTGAATTAAAACAAGAGACATTTTGTTTAACTTGAATTGAGCTTTTTTGCGTCAATTAATACTACATACCATTTTTTTCCTTGTATATCACATCCACGTGGGTTAGAGTCCTGTGTTTCTCTGGGTTATATCCAGGAATATTTGCAACATCCTTCTGTTTTATTAAAAATATATAGTATCATTTAAGATCTTGAAACTTTTAAAGGGTTCTTACCCATAACTTTTTACTCACGCATGCATGCGATCGACTTAAGACTGATGATGGATACCTATTAATCCGACAATGTTTTGTTTTGTGACGTAACCCTTATTGGGGTCTTTTAAATATACATTTTACAAAAAATCTTGTATTTTTTTTAAATACTATTTTACTTACTTAATATATGTTCGTCGCCTTACGGACACAAAATTGTATCTCAGAGATGACTACTTTTCAGCAGAGCTTATTTAAGGTTTTTAAAAAAATGATTTGCATTTTGTAATGATCTGTAGTTTATTCTCAAATTTTTTGTTCTGAATTATTAATCTTAGAAATGTTTACTTTAACTCTTATCCGGGTGAGGTGGGTCCAACGGGACCCAGACGCCAATTCTTTTATCATAAACTGATAAAAAAATTTTTATTGAATTTTATGCATCACTGAATTTAAATCCAATAAAGTCTAAACGTGTAAAAACAATGTAAACATCTCTTTGGTGTGAACATCAAAGAGATGTTTACAATAGGTGATATATCTATTCTAAATGAATTTTAAAAACTGATAATCATTGTTGGAATGCAATAATGTTGTTAGGTAGGTACCTATATATATTTTTAAATAAATAATGCATCTGCTATCAGTCGCTTGATATCGATGTTAGTGTGGAAAACTAAGCTCCTAAAATTATATTGAATTACAGTGAAAGTAGATAGTGCTAATAAAATTCCCAGAAAACAATTATCAGCTGCAGAACTGCAAGATATTGCTAATAATTTATGGGATTCCTGTGATAGAAAATCTCCTGAAGTAGGTGGCATTAAAAGTGACTCTGAAATTGAAGATCATCTTTCGGAAGCAAGTGAAGGGGATGATCAGCAAGTAGTATTGAGTGATAATGAAGAAGAATGTGTAGCTACAAGTTCCCCAATTTCAGTGTATGTAATTTTTGAAACTAAGGATGGAATTAACTAGAAGAATTAACCACAACCGACATGACGTATGCGATACTGCGACATAATAAAAAGCAAAGTGCACAAAGTAATGTTGTCCTTGGTCTATCAACTAGGGTTGTAGGACCTAAAATTTTTTTTTAGAAATTGTGTAATTTAACCATCTTTCCGTATTTTTTATTGCCATTTCATTTGACCTAATTTCTACGAAATTATTGTATTTGTTTATAAGCTTAAACACTGCTATTTATTAAAAAATAATTTTGTGTACGTACATGTAATTTTATTAATTTTTTTTTCATAGGCTATTAGTATACATTTTAACGAAGGAAATGTGCCCCGGATATATTCAGCCATATTAACTGGACCAGCCTCAGAAATTAGCTCGTTTTTCAAAAAATTTTATAAACAAATTCAATTTTGCAAAAACTAATTAACAGATCTGGACCATTTTTTGCACACCATTTAAACGCCATATTGCCCTCAAGTTTAGGTATATTTAAACATATTTTAGTAAACAATAAAACTGTTATTAATAATATTCAAAAACAGCGATTTTGTCGTCCGTTTTCAATAACTTTTTTGTTTATTTACCAATTTTCATTTAGCGTATCTCCTTCGATGTATCTTTTTTTTCTAAAAAAGTTACCTGTGGACGTCAAATCTCTAAATAAACAAGTTTTTAAGTTATGAGCAGAAAACTAAATTTGACGTTTTGATTGTTTATTTAAAAATTGTTCCACTAAAAAATTTATGAATCCCAAGATGGTAGTCTTTTTGTAATATCTCATACTACATAATATTTCAACTGTCAAACCTCGTCTTTTCAATTATGTCGAAAAACGGCTTATTTTTTACTAACTTGATTGATCTATTTGTGCAAATCTTTCAGATAGATCGCACCCTCGAGGTAGACCGCATACTATAGTAGCACCTTTTTTAACCTAAAAAAAAATAAAAAAAGAATATAAGAAATATATGGGTAAATATGAATAGTACATTCAAGAACAGTAGTGGGCCCAACGGACCCGAGTTGCCCGGTTACGTAAATAAAATGTGTTGCCCGGATAAGGGTTAAGGTAATACAATCATACCCAACAATGGATAAATTGTATTCTCAACATAACAACATTTAGATAAAAAGTGGTGGAGATACATTTTTGTGTCCCTAAATGAAACGTTTAATATTAAAGGGACTTACTGTTGGGATCAGTAATTTATTTGTAATTCTTTTTTGCTGTTGTATTATAATCTAATTTAACAACTGAGGGTTACCCAATTTTCTAATAATAATAATAAAATTAATAATCATAATTCATTTTATAACTTTATTTAAAATCACAAAATAAAAGTAATCGACTTTAGATATTGATAGAACCGATAAAGTTTTTTATTTCTTTTTTTAAATAAACATCAACTTTGAAAATATTTTCAAACATTAATTTTAATTGTGTAAATCACTTTGCACGCCAGATTGATTGTGATACGCTCTGCTGAAGAGTAGTCATTTCTGAGATACAATTTTGTGTCCCTAAGCCGATGAAATTATCAACTTATTCACTTTTTTACGCCTTCACAGTTGTAACAGAGCTGGAAATGCAACAGACCACCCTGACAAATATACGAAACAAATTATTAAATCCAATGTTGCTACCTGCAACCACCATTCAGTGCAATAAAATTTATGCCACAAAAATGTAACTCAATATCATCAGTCAAAACATAGTATCACAGAAATGTAGGACCACTTACATTTCTGTGACACTCAAAGATTGCTAAGAAATGTAGTTACAGAAACTCCTTACTGAGGTTTAAGGTGTTCAGAGAAATACAATTTTGTGTCACTCAAAAGAACTCAATAAGGTAAGTTCAATGGTGTAAATATCTCAAAATGGAAAAAAAGGAGTTATATTTTTGTGTCCATAAGCCGACGTGTTGTGACATTGCAAACTCTCACGGAAATTGGAATTACCCAACTTTCCATTTTTTACATTTTCACTTATCTGTTTTACATTTACTTTTGCAAGTACATCGCTGATAGCCTTGCCCACCCGACAAAGACGTTTTTCTAACATACTTGCGCAATGAAAAATGTTTAGTTTTGGAACTATGTGTAAAGAAATGAATGATTCTTTGCAGACGGTAAATTGATTTCTGATATACAACCCTAGCAGTCGCCCTTCTTTAGTAACCAAATCGTTTAATTCATTTTAAACACTCACAAAAATAGCCAACCATTTTTTAAGCATTTTTGTAGCTTGCTTTTCAAGGCCTTCCTTTGCACGTATCCGTTTAATTGTAACATAATCTCGCCTCTTTGAAATTTGACTAGAAAATAATTCTTCTAGAATCGCCTTAGATTCATTCACTGATGGTTGTTTAGGTTTTTCTGGTTCTTGTTCTGTTAAAAGCTCATTTGGTTCATCCACTTCTGCTTTTTCACGTTCTTCAGAATCAGAACCTGACTGGGGTTCTTCTACTTGTTCTTCTATTTCCAAATCTTCTTCAGTCGAAATATTTTCTATAAAGGATCTTCTGGCAGTGATAAAGTTTTGGAATGAATTTTGGCAGAAACCCCAAACATAGCATTCATACTCACACTGACTGCACTTGATACCATAAGGGTAAGCTCGGTTCTTGGCGAATTGTACAGATCGAACACCCTCTGACAACTTGTTTTTTTGCTTGCTTTCCAACTAAGAACTTAGTAAATTTTTAATGTATTTATTGGCAACAGATCCTTGTGACTAACTGTGTTTTTGCTTATCGTACACTATCTTTAAATCTCGCCATATCGAGCACAGTTCTTCTATAATTATGTTGGAGAATTCTCGTCCATTGTCTCTTTGAAGAATACTAGGAACTCCAAATGAAAAAAAGATGTCAATAAGAACTAATGCAACTTCTTTTGTACGTTTAGTTTTCAATGGCCTTAATTGTACAACTTTTGTTATGTGATCTTGGTAGACAAAAATGAAGTTAAACTAATTATCTGCTTGGGCTTGCATATCTACCAAATCTATTTTTGGACTTTTACTATTAATTTCTTTTTGACAGTATAGGTTTGACCACTCAACCGTTTTGTAGTTTAGATTTTTTCTGTCAAGTTTCACACATATAATCCAAGAAATGAAGCTTAAAATAGGACAAAACCTCGCAATTTTTACAGAATGGATTAGTTTGCTTGAAAATTTGAGAAAGTCCACCCCATCTCAGGGTTGGAAATTTTTTATTATATTTTGACCGTAAAACTTGGAAAAAACATTAATTCTAAACAAAAAATGTTCTACACATTTTTTTGATAAAATTAATAGTTTTCGATTTACTCGCTATGGAAGGTGTTAGTTTTATATCGAAAAAATCAATGTTTTTAATTAGTTTTCTGCTAATAACTCCAAAAGTGTTCGTTGTATCAAAACAACTTTACTTAACAAAAATGTACCTTTTAAAAAAATAAACAAAACCGTTTTTTAAAGTTTTTTTAAGACCAATAGTAATCGAGCTATCCTTTATTATATGTTAGCCTTCTTCGTCAAATGCTAAATATTGTAGTATCAAAGTCAAAATACGGAAAAACTATGCATTTTACAAGGATAACTTGTTCAAACTAATTTAAAGTATTTAAAAATATCTAACACTAAAAATAAAAAAAGTCTCTAGCTTAAAAGTTATGTGATTTATAATTTATAATTAAAAGAATGTCAGTCCCTATTTTGTTCAGCGAAAAAGTGACTGGAAGCAACCTCCTAATCACCACCCTGTTTAAAATTAGTCATTGACCTTATTTGGCCGTCTTTATTTAGGTATTATTAAAAGATTCTAGAAGCCTGACCGGCTTAAAAGGATTAATTTTTAAAAAAATGGTGTTAAAAGCGAATAACGAATTTTTGTAGTTTGGAAAAAAATGGCTTTTTCTTCAGAATAGAAAGATTAGCATCAGAGATGCGAAAAAATCTTCTAACATGAAATTGTAGGCTATTTAATTCCCAAGAACCTGGTTGGCCAAAATTTTTTCTACAGCAAAAGTTGAGTGAGCTACTGACAATTAAAACTTGTAATAACATACAAAAACCACCTTTACCAACCCTTTCGAAGTCACCTTTATTTGCGACTGAGTATTTTAAAAAGATTTAATATTAATAGGCTTATAGATCTTACAAAAGCCTTCAAAATTCATTCTTTTTACCAAAGTTTTTAAGATGAAAAATAAAAAAGTTACGATAAAAATGTGTACAATATGTTTTTTTTTTGAGAAAAAAAAGGGGAAATTCAATTGGAAGAATAATAATGTAAGATAGCGGTGTTTTTAGTCATTGGCCGTATTCATTCTTCTTTTCTTATGTATTAATAAGAGATTCTACAAGTTTGACTAGCTTAGGATGATTAGTTTTTAAAAAACTGAAGTTAAAAGCGAATAACGAATTTTTGTAGTTTGGTAACAAATGCCATTTTCTTCAGAATAAAAAAATTAGCAACAGACATACGAAAACATGTTTAAATATGAAATTGTAGGTTATTTAATTCCCAAGAAGTTGGTTTGAGAAATTTTTTTCTACAGCAAAATTGAGTGAATCGTAAATGAGTATTATCGAAAAACATTGATTTTTTCGATATAAAACTATAGCGAATAAATCGAAAACTATTAATGTTACCAAAAAAATGTATAGAACATTTTTAGCTTAGAATGAATGTTTTTATTAAACTTTTAAATAAATTTTTAAAGTTAAATTTAATATTAGTTAAATTTTTATTTAACTTTTGCACTCAAAATATAATAAAAAGTTTCCACCCCCGAGATGGGGTGGCAACCACCCCCATGGTAAAAGCGCCTTTCGACATCATATAGAATTTAGATTTTGATCCTTGGACTATCCACTACTTATTCTCAAATTTTCAAGCAAATCGATCCATTCTGTAAAAATTGCGAGGTGAAAAGCTTCGGTTCCTGGACTAATATGTACATAGATCCTTACGATATGGCTTCTACAGTTATGTATTGTGGCATTCCGCTTGCGTGCCGGTCGTTATAATTTGAATTTCTTACTTTTACCAAGATCCTGTGGAAAATGTATACAATTACCGGTAAAAGTAGGAAATACAGGGTTTTTAAAGAATATTTCCTACATTTACCGTTGATTCTGGTAATTGTATACAATTACCGGTAATTGTGTACAATTACCAGATTATCTACTTTTACCGTAACATATACAATACAACAATTAATTGAGAAAAAAATGGCAAAAAATAGACCAGCACACAGGACATTCATCGATTTAAAAAAGGCATATGATACCGTTCCAAGAAAATAACTATGGATCACGATGGAGGAAATCGGAATAACTCAGAGATTAATAGAAGCCGTAAATACCTTTGCAAAAATAACACGGTAAGAATTAAAACCGGCAATATATACTCCAACGAATTTAAGACCAATAAAAACTTATTGCAGGGATGCTCTACATCTCCGACATTCTTCAGGATATTCCTATAACAAATATTAAAACCATGGACAAGGAAATGTGAATGGATGGGAATACCAATCCGGCACAACTTCCTGTACACATCAAGTTTTGCATATGACCAAGTGGTAACGGCTCAAGGTAAAGAAGATCTGTCCTATACGCCCCGAAAATTAGAAGAGAAATACACAAAAAGTTGATTGGAATAAACCTAGAAAAGACCCTCATTATTTTATTATTTTTATTTTCATTCAGGGTAGTGAACTACTGAATATCTACATTACATTTTTTATTAACTACTAGTTTTTTTACATACAGCACCTCCGTTACGTATAGAGGTGAGAAATTATCAATATAATGTAAATTTATAGGTTTCTATTGCTATTTCCCACCTCTACAAGTTTGATCTCTTTTTATTTCACAACGTATTACGTTTTCCGACTTTTACGTTATTTTGCCGGTTATTAGCGCATTCATCACTGTATAAGTATTTTTTAAATTAATTATCTTTTCAAATTTATCTAGACTTATCTTGTTTCGCGTTTGGAAAATAGCAATTCGTCAATATTCTGCGATTACTTATATTTACGAGGCCCATAAAGTCCTATTACAGTATTTCTACTACAATTTGATGGCCATCAATATCGTTTGAGGTTTATAGCTCCATTTCTACAACGGTTCAACAAAGCATTTTATTACCATTGACCAACTCAAATCTAGCCATATAATTACTGGCTCCATTAGATAAATCATAAACCATAATTAATAAGCTTTGTTTTACAAAAATTAAAATTTATCATCCAATAAATCTTAAAATTTTCTACAAAGTTATACTTAATATAGTATTGTATGCGTCGTAAGCTCCTAGCAAATTAAACTCTTACCTAACAAACCAGCTACTTAGTTAAGTAGCTTTACTCAAACTAAAGAAATTCAATGCCCTCGTCTCTCTTTTCTACAGAGCTGAAAAAGCCAGCTTTACAATAATTTTCGAAGATTTTAGTCTGAAATGAAGCTGAAATTTTCAGTTTCTGAGAGCAGCCTCATTATAGGGATGGCGGTTATTGACAAAACACCGGTTTTCGGTTATACCGGTTGTTTTCTACCTATTACGGTTTAACCTGGCAGTTATAACCGGTCAAAAAAACTGGTTATTCCATAAACCAGTGTTCGGTTTTTTTATTTATAGCCAATACCCAAATGGTTACATTTACATTGCGCTTTAGTTTGCGATACGCCATAATTTCTCATTTTCGCGCGGGGAGCGAAAAATTTTCCCATTTTTTCGCTGAATTCAGTATTTTTCCACTTATCCGGTTTTTCACCGGTTATTACATTAGAAAGAAAAAACGGTTATAACCGGATCAAAAAAACAACCGCAAAAGACGATTATTGCCGAGGAAAAAAACCGGTTTCAGGTTATAGTCGGTAGGTTTTTTCCATCCCTACCTCATTATATGCGAAGGTCATTCGTAAAAAAAGTTACCCTATGCCGCGGAAATTAAATGCTGCTAGCTGGACAAATGAAGGGATAGGCCTTGGTTTCCATGAAAGCGGTACCAGCAAATTGCGACCGTAATATTGCGACGAATGACATGAAATTGCGGTGGAAAAATCAAGGTTCTTGATTGCTGTACTTAAATGTGTAAACTCAGAAACCGTCGTCCCTCGTCAGTACTGTTTTGCGGTGAAAACGACGGACCAAGAACAACCTCGATGTTGCTCTTTTAGTAGTGCTGGATGGTGAGAAATCAGATAAAGACATTCATAGAAGAAGTGAATCTAGCCTTTTTAAAAATATAACTGCAGAGGATGCATACCAAATTTTGAGTTTTCGCCATCTACATACTAACGAAAATAAGTTCAGAGAATATTTTCGTTTGACTCCGATCTTATTTGATTACGTCTTATGATATATTATAAAATACTATTTTTGTGCAACACCAACAAACCGTGTTCAAAATCCATTGACTCCTGAGCAGAAATTATGCCTGTTTTTAAAGTACATGTATTTATTCAGTGGTTATGTTGGCAATTGTAGATGCAGACAATAAATTTGTTGCAGTAGACACAGGATCGTCCGGGAGAGAAGGGGATGCCGATAAATTCATTCCTCTTCTTCTTATGCAATCCACTAATGGATGTTTGCGATCACGTTTGACCATTTTTCTCTATCCCTTGCAGTATGTATTAGGTCTCCTATGTTTCTTTCCTGTCCATTGTTTGACATAAAGAAGCATGACATTTTCTTCCTGCCCACTCCCATTCTGCCTTCGATTTTTCCTTCAATTAAAGTTTGCAGAACTGGTATCTTTCGTTTCTAATTAGGTGCCCCAGGTATGCCGTTTTTCTCTGTTTAATTGTGTATAGAAGTTGTCATTCTGTAAAAATTCTTCTCATAATGTCTTCATTTGTTATTCGTGCGGTCCAGGGAACTTATAAGGTTTCGTCGATAAATATACATCATACATCTCAAATGCCTCTAGCTTATTCATTGTGTTTATTTTTAAAGTCCGTCCTTCCATGCCATATAGGAGCACCGCCCATAATAATATATAGCATTTTATCTTAGGGTCAGCGTCTTAGGTTCAGGTCAAAGTCAGAGTTCGTAAAGACGTTTTTGAATTTCATGAATGCACTTCTGGCCCTTTCTACCCGACATTTAACTTCCATATCCGACATCCAGTCTTCACATCGCCAGGTTCCCAGTTACTTAGATTTTCTTACGCGCTCTACATCTTGGTTATTATATGCTAGTGTTGTATTTTAATGTTGACATAATTGACGGCTAATTATAAGAAATTTCGTCTTTTTTATGTTGATGCTAAATGCTAAGTCCCATGTTCTCGCTACGTTCTCCAATTTTATTAAGGAGGTTTTGGAGGTCTTCTATATTGTCTGATTGACCCAGGTACCATTTATTTTGATGCCGCTTTCGCATTGCTCAAGAGCTTCCTGGAAGATACTTTCTGAATATAAATTGAACAGTAGTGGGGAGAGAATACATCCCTGTCTTTCACCTCTGAGAATTGCTTGCGTTGTTTCATTATCCACCTTAACAACAGCTGGTTGATTCCAGTAATGAGCTTCTATGCAACGAATGTCTTTTTGATCTATGTCAAGTTGTTTTAGTATATGTACGAGTTCGTGATATTGTACTCGATCTAAGGGTTTTTCATAATCTATAAAGCACATCATTACATATTTCCTTTGATCGTAGCTGTTCTGAGCTAGCACTTGGGTTTCAACTAGTGCTTACCTGGTACGCAGGCCCTTTCTAAATCCAAATTGTGAGCAACCAATAACCTTCGCATTTTGTGGAGATTCTGTAGTGAATAACTTTGAGTAACAGTTTTAAAGAATGGCTCCTCAGACTTATCAGTCGGTGGTCTTGACACTTTGTTGCGTTGTTCTCTTTTGGCAAAGGAATAAAGGTAGATACAAGCCATTGAACTCGGAATTTTCCTTTTTTATAGATTTGCTTGAAAAATCTTTGGAGTATCGTAATTCCCTCTTCATCTAACAAACTGAGTAACTCAACAGGGATTTGATCAGGTCAAATTGCTTTCCCGTCTTTCGAGATATTTATTGCTCTAATAATTTCTTTAATTGTGATCTCGGGACCAGAAAGGTTGTTAATATCTATCACTTTTTCCTGAACGACTTCTACCTCAGGCCTCTCGTCTGCAAAGAGATTTTTATGTATTGTTCCCATATGAGTTTCCTCTCTCTATTATCTTGTGCCAGTTGTCCTTGTTCATTTTCTAAGTTAGAAAACTTCTTTTTTCTGTATATTCCAACTACCTTCTTTAGTTTCTTGTATAGATTGTGGGCATCATGTTGGTTTTGTAACTATTCCATTTCCTCACATTGTTTCTCTATCCACTTATTTTTTGACTTTCTTATCTCCCTTCTTATGCTTTGTTGTTGTTTTTTTCGAACTGTTCTTATTTCTTCGAACATTGCCAGGATTTCATCAGTCATCCAACTTTTCTTTTGTATTTTTTGTTTATAACCTAATTCTTTTTTAACTGTATCCGTCATTGTTTCCTCTATGGCTCTTCATGTGTTA
This sequence comes from Diabrotica virgifera virgifera, assembly GCF_917563875.1. Taxonomy (NCBI): domain Eukaryota; kingdom Metazoa; phylum Arthropoda; class Insecta; order Coleoptera; family Chrysomelidae; genus Diabrotica; species Diabrotica virgifera. The sequence continues at coordinate 66,371,323 of NC_065448.1, read as the reverse complement.
TCCAAATTAACTTCTCTTTCTAGTTCTACTTTTGTATTCTTTGTTAGTTCTTTGTTTAATTTCAAACTTAATTCTCTTCTGGTTTGGGTCTCTTCATATTAGTGATTTTTATTTTTATATTTTCTAAGATAAGGATATGGTCTGATGGGACATCAGCTCCAGAGTATGTACAAGTTCTAGTTATTGATGATCCAAATCTTTTGTTAACCATTATGTAATCGATCTGGTTTCGAACTAGACTCTCGGGGCGGTCCGCTGTGGCTTTCCATGTATATAAGAGTCTAGGTGGTAGCTTGAATCACGGATTAGTAATTTTCATATCTTCCTCTTGGCAAAATTGATATAGTCATTCGCCTCGGTCATTTCTCTCTCAAGCTGTACGGGTCTATTAAATCGTCGTCTCTACCTCTTCCTATCTTGGCATTAAAGTCTCCCATTATTAGGTTCACTTCATGTCTCTTTACTAAGCAGTTGTTTAAGTTCTGCGTAGAATATTTCTATATATTCTTCTGTTGTCCGATGTTGGGGCATAAACCTGAATTATGTTGTTATTGACTGGACTGGCTTTCAGTTTGAGTAACGCCATACGGTCCGAGAGTGGGAAGGACTGTATCACCGATGCAGATAATTTGCTTGTGATTATTATACCTAATCCCTTTCTGTGGTTTTTATCCTGGTTCCCAGAATACTACATAACTGCCCCTTCGACAGCACACTTTCTTATATCCGGCTGCCATGTTTCTGCTATCCCCAAAACATCTATCTTCAATCTTTTTACTTCTTGGATTACGTTATTCAGCTTCCCAGCTTGATACAAACTTTGCACGTTCCATGTTCCGATCTTCATTTTACTTCGTAAGATCAATTGCCTTTTATTATTTAACTCTGTTCCCACCCGGTGACCCGATTGGGGAACTATTTATAACTTCGGAAAATTTATAATTAAATGACGTCATTGTGCTTCTCTTGGGATAATAACAGTGGTGTCATGGCAAAATTAGCAGTGCCAGAACGCACTGTTAATTTTTGTTTACAAAACCTAAATTCTCTATTTATTTATTTTTCTTTTCTTAGCCAGTGCCGGAACGGCGTTCCCGTGCCTTCCCGCACCATGACACGACTGGATAATAAGTAATGAAGGTGGTATCCCGTTGCCTTCCTGCATGCCATTTCTTGGCTTGAGTTTCGGCCGCCCACTCTGGGTCAGACGCCGTTTGTAACCGCCCACTCTGGGTCAGACGCCTTTTGTAACCGCCCGCTCTGGGTACAGACGTTACAGTTTCACCATTTCTGTTTACCCTCACTTAGTTCAGCCTGCAGACCTATGTAGTTGATCGGGATGTGGCACGTGGAGCCATAAGTAAAAGTTAGCTGTCTTGCGAGGACCAGTTATCAAAAACCATCCCCTGTCTGTGACACTCTATGTGGTCGTTCGGATAAAAGGTACTACCTCTTCAACACAGCCTACACCCCGTGAATTCATTATAATGGGAATATCCATAACCTACATCGTAAACATTTTGGACTTTTAATACATCTCTCAACCCCCTCTGTCGTAAAGCGTCATTTACAGTCACCTCCCCCCCATACGTCGAAATTGCAGCACATGACCCGCCTTTTCAATGATCTTTTTAAATTCCATGTTACCTATTTTTGGACTTTTTAAAATTAACTCTAAATCTTTACTTACGAATGTATGAAAATCAGCTGGAATGCTCGAAGCTTTAACTTTAAACCTTTATTTACGAATGTATCAAAATCAGTTCGAAATCGGCTCGAAGCTTTCGAAATGTGGTGTTATAGGCGCATTTTACGTATATCCTGGGTTGACCGAATTACTTATGTGGAAGTCCTGCGTAGACTGGGGAAAGAGTGTGAAGTTCTCATAACCCTCAAAACAAAAAAATTGGAATTTCTAGGACATGTAATGAGAAATCAAGAATGTTACGGCCTTTTCCAACTTATTCTCCAAGGGAAGGTAAATGGTAAAAGTGGACCGGGAAGAAGACGCATTTCCTGGCTTCAAAATTTGCGAAAGTGGTATAACACGACTACCACTGAACTGTTCCGCGCTGCGGTAAACAAAGTCAATATAGCCATGATGATCGCCAACATACGGAACGGATAGGAACTTTAAGAAGAAAATCAAAATCAGTATTATTATGTAGCTCAGTAATAATATCTGCATACTCTTTTTTTAATTCACTGCATAATTAACAAAGCTTTATTTTGACAAAAAAATACCACTTATATAGACATACCTATGCTTTCTTAACTGCATCATACAGATCTTGATACTTATTTTATGTTGATTTTCGATGCCCGTTCTCCAAATAAGTAAAAATACAATTTACAATGAACACACTATTTTATTTCTATTTCTATATAATAAGTTTTAGTTGGGTTTTGCTGTAATCTTTATATTAAACATTATACAAACATTGATGAGTTCTAACAAAATCTATTAATGTTTCGTCCTGCTCATTGTCTATTTAGTGTGTTTTCGGCCAGATAGACCTTTCGCCAGGGGGTACAACAACGGCCCCCTTTATTCAGATGGACTTACCCAAATTTTTTTTTATGTATTTTGACCCATAGAACACGAATTTTTTGGGTAACAGTTGATACGGATGTCGATAAGATTGTTGTAAACAAAGAACTTGAAGAATTACATAACAGCAATTTCTGGCAAAACAAAAATTTTTTGTATTTTTTGGGTCAATCTAAGGAAAAAATATTCTGACAAGTTTTTTCGTAGGATGCATAGTTTTCGAGATAAACGCGGTTGAACTTGCTTAACAATTAATTCTCAGTAAAAGCTGTTAATTGTAAAATGGTAGCCATTTTTTAAAACACATTAAATGTGATTATTTTATATATATTTTAAGGGTTTTTACCCTGACCAATGGTTTGATCCCTGGGCCAATTTTAAAATTGAAATGTGTTTGTTCCATAATTCTTTTCATTTGAGGTGTTTACAACTATTAGACGTAAGTTTTCACCTTTATAGTTTTTATGAATAAAATTCTTAAACGTCTTTATATAGGAGAGCTGTGATGATGGCATTTAAAATGCTTAAAGTACTTAGCTGAATTATAATAAATTTAATTTTCTACAACCGTGTTAAAAATGCAATTTTTAGCACTCCATACGTGCGTTAAAAATGTTAATTTAAGGCACTAGTGCTTTAAAATATTTTTAAGGCACTGCAGTTCGTATTGACCGTGTAGACAATTTTGATGTAATGACAAAAAAATATAAAAATGGAATGTCAGTCACGTTCAAGTAGAAGTTTTTGTAGATATTGTTACATTTGTCATTACATAGTTATTACATTTGTAGAAAAAATATTGTATGATATGCGTGTTAAAAAGTACATTTTTAAGGCAATCATGTGAATTGCAGAACTCGCTATCGCTCATTCTGCAAACTTTCACATGCGTGCCTTAAACGTGTACTTTTAACACTTATATCATAAATACTTAACTATTACACACAATCAGTTTTTTTGAAAATATACACCAGTCCCGTTTTGATTTATAATATTAATTATTAAAAAGAATAACTATTTAATAGTTATTTATGATATAAGCCTTAAAAGTACACGTTTAAGGCACGCATGCGAAAGTTTGCAGAATGAACGATAGCGAGTTCTGCAATTCACATGAGTGCCTTAAAAATGTACTTTTTAACACGCATATCATACAATATTTTTTCTACAAACCTAATTACAGGAAAATATCTACAAAAACTTTTACTTGAACTTGACTGACATTCCATTTTTATATTTTTTCGACATTACATCAAAATTGCCTATACGGTCAATACGAATTGCAGTGCCTTAAAAATATTTTAAAGCACTATAGTGCCTTAAAGTAGCATTTTTAAAGCTCGTATGGAGTGCTAAAAATTGCATTTTTAACACGGTTGTAGAAAAACATTATTAACGTTTGAAGTACATAATTAACAACTAATCTCATAGGTACATGTTTAAATATAAAAATAATTATTAATATCAAATAAATTAAAATTAAACAGAAATTTTAATTTAAATTATTAATAAATTATATTATTAGAAATATAGATTTATTTGACAATTTACAATTTTATCATTTGCACTGTTACTTTAAATAGGCCAGGAACCGAAGCTTTTCACCTTGCAATTTTTACAGAATGGATCGATTTGCTTGAAAATTTGAGAACAAATAGTGGACAGTCCAAGAATCAAAATCTATATAATGCCGTGAGGCGGTTTTACCATGAGGGTGGTTCCCACTCCATCTCGAGGGTGAAAATTTTTTATTATATTTTGACCACAAAAGTTGATAAAATCATTCATTGTAAGCAAAAAATGTTCTATAAATTTTTTTGATAAAATTAAAAGTTTTCGATTTATTCGCTATCGATAGTGTTAGTTTTGTATAGAAAAAATCAATGCTTTTCGATATACTCATTTACGATTCACTTAATTTTTGCTGTAGAAAAAAATTTTTCAAACTAAGTTCTTGGGAATTAAATAGCCTACAACTTTATATTAAAACATTTTTTCGTATCTCTGATGCCAATCTTTCTATTCTTAAGAAAATGGCATTTTTACCAAACTACAAAAATTAGATATTCAATTTTAACTCTAGTTTATTAAAAACTAATCATTCTAAGCCAGTCAAACTTCTAGAATCTATTAATAATACATAAGTAAATAAAAATGAATAAGGCCTATGAATAAAAACACCGCTATGTAACTTACATAATTATGCTTCTAATTTGATTTCTCCTTTCTTTTTTTTTTTTCAAAAAAATATATTGCTTTTTTAACCGTAACTTTTTATTTTTTATTTTAGAAAGTTTGGTAAAATAAATTTTTGTTGGATTTTACAAGATCTATAAGTTTTTAATACTAAATCTTTTAAAATCCTCAGTCGCAAGAAGAGGTGACTTTGAAAGGGTTGGTAAAGGTGGGGTGGCTTTTGCATGTTATTACAAGTTTTAATTGTCAATATATCACTTAATTTTTGCCATAGAAAAAAATATTTACAAACCTGGTTCTTGGGTATTAAATAGGCTACAATTTGATATGAAAACATTTCTTCGAATATTTGATGCTAATCTTACTATTCTGAAGAAAAGGCAATTTTTTTCCAAACTAGAAAAATTCGTTATTCGCTTTTAACTCCATTTTTATAATAACTAATCATTCTAAGCCGGTCAAACTTCTAGAACCTATTAATAATACATAAATAAAAAAGACCCAATAAGGTCAATGACTCATTTTAATTAGGGTGGTGATTAGGGGGTTGCTTGCGATCACTTTTTCGCTGAAAAAAATTGGGACTGATATTCTTTTCATTATAAGTCACTTAATTTTTGGGCTGGAGACTTTTTTTATTTCTGGGGATAGCTATTTTTAAGAACTTTAAATTAGTTTACACAAGTTGTCCTCGAAAAATGGGAATTTTTCGCGTCTTTTGACTTTGAAACTACAATATTTAGCATTTGACAAAGAAGAGCCAACATATAATAAAGTATAGCTCGATTACTATTGGTCTTAAAGAAAATTTAAAAAAACCAATTTTGTTTATTTTTTCAAATGGTACATTTTTGTTAAGTAAAGTTGTTTTGCTTAGAATGAACGATTTTATAAACTTTTGCAAAGAAAATATAATAAAAAATTTCCACCCTCGAGATGGGGTGGCAACCACCCCCATGGTAAAAGCGCCTTTTGGCATGATATAAATTTTGATTATTTGACTATCCACTACTTACTCTCAAATTTTCAAGCAAATCGATCCAAATTCTCGTAGAGATTTACATAAGATGTCAATATTATACTTAATATAAAAGTATTGATTGACGGGGTATAATAGTAATAATATAAATAATTTTTAAATACCAGCGATTTCATATTTCGCTAATACCGTAAAATATAAGATGCTTGATGTAGCGCTATTGGTTTACTGTGATTTAAAATTCAAAAAGTGCTTTAGTCCATTCTTTCACGGTTTTTGCTCTAAATTTTAAAGAACCGCTTGGATTGACATTAAATTTGGCATACGTATAGCTTACATGTCAAAGAAAAAAAGTGATATTGTGCCGATGTGTACTTTTGCCCCGGGGGTGACTTTCACCCCCTCTTGGAGGTGAAAAAATATATGTCCAAAATAAGTCCGGAAATGGGTGAACTGACTAATTTGAAGTAACTTTTGTTCTATAGAGCTTTTTCGCCAAATCAACACTTTTCGAGTTATTTGCGAGTGAACATATTCATTTTTCAACAAAATAACCACATTTTTAGACGGTTTTCGTAAATAACTTAAAAAGTAAGTATTTTGTCGAAAAAAACGTTCTTAGCAAAAATATAGCCCATAAAAAAGTTAAAAAAATGGTGTACGCGTTAGGTCTCTGGATCTTGTAGAACCAGAGTTATAGCCAATGAAAAATGGATTCATATTCACCAAATTTCAAATAGAATATTTCGACGTAAAATATCCAAAAAGTTAAGCACTTTTTGGGAAAAACCCATTATAACTTTTTTAAAGTGTTTAAAAAAAGCTTTATATCTGTTTTTACAAAAAGTTTCTAGCTTTAAATTTAAGCAAGTTACGCTCAAAATAAAATAGGTCCCTTTTGTTTTTGCAAAAAAAAAATCGGGAAGACCACCCCCTAATTAGCAACTTAAATTAAATTAATCGTTACCGCTCCACAAATTATTTTATTTATGTTGTGATTATATGATCTGTAAGTTTCATCGACTTAAAGTGCTTATTTTTAAAAAAAATTGGTTTCAAAATAAAATTTTTAAAAATATAAATTTTGAAAAAGATGTTTTTTTTTCAAAATAGCTTAAAAATTGTTAGAGATACCAAAAATCTCGAAAAACAAAAAAAAAATCCAGATATGCTTTTCTGAATATCATGTATTTTTTTGTTTTTCTGTTAGACAAAAATTGATTGAGATTTGGTGTTTCTAAATTTGCATACATTCGTGATCAGTGACTCGTTCAACTCCTTTTAAATACAGCCCTTTCAATAATAAGGACTTTGAACCGATGAAACTTACAGATCATATAAACAATATATACACGAGTCAAGAAATTTGTGAAGTCGTAACGGTTAAGTTCATTTAAGATATTAATTAGGGGGTGATTTTCTCGATTTTTTTACCAAAACCAAAAGGGACTAACTTTATTTTGAGCGTAACTTGTTTAATTTTGATGCTAGAATTTTTTTTATAAAACAAAAAGAAGCTTTTTTTAAACAATTTAAATAAGTTGTAATGAGTTTTCCCCGAAATGTGTTTCATTTTTGGTTATTTCACGTTAAAATATTCCATTTGGAATTTGACGAATATGAACTTATATTTCATTAGCTATAACTCGGCTTGTACTAGGTGTAGAGACGTGATATATACACCATTTTTTTTTAATTTTTTACAGAATATATTTTTGTTAAGAATATTTTTTCGACAAAATACTTACTATTTGATTTATTTGCGAAAAACCGTCTAAAACCGTGGTTATTTTGTTGAAAAAATGAACATATTCACTGCCAAATAACTCGAAAAGTATTGACTGAGTGAAAAAACTCTATAGAACAAAAGTTACTTAAAATTAACCAGTTTATCGATTTTCTGACTTTGTTTGGACGAAAATTTTTTCACCCCCAAGAGGGGGTTAAAACCACCCCAGGGCAAAAGCACATATCGGCACAATATCACTTTTTTTCTTTGACTTGTTAGCTAGGTGTATGCCAAATTTCATGTCAATCCAAGCGGTTCTTTAAAATTTAGAGGTTTTGAAATATTTTACCGTTAAAGAACGGACTATTACAATTCCCAGAAACTATATATACAGAAATCGTAATTCAGTAAGAATTTCTGAAAGAATATTACCTATTCCTTGTATGTGCAGGTTTTTAAAACTTTCTCTCAAACTAAAACAAAAAGATGATTACTAAAAAATATCAATGTTTGCTGACTCCTTTATTTTTATGTGAAGAGACACAAACCTTAAAATATTTTAATCATGTATATCCATATATTCAGGTATATTCAGCGATAAGTCTAATATTGTTTATATGAATACCTTTACATAAATTATAATGAAGGAGCTGATTCTCTGGCATTCGTTACAGCAAATAATAAGAAATATTTCTTTACTAATTACTTCGGTTTAACAGAGATCAATATCAATATACATTTTTTCAGGATGTGGCTGAACACTCGAGATATGACGGTCACTAGATTAAAAGATGTTTAGAGACAAAGTAGGTCATAAAGTTGTTGTGTAAAATACCAGAAAATACCAAATCATAATTAACCGTCATACGTCAAAGTACCGGCCCAACCCGCCGCATCTCTGCCATTTGAGCAATTCTTAATTCAACGTGTCAAGAATAAAATAACTGATTCTATGATTCTCCTCCTCGTCTTAAATACCCTCTCCGTGTCATTTCTCCTTCGGTTTCGCCTGGCGGAACATATAGAGTGGATTCGCCAATATGGATACTCCTTCGATCATCTAGGGTCGACCAGCCGATCGCCAGCTGTGGGCATCATATCATTACAACAGAAGATGCACCTATATGCGCTAATTTTAACTTTTCATAGTTACTAACACATTTTTTCCAAAGACATACAGATTTAGAGGAGCGTCTGGCAGAGCTGTGTCCCTCTGTCTTGTCCTCACTCTGTCCATTGTTTATTAAGGTGAAATGTCCCAAAAATTACTAGGAGAACTTCATCTTCTTCTTTAGCAGCTTCTTTAAGACCAGCCTTGGGCATAAGCCTCCTCTTGTGGTTTCCATACTCGCCTGTTTTGAGCTATCTGGAGCCAGTTTCTTCCTGCCTTTTCTTTAATGTTGTCGATCCAGATTTTTTCATATCCAGAGGTGTAGCAACAAATTTTATAAAAGTAGAGGATGTAGAGGAGCTTATATCTGACAACTCTCCAATTCTACTAACAATTAGTGAGCAAATTGTTACCACTGAAATGAAACCCGGGTTGACCAATAAATTTACGGACTGGGTAAACTTCCAATCAGAAATGACTGAGAAAATTGAGTTCAATGAATTTATTCAAACGATAGAACAATTGGAACAAAAAACCGAGATATTTATGATAAACATCAAGCAGGCAGCGTGAAACAACACACCTACAATCCAAAGAAAAACAGTAGGAAACAATTACTTCAAAGAAATTAGAGACTTGATACAGGACAAAAGAAGGGCTCGGAAGTTATGGCAAAGAACTCAAATTACAGAAAATAAAAATAAGCGAAATAAGTTCACACAACATCTGCAAAGAGAAACCTCGAATAAAAACCAATCAATTAATAAGTACCTGAGAGAACTAACTGATGATGAATGCACCGATTACTCCCTCTGGAAGTCAGCCAAAAAATAAATAAACCAGTTCAGCATATACCTCCTCTACGAAAAGAAAACAGAACATGGGCAAGAAATCCCAAAGAGAAAGTGGATGCGTTCGCTGATTATGAAGAAAACATATTTCAACCAAACCCTGGCGAAACTCATGTATACGATGGACGAATAGTTACTGATTCTGTTAACATACAACTGACTACTACAAAAGAAGTTCAAAAATTAATCAAGAACATCAATACAAAAAAAGCGCCTGGGTTTGACCTGATCAATGGTGAGATACTAAAAAAATTACCTAGAAAAGCCATAGTATAGCTTACTACACTAATAAATGCATCCTTTAGGCTTAGATATGTCCCATTCTTTAGAAAACTGCAGAGGTTTTAAAGATACCCAAAGTAGGACAAGATAACCATGAATTAACATCATACAGGCCAATCTCCTTACTATCCATAACCTCAAAGGTGTTTAAAAATTAATACTACGAAGAATGAACCATATAATTGAACAAAAAAATATTATTCCAACACACCAATTTGGATTTCGTGATAAACACTCCACAATTGACCAGATCCATCGAATAGTAACTGAAATAGAGAAAGCATTGGAAGGGGACAAAATTTGTTCAGCAGTATTCCTGGATATCGCAAAAGCATTTGACAAAGTGTGACACGACGGTCTTTTAATGAGGCTAAAAAAATATTTCCTATGCAACTTGTTGAAATATTGCAGTCATACCTACACCAGCGAACATTTAGAGTTAAAATGGAAAACGAGTACTCTGAGCTAAAACAAATAAATACAGGGGTTCCGCAAGGTAGCGTTCTTGGACCAATACTACACCTTTTGTACACATCTGACATTCCGGAGAGGGAAAACATCCATCTGACCACATTTGCTGATGATACAGCAGTCCTGGCAATAGGAGCAACTATAGAGGAATCTACTATTAACTTACAAAATGCAATTAATGGTATAGAAGGCTGGTCCAAAAAATGGCGTATAAAGTTTAATGATTATAAGTCAGTTCATATTAACTTCACTAACAAGAAAATCAATAATCTTTCAATTATCCTAAACAACAACGTTGTTCCTAATAAAAAAACAGCGAAATATCTGGGTTTAAATCTCGACGTCAAACTAAAATGGAAGGAGCACGTTAAAAAGAAAACTGAACAGTTGAAGATAAAGTACAAAAATATGTTTTGGCTAATTGGTAGGTACTCTTAACTTTCCATTCAGAACAAAGTAATAATTTAGCAACAGATATTGAAACCGGTGTGGACCTATGGAATACAATTATGGGGCTGTACCAAAAAAGTAATTACCGAAATTTATAAACGCTGCAGAACCGAATATTAAGGAACATTGTATGTGCTCCTTGGTATGTTCAAAATGACGATTTGCGTAGAGATCTTAAAATCAAATCTATTCCAAATGAAATTAAGAAAGTCGCCAGGAGACATGAAGACAGGCTCCATAAGCATCCCAACCATGAATCACTTCAGCTTGTTGTCAACGAACCCCAGATGCGAAGGCTCAAGAGGATTAAACCGTTCGAGCTCGTGTAATGTGTGAAGTTGTGCCGGACTTAGTTAGTGTTGTGCATTGTATTGTAGCCACAACAAAGACGTGAGCAATTAGTGAAAATAAGAGTCAATGCTTTGCTGTGTAGCCACAACCAAAAGTGGGCATTTCATGTAAAAAAAGCTAGGATGGACTAGGTGACATCTAGTTTACAAACATTTTTAGGGAAATTAGGTTAAAGAAAAAATACTGATTAATCTTGTAGATTGGGTGAAGAGTACAGGAAAAACAAGCAACGTCACTTTTTCATTAATTTTGGCTTTTCTCGCCATGTGGTAGCAAAAACTGAGTACTATCGACTAGGCTATCGATTCATGACAATAAACAAAAAGATCAGTCTATATAAATTTTCTAAGAATTTATATCAAGGCGAAGGACCAGGATTGTCAGCACGCTACTGGGCAAAAATAAGAAATATTAGCAAGTTTTTGATGCATTATTATATCAATAAGTTAATACAGATTCATATTGTATTAAGATTATAGAATAAGAATTACTAGAATTCTGCTAAGAACCTCCAAAGTAGTTTTTTGATATCATAAGAATTAAACCCTTACTGATGATTATCTCACTATGTATAAAACGTGACATTCCTTGTTTTTCCTATGTACTCTTCAGGTGTATTTATATTGTTTAAATAAAAAAAAGAAAAAAAAAAAGAAAAAAAAGAATGTGTGTGTACTTTGTACGCACGTAAGGAGTTATACTTCTATTATATGATTTCATAATAATAAATATACTTTAAACAGTTTGTTTTAATTTTTTTTAACACCAAACTAATTTTGTGCTTACCGCTTTCAAAAAAATAAAAAAAAGTATAGGATTGCTCCGGATTCGAACTCAAGACCTCTCGATCTCTGGCCGAATGCTATACCAAATACGCTACGAGGACAGTGTATGTGTCGGTTCGGACGTACCTAATGACAATTCACGGTAATAAACAGACAAGGTGAAGTATAATAAATATACAATAAAATGTTTTAAGAGGAAACAGTAGCGATCAACAGGTAGCGAAAACGCGTTCCAAGATTGCGGCTGTAATTTTGAATATTTTTTCGAGATATTTGGCACACGTTTTCGTAATATAATAAAGAATGGCGGTACAGAGCCCAATTTGAAAAATATATTAATATGTGGAAATTACTCTAATTAAATACAATATTAAAAAAACGAGCCTGTACCGCCATTAAGAAGAACAAAAAAATACACCTTCTTCGAATACATTTTTTTCTTCGATGCCTAGATTTTGTGTCATTTTGGAACTACTAAATTTTTTTATTTCATTAGTATGTAGTTCCAAAATGACACACAATCTAAGCATCGGATAAAAAAGTTTATTTGAAGAAAGTGTATTTTTTTATTCTTCTTAATGACGGTACAGGCTCGTTTTTTTAATATTGTATTTAATTACAGAGTAATTTTCACATATTAGTATATTTTTCAAATTGGGCTCTGTACCGCCATTCTTTATTATATTACGAATATGTGTGCCAAATATCTCGAAAAAATATTCAAAATTACAGCCGCAATCTTGGAACGCGTTTTAGCTACCTGTTGATCGCTACTGTATCACCTTAATAATACTCATCTTACTCCTGAATAAGACAAATCCAAAAACACAAAAATTATAATAAATATATTTACTAAAAACACTAATATTACCAGAGAACGGCAGTTCTCGCCAATGGCGCACACCTACACCCCATACACGCGACACTATATAGGGTGAGGCAGATAAAGGGCCTCTTAGAAATATCTCGAGAACTAAAGGCAACATAATGATGACAATTTGAATGAAGGGGTTCTGACGAGTGATCTATTTAATGAAAATATTTGCATCTATTTTCTACTTCCGGTTATACCGGAAGTTGCTTATAATTTCTTTGTTTTAAATGGGACACCCTGTATATTTTTACATTTTTTGATTTTCCTCGATGTCTCCTTTCTTAAAACACGTGTTTTTAATAATTTCCTAGCAAGTTTCACACCCTGTAGAAGTATAGTACTTTGACATCAAAAACTCTATTTACGTTCAAATGATTTTTAATATAGTTTACTATCGTTAAACATTATTAATATAGCTATATATTGAATTTTAGTATACAGGGTTGGTCCAAACACGGAATGAATATTTTCTGAGCTTTCTTAAATGGCGCACCCTGTATTTTAGTATTGTAATGAAGTGATATTTTATGGTACTTTTTTATTTTATAAGCATTCCCTATACCTAACTGCTTTAATTTGTGAGTTAATGGTGATTGAAGCCAAACATTAATTGCAACAAAAAATACGTGAAATTTTATTAGGTTGGCCTTGAAAATATTCAGTCAAAAATAATTTTTCGGAAATAAATACAAATAATTAATCTAGACTGATCGTTAAAATTCCCAATAATGGTTTAGCTATCAAAATATTTACGTAGTTAAGATTTTTGGTGCGATTAAGAATTAAGCACAAATTAAAGCAGTTAGGTATAGGGAATGCTTAAGAAATAAAAAAGTAACATAAATATCATTTTATTACAATACTAAAATACAGGGTGTTCCATTAAAGAAAACTCAGAAAATACTCATTCCGTGTTTCGACCAACCGTGTATACTAAAATTCAACGATTAGCTATACTAATAATTTCTGACAATAGTAGACTATATTAAAAACCATTTGAACATAAATAAAGTTTTTGATGTCAAACTACTCCAATTCTACAGGGTGTGAAAGTTGCTACGAAATTAAGAAAAAAACGTAATTATCTTTTAAACTACCCTGTATAACAGTACAAAACCTGATATCTTAAGAGAGAAGACTTCGAGTAGAATCCAAAAATGTAAAAATTAATAGGGTGTCCCATTTAAAAAAATGAAGTTAGGAGCAACTTCCGGTATAACCGGAAGTAGCAAATAGATAAAAATATTTTCATTAAATAGATCACTCTTCAAAACCCCTACATGCCAATTTTTATGAGTCCGTTGCCCTTAGTTCTCGAGATATTTCTAATAGGCCCTTTATCTGCCTCACCCTGTATATTACACAAAATTTTCCATTTTCTAAATCTGGCTGAATTGAAAACTGGGCCAACTCCCATCTTAAAGTTCAGAAAAAGACTCACCCATTCATATGTCAACCATCCATTTTGGTCCAAGGGTGTGGATTTTACGGCTCTTCCTATTTAGGGCCTGTTTTTCGTTCTCGTCCCCAAAACTCCCAAAACTTCGAAAATTTAACTCCGACCTTTGCGGCTTCTAATAGAAGCGATCATTACCTATCCAACGCATGTCTAATTTTGAAAATCGGTTATACCGTTCAAAAGTTACCGAGCTCAGAAATATGAGTCAATTTTTATTTAAAAAAGGGAAAATGTTTGTGGATATGTATGTACAGTATGTATGTATGTATGTGGAAAAGTTAAACCGATCTGAATTTTTTTCTGTGTTTGAAGAGGGGTAAGGGCCGATTCAGGACAGGTGTAGTTTGTAAGTTTTGACTATTCATAAGCCAGCTATAGGACTTGGTAGGTACAAAGCGGCATATATCTTTGGTTTAAGAAGAGACAGGAGAACACTAAATACACCAAATCAATAGCGTTGAGTTAAGATTTCAAATGGTGTCTAAGCTGTCAGTATCAGACATACACACGGCTCAGTATAGCCGAAAAACTGAAAAATTAACTTTGAAAATTTTGGTTTTTCGGCAATTATTCAAAATTTCAACCTACGAATTACGCCAATAACTGAGCGTTTGTAGAGGGACTCTAGACGAATCTTACGGTGTATACCTTATATTCAGGAAAATTTGAATTTTTAAGTTATAGCCTTCATAAGTATGATCAAATCCATTTCTTATGGGAAAAACGGTTTTTCAAGCTTAATAATTCCTGTAATAGCTTCAGTTATTATACTTGACTTTAGATGCATAAGATACTACTTGTCAATACGTTTCAACCTCATGTTTAGTGAGCAAAATCGGTTAAGCCGTTTAGAAGTTATTAAGCTACAAAAGTATAATCCAATTAACGATATTCCCTAAATGGTTTATGTAGTTGTAGTGGTTACTACGCTAATTTGATCTGGTAACGAGCAATCCAAGTTCATTTACCGGCCATCCCAATATTTTTTCAATTTATTTCGAATAGAAAAAAAATCGAAAAGGATAGTTCAAGAAATATTGACGAAAAACTTAAAAAAACTACGAATTTACCGATTTCTCCCCCCTCTCCCCCAAATCCGACGCTCAAAATGGTGTGAATTTTTTCTGAACATTATGTGGACCATATAGAACAATTTGGTGTTAGAGGATAACTTTCACTTTTAATGTCTGGGTTATGCCATCTTTTGGATCAATTGTATCATACTATAAACACAAAACGCAGAAAGAATCAAATAATAAGCTATACTTTAATGGTTTACTTTAATTAAGTAATAAAGTTGTATTTTTTATTGCCAAAAGAAACTCTGTAGAAACTTAAACAATGTTTACCTTTGACCTAATTTTTTTTACATACTCAAACTTTACTAAAACACAAATTCTAATTTAAAATTTTTAAAGAAAATAGAAGCACCTCTTTTTGGAATCGTGTTAAAATTTTGTTCTCTTTTAATCCCCTAAAACCCTAAAAAATTATTTATTTCTCTCATACTATTCCAGCTAAGGACGTTCTTAAGATGATAAGAACTAAGAATTCAGTAGCTGGAACACTCAGATAGCCCTAGATGGTTTCAGTTATTACTTCTAAAATTCACTCGACTGAATAAAATACGACGAGATTTATGTAGCTCCAAAAGCCACTGATGTTCTACTACATTGTTTTGGTAAAATTTTATCTCGAATTTTTTATCATCTTGAAGTACTAGGTTTCCATACATATTTTTATATTGTGTTTAAGTCGTTTTATTTAATGTTGTTTTCTCTTATGTTAGATACGAAATTATTTTGCGTACCATAAGGCAGTATGATAAGATAAATATTAGTCCAGGAACCGAAGCTTTTCACCTCGCAATTTTTACAGAATGGATCAATTGGCTTGAAAATTTGAGAATAAGTAGTGGATAGTCCAAAGATCAAAATCTATATGATGCCGAAAAGCGCTTTTACTATGGGGATGGTTGCCACCCCATTTCGGTGGCGGAAATTTTTTAATATATTTTGACCGCAAAAGTTGGTAAAAACTTTCATTCTAAGCAAAAAACATTCTATACATTGTTTTGATAAAATTAATAGTTTTCGATTTATTCGCTATCGAAAGTGTTAGTTTTTTATCGAAAAAATCACTGTTTTTAATTATTTTTCTGCTAATAACTCCAAAAGTTTTCGTTTTATTAAAACAACTTTACTTGACAAAAATGTACCTTTTGAAAAAATAAACCAAACTGTTGTCCTTAATTTTCATTAAGACCAATAATAATCGAGCTATACTTTATTATATGTTAGCTCTTCTTCGTCAAATGCTAAATATTGTAGTTTCAAAGTCAAAAGACGGGAAAACTATGCATTTTTCGAGGATAACTTGTTTAAACTAATTTAAAGTATTTAAAAATATATATCTCTAGAAATAAAACGAAGGTTTCTAACTCATATCCCTATTTTTTTCAGCGAAAAAGTGATCGGGAGCAACCGCCTAATCACCGCCGTAAATAAAATTCGTCATTGACTTTATCTGTTCTTCTTTATTTTTGTATTATTAATAGGCTCTAGAAGTTTGACCGGCTTACAATGATTAGTTAAAAAAAATTGAGTTAAAAGCGAATAACGAATTTTGGTAGCTTGTAAAAAATGGCTTTTTCTTCAGAATAGGAAGATTAGAATCAGAGATATAAAAAAATATTTAAATATGAAATTGTAGCTTATTTAATTCCCACAAACCTGACTTTCAAAAATTTTTTCTAATTCAAAAATTGAGTGAGCTATTGACAAATTAAATCTTGTAATAACATGCAAAAACCACCTTTACCAACCCTTTCAAAGTCACCTCTTTTGCGATTCAGAATTTTAAAAAGATTGAATATCAATCGGCTTAATGATCTTGCAAAAAACTACAAAATCTTTTTTTATCAAAATTTCTAAGATAAAAAATAAAAAAGTTACAGTTAAGAAATCAATATATTTTTTTGAAAAAAAAAAAAGGAGAAATCCAATTGGAAGCATAATAATGTCAGTTAACGATGTTTTTAGTCATTTGCCTTATTTATTCTTCTTTTTTTATGTATTAATAATATATTCCAGAAGTTTGACTGGCCTAGAA
The DNA here is from genome assembly GCF_917563875.1 of Diabrotica virgifera virgifera. Lineage (NCBI taxonomy): Eukaryota > Metazoa > Arthropoda > Insecta > Coleoptera > Chrysomelidae > Diabrotica > Diabrotica virgifera. Next base: position 66,354,123 of record NC_065448.1, on the reverse strand, counting down.
TGATTAGTTTTTAAAAAACTGGAGTTAAAAGAAAATAACGAATTTTTGTAGTTTGGTAAAATAGGCTATTTTCTTCAGAATAGAAAGATTAGCATCAGAGATAGGAAAGAATGCTTAAATATGAAATTGTAGCTTATTTAATTTCGAAGAAGCTCGTTTGAAAAATTTTTTGCTACGGCAAAAATTTAATAAATCGTAAATGAGCTTATATCGAAAAACATTGATTTTATCATAAAACACTATTAACACTTTCGATAGCGAATAAATCGAAAACTATAAATTTTATCAAAAAAATGTATAAAACATTTTTTGCTTAGAATTAATGTTTTTAGCAACTTTTGCGGTCAAAATATAATATAAAATTTCCACCCTCGAGATGGGGTGGCAACCACCCCCATGGTAAAAGCGGCTTTCGGCATCATGTAGTTTTTGATCTTTGGACTATCCACTACTTATTCTCAAATTCTCAATCAAAGCGATACATTCTGTAAAAATTGCGAGGTTTTGTCCTATATTAAGCTTCATTACTTGTAATATAATAATATGTAGAGTATGTGTCGTTACTCTAAAGGCTCATTGAAATCTTTTTATTCTAAATTTTATGGAATTAAGTTGATCTTTCTAAATAGTCAAACTAACATTATTTTAAATACGGTAAGACCGACTGCGACTGTTTAAGGTTAGGTTAATTAAAAAAATCTAGAAGCAATACAAAGAATTAAAAAAAAAACAAAAAAAAATTAAAATGAATAAAAAAAAACACTAAAAAGATCTAAACTTTCGAGGTTGTGAATCGGGTTTAGTTCTTCGTAGTGAAAAAAAGCATTGTTTAATTTATTCCCATAGCAAGTAAATATTTTTATTTATAAGCTCTATTTTTTATTATTTTTGTGCATTCTTCTTTTTATAAAAATGAGCAAGCTTGTAAATCGCATTTAATTGCTTCCAAGAAGTTGTATAAAACCAATGCACTCTTTCAAGGTTTTTCCAATACAAATTTAGCTAATTTTTTTCATCCCTTAGTTGCTGCTCCCAACGAAAAATTTTTGCTTTTTCTTTCAGATTCTGCACCTTACATGGTTAAAGTGGGAAAAAATTTGAATTTTTTTTTAGCAACGTTTAGTACATTTAACTTTCGTAGCACATGGTTTAAATACGGTCGCAGAAGAAATTGTAATTAAATTTCTTCATGTTATTAATTTAATTTCAAATATGAAAAAAAATATTTCTTAACACGGCACCTGCCACGTGTGGTGCTACCAGCACCCCATAACACATTTTCATCAAATATTTTTTGGTATTTCAAGTTTGTTAACCGTGCTGTGTGTCATAGTAGCTTTCAGTAATATTATATAGTATAGGTGTGTTTGCGTTTGAAGTGGTTATTTAGTGTCATTCTGAACTTACAGCTCTAAAGTCGAATGGGGATGTCATCATATGGCAGTTTAAGTTTTAAATTTTTTTGTGTTTTTGATAAATAGGTCAGATTTACATTTTTTATTGTAATAACTCATTTAAATTATTAATATAGTCTCTATACTCAATAAATCTTAATTTATTTAGATATTTTACTTCACTTCATTTATTATGTGTTGGTACTTGCTAATTTGCTTATAACACCTTTTTAATTTTATTTTTTAACTTTTATAATATATTAGTAGCTAATAAGTTAATAAGACATGTTTTTTATATACTTGTGTAACACAACACATTATTTTGTTTATAAACAAGTAGATCACAAAATTTTTTTAAGGGGTGCTCTGAGCACCCCACGTGGCAATTGCAAAGCCACGTGGCATGTGCCGGGTTAAGCCACCTATAAGAACTCAGTTATATAAAGAACATTTACCGAATCTTCCCCTTCCACCAAAACCTAATGTTAATGGAAAACCTAATTTCCCCAGTAAGAAAGTTCCCCCTTAACCCTTAAACGCCCAACCTTTTTTAGGTTCCATGTACGCCCAAGGGTGGGTAAAAAATGTCCACCTCGAAAATAGCTAATATATTTATTGAGAGTTTTTGGAAATAGATTAAACTTAAGAATCTTATGCTTAATAAACACAGCATCTTATAAAATATTAAGATAAACAATTTACAAACCTTACAACAACATTAAAATGTACAATAAAATTAACATACCAGTAAAAGCCAATAATTCAGATTTGTCGATTTTATTCACATTCTTCTTTCAGCCTCCTCATTAGCGGATAGTTATGTCGATTATGTAATTATACGTCGATAATTATATGGATTGTGTTCCTATCAACGAGAAATTATATAGAAACCTTTAATAACAAGTTTTACCAAGGGTGTACTTTTTATGCCCACCCATATTTAACTCAAGATATTAATTTAATTTTCAAAAATATCGGTAGAACCAATTTAACATTCGATAAAAGGCTGTCTTTTTAGCAATAAATAGTTTTTGGAAAATTTTTAAACACGTTATAAATATGTTACAAGGGAAAATGCATTAGGTGGACATTTTTTCCCACCCTTGGGCGTTTACGGGTTAAGTAAAAAAAGCCAGTAATAATGGAATTAGCTGACGATTCTTCCCAACCACTTACACTTTCCAAAGAATTGCTGAAAAATAAAATAATACCACCTCTAATGTAAATAGAAACAAAATACCTATTCAATATTTTTACCCAAAGTCGATATCACATTGAATTTTCGATATTTCTACTATTTTCTTTTTATTTCTTTTCTTATTCATGGAAGAATACTTATGGCTACTAAGTCTGCAAATCTTTACTCGGCCATTTCTCAAATATTGTTTATATTATTATATCTTACGAATTAATTATTTATACGAATACATTTATGTAAATACCATTTTTCCTGGATGTCAACATTTCGCAGAATGGAGAAATGATAATGACGATTTTAAGTTTTAAAGTCTTTTAAAGTCTTCTACTAAAGAAATATACGGACATTTTTCTGTATAATATATAAATCTCAAGGAGATGTGCATAAAACTTTTTTTGATTTGTAAACAATTCCACTCTAATCGGCAAAGAACATTTTAAGCGTTCAAGAAAAACCATCCCCTTCAATTTATTAAAGTGCACGTTGATTTATAAAAAACGAACTTTGTACATATAGATGTAAAAGGAAAAATAAATTGGGTTGCTTTTTTGTTCTTTGGGTTATTCGTACACAAAGGAGAAATGGTTTTAAGCTGTATTGGCTTTGGAAATTCCAGACCCCATGTTTATAAAGAAGCAGTGTGTTTATACTGGTTTGTGAAAAGTAATATCCTTATTAGTTAAAGATAATTATTTATTCCTAGAACTTATTAAATTAGGTAAAAAAATAAATTAACCTTTAACCACAAGCGCTGGCGTATTTGTTACGCCAGATATTAGAATTCTACTGCAAGTATACTTAACAATTTAATTTTCGACCTTTTTTATCTATCTAATCTATTACTGGAATGCGTTATACAATTTATTTTAGTTTCTTTATGATCGGTGTTGTGAGAAGATAGTAATTACCAGTTTATTATTTGTTGTTTTCGGTGATGTACAAAATATACCACGATTGTAGTAATGTAGGTACATCTTTCAATTTTTTTAGTGATTATGACACAAAATATATTTTTCTTTATAAAAAATACTTTTTCTCTTGTAAAAAATCACATATCAAAAATTTTTTTAATAGTAATTTTATTATTAGTATTTTTTATGGAATCAGATTCCAGTTAGAAATCCCAATTTACTTACTGAGAAGGAACTCCAAGCTTTCGCTGATGCCGGATAAGGTTTATAACAAACAACTAAATGTATTTAAAAAAAAAATAAACAAAAACCCCCATTTTAAGTGGATTCTTTTGTGGCGTACAATGTACGCCACGCGTGTACTTATGTTATAACTTGATGTGCGGGTAGTTAAAAGTTAACTAAGTCAACAGGTGTACTCGTATATTAGTTTGTGTTATTATCAGAAGAGAACTAGATTTGTTGCCATTTTTTGAAGTTATACTTCTTTACGGGCGTAATGACGGTGAAATTTTATATGGGAAAACCTAGCGACCGGGCGCATGCGCATTATAACTTTGTTCTGATTGGATGTTCAAATGACATGACAAAAATTATCCAATATGGCAGCTGTGGCACAGCTGTGGGACTGTGCATGGTTTGGTTATAATGTATGCTTGTTGCGTTTTAAAATTTGTAGGAAGAGAAACAACAAACAAAAAGTTAGTTAATGGTTATACTGCCTTTTTAAATAGTTTTCATATTATATTTTTGGACTTATTTACATAGAAGGAATGATTGTTGCATGCCAATGTGAAAGCTCATCAAACTGTGCCTAGTATGAGTGCAGCAGATCTCGCTTATTCAAAGCTAAATAATCTTTCACTGGTAAGTGTTTTATAAATAGTTGATCAAATTTTGTTATGATATTTGAACATAGCCACTTCGCACGACGCAATTGATTGCGAAATTTATTAGTCGTTATACGGGCTCCGATACCTACCTTGAACCTACCAAAATACATAAGTAGTATGTAATACTTTTATTTTACACCTTAATATTCACCTAATATATTGTCTTCTTACCCTATGTTTTGTTGTATTTTTTCAATTCTAAATCATTTCAATTCAAAATCAAAATAATTTGATTTACATAAGTTAAAAATGTCAAAAGGTTAATCTGTTTAGTTAGACGATCTTCGCACATAATGACAAGCTGTGTCTGTAGCGCAGTTTTAATGCGGGTGAATCCCAATACAACGCAAATACCAGCCGCGTGGTAAGTTGGTTCGAATCCCAATAGAAACTTTTATTTTTTTATTTTTTTTTATACATTTTATGATTGTAAGTATATTTATTATATAATTTTATTTTCAGAAAATACGTATTTAGTTAAAAAATTTTCCGACAATTAATGTTCAGAAATCATTTGTGGCATTTTTAATGTGTTTGTGTGTGTTTTATTTTTTTATTATTTTAATTTTTGGCACTGTTTTAATAAAAATGTTTGAGAAGTATTAAGTATAAATTAATTTAATATTTAAATAAAATATAAATAAAAAGTATATTAATTTCGTTTATAATCATATAATCATATAATAGAAGTATAACTTCTTACGTGCGTACAAAGTACACACACATTCTTTTTTTATTTCTCATTTTACTACCATACCACCCATAGGTTATAAATTGCTATAAAAAAATACCTTTTTCTTGTATTAAAGTGATATGTAATAGTTTGTACTAAATTTTATTTTTTTTTTCAAAAATGAGTTATACATATACACACAGTGTGCACTTTTAACCTTATTCTTGTTGTGAGCAAATGTGGTAACATCACATCATACCAGTAAAGATTTGCTAACAGCTGAAATGTGGCAGCTTTATTAATATAGATGTGAAAGTTTGCATATAAATGTAAAAGGAAAATATTATTTGTTTATTTTTCTTTTGTTTATGTTATTCGTACACAAAGGAGAAATAATTTGCTGTATTGGTTTTCGAAAACTCATGTTATCAAAGATCTCATGTTTATAAAGAAATATCGCCTGTTTGGAGCAAGAATGATGCAACTGCAAAAAGCCAAATTTCTCAGGAGAGCAAAAAACCGGTATGGCGTGTATTTTTACAATGATGGCTTTTATTTTTATCCTGTTGGTGCGAAATTCATTATCTTAATTTAATTCCTCCATTTCATCCCTTTTCACAGTTGCTTCGTTCCTCATCTAAAAATTTTTAAATATTTAAAATGGTTATTAAATAAAGATCGTCCAGAGCATAGCAATGGCGTTATTTCTTACAATGATGGCTTTTAGTTTCGTCCCTATTGGTTCGAATTTCATTATCTTAATTTAATCCCGTCATTTTCAACCCTGTCTACAGTTGCGTCATTCTTGATCGGAAAATTTTTCTGTACAAAAAACTATTATTAAATATTCAGTATGCGGTTTATTCTTACAGCAATGGCTTTTATTTTCATCCTTATTGGTTCTAAATTCATTACCTTAATTTAGTCCCCCCATTTTCAACCCTATTTACAGTTGCGTCATTATTCATCTGAAATAAGTTCTAAAATGGTGCGTAAATAAATAACAACGAAACTACCCAGCAGTGGCTCAGCACATAGTTGTTCTGTCGTGTTTGTATCATCTGTATACAGTATTTTATAAGCTAATTACGCAATAAACAGGAATTGACAAATGCAGTTACGTCATTCTTACTCCGGACCGACGATAATGTTTGTATTGTTTTGTGAAAAGTAAATATATTTATTAGTTAAAGGTATTTATTTATTGCTTCGATTAATCAAATCAGATGATAATCAAAAATGAATTGACAATATCAACTAGCAGATACCTACACTGCACGCCAAAATTATCGCATAATTTTAAGAATACTGGTAAATCAACTAATTTTAATGTTTCAATTTTTGTAATACATACACCACTCATATATAATATGAACTCTTAGAAGATCTCAATTATACCTACATAACTCTCAAAGTTAAATTTACATTTACCTTTCAGAGTTTCCCTTAAAATAACAAATATTTTAATTTCAGATCCAGCTTAGCAGTCTACTTTTCTTTTAGTAAGTCGCCAGAAAACTCTTATACTCCCTTAACGTCCTAAAAAGGTGACACAAAAGAGAGACAGGTCTAAAACTCTTTATATCCGCGGGATTGATTCCCAACCAGGTTTCTTGAACCAGTAAAACCTCGACACGACACATGCAGAAAATAGCACATATTAAACAATGGTTCTTCTTTTTCTGATGATAGCCCCTTAAAATTATGTTAGGTAGTCATAAAAAGTGATAAAGACCATTTTAAATGCGTCTGCATCTATGTTGTTGGTGCACCGGTGTTGAAAGGATAAACCGACTTTATTCGATTCCAGGGGACGCCTGATTGTTTTCACAAGTGATCGCAATCTACGTGGAGGCTCCTTTCATGTCCCCTTTTTTCACCGGACTGGGACGTTTCGCCGTCGCCGTTTCGCCGTCGAGCCACTTCGCCGTCGGCCGTTTCGCCGTCGAGCCAGTTCGCCGTCGGCCGTTTCGCCGTCCCCATCCCAGCATTGGTTAAGTTTACAAGAACGTGATATCATACTAAGTGTTTTTATAATAAATGTCGCAAGAACGTGATAACATACTAACTTTTTTATACTAAATGTCAGTGTAAATAAAATGCTGATGTTGCTAGTAAAAGTGAGTTATATTTTCGTATTCAACTATACATTGTTTTCGTCTGAAAAATAAAATATTTACCGTATTAAAAATATTTAAAAAGTTACATTTCATAATTATGGGCAAGTCCTCTAAGATATTCTAAAATATCTCCATCGGCATTGAAGTTTCGGACTAATCATAAAATTCGCTCATCCGCGTCCCTATATTTTTTCTTGTTCAAGGGTGGCAGATTCCCAGCAACTAATTGTTTATAGTGAACGACCCTACCCTTCTGTACCTTACGGAGGCTGTCGATAAATTTCTATATTGTAGTGTGGCCGACTCCTAATTCTGTTTTAAGCCTTCTGTGTGCTGCCTCCGCGTAATTGTTGGTTCGATCCTGCCTATTTATCGTCCTTTGATAGAGATTCCAGATCTCCTGGGGAAATAATGGAGGGCGTCTACCATCTCCTCGCCTTTAAATAATTAATAAAATGATATACAGATTTTGGAATTTTTCAAGAAGTACACTTTATAGTTACCTCTTCATACGTCCTGCCTAATTGTCTTCGAACCAATCCAACAGTGGTTGAAGCGCAACAGGTAAAGCGGTTTCCAACACATCAATGGCCTGATCTAAATGACGAACTGGAACGAATGCCAAGGATGTCACCATCTTACAATTTAAGGAAAATTGGGCGTCGTTATTGTATTCTGTAAGATGGCCTAACTGTGCCACATGGTTCTTCATGTTTTGTGCTAAGTGGAAAAAGCATCTGTTGATATTTACTCCTGGGAAGCAATCTTCCATGGCTGCGAATGCGAATGCTGCCTGCTCAAAGTGGCAATGGATCGCAGTAGGGCTCAGATTTGGCTTCAAATTCTTTATTAGATCGAACATACGGCTATAAGTAGCTCGCGATTTGTTTGGCAAAAGGGCGTAAAATATAGGGTGGACCGCATTATTTTTAGTTGCCATCACGGTGTACACTTGGGAAAAAAGCGGCGCTGCTATTGAAAATGTACCATCGGCAAACCATATGGGCGAAATTTGCAAATGCTCTAGCCAGCTGTCTCTCCCGAAAATCAATATTCTGTTGGGCCCTTCTCCATTGTCCGCCAAAAGAAAATTTTCTTCCACGCCATTTGACACATCATAAATCCTGTAATGTTCCGGTATCCGCAATTCTTCCAAATTAACAGGGTTTGGCGGTGCAGCTTGCATTTCGTTGCGTTTTCGTCTAATGGTCTTCCTCAGTGCGCAACTTTTTGGAAGTCGAGCTTGAGAAGCCTGACTGGTATAATTCAAACATTCGTTGACTACCTAAAATAAAAAAATGAATTAATCAGTGAAAATTTCAAAGTAAAGTATTGTTGGAAATAAGAAAATTTATTAGAATGAATTGAAAATTACCTATTGTTTCTTCCATTGTATCTTCTGCTCGTCTTATAATGGTTGTTACTATTTGGGTAACCTCTATATCCACAGCCGAGGCGTCATGAGAGTTCAGGTTAACCTTTTTTATTATTTCACCATTTTTAGTGTGAATTCGTGCCTTACACATGCCTCTTCCCTCACATCTCCAAAATCTAATCTCTTCGTCATTTTTGCTAAGGGCATCAAAAACAACGAAATGGCGACGGCGAAATGGCTCGACGGCGAAACGGCGAAATGTCCTAAAGCCTTGTTCACATAAGCTTCATCTACGTTTTTAATTGCTCTTCTAAAGATTCTCTTCTGCACTAACCACATATTTTCGATTATAATTTGGGTGCTTGCTCTGTCCCTTAGTACTTTCACTCTATTTCATCCTGCCAAAGCTATCCTACGTTCTTCATCAAACCAATTTTGACGTCACTTTATGCGCTCTTTTCCTATATGTACTTTTATATTTTGCTTCTTTCGATGCGGCTATCTAAAAGATCTGCAATTTTTTTGTTATTTCCTGTTGAGTGGATTCTCTAGGGTTTTATTTATTTCTTCCTCTAGTTTGTTTACTACCTGGTTCTCTTGAAGGCGCTTTAATTGGTAAGTTAACCTGTCTCTCACAGGTAATGGAGCTCTTGGTAATTTTTGTTTTAATTTTGCTACTGCTAGTGTATGGTCAGTATTGGTATCTGCCTCTCTGTAACACCAGCAATCAACTATTGTCTCATAATATTTGCTTTCTATCAGGAGATGATCTATCTGATTTTTCACTTTTTAACTGGAAAAGGTCTACATTACGTTATGAATTTATGCTCAAATCTTATTCTTGCTATTTTCATTTTATTCTGTGCAGCAAACTTGATTAAGTTTTTTCCATTTTTATTTTAATTTATATGCAAATTTTGTCCCCATGTTATTCTTCTATATATATTTTCCTCTATTATAATAACTTCTGGTATTCATGTTTTTAGTGATTATTTTTATACCGTATTTTTGTATATTTTCTATTAGAGTGCTTAGTTTTTAGTAGAACATTGTTTTTCTTTCTAAATCTTTATTTCCAATTGGCGCATGTACGTAAATTAATAATAATGCTGATCTTTTTATACTTTCGTAACTTTTAAAAACATTTGGTTATTTTCTCAGCTAATATTTTATTTTAAATATTTTGGAACATTTCAACTACCACAGAAAGTTGGAAGTTAATGTATAATAAGAAAACTAACTATGGAAGCCAATTATTTAAAGCTTCGTCTAACTCAGTACTCAGATATAAGGTGGTCTTATTCCAATTGAAAAAGAGGGCAATGAGTTTTGGAAGGAATAAATAAAACATGAAGTTTACTAACCATATTCACTCTTAAAAAATAAAATAATATGAAATTTTATTATCAAGAAAGCAAATCGTGCCTAGTAAAGCTTTACAAGATTTAAAAATGATGCTTATGCACTGTTGGATCGCTTGCTGGGCGCAGATGGTGTAGTTGTTGGCTTCAGACAATGGCTTGGATGTAAGTAAAGCTAGATGCTTGTCATGTATGAGTCTTCAGTTAGCCGATGCATTTTGAAAAGAACTGCTGTTTTATTTCATGGTATTGTTATATATGTGTGTGAGGAATTCCCTCCCGACAAGGGGGCAACAAAAATATAAAATTAAGCCAAATCTAAAATATTTGTTTTCTTCTTGAAAAGAATTTCTTGTTAGTGCCTGTATATTTTTTAAAGGTTTCCTTATCATATTTTGTAACCAGTTTGGATTCAGATCCCAACACGCAACCATAGAACAGGTTCATCGGATATGCAGAACTGTTAATCGAGCATTGGAAGACAAAATGTACTGCACTGCCGCCTTTCTAGACATCTCGCAAGCATTCGATAAAGTCTGGCACACAGGCCTTCTATACAAATTAAAAAAAATGCTTCCTCTCACTCACTTACTAATTTTAAAATCCTACCTCCATAACCGTTACTTTTTTGTACAACATAGAGATGATTGCACGTCTATATTTCCAGTTGGCTCCGGAGTTCCACAGGGCAATGTTCTGGGGCCAGTGTTATACCTATTGTACACAGCGGACTTACCAACAAACTTTCAAGCCACAGCAGCTACATATGCAGATGACACAGCAGTGATGTCAGTACATCAGGACCCACGGATAGCTTCTTAACTTTTGCAAACCAGCCTCAACAAAATGCAAACTTGGCTAAAACGGTGGCGTTTTCAAACAAATGAAACAAAGTCGGTTCATATTACCTTCACAAACCGTAAAGGTCACTGCCCGCCTGTATATATCAACAACCACCAACTAAAACAGCAAGCAACAATCAAATACCTTGAAATGCACCTGGACCAAAGATTAAACTGGAGAACACACATTTTTATGAAGCGTAAACAACTTGGTGTCAAATTACAAAATCTTCACTGGCTAATTGGTCACAAATCATCACTTTCGATGAAAAATAAAGTAGGTACTTGTCTACAAAGTAATTTTGAAGCCAATATGGAGTTACGGGATCCAACTTTGGGGTACTGCATCAAACTCCAATATCGAAATCTTGGAGAGGTTCCAGTCGAAGGTTCTTCGAATAATCACAAATGCCCCATGGTATGTTGCAAATAATATTATTAGACGCGATCTAGAAATTGCAACAGTAAAAGAATAAATTACTATCTTCGCACAGAAATACGAAGACAGACTGACAGAACATCCAAATGTACTAGCCAGATGCCAGAAACCTGATGAGACAACCAGTCAGACGAAGACTAAGACGAAATACACCTAGTGATTTACCATCGCGATCTTAGTTATATGTGCCGTAATTCCCAGAGACAAACAATTTTATATCTACTTATGTAAAATATTTGTAAAGAAAATGATTAATGAATCATTTTCTCCAAGTCACCTACACTAGTGGTCACAACATTTACTCATTGTAACTTGTTTCACAGATTGTAAATAAATTGGGAGGTTAAATAAAAAAAATATTTTATAAGGATAAAAGTGATTAAACATTTAAGGAAATATTAAATACAAATAGCGATTTGGCAAGAATTGAATGAATAGGTATAATAATTATTTAAAGAATTAAATTAAATTAACGATTTTAGCTGCACATAAGTGTCACAAAGCTAAAAAGATACGTGGATTGAAGGATATGTATAAAAAACTGGGTTAAAAGAATGTAAAATTACCAAAAAATGATATATAATGGTTGAAAAAATTATCAAATACGGGTACAAAATAAAACCTTACTCCAAGAAGATGCCAGACGTTGCATAAACTAATTCCCTTTCATGTACTTTGAAGTAACGTTGACAAACGTAAGTCAAGAGTTGTCAACTGACAAATAAACTGTACCACTAGTTCAGCTCATAAAACACATATAAGGCTAGGGGAGCCCAAGCGGGGATTTTTGCAGTTATTCGAGCGCGTCAGATTATCACATAGAAGAAACCTTGTAACACGTAAATGCACCTCTACCATATATTGGCTTTTAATACAGGGAAGTTCGTTAAGGGGGGTCCGAAAAAATCAATCCTTAGAAAAACTCGAAATCGTCAGATTAAGATAAGATAAGTTAAGTACATGCAAAACAGTGTATCTTTCAAAAATCTGACGATTTGAGCGGGGTGTAAGGAAATGGGCTAGTCACAAGGTTTAAAAAAACGAATATTTCGCGAAATGAACGTCAAATCGAAAAAATAAAAAATACGTATTCAATATTTTTGAAAAATCTATCGAATTGCACCAAACATGACCCTCCACGGAGGTGGGGTGGGGGGTCACTTTAAAACCTTAAATAGGAGTCCCCATTTTTTATTGCAGATATGGATAGATAAAATTATAATCGGAAAAAACCATTGTTGGAAATGAAAAATTAATTTAAATACAAGGAAAAACCCCCACTTTATCGAAAACTTAACTTTTTTTGGTTGTAGGACCTAATCTTTACGACCCCATAGGTCCCCATAACGCTCGACTAGCTGCTCATTTAGCACACTTTCCTCCTCTAATATAACATGTCTATGGTTAAGATAGTTATTGTGTTTGAACACGGGGAAAAAATAAAAATTAAACAGAATATTTTTAATTGATAAAAGATTTTTAGCCATCTACTTTTAGTGGAAAGATAGTAAAATAAAACAGAAAGTAAAATAACAGACATGTGGCCTTTATAACGGGCAGATTGCAATTGCGCGCAGCGGTCAGAAAGGAGGAAGACCTAACCCTTCGGTCCAAACCTAACTTACGAGTAATAGAGTGAGAGAACCGCAGGAGGTATTTCACCGCTGCGCGCAATCACAACCCACCCTTTATAACGTTACAATTTTTAACAAAAATGTATAAATTTGTTCGTATATATAATCATCGTATACAAAAAAAACCGTTTAGTCTTATCTGAAAAGTTATTATGCTGTTTAAATTTTTCTTTTAGTGTAGACAGTCCTTTTAGTTTTACGTAGAAACAGGTTTTTATAAATCACTATACAATTTATTAAATTGAAGCAAGCGAATTCTTTTGAAATCATACAATACTCTTTCCTGCCCTTCTTGCTAAGAAAATTCAAACAGGGAGTGTTCTGAAACAGGATGAAAGCTTGGCAAATGAAATTTATGTACATGTATTATGTAAATTTTCTCGAGCTTAAAACACGAAAAAGCTAACAAGAATTTTGTGGAATACTAATATTATATCCCTGAATGAGCAACAAATCATGGCGATAACATTCGCAAAAGAGATAGTGTCGTCTCAAGATATTCACCAAGGAAAAAACCGAAAGTAAAATTATAAAATATGTTTCGTATTGTTTGCTTTTCTCCACGCAGACGTTTTTTTGAATGTTTTGTTAATAAACATAGCAGAAGAAAATATTTTCCATGTTGTAAAAGTTTTAATAAAAAAAATTGGTGCTTTTTCAAATTTAACAAAAATGAAGTGTATTTACATATTTTAGCAGTAATTAAAAATGAATACGGTGATACTGCATAAACTGCCAGAAGCAAAGACTAATAAAATAACATAATATACGTAAAAATAAAAAAATAGATTTTCCCAATGAATTTTAAAAAAATACATATATATGAAAAAATTTAAATAATAATAAATCTATATAATAGTGGGGGAGGCGAGTATGCTAAATTTGCAGTTACTCGAGCGTTTTGGGGACCTATTGGGTTGTGCAGATTAGGTCCTAAAACCAAAGAAAAAACATTCATTTTAGTGATGACTTCCCATTTTTAAATTCAATTTTCCATTTCCAACTATCGTTTTTTCCGATTATAGCCATCTATCCACAATTAGAAAAAAATGTCTTGAATTAAAGTTAATTATTTTTAAGCAAGAAATCCAAATCTGCAATAAAAAATAGGGGCTACTATTTAAGATTTTAAAATATCCCCCACACCACCTACGTGGGTGGTCGTTTTTTTATGTCATTCAATAGATTTTTAAAAATTATTGAACAAGTATTTTTCAGTTTTTTGATTTGATGTTCATTTCGCGAAATATTATCGCCGGGTTTCTATTTAAAATTTTAAAGTTATCTCCCACTCCTCTTCGTGGTGGGTCGTGTTTGGTATCATTCGACAAATTTTTGACAAATATTAAACACGCATTTTTCAGTTTTCCAATCTCTTGCCCATTTCGCGAAATATGCGCTTTTTTGTGAAACTTTGTGACTCGCCCATTTTCTTACGCCCCTCTCAAATCGTCAGATTTTTGAATTATACACACGTTCTGCATGTACTTAACTTACCTTATCTTATTCTGACGATTTCGAGTTTTCTCTAGGATAGATTTCTTTTTCGGACCCCCTTAACGAACTCCCCTGTATTAAGAGTCCATATATGGTAGGGGTACGTACATTTACAGGGTACAAGGTTTCTCCCCATGTGGTTTTCTGACGCACTCAACTAACCGCAAAAATGCCCGCTTGTGCTCCTCTACCAATACAAGATGCATCTATAAATTTACTTGCCAACCTTTATTATAATCTGCAGTAAGCTTCTTCTTCATCTTGCAATGTTGCTCGAGTAACTGCAAAAATGCCCGCTTGGGCTCCCCTACCAATACAAGATGCATCTATAAATTTATCTGCCCCCCTTTATTATGTTCTGCAGTAAACTTCTTCATCACCTTGCAATTTTGCTTTTTTATTGAAGGGTTATAGCTACTGTAGAACGTTATTTCTCCATCTCTTGACGGCCGATACTATTTCTTCAACTTGATTATTTGTCTCAGAGCATCAAAATTGTTTAGAACCTACTAGGAAACTAAACGGTGACCCAAAGGTGAGCAAACCGCCTTCGAGCGTTACTTCCAACCAGACAGCCCACTAACTACTTCTTAACGCAAAGATATCATTAGACGCAAAAAACATCCATACACCGTTTGCCAACAATCAAAAAAGTTACATTGACATAACTTTCATCATAAGAAAAAACTTAATAGAAGACTAAATTTACTTTGAAAAAACTGCACGCCACATGAGTCGGTGATATACATATGTATGAAGGAAATTAAACATTTTGGCACCGTTGGCAAAAAGCTGGATCCTATGATTGTTCAATAATTATTGCCTAAAGACATTCCATTTATACCAAAACTGTAAAGGAAAGCAAAAGTTATATCTATACTAAAACCTTGAGGAGTCCTAGAAACTCCAAAGATTTAACGCCCTCTATCGTTTCTTTACCACCTGTCGAAGTTGTATGAAATACTTACTCGGCAGAGAGATAGCGGTAGATTCAAAAATCATACCACAGTAAGCTAGTTTTAGACCTGAGAGGACCTGAACTAGCCACATTATAGTCCTGACGAAACACATTGAAAACTGATTTGAAGAAAAAAAGATAAGGGGCCCAGCTCTTGTGAACCTACGCGTCACATAATATGACACCGTCAACCACAAAAACCCAAACCTTAACCCTAGAAAGGTGGACTTTATTTACTGACGGTTTATGTGGCCGTTGTCATTTTTAAGAAATCTAGCCAAAAATTAGAAAAGATGTACAAATTTAATTATAAACACTTTTCTTACACAAAAATAGAAAAAATGTATGTCTTAGTAAGTGGTACGAATTAATATAGAGTTGATGTACATTATTTGTTTGCACATATTGTAGGTACCTACATAATATACTACTTCGGTATTCGCCACCTATAAGGTGATGGCGTTTGGTTATAACATAGAAATAACATTTGGTTGGAATAGAAATAATTTTTCTTGCGTTTCTTTTCTTTATGTAACCGACCGACGTTCACCCTCTTCCAAAATTCTGAGGACAGGCGTAAAGGTGCCCAAAACTGGAAACTGGACTATCTTCAAATTTACCACGTATCTACCTGAGTCTTGTGTGGGGGGAACTCGCTGGCGAACTCAGAAAACAAATTTTACTAGAAAATTCTTATATTCAGACGACTTAGGCGTCACAACCCAAGGTTTACGCTTGGAAGATGACCAAAAGTTGTTGGAAGCTACACTGAATTTGATATCCAATTATTATAAGGAAAATTTGCTAAGAGCAAATCCAACCAAAAAGCAGGTCTGCGCTTTCCACTATTAGTCCCGACTAGCCAAAAGGAACCATCACATGGAATAACACCTTGCTAGACTACATCGGAAAGGTAGTATATCTACCTACATACTTACCAGAAAAAAACCCGAAAGAAAGTAAATGCGAGCAAAAACCTAAGGAAATTTAGCAATAGTAATAGAAGCGCTAAACCCAAAGTACCTTCGAGATAGCCAGCGTAGACGCTATGCTTCTCAATGCCAGATACGCATGCCCGGTATGGAATGGATCTGCGCACACCACGAAAGTAAATATCATTTTGAACCAAACCGGCTATATGAGCTAAGACTAAAAACGAGGTTAAGACTAATAAATAGCATAATATTACCGGTATTAACATACGCATCTCTCGCATGGGGACAAGTATGCAACACCCACAAAAAGAAGATACAAGCGGTCCACAACAGCAGCTTAAGAGAAGCAGCCAGAGCCCCAAGATACGTCGCAGAAAGATTCCTATTTAGATAACTTTAACAGGTGAGAGTCACCGAAATGATGACAGATAAGGCAAGGGTCAAATTCGCGGAGCTGGAGCACCACCTAAGTCACATACTGCGAGAGATGCTAGGGTATGACACGTTCCAGCGATGGAAGCACAAGTGAAGCACAAGAAGTGAATCGAATAAAGCAAACAAAGAGTGACAAAGTAAAAGAAAAAGTAAAAGTGAACGTAGTAGTCAGTTCGTAGCTCGAAACACCAAGTACCGAAGAAACACACAACCCAAGCGTAGGTCCAACATCACGACCATGTAAGAAAATAGAGGAAGAGGCGCAAGCCAAACAAAAAAACACAAAAAAACAAAAAAGGCGTAAGCCACCAAAAAAATCATAAAAAACAAAAAAATCATAAAATTCTTGAGCACCGAGTCATTGGACCGAGCTCAGTGGGGCTTGGTACAATGCCTTGGGGCCCAACCAAGCAATTTTAGTACCGCGGATAAATAAATAGAAGATAAAGGCATAGAGCGCTTTACGCTGGCCTAGTTTTGTAATCCGATTAGGGCACCACATTGGAATCTTATTACCCAGAATTACATTGTGAAGAGCATTTGGCTACGATAGTTGTGCCCCCATCGCGCATCAGCGTGCTATGGGGGGGAAAGGGATGGCCTGGGGCATTGGAGCGAGGTGGGGTGATCCCTGTTATAAACTCGGGTCAAAACACCTCGCCCCAATGAATTGTTACACCCGAATGTACTTTTTCGTTAGGGTGGACATCTCCCACAGGTCGGGTTGAATCAAATTGCTTGCTTGTTTGCTTGCCGGCTATATAAAATTAACCCCTTGGATGAACTGTATAAAGCCCGAGCTGCTTTTTGGCTACGAACCGTGTCCTGGCAGATTGAAATAAAGAAAGCGTTTGCCTAGCGCCCTACTCGTAGAACCACCTCTATGACACCCACAAACAGAAATTCCACAAAGCGGGATTTCAAATGATTAGTCGAGTGGTGTTGCACAGAATGGGAAGAGAGAGAACTTTTGACCACAATTAAAAAGAGAAAAACAGTATACTTGGGGCACATACTTATAAATGATAAGTACGAGTTATTACAGCTGATTATGAAGACAAATGTTCTGGTTGAAAAACATTCGTGACTAGACTAGTGGCGCGTACTGAGCCGTTTAAGAACCAACGTACCACCGATCAAGTCAAACCTTATTAAATGAGGTCTGCTGAATGGAAATGACGGCAAGTGTGACTGTGGAACATACAGAACACGGAACATCCACTAGCTTGCCCAAGTTGCCCGCATGATGCACTCTCGATAACTTATGGACAGGCAACCAACAAGCATTGGACACAGCCTAATACTTAAATCAGAAACTATAGTATAAGGCCGTCCGCACATGAACTACTCGACTCGATTCCAGTCACGTAGGTCTCTCCCCGCCAGTAAAGTTCCTTCGTTGTGGCGTTGAGCTCCGTACACGGAGCGTTTAGGATTGCAAATCTCCTCGTCTTGTACGACTCTGGTCGCTTGCGATCCGTAGTGCACGAGAAAGTTCGAGTGAGACGCACGTGTCCAGTCGTATTAGTATATTAAGTATGGAGAACGGTAAGGGTTTTATACCGATCGAAGACAATTGTTTGGAGGAGGAGCGGAGCGACGACTCCAATTATTGTCTGAGATCGGTTACCATTAACGTTCGACATGCTTATAACGTTTTTTGCATGATTGATACCATTTTCGTCATATTGACTAGTTTCATTCATTTTATCAAGATAGATACTTTGGTTGTTAGGTAGTAACTAGGGTGCATAACAACATTGGAGAATTGAGTTTTTATTTAGTTGTCAATAATTTTAAGTACAATTTTGATTATTATAAATTAAAATATGAGCGAAAGTAAATTTAAAGAAATTGAATGGGCTTGGGACGAAGGGTGTTCCGCAATTATTCCCGAAAAATCCAAAATCCGTTATCAAAATACCTACCAAAGTTTTAAAAAATGGTGCGAAGGCAAGAATTTAAGAATCGAAGAAAAGACTCTATTGGTATGTTTCGTTCAAAGACATATGCAGTTGAAAGCTCCTGGAGGCCTCTGGGCAGAATATTCAATGATTAAATCCACCGTTTTTCTTTATGATGGCACTGATATTTCCAAGTTTTCAACTTTGATCGCGTATTTGAAGAGAAAAAAATGTTGGCTATAGGCCTAAGAAAGCGAGCATTTTTACACGGGAGCAATTTGAAAAATTTCTGATGGAAGCACCGGATGAAGAATTTCTAGTTCACAAGGTAATATATGCTAGTTTAGGTAAAAGAAATACTCTAATGAAGATTTTTTCATAATTTGTAGGTCGCAATGATATTGGGAATATCTGGTGCCTGTAGAAAAGAAGAATTACATAATATTACTATGAATGACATCCAACAAACCGATGGTTTAATGATTGTAAAAGTACCCAATACAAAAACGAACATCCAGCATACTTTTACAGTCGTTAATAAACCAGACGATAAAATTCCATATTTAGAAATTCTGCAAAAGTATAGTCTCTATCCTGTTGCTCAGGATAGAGACCGATGGAAGGAGTTGGGAGAGGCCTATGTCCAAACGTGGACGATAGAAGGCTAAGAAGAAGAAGAAGAGCAAAAGTATATAAAACTTCGTCCATTACAAGTAAAATCAAATCATTTGTTCTTAAATTACGCCAAAGGAAAATGTTGTGCTCAAGTAATAGGGAAAGGGACAATCGGGGGCTGGCCTTCTCAAATTGCCAAATTCTTAAATTTGCCTAATCCCGAGAACTATACTGACCATTCGTTCAGGAGGACATCAGTAACGCTTTTGGCTAATAAAGGTGTTGATGTCCTCGGATTAAAGCGTCATGGAGGTTGGCGTTCATCGACAGTGGCAGAAAGCTATGCAGAAGATTCTCTTCAAAATAAAATAGATTTTGCCGAAAAAATATTGTGCAATACTAGTAATACTACTAATGTATGCGATTCTGCAGGAGTTTCTGTTAGAAGTGAAACCACAGCCCAAACAAGTGGGATTTCATTAAATAATTTAACAAATTGTACCATAAGTTTCAATATTAATAAATAATTCGTTAGTTTTCTTTATTCTTTCAAAAAATAAATTAAAATTAAGAGATTTCTTAACTCGACGGTAAGTGAATTACTTACCGTCGAGTTGGATTACTTATCGTCTAGTTGCTAGTAAATGTCACCTACTAACGTAAAATCTGTCACGGTAAACAGTCAAAAATGATCAGTCGTGCAAAAAGGTAGTTTATTTTATTTGTTTCCTTCGTTTTTTGTTGTTTTTTGCGCTGAATGAAATATTACTTTTATTTAAAGATCGGTGCATGTTATGTTCGTTGGTTGTAGTACTACCTACTAACTTTGTGGAAATATATTTTTTGTAATATAAAATTCTGAAAACATTGAACTTCTGTTTCTAGGTGTTTAATATAAAATTCGTTGGGGAAGTAGAAAAATGTCCTCAGTATAATGCTCATTGTATTTAAATTATACTAAAAATGTAACAATACCCTACTTTTCATACATCGAAATAGTCGTTTTGGTTGATATATAAAAAATGCGTTCTTCCTGGCTGGAAGATGTGAGCAAACTGAATCGAGTAGTGTGCGGAGAACAATCGCTTGTGCCGCAGGGTTCGTACAAGACGAGCAAGACGCGCGAACTTCGAGACGTGTCTTCGATCGACCCATGTGCGGACGGCCTTACGAACAAGCAAAAGTAAGTCTCATCTTTTTCTTCTTCTTATACTTGTTTTTGAACTGTCGATCTATTAATTTCGATGTTAAAGTATTTCTTAAGAGGTGGGCTGCTAGCTACCTCTCCATCTTTTTTGGTGGTCTCCCCGGTGGACGCTCGCCAGCTGGTTTTCCTTCTAGCGCAATTCTTGGTAATCTGTGCTCCTCCATTTTTTTACATGACTGAACCATTTCTTAGTCTTTTTCTACCCCATCTTACCAGAGGTGTAACCAGGATGGACCTAAGGGGGGGTTACATCTACTTGAAGGTCTCTGGGGGGTATGGAATAATAATATAATGGTGTTAAGGGTATAGAGCTCAACGTATATCCAAAAGGGGGGTTTTAACCCCCAAAACCACCCTCTTGTTGCGCCTATGCATCTTACTACATTTTGCAAGCCACCGTCACGCCACGTCATCTTGTTCCCTGATGATGCTGTTTCTTATTCTATCCCTTCTTGTCTTCCCTGCTATTGCTCTTAGTGTCTCCATTTCGGCTGTTCGTAGCATGCTTTTGATTTTATTGGTATCTTCTCTTGATTTAATACCATATGTCACCAAATTTGGTGTCCATTCTCGTATATGGGTTATTTCAGACCACAAATCTCAAACATCCAGACATGGCCTTGTTTATTTGTCCTCTTAGGTCTCTGGCTGGGTAATGATTACTTATAAATCTATACCAAGATCTTTGAACTAGTTTAGCTGTTCTATGGGTTTCCCTCTACCACGAGCTTTCATCTAATTGGATCTGTCGCAATGGCAATGCATTTTGTTTTCTGTATGGATATATTCATGTTGAGCCGTCGACATGCTTGGTATAATCGATACAGTTGTCTTTGCAGGTAATTATGCAGGAAAAGTAAGTACATTATATAATTACAAAGGTATTATTGGAGAGTTATCCCTAGATAGTCATGCCTCCTAAATTATTTATGTTTTGTTCCTTACTTGGCAAAATAAATAAATAGAGACTTTAAATCCCAATTTTTAAGAATTTTCCAAGCATTATTTATCTATCTTCAGTGAATATAGTTTCCACTAAACTTTCACATTAAACATTAAAATGTGTTCATAAAAATGCAAAAGTTAACTCCTCTTATCCTCAAGATGGTTACTCTTCTTCCAAGTTTAAATACATTCATAATTGTCATTCAATAGGGGCTTTGTTAGGCACTTTGCGAAACATATTATTTTACATGAAGGTTATTACCATAAATCAACCCTTGCGAATGGATCCCTTTCTAAGATCAAATATCCAACGAACCATGCCAAGCTGTTACCAGAGGCGTAGATATTGTCTACCTCTCGCCCATTTGTTTCGGACATTTTAACTTTATTCTGACTGAAAAGGGTCGTATAGTGCAGCGGGCTTTATAGATTTTGTAAAAATTGGCACTAAGTAAAAACTGAGAATATAATTTATGCATAATAAGAGATTTATGTTAAAGTTTTGTTTATCATTTCTTTTTAAATAGGCGTTATCTGCTAAAAGAGAATCATGGCAGTTGCTACAGGGTCGCCCAAGTAAAAGCATCAGGATAGTAAAAGTTACTAGGGATAATACGAAATAGCATGAGCATTGGCCTGTACTCCATATAGACGGATTGATAGACTTAACGAAATGGCTTTTGACCTATTTCACTGCAACATTTTTACACCTAGTGTGGTCCTCTAGTCCTAGAATACATTCTGTAGTAACCCTTTTTAAAAGTTCTAATAAATTCGAGACTAAACCTTCCAGTACCTTTAAGCCAGTGGCTTTTCTTTGCCTAATGTAAAGAACCGCATACGTGACAAGCTGTAAGACTAACGTAAAATAGGTATGGTCTACTGTTTCTTTCTCTAGATGGCAGAATATGCATAGGTCAATTCCATTAGCTTCAACTAGGTACCTATTCAGCTAAAGTACCCTGTTATCAGACCTACTATGGCTTTGATGGTGTTTTAACCGTAATTTTTCTAAATTGAACTACTATTTTGCCTATTTTTGTGTCGTGGTGAATTAGTCTATCACTCAAGAAATTTTTGAAAAGCTCATTTTGTTTTAGCCGTTCTTGTGTTTGCCTTTGCAGCTCAATAAAACTTTTCCGGTACAACAAAAATAGTATTTAATATTAATGAGCCTTATTTGGCTACTTCATCTAATTTTTCTTTATTCCTGTGACCCTTGTGCTCCGATAATCAGACTACCGTAAACTTGAGCGCTGTCCTGGCTATTTGCGAAGATGTAAATTGAACGTTCTTTTCTTCCTTTATATTTCTTTCACACAGTGATGGACTGTCGTTACTTCTGCTTGGAAAAGTGGGAGATCCATAATATATAGACATCCCGGTAAATGTATCCCTTTCTTTGTCCCTACTAAACTGGCTCCTATAACCTCCGATGTTTTTAAGGCATCAGTGAATCAGTTGGCTTCCGTTTGTATGGGTAAACATTCCTTTAAATCTTCCTTGTTTTGTCTATTAATTTTGAATTTATTGTCAAAGCTACATCTAATGGCTTAAGTGGAACTAGTCAACGCACTTAGCTAGAACACAAGATGGACCGTAGACACGACGAATCATGGAATGGAGGACCAGAAACTATAGAAGAAGCCGAGGACGACCACCGACTAGATGGACCAATGATATAAAAAAGGGTAGCGGAAATCTGGTTACAAGCGGCCCAGTGTAGATAACACTGGAAAGAACTGAGAGAGGACTATATCTAGCAGTGGACACGATTGGCTGAATGACGATGATATCTCATAACTGTTGCATCGATAGGTTGACCCAATGCAATATCAATATTTAGGTTTTTGATTAACTTAATAGTGTCAGCACTACCTATATGTCTGGGTTATGTGTTGCTGCTCCTACTTCCTACGTATTTTTTCACGTCATAGACCCATAAGTTATCATTAGTCAAATAACCCTAAATCATAGCGCTATTTTGGGGTTGTGCCCCCACCCCATTCTTACCATACGTTCTAAATCGGCCATAGAATACAGGGTGAGGCAGGTTAAGGGCATATTCCTATTAGAAATATCTCGAGAACTAAAGGCAACAGAATCATGAAAATTTTAATTAAGGGGTTTTGAAGAGTCATCTATTTAATGAAAATATTTTTATCTATTTGCTACTTCCGGTTCTACCGGAAGTTGCATATAACTTCGTTTTTTTAAATGGGATACCCTGTATATTTTTACATTTTTGGATTCTCTTCGATGTCTTCTTTCTTAAAGTATGAGGTTTTGTAGTGTTATACAGGGCATTTTAAAAGATAATTACGCTTATTTATTAATTTCGTAGCAACATTCACACCCTGTAGAATTGTAGTAGTTTGACATCTAAAACTCTACTTACGTTCAAATGATTTTTAATATAGTCTACTATTGTTAAGAATCATTAGTATAGCTAAATTTTTAATTTTAGTATACTGGGTTGGTCGAAACTCGGAATGAGTATTTTCTGAGTTTTCTTAAATGGAACACCCTGTATTTTAGTATTGTAATGAAATGATATTTTATGGTACTTTTTTATTTCTTAAGCATTCCCCATATAGGTCTGGATCCCGCGTATGAAAAAAAAGTTGATTAATAGCAAGCTGAAAATTTGTTAATAGCTTAAGGGTGTCTAGTCGAATAAACTTTGATATATGGGAACACTGAAACAGGGACAGTTTTAATTGTGGAACAGGTTAAAAATTTGGAACGGGCTTACCACGAAAACGGCACATTTATTTTGTCCGACAGAGCAGACTTAAACTCTCCGAACAGAGATTAAACTCTCATGCAAAAATCAGACTGCTATTTATCACCTGTCATAATTCCTGTCATTTGATATATTCTACATGTTCCACTCATTAAAACGCCCATTTGGTGATAAATAGCAGTCTGATTTTTGCATGAGAGGTTAATCTCTGTTCGGAGAGTTTAAGTCTGTTCTGTCGGACAAAATAAATGTGCCGTTTTCGTGGTGTGACCGTTCCAAATTTTAAACCTGTTCCACAATTAAAACTGCCCCTGTTCCAGTGTTCCCATATATCAAAGTTTATCCGACTAGACACCCTTAGGCTATTAACAAATTTTCAGCTTGCTATTAATTAACTTATTTTTCATACGCGGGATCCAGACTTAATACCTATCTGCTTTAATTTGTGCTTAATTGTTAATCGCACCAACAATTTTAACTACGTAGGTATTTTGATAGCTAAACCATTATTGGTAATTTTAGGGATCAGTCTGGATTAATATGTATTTATTTCTGAAAAATTATTTGTTATTGAATTTTTTCACGGCCAACTTAATAAAATTTTACGTATTTTTTTGCAATAATTAATGTTTAGTTTGAATCACCAATAACTCACAAATTAAAGCAATTAGGTATAGGGAATACTTAAAAAATAAAAAAGTACCATGAAATATCATTTCATTACAATACTATAATACAGGGTGTTCCATTTAAGAAAACTCAGAAAATATTCACTCCGAATTTCAACCAACCCTGTATACTAAAATTTCAAAATTAGCTATACCATTGATTATTAACAATAGTAGACTTTATTAAAAATCACTTGAATGTAAGCAGAGTTTTTAATGTCAAACTATTAAAATTCTACAGGGTGTGAATATTGCTACGAAATTAATAAAAAAACGTAAATATCTTTTAAAATACCCTGTATAATATTACAATATCTCATATTTTAAGAAAGAAAATATTAAGGAGAATTCAAAAATGTAAAAATATACAGGGTGTCCCATTTAAAAAAACCAAGTTATAAGCAACTTCCGCTATAAACCGAAGTTGCAAAGATATGAAAATATTTTCATTTAATAGATCATCCCTCAAAACCCCTTTATTCCAATTTTCATGATTCTATTGCCTTTAGTTCTCGAGATATTTCTAATAGGCCAGTTATCTGCCTCACCCTATAATATGTAGTAGCTTTCTGTGTGGTTTTCAATAATACATGAGAGCCTAGTCAAGATATCATTTTTACCTTGCATTACAAGCTGCCTCAAATTTTATATTTCTAATCTTTAGGGGGGATCAATAATAGTACAAAATTAAAATCTCGACTGAATTTGACCGTTGTGTTAGCCGCCATCTTGATTTTAAACGAGATCAGTTTTTGCTCAATATCTCCGCCATTTTCAAGTTTTCGACAAAAAATATACAAACTAAAATTATTGAAAATGCGATTTTCTGTAATTTCGTTTATTATAATTTTTTTCGTGCGGTCGATATTTTCCGAGTTATGAGGGGAAAATAGTGACAGTTGTAGCATAATTATTTAAATATTGAATTATCTCGTTTATTATTATGGGGAAAAATAGTGACAGTTAGAGCAAAATTATGGATTTATTGAATTATCTCTTTTCTTTTTAGCTTTAAAACATATCTGAAAGAAACCCATACAAAAATGAAGAGAATTAAATTTTTTACAATTTTTATCTTTTTAATTTTTTGATAAATCAATATTTAAGGTAGTACGTATGCGTTATAGCGCGATCGTAAGACCTGATTGATTTTATAGCAATGGTTTTTGTTCAATATCTCCGCCATTTTCAACTTTTCGACAAAAAGTGTAAGGACTGAAATTGTTGCAATTACGATTTACTACAATTTTTCGAGAGGACCAGTGGCGGGTCTACGGGGGGATGGGATAATTCCTCCCCAACAAGGTCCAAAATTAAAAAAAAAATTGTTGAAATATTAAAATATGTTAACTAACATGAAACTTAATTATCGACAGACAAATTCAACCAATAAAACCCGCTAGTTAATAAAATTAAGTGAACTTAATCAATATAAGTTATTAATTATGTCTTTTATGTACTTACTTTGGTTGGTGTTTCATTGGAAGTTTCAAAAATTGTATAAAATATAATTCTCTTTATTTTTGTTTATACACAATTATGTCGTAAGTTAATAACAAATGAGACAATTCAGTAATTATGCTTCCTCTCCGCTTCCACTATTTTCCCCCTTAACTCGGAGAATATTGATCGCATAAAAAAATTGTGGAAAAGAAATTATAGGAAATTGCGTTTCCAACAATTTTAGTTCCTACCGTTTTTGTCGAGATGTTGAAAATGGCGGAGATATTAAGCAACAACAGTTCTCCTTTAAAATCAATATGGCGGCTAATGCAACTGCCGAATTCAGTCGAGATTTTAAATTTACACTACTATTGATATCCCCTAAAATATATAATTATAAAATTTGGGGCAGCTCGGAAACAAGATTCAATTCAGTAATTATGCTCCCCCCACCACTTTTTAAAATTTTCCCACTTAACTTGGAAAATATCAACCGCATAAAAAAATTGTTAAGAAGCAATTGTAGAAAATCATATTTGGAACAATTTTAGTTGAAAATGGCGTAGATATTGGACAAAAACAATTGCTACAAAATCAAGCAGGTCTTACGCTCGCGCCATTATCGCATACGTACTACCTTAAATATTAACTTTAGCAAAAAATGGAAGAGACTAAAATTGTGTAGAACTTAATTCTCTCTGTTTTTGTATAGGAACATTTTTGTCGTAGAACTAATAGTAAACCAGATAATTCAACAATTATGCTCTAACTGTCACTATTTTCTGCCATAACTCGGACAATATCGATGGCACGAAAAACTTGTTGCAATAGAAATGATAGAAAATCACATTTTCAACAATTTTGGTTGTTATACTTTTTATCAAAAACGGTTATATATTAAGCAAAAACGGTTCTCGTTAAAAATCAAGATGGCGGCTGACGCAACAGCGTAATTCAGTCGAGATTTTAAATTTACACTACTACTGACCCCCCTAAAGACTAGAAAAATAAAATTTGGGGCAGCTCCTAATGCAAGGTTAGGCTTATTATTCGTCTAACCCGACTGGACTATGAGTACTTATTCCAAGTAAGGCTAGTATTAAAACATACTGTCAGGTATTCTATTTATTTAACAAATGAAATCTCTGCTTCACCTAGTACCGGTGGTTTTACGTCTTGTAATTTTCTTCCTTTTTTATGAAATTGGCGATTTGTGTTTCCTATCGCGTCCTACCGCGTTCAGGACAAACTAGTTTGGTCTAGGCCTGAAATCAAATTTGGCCGGTAACATATCTACCCTTTCCGCAGTGAAATAAACCATTATCATAAATTTTAAAAATTACAAGTTGATGCTTACCACTGACATTTATAAGAGAATCCTTTAATTTCATGTTCTCTATATACATATCTATCATATATCATGTAGTTAGTGTGACAAATGGGACAAAAAAAAAGAAAAGCTGGTTGAAGAAATAAATTAAAATCTAAACTTTTGGCGAACTAAGTTAACTAATAAGTACGAACGTAAATACAATTTAAACTTTGTAAGTTTCTTTAAACAAATAAAATAAGGATTGGACCGAATTTAAAAAAATTAAAGGATGCAGTGAAGAGAATTGCAGGGGCTTTAAAACGTTACCTTGCTTGCCCATTGCCATTAAAACATTTTGGGTGATTCTTACCCTGGTTTAGAGTTGAAAGCAAAATAATCGAAAAGACAGGAAAATATATCCCTCTGTAATCAAAAATTGATTTACCGCTGAGTTTATCAAAAGTAGTGTCGTAGTTCCTGAAAGTGCTTGTGTTTTGTTTTCGTCCGGCTACCCTGTATTATGCTCCAACATATTTGTTCCTTATCCAAGATAAGTCAATTTTCTATGGTTTTGCTTTTAGATAATAGTTATTTACAGTCGGAAAAATGAAAGAATACCCATGAACGAACATATAAAACACGCTGTATTTTCCTGTCACCGTGTCACAAAGAAAATTGCCCAGCGCAAGTACATGTAATAATAATTATTACATGTACTTGCGCCGGCCAATTTTTTGTATGAACGGCGACAGGAAAATACAGCGTGTTTTATATGTTCATTCATGGGTATTCTTTCATTTTCCCAACCAATTTTTCATTTTTCATTGACCAACCAATGACCAACCAATGCACCCTCAGACTGAGAGTTTTGTGTACGCTGACGACCTTGGTATCGCCGTAAAGGGGAAAACACTCACACAAGTAGAGTCGACAATGGAAGAGGCTTTAAACATGATGTCAACTTACTACAAACAAAACTCATTAAAGCCAAACCCTACTAAAACCCAAGTATGTGCATTCCACCTCAACAACCATCTGGCGCATGTAAAACTGAATGTTTCTTGGGAGGGACAACGCTTGGAACATACTGATAGGCCCAAATATCTTGGAGTGATACTAGACCGGTTACTAACGTATAAATTCCACTGTCAGAGCACAAGACAAAAGGTTTATACGAGAAACAACCTTCTCCGGAAACTTGTAGGGAGCAAGTGGGGTGCAAACCCCCAGGTCTTAAAGTCAACAGCTGAGGCCTTATGTTTCTCAATAGGGGAATATACTTGTCCCGTCTGGGGTAGATCTAGACACGCCCAACAAGTCACCACGGCGTTAAATGAAACATGTAGAATAATTACCGGTTGTATGAAGCCTCTACCATTACTGTACCGGGCAGCTGGATTCACATCACCAGACGACCGTAGATGCGCCTCACAATATGTGGAGAAATTCAGGCAAACTTTCGATGAAAGACACCAATTATACGGGTTTGATGAACCGCCAGGAATCAGCCGACTTAAATCAAGGAAAAGGTTTATGAAAAATGTCAGCGTCGAACCACCCGAACTGTTCCCCCTACATCCAGAACGACATAATGGAATAAATCTTGACTGGAGAACCTGGCGGACACTCAGCCGAATACGCACAGGTGTTGCCCCTGTAAAACAGAACCTTATTAAATGGGGCATCAAGACAGATAACGACGCACTTTGTGAGTGTGGGGAAATACAGAGCGTGGAGCATCTAAGAGTATGCAGACTTTGCCCATCACAGTGCACCCTCGATGATTTATGGCTCGCAAATACAAAGGGTGTAGACGTAGCCCAATATTGGACAGAAAAACTGTAGTCGGATCCAGACACGAAAAAATAAAATAAGTTTCATTTTTCCTACTGTATGTACCAAGTCAGTAAAGTGATTCTTTTTCGAACGAGTCTGAGTCTTTACTGATGTGGTGCATACAAAATTTTATCGCCAATCATAAAAAACATTAACACTTACTTAATTACATCCTAATGAAAAAAGAGTGTGTGTACTTGGTACGCACGTAAGACGTTATACTTCTATTATTATGATTTCAACGAAATAAATATATTTTAAACAGCTAATTGTACTTTTATTTAAATATTAAACCAATTTTAACACTTAAAATAAAATACCAAAAATTAAAAATACCGTTAATAGTTATATTTATTAAGTGAAGCCTCCCGCGCAGTGCAGTTGCTTTTCCTTTGATGAATCGTAGAAAATCTAAAGAAATATATTTGCTAACAAATTAATTATCAGTCGTAATTGCACAAGAGCTCTGAAATTCTATATTAAATTTAGAGATCGAGTCCAATTTGTTGCGATTATTTCATGAATAAAACTGTTCAAAACCAAAATTTAATTGTAATTTATTTATGTAAGTACAAATTAGTACAATTAAACACACAGTTGTTATAAATATTTGACGGTTGAAAGTCATCACTTTTATAATTTTTAAAACATTAATTGTCATTAATGTCACTGAATGTATTATTTCGTAGCAACGAAGGGCATCTGACGTAATATACTGGACGACGGGAAATTATCACAAATTATCAGTTTAATTTTTATTTCTGTAGCTTTCTATTGATCAGAATCTCCTATGAATGAAATAGTCAGTTAAATTTTTACTTCTGTAGCTTTCTATTGGCCAGAATCTCCTATGAATGAAATAATCATTAATATCTGTCAC